>NW_017728948.1:43824519-43879112 GCF_001723895.1 Crocodylus porosus
CCTGCCAAGGCAGGGGGTCGGACTAGATGATCTACCTAGGTCCCTTCCGACTCTAGCTACTATGAAACTATGAAACTATGAGAAGTTCAGTGCACATAAACCAGTTTCAAAATGGCCAAAACTGGTTTGAGAGAAACCCGTTTGAATGTAGTATCAGACTTAACTGACTGAGCTCAAACCAGTTTATGCAACTTGCCCCAGAACCTTTCATAGTTTAAGTTGCCCCCGCATCTTGGCTTATCCCACCATTCATCCCATACGGGCAGTAAGCGGCGGCAGTGGTGGGTGTAGCTGGCAGACCTTGACTTCAGTCCCCCAGGGGCAGAAGGAACAGAGTGGGGAAATAACCCCACTCCGTCCCCGCTGGGTAATAGGAGAGTGCCCAGAAGACCCCAGCTTAAGTCCATGCTGGTCTGAATTCCTGCCTCCCTGGCCAGTTCACTGCAGGTTACTGCTGAGGCCTGGCCACGGTCCCCCAGCACAGCTTCCCTGCAGCTGAGGCCATGCTCTAGCACCCCCCAACTTCTGGCCTGAGCAACTTACTTAAGAAAGCTTCTGTCATCTATAAATTTATTTTTCCTTACCACAGTGGAGTGGTGAGAAATATGCAGTTTGGGGATCAAAAAATTAGTTCTGAATTCTAGATCTTTCATGAAAAGAATTTATAATCTCAAGATCAATTTTCATTTCATGCAAGTTTTTTTTTCCCTTCCATGGTTCAATAAATCTTTGCAGCAGGAGTGTCAAAGACACAGTTCATGGAGCCTTATCACCCAGCCCACTGTCACCCATGGGTTCTGGATGCCACATGTATTGGATGCCACATTGTGCCTACACTGCATACAGCACACAATGCTAAATACAGTATTTACTGCATGCAGTGTGCAGGACCAGATCTGGTGCATACTGCACATGGCATACAGGGCTGGGTCCAGTATGCGTGCAGTAGGCAGGCCCAGATCCAATGTCTGCTCCATAAGGGGTGTATAGCCAGTACTGGCATGTGCACGCTACATAGAACACAGGGCTGGCTTGGGAGCAGTTGTGGCACCTGTACAAGACAAACCCTGGATCCAGCATGTAAGGACAGTCTGTGGTCTTGATTTGGCCCATGGACCAGCCCCATGCCATTCATCTAGTCCTCTGGACCTAATGAGTTCGATACGCCTACTTTACAAGATTTGATTCTGCTCCTAGTAAAATTAATGACAGTTTTGCCCTCAGCATGCAACTGGCCTGCACTTTATAAAACATCTCTCATACAAAAATCTATTCCAAGCTAATCTGTTTACAAATCTATTTACAATGGGTTGCATAATACAGCCATAAAATGGTACACAAATGAATGAGACAAAGATTAAGAGTTCATGTAAATTACTTTTTTTTTCAGATGAAATTTGAATTAAGATGGAGATCTGATGAGATGAAAAGATGAACAGAAACTATTACAGACAGTATGAGTCAACAGTGGAGATGTCTACATGAGACACTTAACTTCACATGAGCATAGGGGAGCAGGGGCTGGAATATCCTTATTTCCCAGCTCCCGCTCTGCCATTGCAATTGGGCAGCAAGGGGCTGGGAGACCCTTATCTCCCAGTGCTGGCTCCACAACTATGGGGCCACTGCTGGGAGATGCTCATCTCCTAGCCTGAGTTCTGCGGTCATGGGACTTGGGCTGGGAGACCCTCATCTCCCAGCCTGAGCCCTGTAGTCACAGGGCTCCCAGCCCAAGACCTGTGAACACAGAGCTTGGACCATGGAGTGGCCCTGCGATCGTGGAGCTAGCACTGCTGGTGGGGGCTGTGGAGCTGGGGTGAGAACAAGCTCCCTAGCCTGTTCCCCCCGCACAGCCCTGTACTCAGAGCTGGGCTGGGAACACACTCCCCAGCCTGCATGCCTAGGTGGGACAAAGTCCCCCTGCCCTGGCAGCAAGAAGCTTCCAGCCCCCTCTCCCTACTCTGCAGTCATGGACTTGGGGCTGGGAACAGGCTGGCAGCTTGTTCCCAGCCCCTGCTCCAAAATCACTACAATTAGCTGGGAAGAAGTTCCACAGTCCCCAAGCCAAGATCGCAATTGCAATTGTGGAGCAGGGGCTGGCAGTTTCTTGTATGGGGACAGTTCTCAACACAGCCCGGAGCTGGCTAGGACCTGCCCCTTATTGGGACAGGTCCCAGCCAGCCCTGGGGCAGCATGTGTGTAGGGAAACACAGGCAGCTTGAATGTGGCTAGGGTCTGTCATGTTTCAGGTGGACACCTATCCAAAAACTCTTATTCTGCAGTAGCTAACTGCACAGTAAATCTAGGGTGGAGTAGATGCATGTTGAGATGCACCTAGGGTGGACAAAGTGGAAAAACTAGAAAACCTATACACAAGGCAGAGCAAAGACACATTACAGAAGGGAGAAAGGTTGTGAAAGGAATACTAAAATTATCTTTAAACATAGAATAATCCTAGAAGTGGTGCCTGCACACTGAGGGAAGTGATTATTCCCCTCACTGGTGAGGCCACATCTGGAGTACTGTGTCCAGTTTTGCGCCCCCCCCCCCACTATGGAAAGGATATGGACAAGTTTGATAAAGTCCAGTCGAAGGCAACACAAATGGGAACGTGACTTCTGAGGAGAGGCTGAGGGAACTGGGCTTATTTAGTCTTCAGAAGATAAGACTAAGAGGGACTTTAATAGCAGCCTTCAACTACCTGAAGGGTGGTTACAAAGTGGGTGAAGTTAGATTGTTCTTGGTGGTGGCAGATGGCAGAAAAAGGAGCAGTGGTCTCAAGTGAAGCAAGGGAAGTTTAGGTTAGATATTAGGAAGAATTTTCTCACTAGAAAGGTAGTAAAACACTGGGACAGGTTACCCAGAGAGGTGGTGGAATCTCCATCCTTGGAGGCTTTTAAGAGCTGACTAGGCAAAACCTTGGTTGGGCTGATATAGTTGGGGATGGTCCTGCTTTGATCAGAGAGTAGGATTAGATGACCTCCTGAGGTCCCTTTGAACCCTAATTTTCTATAATTCTAAAATAAAAGCACATTTTTCTAAAGGATGAGTTCAAACCTTATCTTCTTTTTGGTATTTAATTGGGTATAATTTATATAATCAAAAAATCAAATAACTTCATGTAAAAATGGCCTAAGAAAAGTAAGGTAGTCAGTCATTTTCTGTCCAAACATTGTAAACCATATATTGCCTGTTCTCCCATTTGTCTGTAGTATCAGGTGATGATTCTCTGTAGAGAGTCATGTTGTTTCTTTGAGTAAATTAAATCCTACTCCTCTTTGATCATAAGGGTGAAATCACCTACTTTCTTGTGAAAAGTGATGGTCAGCTTCATGTAATCTTACACAACAAAGAAGCCCTGTGTGGTGTGTGAATTCCAGATGGAATACATTTCTAGTGCAGCAATAAGATAGAACAGGTAGAGTAATAGTTAAATAATTGCACAAAGATAAACTGAAATATCAGATGCTTTGGATTCAACCAGATATAACTTTTAAAAATAGACACCCCAAAACAAGAAAGTAACTGTTCCTAATGCCCAAAAAATGAATTCTTATACCACAAAAGCTTCACCCAATGTTTATGCCAAAGTAGGCTTACCTGATTTAATTTATATTTTGACCATGTGACTTTAGGAGAATGAATTTACAGCCACTAAATGAAAAAGGAAACACAGAAGAAGTATCTATAGCAGAAGCACAGCTACAGATGAGGCATGGAACTAGTCTAATAGCTTTTTATTACAAATTCCAGGTGATTATATAATATGGAAACTGCTTTCTGACTGGACCCATGATGACTATGTTACTTCTACTCACTCCCATTAACAACCTGTGCAGACATGGTAAGCATTACTTGGAAAGGTATGTCTGAATTCACATGCAGTTGTATCTTATAGCAAACAGGAGCAACTCAGTGACTAAACGTAGGAACAGATGTTATCGTTAAGGTGCATTAAGCATGCAGAAAGTGCTTTACAACTGTAACAGAACAGATTTTCACAGCACATAAACCACTTTTAAAATGGTGGCTCCCAGTCTGAGTGGGGTTAACCCTAAGTGGATGTGGTATCAGACTAAGGTACTTTAGGTTAGAGTGCTTTATCAAATGTCTGTACCACATCCATCGCGAATTAAGGAAGGTCACATTCCCCCAAGATCCCAAGGACCCTCTTTGGGCAGTTTGCTAGCCTTGGCCAGTGCTCATCTGCTCCAGGAATGCATGGGCCCAACCCCACCCTTGGACTGTCACAGAGAGGAGACAGAAAAGGCTCTGTCTCCACCCTGCGTGGCTAAGTGGGGGCAGGGTGAATGGAGTCATCTCCCCTTTCCTCCCCCCCACCATCTGCAAGAACCCCCAAAAGCGTGCTGGCTCAGGGGTTGGGAGGCCCAGGTTGTGCGTGGGCATCAGCGGAGCTCCATTCCCTACCAGCCGCAGTTCCCAGCATGGCAAACACCTCTACAGGCAGCCCCATGCTGCAGCTTCCAGCTGCAGCTGTCAGGAGGCTCAGGCAGGGGGAGGGAGGGTTGTGAATGGACCCCCCATGTCACACAGACTTGGCCCAGCACCCACAAGCAAGCTGTGGAGGGGCCCTCACGGCAAGGAGGGCTCCATTCACCTGCCCCCCCAACCCCAGCCACTGCTCACAGCCACCACCTGGCAGGAGAGCAGGGCTGGGGAGAGGGGCCGCTCCGGCAGCCTCCTGAGATGTACCAGAGCACCTCCTGCCTGCCAGTCCCTTCTGTGCCCCCCACCCCCAAGGGCGAATGTCCATTATGTTCACTCCTGCATCCTTCTAGAGCACTTTGAGTAAAGTGTGATACTTAGAGCCAGCATTCCCTCTAAGCTGCATGTCATGCATGGCCACGCAGGCACACCTGACAGTGCAGCATGGGTGTGCCTGCGCAGCTGCACGCACCACACAGCTTGGAGGAAACACTGCTTAGAGCACTCCTGCCTCAGGCTTTTTGAACATCTGTACTTAGCCCAATTGCTTTGTTCTCCTCTCTGAAAATAACACTACTGTAATTAACACTGCCACCACTCCCCTACCCCCAAATGTAGGGAACCAGGGCAGTAGGCCCGATCTGGTATGTGGGGCTGGCGCCATGCACCAGATCACGCCATGCATCAGACTAACATGGGATGGGGCCTAGATCCCATGCACCAGATCCAGCCCGCAGACTGACCCTGCAACACTCACCCAGCCTGCAGCCCAGAAAAGTTGGGTACCACTGTCCTGAATGGTGACATAAAGAGCAACAGTGTATCACTAAACTGAAGGTTTATTTGAATATCTGCCAGCTCTTGCCTGTATTACTCTTTAAGTGTTAAGTCTTCAAAATTAGTACGTTTTATAACGTTAGATCTTATGCTAAATGATCTTATGAACACTTCAAAAAAAGAAAAGCCCTTTTCTTTAATAGAAACCAGTTAAACTGTGGAGTAGGCAAAATTTCACAGTGAAATGATACAATCACTTGACATGTTGATATAGATATTCTTACAGTTTGCTGCCAATTGTGACTCATTCACTCTCCTCTTTGGGATTATTTCTTCCCTGTTTCCAGTCAATTTATTTAAACTTACCTTTTGTTAAATACAAAAGAAAAAGTATTGTGCCTGCTAATCTTTAATACATTTTTTTTCAGCAGATGAAAGCAAATCTTAGTAAATACAAAGCACCTGAGTGTTTAAGTAATTAAAAGAGGATGCATCTTTTGCATTTGGTAGCTAAAATCTATATTCTGTTAATACATATCAAGGCCACTGGCTAGATCCCTACATCAAACAAAAAAGGACATGCAGGTAAAATTACACTGTTAGTCAAATTAATCATAGAGTGGAACAGAAATTAACTAGGTAGTTGCTCAGGATGTATTTTGTAATTAAGTATGAGTAAATCTCTCTCATCAAACAATAATAAAATTAATATTCACAGGAACACCAGAGAACATCCCTTAACAGATTAATACAAAAAGATTCAAGTTCAAAAGCAACAGTGCTTCTGCATAATAAAAATTCTACAACAATAGATTGCATTCCTCTAGGAAAGTCTTCATAAATTTGATATTTACTTCAGAGCACTACCATGAGCTAAGTACCTTAACAGATATATAGACAGATACATTCCCTGTCTTTTGGGTTGCTGGTTGTAGCTGTGTTGGTCTAAGGACATAGGCGGACAAGGTTCTTTGGGTAAATGTGATATTTATTAGACCAACTAAATAGCTGAAAAAATTGTTTTCTGAAAGCTTTTAGATCCAAACAAACTTCTTCAGGCATACCAAGAGTCTGCTGGTGAATTGTGAGTTCTTCTGGATAGAAACTGCCCGGGAGAGCTTACAATTCACCAGTAGACTCTTGATATACCTGAAGAAGCGTGCTTGTGGCTAAAAGCTTGCAAACTATTTTAGTTTTTCCAACTATTTAGTTGGTCTAATAAAAGATATCACATCTACCCAAAGAACCTTGTTTCCCCGTCTTGCATTTTGGATAGTAATATTTAGCAGTCTTGTTGTGCTGTAAATTTCCAAAGTGCTGTATAACCCATAAGGGTTGGGAAGGAAATGAAATTGTGAATTGTGTCATTTGCTGTCGGACACAGAACAATTTAAGTTAAGGATTTCTCAGTTCTCTTGAATGCCCGAAATCAGTAGTGTCAAACATCCTGCTTATCTGAGTTCAAACCTTATCTTCAAACATTTTGGTGCTTAACTGGGTCTGGATTGTATAATCAAAAATCATATAATTTCATGCAGAAATGGCCTAAGAAAAGTAAGGCAGTCAGTCACATGTGGAGCTCTGTTAACAGGCATTCTTATGCTGTGCACAACTTCACGCTGCCACCCCCACTGCTGCCAGGGAGGCAGGCATGCCTCACCATGGCAGCATGGCTAGATACTCTATGTCACATTTTATCTTTATTTTGTAAACATATTTCTCCTCCTTGCCCTCTCCAAGCAGTAGACATATTAATGCATTTTCCATTCACCCTGGAGCACACATACAGATATAATGATCTCTTCACCAAATGACTACACTTTTTTAAATGCCTGAGGTATTTTTTTTAAGTTTCCAAGTTAATGGAAGAGTCTCAAAGATGGAATTCTGACAAGTGTAAAGGAATGAGAAAGTTTTAGATTACACTATAAATACTTAGGTCCCAATGAAAATAACCTGTGCAGCTGCAAATTTGAGGATTTTCTCATATTTATTTCTAATTTAAAGGAATAGTGCTACATTTTGGACACAATCAGCACAGTATGTAAGCACATGCTTTAAACTAAGTAGGTTAGTTTTTCTATTCACTTCAATGGGTTATGCATACACTTAAGCATTTGCTTGATCAAGGCTCATTTTAAGAACTTTAAATTACATTTCTACATTGTTTTCTGCAGACAGTCTCCTAATCATAATATTGTTAATGATTTTAATATAAACGTGAAATATTATTCCTTGGTCAAGAATGCTATTTTATTGTAGAATAAAGACATTTAAGAATTTAAACCCTTCAAGGCCTCTGACGGAGTACACCCTGATTGCTAAGCATTTTATCCCCATTCTCTTTCTATTACAAGGTGACAAGCATTGTGAGCAGCATATATGAAACACTTCAACTTTAACAGGGCTTTCAATGCTGTCTCCCATGATGCTGTCATAACTAAGCTAAGGAAAAATAGTTAGATTAAACTATTGAAAGGAGGGTGCAATACAGTGGATCATAATTAGTAAGTTTTAGTAAATTTGCAGATGGCACTAGGTCGAGTAAGGCAGCAGAACCTTTGGAGGATAAGATTTGGAGTCAAACTGACTTTATTTCAGGCCATTTCTCCCATTTATCAAAGTAGATGAAATTCAGTAAAGACAACTACAAAGTATTGCTCCTAGGTTGGAGCAGTCAAGACATTTAGATTGCATACTAGACAGAACTTGCTAACAATGCAGGTTGTTAAGCAATGGAACAGATTACCAAGAGAGAGTGGGGAATCTTGATAATCAGAAGCATTTAAAAGCAGGTAAGAAAACATTTGGCTGGCTTAGTTTAGATAAAGATAATTTTGCCTTGAGCAGGGAATTGTACTAAATTTCTTGAGGTCCCTTCCAGCTCTAGTTTTATATGGTTTCATTTAGCATTTGAAATTTCTTCTGACACGCCGTTCTGTCCTCATTCAGGCTCTAAAACTGTTTCCAGTGATCATGCCACATTGTTATAAATGCAGAGACTGACCCAACAGGTTTTGAACTATGTTTCTTTCCAGCCTTATTATTGTTAGGTAGTAACAATTAAAAGCCTGTCTTTTCACTTTGAAGTTTTAGAAAGTTAAATACCATAAAGAAGAAATACAGGAATACAGCCGTGATTTAGCTGTTAAAGTCAAATTAAGCCAGTCAAATAAAGAAGAGAATATGAAAAGCCAGACAACAGGGAAGAACAGGTCTTTGAGGGGAGAAAGGGTGGAAAAAGAAAGAGATGGAAAGCATGAGAAATGACTCCAGACCCAAGAGAAAGGGGGAAAAAATATCCCAACCTGTTTGGATTCCACTGGTTCTAGTCCCCGAAGGATAATTCTAGGAGAGAGCCCACCAGGATCATAGAGAAGCAGGGCTGGAGGGGACCTCCAGAAGTCAGGTAATCCAACCCCCTGCTTGAGGCAGGGTCACCCCTATCCAAACCATCCTATACCCAGAGACAACCACAGCAGGGTCTAGGGGCTGGGGCAAATAAGCCTGTTTGGGACCCAGATGTGGTAGCAGTGTGGGGAGGGGGAGTAGGTGGCAAGCGGCCAGACACAAAGCCAGCCCAGCTATGCAGGGGCCCTCCAAAGCACGGGGCCCAGGGCAGTCACCCTGCTTTGCACCCCCCAGGGATGGCCCTGCCTATATCCATCCTATACCATCCGTAATCTAAACTCTACATAGGACTACTGTCAAACCTGACACCACACAGACCTAACACCCTAACCTGCCATAGTCAACCACAGGACAACCAACGTCCTGCTTTTATTAAATATAGTCTCAAGAGGTCCTGGATGGCGGGCCATGCCTCCTGCCCCCAAAGGAAGGCAAAACCACCATATCCCATACCAATCTGATCATGGGATAAAATTCCTTCCCGACCCCCAATATGGCAGTCCACCTGACCCTGAGCAGAGGGGCAAGACTCTCTAGCCTGTCCCAGCAAGAGCACTGGCAAAAAACAATCAAAATCCCCAACCTTGGCTGCAGCCGACACCCAATGCCTTTGTGGGAGTTTTAGATACACCATGACATATGTAGCAGAAAGCGAGGCGGGGGGCAGGGGCAACCAGCAAAGCCCAGAGCATTGGAAATACCTATAGTAGAACATAGGCATAGCTACACCTAAATTATCCTCAACCAATGGCTGTCCAACCTCTTCTTGAACATCTCCAGTGACGGAGAGTCCACAACTTCCCTAAGCAATCTGTTTCACTGCCTCACTATCGTATCAGTGAAATTTATTTAGTATATGTGGTTTTGGCATGTTGTTTCAGTGATCTTAAGGTGATGTCATCACCAGTGTGAAGAGTGTTGAAGGCCACCAGAGACATGGTATTAACTTGTACACAAGGGTATTTGTTGCCATTGCCAAAGCCATGCTATAGGGTTAGTACAGGTTTGACCCAGTCCACTTCAAAAATGGTTGAAAAGTGCCCAATTATAGCCTGGCCAGTTAAATCCTGGTTGAGTGCCTGCAGGGTCAGAGATGATCTGGTGATTGATTGGTGCTTGTGCTGAGCATTCTTCATGGCATTGAGTAAGTAAGGAAAAGTCAAAGGGTTTTGAAAGGGTCGACCATGGTGGGTACCTTGAGAGGAGTGGAGCTATTGGTGGGTAGAACATGCCCCAGTGCACTGGCAGTATAGGATTATCCCACAGTCTGGCTAGTAAGCTTACTTAAGCATTTGTGCAGCAGAGATTAGGGGGAACAATGTTACTGAATACTGGTAACCATGGGAATGGAGTGGAGCACATTGTGCCTGACAAGACACATCGTAACGTGCAATTGGGTGTCCACTAGTTTGCTGTGCAATGAACAAGTCCATACAGGGGCACAGTATTTCGTGACAGTGTGGGAGCAGATGAATGTAGCATGGAAGCACTGGCGTCCCAAGTGAAGCCTGTGAGCCTGGCAAGTAAATTGTTTCATGTTATGATTTTTAAAGCAGTTGTCTGGAAATGTGATTCATGAGTTAAAATCCAGTCAAGGACGACTCCAAGATAAACTGGGTGGGTTTTAAATTTGAAAGGCTGACCATTTAAAATGACAGTGAGCTCATGATTTGCATTGGCATTATGCAAATGAAAAACACTTGAAAGCGTCTTTGAGATATTTGGTTTGAGGCACCATTTTAGGGAGCACTCTGACATCAGTCTCATGTCTCCAGTAAGTGTGAGTTCCACACCTGAAGTCACGACCTTGGGTGGCAAAGGCACTGTCATCAAAGTAAACAAATTTTTGTGAGCTGGTCACAGGCCATCAGTATACAGGTTGAAAAGGAGAGGCACAAGTACTTATCCCTGAGGGAAGCCATTGATTTGATGACTCCAAGAGCTAGTTTCATTGGCCAGGTGGACTCTAAAGTCTTGACAATGTAGTAATAGTTTGACTAGATGAGTAGTGCAATGTGGCAGAATTCCTGATATTTTTGCCAGAAGACCAGTCTGCCAGACAGTATCATATGCTGCTGTTAAACCAGTGAAGACAACATCAGTCTTCAGGCTTTTCTGAAAGCCATTTTCAATTAACCTGTTGAAGGCTAGAACTTGATCACAAGTGCTCCAGCTACAGCAGAATCCTGCTTGGTCTAGGCTTAGAGCAAAATCAATTACTGCAGGAATACATTGCAGAGCTAGTCTCTCAAGTGTCTGGTAGCAGGCACTCAGAGGGAGATTAGCCCTTGCTCCTTGCTGCTGATTGTGGGTCTTTGCCAGACTTAGGTAGGCCAATAATTTTTGCTCAGCTCCATGCTGACAGAATTTGTTCTTCATACATAATATGGCTGAAGAAGAATAGAATTCAAGCTTGAGGACTGAGATGTTTCAGAAACTCTGGGTTATCATAACCAGTTGCAGTGCCAGATTTTATTTCGCACAGCATAGAGTTCAGTTCTCTTGGTGGAGTATCTTGGTTCTGAACATTGACAGAAATGATGCCATTCCCTCCCAGCAGTTCCAACGAGCAGTATCAAGTGATTCAAGCAGGTGATCTGCGGTATCTGAGATTTTTCATACTCATCCAGTAGATCAGCACACTCTCCATCCAAGCAAGTAGCGTACAGGGGGTGAAATCCTCTGGGAATACAGGATTGTTCTGCTTTATAGACAGAACCACAGAAATACTTACAGATTTCATCAGCTGGGATATTTTGCCATGGGCTGATAACAGTGGATCCTTCAACAGTCTCCACGAGTAGGGACCAACTGACTTTCCAGAAGTTCCACCTGGGTTTTCTTACACATCTAATAACCAATCCAGTGTGGATGAGTGATGGATGGTGTTGGCTGTGTGGAAAGTCACTGAGAACGTTGCAAGAACATTGTGGGGGGCTGTTAAATGATATAATGCAATATAGGTCAGGGGAGTAATCTTGGTCTCATCTTGCTGAGTAGGAGCTGCCACATAGTTTAGAGCCATGGATCAAGGCAAGGTCATTGCTAGATGCCCAATTTTATAACAGGTCACCATCCTCATTTGGGTGGAAGTAACCCCATCCTGTATATGGTGGCTATTAAAGTCAACAACATATATGGCTGGGTGGGGGAGACAGGGAAGAGGGTAGTTCCTCCAGGTTTCGCTTGGTGGTTTATAGACATTTGTGATACTGAAGCTTCCAACTTTTATGACATTACAATGATTAGTAGATAGCGTGCGTGTTGCCTCAGAGACATTGCCACAGACATAAGTGGCTCTCCTACATTTTGCATGAAGAGTGTAGCATATCAGAACAAAGTCACTGATAGTAAAGTAACCAGCTTCATCCTCTACAATATGGGTCTTCTCAAGACAGATTATGTCAGCCTTGTGTTGAATTACAGTAGAACTGATTATGAAATGTTTTCCTACTGAAAAACGCTTGACAGTGTATTGGAGGAGTCAAAGTGCTGAGCCAATAGTCTGAAAAGCCATCTGGTTCGCTGGTTGGCTAGGAGAAACTTTGTTGATACTTATAACCAACTGACTGGGATCTGAGAATTGTCTGATTCAGTCCACTGGTAACATCATTGGTTTTACTGATGGTTCATCTACTTACAGGAGGCACGATGAGGATGCTGATGCTTTGCCCCCCCAGTGAAGTACAATTCTGGGACAGCTTTAGGCCCTCTCCTGTTTTTTGTTTCTTTTTTCCCCAGAAAAATATCACTCTGAGTCATGTTAAGCTCTTCCAGGTTTATTACAGTCTTTTTGTATAAGAACTAACTAATAGTTTAACCATCCTTGGTGACTGTGTTTTGTGCCACTAGCAATTTTCCATACAGCATTGATAGATAAGAGATGTTCAAAATATTCGGGAGGGTCGGGTGATTCTTAGCATTCCAGAATCTCAGAATGTCATAGTGAGGATCACACACACTAAATGACCTCAATCTTGCCTGTAATGCCATGTTTCCAAAAAACTAACATAAAACTTAGATTTTCTACAGGTAACCAGCCTAGACTCTAGACACCTTTGTCACGGAGGCACTTGGGTGCCCCGTGTCTTGGAGGAAATAAGGGCAGCTGCTACACTTTAAGGCTGCCCAGGTGCCGGTTGTGGGGGCAACCAGGCAGGTCAAGTGACCTGAAGGGGCAGGGCCGGGCCTTTATAAACAGCCAAGGCCAGAGCCAGAGTAGCAGTTCCCTTCTGGCTGCTGCAGGAGCAGGAGCAGGAGCAGGAGCAGGAGCAGGAGCAGGAACAGGAGCTCGAGCTCTGCGGGGAAGCTGAGCAGCCTGAGTTGATGGTTGCAGCCTGACCACCCTGACCAGCTGCAATGATGTGGGCAAGTGAACCCCTTAAGAGACTGTGACTAAGGAGCCAAGTGAGTGTTGTGTTATAAGCTGGTAGGCTTCTTCTTTGTGTTGCAGCTGCTTGGCTCATAGTTTTGTTATAGTTATACCGGAGGACCGGGTGAGGCTGTAGGGGTGTGAGGAGGCCTCATGGGAGCTCCACAATAATCTGGGGGTTCCTGGTGCCCAGCAGGGCACAGCTAGCAGTGCCGGGCGGGCACAGCTGTTTGCACCAGTGGCACGCATGTTGAGGGGTGTTGACCCCCACCCTGTGGGGCGAGATGAGAGAGAAGCCCTAGCAGGGCAAGGGACCGAGATGGTGGTCTTGGGGGCCAGGCACGGCTGCAGCCACCTGAGCCCCAACCGGGTTAGGACCAAGAAAGAGCCCCGGAGGGCTCCCTAGTGCTGGGGACTCTAGTGCAACAGTGGGCACAGCGAGCAAGCGCCGTAGAGGCACTCGGCGTATAGGGGTTGAGGCCCCAGCCTGAGAGGGCTTGCAGCGCGAGAGCAAGGCCCCAGAAGGGGGCGCAAGTAACTGTCAGACACCCAGTGGGGTGTGGACTAGAGAGGACCCCGAAGGGTCAAGGGGGCCAGGTAAGGCTCAGGCTGCCTGAGCCCGATTGGAAGAGTATTGCTAGCAGGCCCGGGCCCAAGAGGGCCAGCAAGCGCAGGGGCGCTGGGTGCGAGACAAGCCCAGGGGCGCCAGAGAGGGGCGCTGAAGGGCAAGGACCCAAGAACGTCCGGGAACAGCTGCGAGGCTTGGGGCATGCTGAAGGGGAGGCAGGAGGCACGCATTGCCCATAAGGCTGGGGCAAGAGCACCCCACTAAGAACGGAGGTAACATCGGCAGTGTCAAAGGTGCAAATAGGCAACCTCCCATAACTGAACTCATAAGATCAAAGACGTGGGCGAGTCGAGGGTGATGGATCACCTTAATTGACATGGCAGGGGGTGCTAGGGAGCTTCACGGCCGCTCCCAGGTCCCACTCCGTGACAACCTTTCCCACAATACCGTATAACGCAAACAGCTGCTAGATGCATCCCCATCCAGAAAGCCAAAGAGGAAAGAACCACAAGCACAAAACAGACCAAATGGGCCAAACACCCTGCCTGTTGGGCTGGATCCCAACTCCAGGGTACCTCATAGGCCAGGTCTGGGCACAGCAGCGAGGTGAGCCAGCAAAGTTTAACTCTGTTTGCCTCCCACCGCAAGTTCCATGTCCAACAGGGCTCCGTGCCCCAGAATTTGTCAACAGGGCCCACCCCACTTTCTCCACGCCCAAATTTGCCACCCTTCTGACTCTGAGCCACACAACATGTGTGGCCATAAGTTTGACAATGTTAGACAAATAGATGCAGGAAGACACATCAACTTCTAAATCTTCTCACAGGTGTTCTTCGCAAACATTACCTTATAATAACCTCTAGAGAGAGAGAACTTTCAGACGTAGTAACTTGCAGGTACAATTTTGGGCCCAAAATATTGATACTGTTTTAGAAAACTGTGCATGAAATGTTATTAAGCCTAGAATTTATTAACTTTGATGGATTATTATTCCCTATTCCCCAAAAAATATTTTCAAGCTTAGCTACAGATTTTATAAAGTTTCAGTTTACCCACAATCTCAACATTACCCAAAAAAAAGAAAGTAAATCCTTCCTGGGCTGCTGCTACTATTGGATACATCATAGGAAAGGCAAGTTAGGTCAAGCAGAGCAAAAATCAGGATTTAGACTTCTCAACAGAGCTTTACCGCATGGTTTTTTTTTAAGGCAGTCTGATGCGCTGCCATCTAGTGGTGCTTATTTCTAGCATACTTGTGCTTAATCTAGTAACCCTGCTAAAAACCAGTCTGTCCAGCTGAGTTTTTCCGCACCAATTTTGCCCTGTAGCAATAATAAAGAGGCCTTCTAAAGGCTTTTGTCCTCTTTGCATCCCCTATTTTATCCTGATCTGTGTCCCTCATCATCCAGATATCCACAACACTGACATAATAGTTCATACAGAAACTACTAGAGAGTTAAACTACTACCAAAACAGAGACAGTAAACTATAACTCATCAATTTTCAATTGACAAAAGTACTTCTGGTTCCATCAGGCTTGTGGGCTTAGGCTAAATCAAAAGTGGGTGTCCCAGGTAAAAATGCAAGGCACACTTCTGAGCCTGGCTGGAGAATGAAAGGCAGTTTTACATGCAGTTTTGCTAACAGATGAAATTTAAGTCAGAAGGTTCTGTTTGTTTTACTGTCAGCCCTGCATAGGAAATCAAACTGTTGTTTGGGGTCAGTCAGTACCAGGAGTAATAAATAATCGACAAGCCAATTGCTATTCAAAAATGTAAATAGGGGCAAAATTTATTGATTATACTAAATCCAGAACAGAACTCAGCTGGTGCTCATGATACTATGCTTCCTTCGCTCTGCTCACAGTAATAAAATGATAGGAATTGCCATGCCAGATCAGACCTGTATCTTTGACAGTGACCAGTACTAAATACTTCAGAAAAAGGAGCAAGAAACCCTATAATGGAATAAACTGCTTGCAATCAAGCAGGTGTCATGGTTTTCTCTTAATCCACTCAATGTTTATTGGTTATCCAACTGTTTTTCAGCAATGGTTACTACATCAAGATCCTCTTTCTAGACATTTTTGTTTATCAGTTTTTGCACAAAAGATTCCCATGCACATTCCTAGATGCTGATAGTTTATATTGTTGGCTGGGCACCTATTTTCATTAACCTCCTTAATCTGATACCCTGTTATTTTTCTGGAATGAATGCCAGAAGCAAGTGAGGAAGGGGTTTATTCCCCCACCCCCTCTCCCACTGGGGCACCACAGCTGAGATCTGGACAGGATGCAAGAGCCTATCGGGCATTTGTCCCCACTCCAGCAGCCGAGACGGGGCAGAGTGAGGCTGTGTGGGAAAGCTTGTTGCCACTGCAAATGAGGTGTCCCCTGCCCATGCAGCAGCAGTGGGGGTGGTGGTGCAGGGTTGTGCTACCGCACTGCTGCTGTGCACACATGGGACACCTTGCCAGGGAACCACAGAGCTCGCGGTGGCAACAAGCTTTCCCATGCAGCCCTGCTCTGCCCTGCAGTGCCAGGTTGCACCCAATGGGCTGCAGAGGCTCCAGGGAATGGCAGCAAGGTGGAGAGCCTGCACTTGCCCCTACCCCACACACAGATCTGAGGGACACAGGTCCCCCCTTTTAGCTGCCCAGGAGTGTGCACAATGGTGGGGCGCCAGCCCCACCCTCCTACCCAAGGCTTTAGTAGGGGGAGGCGAGCTCTACACATTGCTCCACTGTAGCAGCTGCTTTTTTTCCATGATTGAAAAAACCCCAAAATCAAATAAAATGCGATTTAGTGCATTTAGAATGTATTTTATTATAGTGACTGGTAGGCTACCAAATTGCTTTAAAATTATAAATATATCAAGAAAACATTGTGTTCAACTGATACATATACATAGTAGCCTTTCATATTAATAATAGATTTGAGGGTTTTAATCAGAAAAGTTGCAATATTTATCAGAATTTGTGATTTATTTATTTTTTTTATTTATTTTTTTTAATCAGGGAAAACCAGGATCCTTGCTTATTATATAACATTCATCCAATCAGACCATTTCAGAGATTTTTAATTAATACAATTAGAGAAAATGAGTCTTAAAAAGACACAATTTCTAGGTTTTACCTCCCATTCTAACCCCATTATTTCATCTGCTTTTACTCACTGCTTTCTTCTGCTACAAAAGTCTTATGTTTGCAGAATATTTAAAAACAATTCGCTAGGAACCATATTAAAATATAACTCGTATTAAGACACATGAATGTTTAAGCAAAATGGACTGTGTTTGTAGCTGACTGCATGACCACATCTCTCTACTAGTTAAGGATGTTTTCTCTTATACAATTAAGAGCTTGTAAACATGCAAAATCCTTGCAGTCTAAGAAAATGTGAAGCAAAATTTTTTGTTAAATAAAGATATACAGAAATATATCCACTGGTATATGTTCTTTGGTAGCATGTTCTTGTGTACAGAAACTTATGTAGCTACTAATAATTACTATTGTGGGACTAATGAATGATTAGTCCCCTAAATGAATAATATGCCAGTGCTTAGCTTGTGGTGTCACATACTAGTAATACTGGCCAAACAGGATATACTGGCACAGAGGACTGCACTGCCAACTCAGCTTAGAACTGGCTTTACTTGTACATTCCAGTGATCTTACTTTTGGTGCAGCACTTCAGCATTTTATCACTTCTGGCTAGAATGACCAACTGTCTAGGCATTGGAACAACCCGTGTAGAGAAATTATGGCATCTCTGGTTTCAAGAGCAATTAGAGAGAGATTTGCTGGGATGGTTTAGTCAGGAATGATCTTGCCTTGAGCAGGGGGCTGGACTAGATGATTTTACCAGGTCCCTTCCAGCCCTACGTTCCTATGATCTTGTTCCAGCAATTGAGTGATAAGTCATAATGCAGTATTTCGTGTTCTGCACTGTGCCAGCAAGATCATGACCAGGAATTAAAATGTTAAAATGGTTCTTTCTACATGGGGTTTGTTCTCCGACCCTCCTCTTGAAAAGCATTCAAGGTTCACAGAGGAGCCATGCATCAAACATGAATGTAGCCCAATGATAAAGGTACTCACCTGTGAGGGGAAAGTACTGAGTTTCAGTCCCTAGCCTAAGGATTGTCCCTGTATTTTACCTTAAAGAGTCCTCAGTTAAACTGGCTTGCCGCTCATGCTTGCTCAGTCTCTCTCAGGTTCCAGATCTCCTGCACTCATGGCTGCTCTCAACAGGTGGTAGTGGTGCTCTCACATATACTAGTCTGGGGTATGGGCACTGTCCTGGGCAATGGAACATGTGGGTTAGAATGCCTAGACTAGGGAAAGAAATTAACCACGACTGGTATAAATGACCAGAAACCAGTTCAAACCTGTAACACAACACAAGTTTAGTGCACGTAAACCACTTTCAAAATGACCCAAACTGGTTTAATATAAATTTGGGTGTAATATCAGACTTAACTGATTTGGGTTAAATCAGTTTATTGAACTTTTGTCCCAGATCCCCTTCGGATTCAAATTAACTCACATTCCCCCAGCATCCCAGGATGCTTTTCACCTTCCCTTCAAACCACCCTGCCCACAAGCTGGGCAGGCTAGCCTTGCCCTAACTTGCTATCTGGTCTGCTAAGCAGGGAAGCATGCTCTAGCGCCTCCTGGCTTCTCACCTGAACCACTGCAGACTTGTGGCTGCATTTCTGGAATCAAAAGTAAATATCTGTTCACTTGCTTATCAGTTCAATCTACACATCTTAGACTGGCCTGCAAAGACTGAATTGATTCAGCCCCAGGTTTTCTGATGGTCTGTACTTAGCCTGATAGGCTGGGGATGGCACTGAACCCAGATCTCTGATTCCCTGGATGAGTGCTCTAGTTTCTAGGACAGTCTATGAAACATGGATGGTGGTGCCACCATGTTCTCCACTTGCTCCCTATATCTTTAAATAAAATAGTGACTCAGTAGATTATCCCTAAAGGGACAATGCAAGTGCCTACACCCAGGAGGGGGTTTCAGGCTGTAAATCCTAATCTTCCTTGGGTGCCTAACTCAAGGCTGCAGCTAGGTACCTAAATCCCAAGAGAAGTGGAATTTCTCCTCCCCACATCTGCTTGTTCTGTACACCTGCTGCCCTTTATCACATGCTTAGACTGTATAGCCTTTGAAGAAAGGACTATATGGGGGGGCGGGTCAGAACCAAATTTGAGGTCTCTAGGTTCTGTCACTGTACAAGTAATTTTTTGCAACAGTGGAATTATTAGTTTAAAGCATGGGATAAATTAACTTCAGCAAATAACAGAAAACTTAAAGAAAAATCCAGGAAGGATAGATGTAGTGAATAAACTTGTCTGAAGAGGAAGTGAGTGTTTTTATACTACTGACCATATTTGCTTTTCTGTTGTGCAAACTAGCTAATGATTGCAAGAGTTTTACACTTTGCCCCACTCTTCCTTTTAAACAATCTAAAATGAAACAGACATTTTAATGTTATACAGTAAATAGTGAGGTGCAGAAACACTCTGTGACTTGCTATTTTGGGTGGTGAGAGAGATCGAAGAGAAAAAAATCTCTCTCAAAACCCAAATAAATATTTAAAAGCAGTTATTAAAGGTGTAACAATGTAAAGCCTAGATTTAATTCTTATTATAATTTTGATAACTTAAAGATCAAATTAATATTTACCATGTGTTCCTGGAAATAAGTGCCTTACAAACAAATCCCTGGATCCTTTCAGACTAAGTAGAATCCTCACTTTCTGCTTGAAGATGGAAAAGAATAACACTGCATATATAGTGTTAGGTGAGCAGAGAAACAGCACAAGAGTAGAGTGATTGTTAGAGAAAGCAAGCCATGCATGAAAATATAAAAGATCTACACAGCTCCTTTCAAAGCTCAGGTATCTCAAAGCAGTGCAGTGACGTTATGCAAAAATAAGGACCTGTCCAGCCAGGTGCTGAGTGCCTCCTGCCAGATGCATTATTTCCTGTAAAGTCTTTCCTTTGGAAAGTCACAGAAGACACTACGTGCCAAACAGAATCAGGCCCTAAGCACTCAGCAACAGCTCATACATGCAGCCTTGAACATTAGAGCCTGTTTTATTGAGAGAAGGAATGTTGGATAAGAGAGAAAGCTGAAAAGGGGCAGTGCTTGCAAAGCAGTGGGAGGCTAAGAGCTGGGTATGAGGAACAGCCTGTAGGGTGAAGGGGAGGGCCCTTGCAAAGGAAACAAGAGAGAGGAAACAGAAAACACCTGGCTGGGAGTTCTTTCTTACTGCCAATATGCATCTTTAACAGTGCACAGGAAGGTCAGAAAAGCCCCCTTCCCCTCCCCCACTTGGAAAAGAAGAAGCCACAGCTCCAGTGAAAGACAGAAGAGAAGGGACTTGTTATTTGGTTATGAAGCCACTAGGGGTAAGTGGTGGGTCTGAATGATGTTCCTGGTTTGGAAAATAGAACAGCTGAGGAAGGATAAGGGAGGAGCCTGCCAGACTTATTACAAACAATTTTTAAACATTTTGTTGAAAGCCAAGCGAGGCAATAACCAACATTTACAATAAAAACCCTGACTTTTGCAGAAATTATCATCTTTAATTAAATCATACTTGTGATTAGCTGTTGAAAAATACCGGGCAATGCACCTATGAAGTAGTAAGGAACAAATATTGAAGTGTGTTGGGCAACATCCAGTAGGGACTGTGCTGGGAAAGTTTGAACTTCAGTGGATCTTTCCTGATAGAACAACCTTATGCTCAGAATGGTTTGTTAGTGTGTTTCAGTTTGCATGCAAAAAGAATAGGAAGGGGGAAGAAAGTGGGGGGAGGCGTGAAAAAATACAAGAAGTGGGGCAACAGGTGATGTGAAGAAAGCGCAATGCTTCTAATGTACCAATTCTACCAACTCAAATTCTTCCTGTTACTAACTAATATTTTTACATATCTAAACTGGCAAAGCTGTATGACATAGTTGTTTTTGCATATATAGAAGTCAAGTAATACAGATTTTTCATCAATTAATATAGTATAGGCCAAATCTTTCTCTGTTTGGGTCTCTGAATGTGAGCAGGGATGCTAGCAGATACATCCTCCATTCCCAGGCTCTTACCAAGCAGGGTGTGTTTCCACCAGTCAAGACTTAGGGATCAAGAGGTAAGGATGTATTTTCTTGCTACTGAGAAACTCAGGGGCATTCACCACCAACAGTAACATATACCACTATACATTAAGTAATATGTAATGTTTGTAGTAATGTTAAAATAGTGTATAATAATTAATGGTTGCAAACCACATTGAAATTTGGGATGAAAACAAAATAAGCCTAAATTGTTGTTGTTATCTTCCTCAGCATTAATAACAACAGCAATACATCTGCATAAACAAATAACACATATCTATATTTTCAGATATCATCACTCCGCCAGATGTTAAAATCATGATCACTCAAATCCCACTGGCTATTTGGTGAGTACAAACTTGATGATTAGTGGATATCCTTAAATATTGATGGCAGATTACAAAAATGCAGTGTTTGTTGCCTTCCCTTTGAATTGTTTAAATATCTGTCTTATCTGTCATTTAATGGAAAATCCAGATCTAAATGATTTAGAAACAATTCTGCTTAAATGTCATATACATAAATGTCTATTTGTATTTACTGTGAACACATTGTGTTTACTTGATTTTTATTCCCTTGCTGAAATAATAAGCTTATTTGTTATTTCAAAACAATTTTTAATAACAAATTATTATGTCAGACAGTTACTATTTTTAAGTAAAATAATTATCAGAAATGGAGGATAGAGCTAGTCCTATAAATTTGGAAAAGACAAACAAGAATTAGTGAGGAAGGAGCTGCTGCTCGTGCCTGGTACTCTCCAGTCCTATTTAACAACCCACATGTCAAAAGCCACTTAGCCAGTCTGAGCCTAAACCAGCAGGTTACCCGATTTCCAAAACCAGACAGCTTATGCACTATATTCTGAACAGCACGTAAACTTTTACCATAACTCACCTAAAAGCATAAAAGCAAAGTTTGTTTCTTGGTCCTGTAACTAATTCCATCAGTTCCAAAATAAAAGCATTTACAGTACACATAGCTGACACCTCAGAACAAACTAAACAGGGTGAGATTAAGACACCTAACCTGAAGACATACATTTGAGGTATTATTACATGAAAAATATCGAGGTCAAACTTCAGGTTGGGAAGAAAAAAGTACAGCATGGGAGCTGCAGCCAAACTGGGCAGAGCTTGTACTCATAAATAAACCTCATTCCAACAGCTGACTCTGGAGGAAGAAGGTACAAGGGGTAGGACCAGGACTCTCAGCTGGCTAGCCTGTTTTCCAGGCTCTACCTCCCAGGATTGGGGAGATGCATGTTATCATGTCACCTGGCAAGTTAGGGAGAAAAAGAAGCTGGTGAAGTCAGTACACAAATTCGGGAAACAACTTTTATAGGCCAAAAAGTAACCTTGGCAATATCCTTTTGCTTGTCACAGACAGCAACACAGTAGGGAAGAACAGCTGCTACACAGGTCTGGACTTGCTCCAGATGAGAAAGTGAGCCTACACTAGGAAAAGGAAAGACAGGTACATCCTGGATGGAGTAATAGGGAAATAGGGATTGAACTGTGACTTTCAAGCCCCTAGGCCACACTGCATTTATACTGCGATTAAAGTGCTAATTGCATCATAAATAGCAAAGGTACTACACATGCACCCAAATTAAGTTGCTATCTATAATGTAGAACATTTTTGTGGCTTGTATGTATGGCTTCTGAAATGTATCATGATCCCAGGCTCCCCCTACGCTGGCAAGTACAAAGGAAATGACTGGGAACCAATTCCTGATCCCAAAATTGTGCCTCCTGTTGTGCAAGTATAGCATGGCAGGAGGCACAATTGGTAGGATTTAGGGATCAGATCCCATCACGCCATTGAATAAACATGTGCCAAGGGTTTCAGAGTCACAATAGAGTATTCTACCACTAAGCCAACATGACTAATCATTGCTTCTAACCAGGGCCAAATTCTGAATTTCATGGTGTTTAAACATAAAATATGAAAATGACCTACCATTGTTACATTATGAGAAAGTGTAGGGGAGAAGGGAAATGGACTCTGGAACTGTAGTAACTTCTTGTTTGACTACAGAGAACCAAAGAAATGTAAAACTGCTCAGGACCAGATAACGATAAGTGATCTTCTGAAAATATTTCCTCTGTCCAAGTTAGTAATTGCTTTTCCAAAAGAAAGAAAGAAATGATAACAACAACAAGAATTCTTGTGAATTTTTGTGGCAAATGTCAAGACTAAATTCAGTCTTTAAAATAGAGGGATTTGAGTGTCATTCCTAAGGCAAATTTAACTATGAATTTGCTGTTGATGCCTCGATAACAAAAGGGGGTTAGCTTTTACCAGAGGGGGTTAACAAAGAATTCTGTAGCTCACTATACAAATCCTTCTATAATAGTTTTATTTTCTGCAAATCTTTGGCTGTAACCAGTTTGTTAAACAGAGCCCAATCCAGCCACGCATGTTCAACTTTAAGCACATAAGAGCCAACCAACATTTTTGTGACAAAGTTTTTTGTTTTGGGGGGGAGGGTTGTTTGGTTGGGGGGGAGTTGTCTGTATGTTTATTTGGGGTTTTTCTGATCGATTATCACCAAAACTTGTAGCAGAAAAATGCAACTTCTGACACTAGGCAGGTATTTTGGATTCAGGATTTTGTTTGGGGAGAAGAAGGGAGATTAAATAAGTCAGAGTGCAAGAAAGAGCAAGCAAGCACCACCTCCCACTCCAGAATAACCAGTAGCTACAGCAGTCACCTGGAATATGGTGGGACCCAGGTTCCTCAGTCTGAGCCAAGCTGAACCAAGACAAACCTGGGCCTCTTATCTCAAACACCTCAAGCACAATACTGGTGACTAGCATATGGTCAGGAGGTTAGTTTCTCCACTCTTAATCCACCACAAAGAGGAGTCTTTTAAAATCTAATTTTTTTTTGTAGAATAGGAAAATTATTTCCTGCTCAGGTCTACACAGTCAAAGGAACTGGGAATCTTGCTGGACTGGGGCCCTAAATAGTTGACATCCTTCTTGCTTTTCTTTTTCCTACTGTTTATTGTTCAATTTTTCCTTCTATTCTTTCTGTCCTACCATAAGTTGGTATCTTTTAGCCCTGTGTTTCAGTTCAGGGTACCTATTCAATTTTTGCTTTCTCTTCCAGGTGTGCATCATCCATAACTTTTCCATCTTTTCTCATCTACTTGACATCAGTTTCTCCCTACTTCCTGTTTACTCATTCTTTTGTCTCCACCCCTCAGTAACGCTTTGCATTGCTCTTCTTCCTACCGAAACCACCCCTGCTACTTTCACAGATCTCAGTCACATGCACCCACACACACAAAACAACCTTCGCTTCTTACATGAGATTCTGATACCTACACAGCACAGCATGCAAACCAGAGCTAAGAGCAAGGAAAGCCTGCTAGTGTTGACAGCTGCATGCAGGTTATTCCCATGCAAAGTCCATTCCATTTCCTTCTCTCCCTTACCACCTTTTTCCCAAACAATCCATTTTCTCCATAAACTTACCTCTATGAAAAATATCACATAGCCAGGTAGTACTGGGGCATCTATATGTAGCCTATTAAACTACACTAGCCAGAAAATTGCTAAGTCAAGAGTGCTGGAAGTCAAGGGCCTTACTCCAAGGCAGGATTCACAAACATGAACTCTCTCCTTGACTTAGCTAGGTTAGTCTAATTTCAAAAATGGACTGGTTTCAGTAGTGAAGTTGCTACTGAAACTCATTTTCCGTAGCCTTCAATAGAAAGGACTTGTTAGGAAAGAGAAGAACTTTTGAGAGATTCTAAACTAGTCACCTGAGCATTGACAGCATGAAGGTTGGAGTAGATCATGGAGAAAGAGAAAAATCCAGAAAGGATTTGATTTGAATTGCATGCTTTGTTTGCCTCCATTAACATCCACCAGCAGAGAGAGGCAGTAAGTGTGAAAGAAAAAAGCAGGCTAACTCAGAGCTCAACTAAACAAAGTGATTGGTTATTTATTAGCTCAGAGGTTTATTTGGGGAGGGGAGAAAAAAACAGCCTGAAGTTCAGACAGTATACCAGAGTATGTGGCCTGGAAATCAGGCAGGTTTATAATGCAAAAACATCCTTAGTCAAATTTCCACTACTTGCAGGTTTGGACTGAGTCAGAAATACTATTTATATACCTTCATTTCTCCTGGAATTTGTCTCCACTCCTAGCCGATACCAGGAACTGTAGAGAAGTATTAAAACAAACAAACAAAAGGGTCAGCCCTTTTCAAATGTATAAAAGTTTTTATTCACTTTCCACAAGTGTTTCAGGGAGGCTCATAAACAGGTTTGCTTCACTGATGTAGGTTTGCCCTTCCCTGCTCTTGACGTCTTCGCTCATTTGTGTTTTGTTTACATTTAACACATGCTGCAGTTTCAGTAGACAATACAAGCTACGTTATTATATGACAAGGGCAGAAGTATTACATTGCTGACATCCAGTTCATCAAAATAAGGTGCAGGGTTTTTTGATTTGCTTGGTTTTGTGGTGTTTTTGGTTTTGGGGGTTTTTTTAAGAAAAGGATGCACTGTGTCTTATAATAAAAGTTTCAGTCGTAGACATTATAAATACGAGACATTCTCTCCTGCTTAGGTAGGATCTTGTTTTTATTCCCATTCTTTTCCATTTCCGATGCCAATTTTATTCAGGGGAATATTCTTTTTTCTTTTCTGCCTTGATTCAAGTCTTGTTACTTATTCCCTTCATTGCCCGGACTGTATGGTGGCATTTTTCCAACTGCTTGTAAAACAGAATTTCCCTGTGTCATTCTTTTCTCTTCCTGTTATATTTTCCTAGTTTCAGTCCTCAGTCAGCTCATGCATTCTGATGTCTTCAGGACAAAGGATTTACAAAATATGGGAGGGTTGCTGTTTTTTACAGGAACAGTTTATTTTTTGGTTGTTTCCCCGCCCCCCCCCCGAACAATTCCAAGAAAATGACATATTTCATTTCTTTGATGTAAACCTTGAGTAATGCTGTTGAAGCTGGTAAGCACAGCTTAATGGGATATTCAGCTCTGAGTTAGGTGCCTAAAATTTGGAATTTACAGGGCCTCAATCCTTCATGTCCCCATTTGCAAAAGAATGCTTTTAGCACCAGGCCGTGGGCTGTTCTCACATGGATCTCTCTGAGTCTCTTTTATTGAAGCTGTCCACATTGAATAACATACTTAAATATTCATTGGAACTGGGGTCTCACAGGTGAGCGTGCCAACCTCCACACTGATTATTTAATTATTGTATACAGTGTAAAAGTGGAACAGTATCAGCAAGACAGATTGAGTTCAGAATATGCAATAAACTAGAGTTCAAGTAGTTAGAACAGGGGCAGGCAAAATACAGCCCATGGGGCAAATCCAGCCCACCAAGCCATTCTACCAGGCCCATGAGGCCCCTAAAAACGTAGAAACTTAATTATTGTCTGCCGCTGGCTGCCTGTCAAAGATGACAAGGTGCCAGAAGCAGCAGGACCTAGGGGTGGCAGGACCAAGCAGCCACAACAGCAAGGTCTGCCCAGTCCTGCTCCTAACTGGAAGCCTCTGCCTAGCAGAGGGTTCTGACCTGGCAACCCCGGGGCTGTTTCCCCGCCTTCGTGCAACTCGCCTAAGAAAGCGGCGGGGGGGGGATGACCACCAGCAATTGCCCCAGTCCTTGAGACTCAGCTGGCTCCTACTGCATCCCATGGTCTGGCAATGCAGCCAGGAACTGCATGGTGCCAGAGCAGCTGGTGGGTGGCTGGGAGGCTGGGGAGCAATGTCAGCAGCAGGAAGGAAAGTGGGAAAATGGCAGTTGCATCAGAGGTGGGGGGGAGGTGAGTGGCAGTGGGCAGGAGCACAGAGACAGTTGGATGGGAATGTGGGGCCCATGCTGGTCTCCTGGGGCCAGGACCAGCTGGAGCAAAGGGACGAGTATAGGGTGTAGACTGGCAGGGGCTGTATGGAGCCAGGCTGGGCTGCACTGGTAGGTAGAGGGCCAGAGCCAACCTGAGCCATGCGTTGCTGCTGCCTCACCCTCAGCCCCTGAGGCAATGGCATGGGCCCTGCACTCCCACCCAGCTCTCACCACACTCTCACCTACTGCTGCTGCAACTGCCATTTCCCGACTTTCTGCCTGCTGCCACTGCTTCTCCTCACCACCCCGTCCACCCACTGGCCACTCTAGCACCACACAGTTCCTTGCTGCATCACCAAACCACAGGATACAGGAAGAGCCAGTGCAGACCCCTTGATTCCCAGCTGGCTCTATGCTGTGCCAGTTGGGCCAGATTGGCTCCTGCTGCATTCTGCAGACCCAGCCATGCAGCTGGGAACCATGTGGTGCCAGAGTGGCTGGCAGGGGGAGGGGACGGGGGGGGACAGGGAAGTGGTGGTGGTGGTGGGGAGCAGAGCCTATGCTGTTGCCCCAGAGCCAGGGGCAGCAGAAGTGCTGAGCTTGCATTGGAAGCAGTGCTGGTAGGGGCTCTGCCTGCCATGGGCCCTGAGTGCCCCAAGGCCTCACGGCCTGGTGCTGCCACCAGTGACAGGGGCTGTGGACACCCACACCCCCCAATGCACACCCCATACCCCCTCACACATCCCAACCACCATCCCCCTTCACACATGCCACACCCCTTCCCAGCCACCCTCGCCCCACACAGCCCTACACAAACCCCATACCCACACATACCTCACATATCCACACACACATTCACATGCTCCCTCACCCCTCATATACACACACCCACAACCCCCACATACACATATACCCACACACCTAAGCTCCCCACAAACTATACCCACCCACCTATGCTCCCCATACTCCCCCCATAATATACAGGAGTAAGACTTCATATTAAGCTATTATACAATCACTTCTATGTACACTACACAAACACAGGTAAATCCAGACAAAAATATATTTTTAATCAAATTAACGAATGTTGTAGATGTTTGATTTTTAGAATACAATTTTTGTATTTTTCTGGTTCTGAGATGGCAAACCCCGTTGCTGAAAGGAGTACTTCCAGGGACAAGGGAAGGGACTTCTGGTGCAAAGGCAACCAGGGGGCAGGGCTTTACATGCAACCCTTGACAGCTTTCCAAAACCTGGGAAGCAGCCCTCCAGCTGAAATAATTGCCTGCCACTGAGACAGAAGATCAGTCTTCTAGTCTGAAATCAGGCAAAGTATAAAACTAAACTTCGCTTGCCCATATCCCAGCTGAGTACTCAAGCCAACAAGGCTATTGAGAATGATAGGAGTATTATTCCTCATGTTTTGGGTATGGCCTGATGCAATAATTGTGTTCCACTGGCCTGGATACTGCTGGCAAGATGGAAGAATGCTAGAACTTAACACTAGGGAGATTTTAGAGATGGAAGCTTAGGAGTCTAGAATTTGTGTGGCTCTAGGTCAGGTGGAAGTTTAGCAAAGGTTTGCAAGGTTTCAGTTTTGGAGTTAGGAATTTAAACTTCTCTACAAGTCTCAGTCCGTTACAGGTCCATCCATGCTGTGTATCACACTTTGTTCATATGGTATCTGCAGATGTGCTCCTGGCTTAGTCAAAGGTCTAGCTGAGTAGTAGCCCACTGGGCTAGCATGTCTAAAGCAAGCCAGTTTCTGTAGCCAGTCCAGTCACCTTTCACTCCCAACCCAAACTGATCTAGTAAACCACTTACAACTGAGATGATTAAGGGTGGCCTATAGCAGGGAGCAGCAAGTTACCTGGCCTGTAAAGAGCTATTAATCAGTCCCATCAAACAGTTAAGTAAAAAAAATGACATTAGTAAAATTCGCCATCTAGTGGGGGAATATCTAATAGCCACCCCACCCATCTGTGTGGGCCAAGCTGCATTAATTTAGCCCACTATTAGTGAAAGGTTGCTGAGCCCTGGCCTATAGCACAGACCTGAAGTGAGGCTTCATCTTGCACCTCTGAAGGTATAGTAGGATGGCTTCAGAATTACTTTGCAATCCTGATTTGAAATATGTAATAAACCTTAGGGGGGAAATAAACCCTCTATCATTGACATTTTAAATACCATACTCCTACTTGAATGCTGAGAAATAGTTAAAAGTGAATGCAGGAAAAATACTATCTATAGACAACAATTTAGTCATACATTGTGCATGTAGGGACAATTCAGCTACTCACTACAATGTAAAATCAGGGAAAGTGCTTCATACAGAAACTACAGCAATAATTCACATTTATAATAGCCTTCCACAAAACGCTACAGGCTGCTTTACAGCCAAATGAGAGAGAGTTATCAGTATTTAGAAATGGTTAGAAGCCTCTGGCAAACATTAATAAAATGCATATTATGAATTATCAATGTCAGTGCTTTCCAGAAAAAATATAGCAGGCCTGATCTAAGGTGTCCACACAGAGCTAGCAATAGCAACCATTCTCAGAATTTGATGACACACAGAGTTGTACTGATTTAATTCAAGGTGTGATTTTAATCTGGCTTAGTTTAATTGATACCAAAGACTATTTGAAAACTTTTGTTTCAGTTTAACCAGGCTTTAATTATACCCCAGGGAATTATGTGCAAAAAAATTCAAAATTATGCAAAATTAATTACTTAAAAAAAAAAACAAATCTAAATATAACACTATTTGAAACTTCTTTAGAAATATGTGCAGGAACTTTGTATGGTAGGGGTGGATGTGGGGTGTGTGTGGAGAGTTGTGGGCAGGTGTGAGGTTTGTGTGGGGGGGTGTTATGAAGGGATGTGGGTGGGGGGTGCATGGTTGTGCCTACACATTATGGGGCTCCCAGCTGGAGTTCTGGGAGCCCCGCAAAGGTGGAGGTACAGAGCCCATCATGGTTAAAATTAGGCAAAATTATACCAATTATACATGGGCATGCCTTTTATGCACAAAACTGTGTGGGTGCATAATTCCCCAAGGTATATTTAACATGATTGAGAAATGTGGGTTGAGAATCCTTCCCCCCCCCAGTTCTAATCTGTTTAGATATATCTAGATCAGAGTTTCTCATCCCGTGGGTCATGACCCAAAAGTGGGTCGCAAGAAGACTTTAAAGGGTCGTGGGGAGGTCTCAGGGAAATGCTGCAAAGCTGCATGGAACCAGCACACAGCAGGATGGGGGAGGCATGGCAAGCACGCACCAAGGCAGCGTAAAGCAATGGGAGAGGAAGGGAGGGAGGGGGCTGGAAGCAACAGCTGGAGGGGAAGGCGGGGATGGGAAGAGAGAGACACGCATACAAGACAGACTGTGGGTGGGGGAACCACAGCGTGGGTCATGGCAAGCTGATAGTTATGCTAATAGGTCCCAGCATGAAAAAGTTTGAGAACCACTGATCTAAATATTTAGATACTACTCCCCCCACCCCCAAGCTGGGGGGAATAGAAGATACTCTGGAGGGTAGGGTTACAATTCAGAGTGACCTAGACAAATTGGACCAAAAGAAATGTCATGAGGTTTGCCAAGGACAAATGCGAAGTCCTGCACTTACAATGGAAAAACCCCATGTACCACTACAGGCTTGGGAGCAACTGGCTAAGCAGCAGCTCCTCAGAAAATGACCTGGAGGTTATAATGGACAATAAGATGAATATGAGTCAGTGGTATGCCCTTGTTGCCAAGAAGGCTAATGGCATACAGGGCTTCATTAGTATGTGTGTTGCCAGCAGATCGAGGAAAGTAATTATTCCCCTCTATTCTGCACTGGTAAGGCCACATCTGGAGTACTGTGTCCAGCTTTGGGCCTTCTACTACAGAAAGGATGTGGACAAGTTGGAGAGTCATACAGAGGGCAATGAAAGTTAGGGGCGTGCAAAAGGGGATGTATTCAATTTAGATTTGGATTCAGCCTGAATTGGGGACAGCGATTCAAATCATTGATTCAGATCACTGTCCCGATTTGATTCAGTCAAATCCAAATCTGAAGATTGAATGCTGATTTGGAGAATCAGCAATTTGGCCATAGACAGCTTTAAATATTTTTTGTACATACCTCAAGGTACCAGGCGTGGCTCATGAACTGTGCAATGGTGGGTCAATGGAGCAACCCACAGGAGCACAGGGGGGAGTCCCCTGTGTGCTCAGCAGTGAACACGGAAGTGGACTAGAAGTACTTCCAGTCCACTTCTGGGTCCACCGCCAAGCACATGGGGGACTCCCTCATGCCCCCCTGCCAGGAGGGGGAGTGTCCCTCCAGACCTAGGAGGCACCAGTCACCAAGCTGGGGGGGATCCCCCACACGCTGTGCAGCTGACCCAGAAGTGGACCAGAAGTGCTTCTGGTCCACTTCTGGGTCCACTGCCAAGCACTCTTGAGACCCCTCAGTGTTCCCATGGGATGCTCCATCTGGTCCACCATCTCAGCATTCACCTGCTACCTTGAGCTATGTAGAAAAAACGTTTAAAGCTGTGTTTATGTCCAAATCATTGAATCTTTCCAAATCTCATTAAAGGGTCTCCCGATTCGATTTGGATTAGAGATTCAACCACCGACTCTCCACCAAATTGAATCAGTGACCAAAGCTTCTCACAGCCCTAACGAAAATGGTTAGGGGTCTGGGGCACTTGACTTCTGAAGGAGGCTGAGGGAACTGGGCTTATTTAGTCAGCAGAAGAGAAGCCTGAGGGGAGACTTGATAGTGACCTTTAAGTATCTGAAAGTGATTACAGAGGGTGGAACTGGACTGCTGACAGATGAAAGAGTGAGAAGTAATGGTCTCAAGTTGCAGCAAGGGAAGTTTAGCTTGGATAATAGAAAAAAAAAAAAACCTCTCTCACTAGGAGGATATTCAAGCACTGGAATGGGTTACCTAGAGAGGTGGTAGAAACTCCATCCCTGGAGGTTTTTAAGGCCTGGTTCAACAAAGCCTTGGCAGGAATGATCTAGTTTGGGATGGTCCTGCTTTGAGCAAGGGGTTGGACTAGATGACCTCCTGGTTGAACTAGATGAACTCCTGAGGTCCCTTCCAACCCTAATTTTCTAGGATTCTGTGCGCATCTAAAATCAAGATCATCATTTGAACAAACCAACATACAGATACTGATTGTAATGAGAGCTTGGGGAGTCAAAGGTTTGGGGAAATATTACAGGAGATATTCAGTCTCTCAAGGTTTGGTTCATGAAGAGTCAGCAGGCATAAAAAAATAATATGCTTAAAAAGAAACACAGTGATATAGAAAAAGAAAGTGAAAATTAAGAATTTGTGATGTGAAATTACAGTTGAAAAATTTATCCTAGTGAAATACAGTGGCAACACTTAAATTCTTTTTGCAGAAGAAATGTTATCAGTCCCAGAGCATATCTCAATTTTAAGCATAGGATATCTCTGTCCAATTAACAGAATCTCTCAAAATGAGAGAATGGAATCATTTTTAGTACATTATATTATTTTAATATTTGTATAAGTAACCCATCACTCATTTTCCCTTTCCCTTGAATTCTTTCTCTCTTTTCAGATATTAACAAAGAGTAATCCAGATGGGGTGCAGGTGCTGTAAAATGATCAAAAGGTACCACAGCATAAATGTTGGACATAAATAAAAAAAAATTTAAAATGTATTCATATTCCTCTGAAATAGTCCTTTGGTTTAAGGATATTGAAAATAATACTGGAATTTAGAATTAGATCAGATAAATCATTTTAGAGTCCAGAAATGTTAATTTCCTATTAACTTTCTCTTGGTTAGATGAAGCTGAATGTCACTTCTGTCAAAGCTAGCCCACAGAAGCTGTTTGGTATTGGAAGCCAATCCTTATTGTGGTATTCTCCACCTGGATTGCAAGGAATCTGACTGGTTCACTGGCTTAGGGAAAACTGTAAAAACCCAGATTCTCTTTCTCCTGACAATGAAAATATTCTGTGCTGCTGTGGATAATCTTGAAGTAGTTAATAAAGCCCCCACCCCTGCAACCTTGATCCCATTGTAGTTTAAATACAATTGGCCTTGGAAAGAACACACAGGGTAAAGGGATTTTTAAGCTTAAAAAGTCTGTCAGCCCACGCTTCTCACCACTCAATTCAGCGTTATATGAATGCCATATCTATCCCCGTCTTCATGGTAAAGAAAGTTATCAGAGAAGAGGAAAATTAAAATGGTGTGGAAGAAGGAAAAACTGCAAAATGGTGTAAGGAGAGAGAAAGAATAAGGAGGGGAAAAGCTATAAATTAATAGAAAAAATATGAAGTAAAGAGAAACGGAAAGGGAAAGAGTTAGAGATGCACTGATACATCAGTCCCATATCAGATCGGCACCGATATGGGGAAAATAGAGAGCATCAGAATTGGCTTTTTTTCATCTCATGTGGCCAATAATGTGGCCGATAAATGCTATGTATGCGCAGTCACAGTGCAGCACGCAAGCAACCCATGAGCACAGCCAGGCAGTGTGGAGAGCAGCCAAGTCTGGCTAGTAAGTCTGTTGTGGGGGAAGGGGTGGGGAGAGGGAAGGAATTGGGGCAGCAGATTGAGGCCCCCGCAGTGAGGGAGGGAGTGGGAGTGGGGCAGGGGCAGGGACTGCCCAGCCAGGGTAGGGCAGGGCATGGGATGGAACTGAGGCTCATCCAGGGAGTGCGTGTGTGGGGGGGGGTGGCTCACACTACTGCACGCATCCCAGGAGGGCATGGGGGGCAGGTGCCTCTGGATCTGTTCATGGGACAGGGCAGGCTGCCACTGTGGTCTGGGGCCTGTGCCAGGTGCTTCCCAGTAGGGGTCTGGGCTGCACTTAGAGTGGCGACAATGGTGCTAAGAGGGGAGGGTGGGTGTCCGCAGCCACCCCAAAATTTGCCATAGCTCCCCCACCACCTGCCCCAAGCACAGCCCAGCCCAGACCCTGGCCAGGAAGAGCCCAGCACTGCCCCAGCCCTGGCCCCAGCCCACAGTGGCAACCCACCCTTACCCTCACCTCTGGCCACTGATTTGGGGTACATGCCCCACTATGCCCTCCTGGGTTGAGCACCATGGCAGGAGCTGCCCCTCCCACTCCATGACCCCAGGACAGCTGTGACTCCATCCCATATCTTGCCCCACCCTGGCTGGGCAGCACCTGACCTGATCCAGCCCCACTCCCTCTCTGATTGCAGGGGCCTCAATCTGCACCCCCACCACATCCCTTCCCTCCCCCCTCACCCCTTCCCTCACAACAGACTTACCAGCTGGGTGTTCTCGATGCTACTGAACTGCATTTCAGAATTGGATCAGTATCAACTGATATGGCTCATTAAAAATCAGCCATCAGTATTGGCCCAAAAAATCTTTTTCAGTGCACCCCTAGGGACAATAGCAATTATAGCTGCACATAGTAACAGGAAATATGGCAGGGATGCCCACTGGGTAAGATAGCCTCAGAGGGAAGCCAAAATAGGTTGGGAACCACCTTTAGCAAGGTCAAAGCATTTCCTGCAGCCAAGAAGTCCCCAGTGATGTACTCCATAATATTGACTTTCCATTGTGGAGTCTTGGACCTGGACACCAATTGCTATGTCTTATTTCACCTTCAGGCACCATAACAGGCATTTACATATCCCTTTACTACAACATTGGGCACTTACATGCAGTTTGGATTCTGTTTTCATATATGGCAGAATAGAACCATGCAGGTACATACTTACCTCCTGGAAATAAAGTGGAGGAAGATGTCAGCCTCCCACCATTTAGCTCAATCATTATAGCACTTGCCAAGGGAGTAGGAAATACAGGTTCTAGGCCTCCCTCACCCAGAGCAGATTTAAGTCTGCATCTCCCACTTGCTGGCATAGTGTCTATATCATTAGGCCATTGGTTTGGAATTGCCTGCTGGACAGCCAGGATGGGTAGATATGTATGGTCAATAGTAAGGAAAGTAAGACAGAGGGGAAGTCTAGCAGTGGGATGATCAATAGGGCTGTGTGAAATGGCACTGTTCTGTTCTGACTTCAGTTTTGAGGTCTGGACAGAACAGTGTTTTGTACTGAATTTCATTTAGAGTCAAAACAGCCTCCCTGTTTTCCTTTGTTCGCTTTGTCATTTTGATGTTCTGCCTGACCATGGGGCTGGGGAAAGGAACTCAGGCCAGCTGGTCTGAGGTCCCAACCCCAGCCAGGGGTGGAGAATCAGCCCAGCTGGGCTGCTTTCCCACCCCCCATGCTAGATCCCCCTGCCGGATCTTGTGCTGTGGACTGGAAGTCAGCCCAGCTGGCTATTTCAATACCCTTTGTTTCACTTTGATTTTGCTGTTTTGACCTCAAAATGAGTCGAAACAGTGTTGAAATGAAACGGCCAGCAAAATTTCACACAGCCCTAATGATCAAAGGGGTGCTTTTCTGCACCTTGTGTTCAACAGTCATTGGAAAAAATGGTAAAGAGTAGTGAAATAGTTACTCCCATGTTGGAGGCAGACCTGAGCACTGAGTTCCTTTTCTAACACTGAGCCATCCTCTCTCTGGTTTGCTCTCCCTTTCTGGACCCACATATCTTTCACTCCTTGCTGACTAGGAGACTAGTTTTCAGAAGAGAACTGGAAGGTGCTCCGAGCACCTAGCTGGGAATTAGAGGATATGATTTCAAACTTCCTCTGGAGAAGGGGCCTAGAATTTGTTCTCCCACTTCCTAGGCAGGTACCCAAATGGTTTCTAGAATAAAAAGTGCAAAGACAACTCACCCCTTCATGACTTTTAAAACTCAAGTTTCAGGAGTTATCCAACATTAAATATGTGTCTGAATTATTCTATTCAGTCCTAGAGAAGAGAGAGAGAGCAACTTTGGGAGTATGCTCAGAAGGGAAGCATAGGGTGAGTACAGGCAGCCTTCAGACTTATGACACAATTGGTTCCTGAAAACTGCATCTTAGATCAAAATATTGTAACTAGGAACCAATTTCCCCATAGGAGCAATGGTATAAATGAGGGATTAGTTCCTTTACCAAACTCAGCACAGCTGCCTCCAGCTGGTAAGAGTGTTGTGGTGGAGAGGAAGATCAGTGCCCCCACAGCAAGGGAGGAATTGGGTCAGAGGCTGGGGCATGGGAGGCCCAGACAGGGTGGTGGGGTATGGGGAGGGAGTGGGTGGCTCCTGCGGCTGTGGGCCACGAGTCTGGGAGCTGCTTGTCCAGTGACTCTTCCAGTTGCTCCTGACACCTGTCTGGAAGGGCATGTGCCCCCAGATCTGCATGGAGTGGGAGGAGCCAGGGCTGCACCAGGCCTCGCTCTGGGTAGGCAGCAGAAGGCACTGGGAGTGGGAGCTATGCCCTCCAGCTGCTGGCCTAGCCAGGGTGGGGTGGAGCTGCTGCACTGCCTATGGACAAGTGGCACACAGTGGCTAGAGCCACCCAGCCTCCCTGTGCCTCCAGGACAAGCCATGGCTTTACCCTGCCCTGGCTGGACCACAGCAGTGGTGGCAGCAACAGGGCATGGGGGAGGCAGGGGGGAGTGTGTGGGGCAGGCGGAGGAACAGGGGCCATGGGGGGGCTGCAGCCACCATAAAATTCACCATAGCCCCTGCCACCCACTTGGAGCGCAGCTCAGTGCAGCCCCAGCCCTACCCATCCCACCTCACCCAGATACGAGGGCATATGCCCCACTCTCAACCGTGCCCTGCCACCAATCACCCTTTCACTTGATTATACTTGATTATACTGGGGCAGGGCAGGGCCAGGAGGTGCAAGGAGGCCAGGGCAGGGAGGCCAGGGCAGCTCTGGCTGCTGCACACCACCTGTCCAGAGGCAGCACAGCAGTTCTGCCTGCCCTAGCTGGGCAAGCAGCAGGAGAACATAGCCCCCATTCTCAACACCTTCTGCCACTGGTCCAGAGTGCAGCCTGGTACAGCCCACTGGGCAGCCCCTGTCCCTGTCCCTGTCCCAGCCCTAGCCCCAATCCTTCCCTCATTGTGGGGGCATTGATCTGCTCCCCCGTGCCCCACCACAACAGACTTACAAGCTGAAGGCAGCTGTGTCCAGTGTCATAAAGTCAAAACCCCATCGGAACCTCAAAACTGTCTTGTAATTTATGAAGGTCGCAGGTGCCATTTGTTGTAATTCGAACAGTTGTAAGTCAAGGACTGCCTATATAGCTATACAATGGCAAGTAGAATCTAAGCTGTGACTTGGAGTAAAAAATTGCAGTCACCCAGCTATGTAAGTGCCCCTCGGATGTGTAAAGGTGAAAAAAAGATTGAGCCACAGTTGTCCTATACTGTTCAGTCTTGGGAATGACAACAGTTAATCATGTTTATGTTTAGTGCACACTACAGGAGTTATAGTGATATTAATTTACTCTCATGAATCTTGAGTTAGATGTAATCCCTTCTCAATTTCTATCGTTTAAAGGAAATATCAATTAATAATCTTTTAACAATTCTTATTTCTCTAGCTACATTTTTGATCCAGAAGAAGCACAGTCATCTGGATATATCAATGAAATAAACAGATACAAACAAGATGACCAAAATAGCAATAAATTCATTTGCAAACAAAATAGTGAAATTCAAGTGCCCAAAACTAAACTGCAAAATGATGATATAAAGAGAATAGAAAATAAAAACAGGTTAAATAGCACAAAAGATGCCCTCTGGAATCCTGGAGGACCTGCTCTTCAAGAGGATGAGCTAGGGAACTATGTTGCAAATTCTGGTGTTGCTGTCAATGGTGTCAGTTCCTGTACTGGGGGGGTGCATTCCATTCCCAATCCCATTACAAACCAAATGAAAGAAACAAGCACACATGGAAATTCCACCCAGCAAGAAGAGTCTTCTTCAGCCAATACTACAAGAGACTTGTACACCAGAGGACTTTCTCAACCAAATAAGCCTGGCAAAGAACGTAATCTGGACACAGGCCATCATGGGAAGCCAGTCTGCGTAAAGCCAGACAGTATTCAAGATAAGAACTCACAGTCTACAGTAGAAAACATCTTTCTCACTGAAAGTGCAATACTGGAGACACAAAATGATGCCATACAATTAGCAGACCTTGATTATACTCAAAATAGCAGCCAAACAAGTCATTACTATGATGTTAAAAATGATATTTTTTTGGACAAATGTACACATTCTGATGAAAAAGCAGATTCTGTAGGGATAAATAAGGAAAAGGACTTATCCTTGTCTGTGCATGTGAAAGACAGCTGTGCTTCATTAGACAAAGCTATGAAAACTGAGTCTGTAAATGTATATTTCCCAGAGGACATGCCCGATGGGAACATATCTGTGAGCTTCATGAGAGCAGCAAGAGAAGCAAAGAACATTAACTGTGAAGAAGTAAATGGGGAAATCGAGGAGGAAGATGCAGAAGTAGCAGAAGCTCTTGCAGCACTGGAAGCTGCTACTGCAGGGGAAGATTTTGAAGAAGACGATGAGTATTAAATAGAGTTTTCTTTTTAACTCACCAATTTCTTTTTGGAGCTGAGTGAAACTGATGAAGTATTGTATAAAACAGAGGTTCCCAAACTTTTTGGACCAATATACCCATGTCAGCCACCAGAATTTTTTTGTGGTACACCATCCACTCTCACCATGAAACTTCTCAATGAACCTTCTAAAAGCAGGCAGGGACTGGTGCAATCTATAGACTGCTTACCCTGGGCTCCTGGTTGACCAGGCATCTGCAGACCACAGTTTGAGAACCACTGATACAATGCACAAATACAGAAGGACCTAGTACTAAAAACCTCAGTCCTTCAACTGTTAAAATATGATCCTTTACTATCTGACTTATAACTGAATTTCCTTGACTTCCTGTACCATTATGACCCATATCCTTCTCTCTGGGCCAGCAACTGAAGTATAGCTCCACTCATATCCACAAAGCCAGGCAGCATGTTACATTTCCACCTCACTTTTTTTGTTTTAGAAAAGCGGGGCAAGTAATTTTCTTCAGTTTCAACCTTCACAAAACTATGAACACCTTAGGATTCTTTGACCCTGAAAACTATATCTCAATGCAAAACTGTATAAATAATGGAATGTACTCATTGTCTTGTTTAAATCACACCAGAGCTGTATGATTTCAATTCAAAAATATGACACTAACCTAGACACACAGATTTTTCAGAAAGCATGACCTATGTTTGCAGGTGTCTAACCCAGCTTAAGACCATACAAGTTTTACTTGGTTTGGGTTTCACTGTGAATCCATCTAACAGTGAAATGAAGCAAAGTGAGCTCTAACTCACAGAAGCTTATGCATTTCTGATTTAGTTAGTCTGTCAAGTGCATTTCTACCCTGCCTGCCATCTCACAGGTTTGCTTACGTTCTAGTCTTACACATTTTGACTCACCAAGTGTTTACAAATGGGTTTTGCCTTCTAACCTTGCAAGGGAGGCAAATCCCATTTGTAAACAGTGAGGGTCAAATCTATCCCCTCTCTAACTCCACTGTACCACTAGACTAGCATTTCCCAAGTTTTTGATATCTGAGGCATACTTTTTTCTGGGTTAAAATTCATGGCAAACCTCATGCATAAGTCTGTGTATGGGGCTGGCGGGCCCGAGGCCCAACCCAGCCACGTGGTGCAATGTGGGCGGAGCTCCATCCAGCCCTGCAAAGCCAGTCCAGCCAGGTCATTTGTTTGCAGTACACTTCCACCGTTCTCACAGCACACTAGGGTGCCTCAGGGTTCTCCCTCTGAGAATCACTGCGCTAGACAAAACAGAAAAGGATCTGACCCCGAGTCAAGTAAACACAGCACCTGAAGAAAACTGTATGTGTACTTTCAGATATGTTTACCCGTCACCTTCCCAACAGCGTGGAAACTTTTGTTAGATTTCTGATTGGAAGTCCGGAACAGTGGTTTTCAATCTTTTTTCATTTGCGGACCTCTTCATAAATTTTGACTGGAGGTATGGGCCCATTTGAATTGTAAGTGCAGGTATTCACATACTTTTGGTTGATCATAGTAATCTTTTGCAAGCCCCTTAGACATAGTCCACAGACCACAGGTTGAAAACTACTAGCCTAGGAAATACAGAAAATAAGTATTTCACATGGCCAAATGCTAGACTTTGTCAAATAGTTAAAATATAATGTGCTTGAAATTTTATATTGAAAATTTGTGGTTCCTGAATAAATTATAAAGTCCTAAGAAAATAACTGCTTTCAGCATACAAAAAAATTAACTGTTGACTTATGAACTTCATTAGTAGTGTGTGAAAGTTACCAACTGCTATATATCACCTTCTGTGCAACACACGCTATATGCCAACAGTTGGTTGTGTGTCCTTTCCTACTCAGGTGAGGAACTGACCCCAGTTCTGTTCCATCATAAGTGTGCTGGCTTTATTCTAAGAATCACAGTTCTAAACAAGAGAGTTTGTATCTGACCTATACTTAGTTCTATAACACAGAACTATCCCACTTTTAAGTGACCAGGAGCTCCAAGTGCCTTGGCCACAGCTGTGCAGTCTGCATGCTGTGCCATAACCCCCACCCCCAACTGCACTGCCCCAGTACCCTTGCACCATGCTGTGCCACAGAGGGCCTTATCTTCCCCAGCAGGTGACCTTCATGAGCTACACCAACATCCCCATGCTGCACAGGGTCCCTGGGTGTCCCAAGTTCCCCTAGCTGTGAGCTCCCTCAGCCCTACAGGCCATGCCACACCAACCAGGGGCATGGACAGGCAGCAGGAGCTAGAGCTGGGAGGGGACAGGGAGGGGAACAGCACCTGGACCTGGAATACCAAGGGCTGCAGGTTAACTCCTCAGGGGCTGCATGTGGCCACAAGCCATCAGTTAGATGCCCTGGTTTGAACTCATAATGCTTGTTTAGTTCCCCCCAAGTACTGGGAAAAAATACTTCTGCTTCTTAAAATGTAAGAGATATTCTTACTAAGAGTGATGTTAAAAGTTTCTATTTATATAAACATGTATTTCAAGAAAGCTAAATGAGATTCAAATTAAACTGTTAGATTACGGTATTTTTATTTGAAAATAAAAAGCTCCTTCTGTTCTAAGAACACAAATATCATAAAGTATCCATTCTCTTGGACTCCCCAGTGGTAGCTGTATTTCACTGAGATGTGGTTTTTGTACATATGCAGTTTATAAAGTGAATATAAAAGCATCATGTGAATATGAGACGTGAAATTAAAAAGTAGCAATAAATTATAATGTTTACTAAATGAATGTTATATTGACTAATTGTTTCCATAAGTAATGCTATTGCTAAAATAGTGAATTTCAGGGATAAATTATTTTTATATTACATACAAACCAGTTACAGTAGAAAATTCCATGTATCTATCTTTAAATTGTGCAACTAAATATCACTATGTAAATATAAAATCTGAATATTTTTCAGTTGATGTTATTCATGCTGCAGCTGGGTAGTAGGAAAGAACTCATCTATTCAACAAGGTTCATTAGAACACTCTTTCAATGAAAAAGCAACATGTTCTGCATAAAACATAAATTATATTAAATTGTAATTCACTGTCATGATAAATCTCAGTTATACAAAAGTAGGGCTGTAGGATTCATCTACTCTCAGCCTTTGTACCAGAGATAAATTCAAGTACATAAGTACTGTAATGCGGGCGGTACTCCAAGAGATACCCCCTCTCCAATTGAAGGGATCAAAGCAGGTGCAAAAGCACTGTGGGAGGTGAAGGGACTCTCCTCCCCTATAGAGCAGAGCCAGACCACCAATGGGGACTTAACCATATACCTTTTAATACTGGGAACATAACAGGCATAAATCAGAGGGTATAGTGGACACTACAATGCCCCAAGAGGGCAGGATTCAACAGAGGTTACACACAATCATTGATAAAAAACAGGGTTAACAAAATATAAAACACAAACAGCAGAGCAAACAATACTGGTTGGTGAAATATAAAAAGGCACAAAATGCAAAATGTCAAATGACAAGGAAACATAGGGCCTTGGTACCTGGAGAGGGAGAAAACACAATGGCCCCTTTCCACTGCAAGAAGATTTGCTTCATATCTTACTTACCCCAAGTCACCTCAGCTGGGACTTGAACCCAGAGCTCCTATGTGGTAGGCAGGAACGCTGCTACACAGCCACTACTGGTAGCACTGCTCAGGCCTGCTAGGGGTCTTGACCTTCCCAGAGCCTGGCCTCACATCAAGTTGTCTGGCCTCTAATTGGAGGAGCTGGAAGCAGAGTTGGGAACCTCTCAGGTCATTGCTCAGATCCTTCGAGGAGTGGAGGGAGCCTCTCCTGCTGGCTGCAGCCTCTCATAGGGGATCTTACTTCTAACGTACTTATAAAATGCCTTTCTGCTGCCTTTTGTAACACTTGCTAGCTGCCTTGGCCTCCTGATTCTCTCCCTGTATGCCTGGGTGACACTTTTATATTCATCCATCATAAGATAGACAAATTTTCATTTTTATAAGATTCCTTTTTTTTGAATTTCAGCTTATTAAAGAGTTTGCTGTTTAGCCAAGCTGGTCTCTTGTGGCACATCCCATCCTTTCTTCGCATCAAGAGAGCTTGCTCTTATGCCCTTAATATAGTCTCTCTGAAGAACAAACATCTGTCCTGGGTTCCTTTTCCCCTCAGAAGCAAATACACCAAGGGAACCTGCCCACCAGTTCTCTTAACTTCTTACACATTGCTTAACTGAGGTCCTGCCCTTATTCCGGTGCTTTCATTCCTTCCCCCCCTTAGGATCTAGAACTCTGTCATTTCATGGTCACCGTCACCTGAATCACCTTCTACATTCACATTTCCAATCAATTTCTTCCTATTTGTGAGCCGCAAATTAAGAAGAGCTTCCCTCCCCCAGTTGGCTTCTCCACCATCTGCATCAAATTTATCCCTGACACACCAAAACCTTGCTGGGCTGCCTGTGTACTGCTACGTTACCCTCCCAGCAGATGTCACAGTAATTAAAGTACTCTAGGCCCTGTGATTTGGTTAAATCAGTTGTTTGGGGAAAAGAAAACAAAATAAAACAAAACCTCATCCACCTCTTCCTCCTGGTTGGTAATTTATAGCACAAACCCACCATGACATCATCCTTGCTGTTCTCCCCTCCTACCTGACCCGGATGCTTCTGAGAGGCCTACTTGCTCCTTCCTACCAACCCTTAGAACAAGGATATATTTGTTTCATATAAAGCAAAAACCACCACCTTTTCCCCCCCTCTGTCTTTCCTTCCCACATAAGTTTTACCCATCCGTGACAGTACTCCAATCATGTGAACTATCCCATCATTCTCATTGTTTTCACAGTGTTTAACAGAAACTCTTATGCTAGTTACGATATGTTATTCTCATGGATGATGCAATATGTAAGCAGCATTGTTAGGAGATAATTTAACACACACAGAAAAGAAGTATTCTTAGAATGCTTGGCCTGCATATGAGTATATAATAATTTTGAGATACCACTGGACTTCAAGCACTGGACTTCTACTTAACGGATTCAGACAGCCAGTGAGTACAAATTATTTTTGGATAATTTGGGGATAGATATAATTATTTCAGTGCTTCAAACTAAATTATCACACACCTTTTACTAAGGTATGCTCATTCAAATATAGTTTACCAATTACTGGTTTAATTCTACTTAACTAAGAACCTCAAATTCTACTGAAACAGAACTTCAATATTTTCACTCTTGCCTGTTGGGACCTGCTTCAAATTCTATTGAAAGCAAGTTTCTGACTGGCTTCAGTTCGGACCTTTTCTTGGTTTTTGAGCTTAAGTATTTACCTGATATACAAATGAAGATCAGAATGTGATATTTTTGCCCTTTAAAAATTGGTCATATTAAAAGGAGTGTATAGTATAAAAGATAAGGAATCCAGTGGGTCTTTGGGTAACTTATAAAGAATGTACAAACACTGAGTTTTTTATAGAAGTACGCAGTATCCAAGGGGTACGTACAAGGGTCCCTTTCAATGCAGGTTCTTCTTCTCTTGCTATGGTTTAAATTCACCATGTAAATGCTCCAAATTACAGATTTGAAAACCATATATGAAGGTTGCAGGAGTCACAGGAGCTCTTATTTTATCCCTTGGGAATTTCCTATGACCCTTTGCCTGACTGCATTTTAACCCAAGCTTCTCTGGTAGGATTCACCACAACCAGCCGAAACAAGCTGGGGTACAACTCACCACATCCACATTGTCAGCTAACATGTTAAAAATATATCTTTTATCCTTCTATCAAGGTAGTCTATGAAAGCAGGTCTTTTGACTGTTTTGTTTAAAAACCGAAGCCTTGAACCTATATTTCTTGTGAGTTCAAAGCTCTTACTGAATTCAGTGAAGTGTAAGACTGAAAGATCTGCTTGTAGGAAAGAACTTTTCAAACAACTATGCCAAGTACATGGAAGTTAACAAATTAATAGAAAAACTAGAAGCATGGAGTCTTTCGTGCCCAATTTGCTGGACACAGAGTGGCTATGATCTTATTGGAAAAAGCACTAGAGCTGGGGATGGTAACCTACAGCCCACAGGGCCTTTGGGATCCAGCCTGTAAAGTCATGGCTTCAGTAACATTGAGCATTGGGAGAATTAGATATCCAGCCCCCACCCCACCACAGTTGGTGAAAATGAAAGCTGCCCTTCCTGAAGATGCACTTGCTGCCGTAGATGACCACCTCTGCATATGACAAGTTCTCCCCTATGGCTGCTTGCTAGACAGACCTCCTCTATTACTGCCTGTTTCTGTGATCATGGACAGCAATGACAGTGGCGGGTCTGGGTCCAGCATTCTGCTGTCCCTCCCTGTGCCCAACACAAACAGCGGTGGGATCCTTTTCGAGATTCTGTCTGAGAAGACACTGTACTCGTGGACAGTCAAAGTGTCATGCTTGCATCTCACTACCCTCCCTGACATGGCTTTGAGGCAGTACCTAGTGACACCAACACCAAAGCAAGCCCACCTGGCCTAGCACTCTGGTGGAACATGAGCGGTACCAGTCACATGGCACGGGCTCTGATAAAAGGGGACTTTTTCCATGCTATGCTCCAACTGAGTTGTGGGCAGAAGTAGCAGCAGCAGCTGAGTCCTAATGCCCTCATTTTTTTTTTTTATAGGCCAATCTTAGTCATTCCAGTCCAACTGCACCAGAAATGTTGTTGACCCCCTGCACTAGAGGCTTACAGATTTGTGAGAGCCCAGAATCCAACCCCATGACAAATACCAAACTGTGCCAAGGACTTCCCTGCTGGATGAAGTTAAAATCTGAGATACCCATCATAACCATCACCAGCTTCAAAACAGCAGTAGCTCTCTGCAGTCAGCTCACTGCTCCCTTCTTCAAGGTGTCTGAGCACCGAGTAAGATCAAATGAAATTTAGCAGAGTGGCACTGTGCATAATATCTTTAGTGGGAGATAAAGCAGCCTCCCACTTGGACAATCTTACACTCCAAGAGATTATTGTGGGTTTGGTACAGTCTTCCTCCCAACCACTGAAAGCAGCACATGGTCACTGTTATTGCCCCTTTCACAGACTACAAAATAAGACCTTTTTCATTAAAGTTTGTCAAAGGCAAGACAAACAATTTTTATCATCTTTCATATAACTATAAAATACCTTAGACGCCAAAACTCAGTGATGCTGTCCCCTATAAGAGCAGTTTTAAATAACTATCCGACTACTGAGTTGTGCTTCAGTCCTTTTAAATACAGCCATGTAGAAATGCAATCCCTGTCAACTTAAACAGTACATTTTATTTTTGCATAGAAATTCTTATTGCAGCTCTTAGAAAGAGTTAAATTTACTACTACCTTGGGAAAGCAGAAAACGTTAAAAAAATAAAGAGTGAGTTATTGGAAAATAAAATGTAAATCACATGTAAAATGTAAATGAAAATCAAACAACATGCAAAGCTTCCACACTTTCTAAGAGCTTTCTCCTTCCTTTGTAGAGGTTAATTAAATAAAACCCAAACATTGCACAGAACCTATTATACAATAAAGAACAGAGCTAAAGGTAATTTTACCTGTATGCTCCTTCTCAAAGGAATCAGTTAAAGTCTTAAAAGTTCTAGTCTTCAGTTGACACAAAGAAGTGATTGATGTGAATGAGACTTATTTGAATGTTACATATATGTAAGCTTTCCAGTAAGAATAAACACTTTGTGTATTTCTGCACACTTAAATCAAAGGTTGTACATCTAAGAATAAAGAGTGAACATCTCACTTCAGCAACAAGATGTTCTACCATGAGAAGCAGTAACTCTAGAAAAGACTGGGAGCTGCTCAGAGGTTATCAGCTGGATAGATGTACCCAGACTAATGCTGTGGCTAAAGCAGATAAAGTAATCCTTGGATATGAACAAAGGCATGCTGAGTAGGAGGAAAGAGAGGTTACATTACTTTGTATTTTGTACTGGTAAGACCACTTCCAGAACACCAGGAACAGTTCTAGTCTTTGTACTTCAAGCATCATCTTGAAAAATTGGATAGGATTTCAGAAAAACTGTAAGTACGATGAAGGGAATAAAAAAAAGTCTTAAAGTGAAGGACTTGAGCAGAAAAATCAATTTATTCATCAATCAAATAGGTATGTGTGCGTGAAACCTAAGGCCTTTTCAATCTAGCAGTCAAACGTATAAGATAATTTTGGAAGTTGAAGTAAAACAAAATCAGAAAAGAATTTCTTTTTTTGGCACATTTCTTTAAACTATTAATTATTAAGACAAGCTAGCAAGACTTGCAGTAGATTTTATATCACTAGAATTTTTCACTATTATGATCAGATGTTTTATGAAAGCATCCATATTGGTATACTTCAAGGTAGATCATTTAAATTAAAATTACTTAAATGCCCATTTTAATCAAGATTTAAATCAGCAACCTTATAATACCAAATTGATCTTAACCTTATTTTACATATGTGGCTTTAAATTCCTTGCCTAGAGGAAGGTTGATTCTCATTGATTAGTATAATTTTGCACTGTTTTTATCTACCAAAAGAATAACAGACTATATTTACTTGATTGAAAAACTATTTTTCCCCCCATTTAACAGGGAGCAGGGGGAAGCATGACTCTCATCTTATAATTGAGTACAAAGCAGCAGAGGGCAGACAGCTGTTGTGGCTGATTTTGGTTCTCATTCATTTTTAACATCCTTAGTCTGTGCAACTAACACACATAGGGCACACCTTCTCAAGACATTTACTGCAGAGCTGCCTAAATAACTCCATGGTAAAATGTGAGCATCTACCCAGGCAGCCCTATTAAGCCACAGTAAACTAATGAATGCCATCATAGGATAGTACTGCTCAACATAAGTACTATCCTATAGGGCTGTGCGAAGATTTGGGTGCTGATTTAATCTGGAGGAGACTCGGACTGATTCGGTGGCCAAATCTCCAAATCTGAATCGAATTGGGGACCAATTAAAAGGCCTGAATTGATTCAAAGCTCTCCAAATCTTCAGGAAAGATTTGGAGAGCTTTGATGATTCGGGCAATCCCTGCCTGCTGCAGCAGGAAGCTGGAGCCAGACTCAGAGCAGGTAAGTAGGGGGAGGGGGAGAGGGATGAGGGGACCATGGGGGGAACCCTGCTAGGCCCTATCCCCTGCCTGCTCCCCCAGCTTCCCCAACCCCTGCCTGCTCCCATGCCTGCCCCAGCTCCAGGTGCTTTAAAAAAAAAAAAAGCCCTACTCCCCAGGTGCTGCGGGGAGGGGGTGATCCCTGCTGCCCCCGCCCACACTGCGTGGGGGGCTCTGGCACAAGCCCTTTGCCCCTCCCACTGCCATGGCCACTCCACCTGCCCGAGCTCTGGCCCTTTAAGAAAAAAAAAGGGGACTTACCACCTGCAGCGGCCTTGGGGCTTCAGGGAGCTCATGCAGAGCCCCCCACATGGTGTAGGGTGGCAGGGGGCAGTGGGGGATCAGCCCCCCCCACTAGGCAGGAACAATGAGTTCAGGGGTTGGGGGGGGGCGTGTCTTAAAAGAGCTGGAGGCAGGGGGAGCAGCAGCCATTGCAGGGCTGGGAAAGCAAGCAGGGGATGGGCTTGCACTGGAGTTTATTCAGTCAAATTAATTTCACGTGTACATAGTCCCACAAAGGTTAACTTACTGCCTAAAACTCACTATGTTTTGCATTTAAGATAGAGCTATTAAATGTGAAAAATATTCCGATTTTGGTCAGAAAGGACTGCAATAAAACAAACCAAAATTACCATACTAAAATGAAAATAAATCTTATGAATGCTGTTGCTCATTTAATGCTAAATTAGGATGAAAAACTTATTACTGTTTAAGAAACACATCAATGCTAACTAATAACTACTGACTAAGCTTGATGTATTGAAACGAGAGATAGGGCTCCTGGAATTTCAGCATTTGCTATTTGTTTTACAAAAAGGGAAATATGCTTTGGAAAAGGTGTATGTGCATGTTGGTTGCTTATTTTAATATCTAACAAGTTATGTTAAAATTAATATCTATTCAAACCTTTCTCTGTAATCAGGAACTGCTGCTACAGCTCCCTCTACTGCCTGAAAGTATGCATTTTAGCCGGTCCGGTGCCTGATATACTTCTACTACAGGGGTGCTCAACATTTTTAGACTCAAGGCATCTCTAAGAAAATGGCAGCTCTTAGTTTTCACTCACTGCTGGGGTATAGAAAAAAAAAAAGAGTAATTTTTAACAGGTCAGTACGGATTCCTATATGAACTCTGGGATTAGTTTGTGCATCATAGGTTTGCACACTTAACAGTGCTAATATTGCGCAGCATACCTTGGCATCCTTAAGATCTCACAGCACCCCATGGTGCTATGGCACTCTAGTTGGGAATCAGCAATTTACTAGTTTAAGAGAAAATATCATTTACATTTTTAAAAATGAGCAAAGGAAAACACTATAGCTACATTTTATTTTATTTAGTTGTCATCTATTGCAACGTTTTGTTTCTGATAATGTTTTTAAGCTATTTTTATTGTAAAAAAACAAATAAACCCCAGAGACACCATATTTTTGCTGTTCTGATCATGAGCTAATAATTAATTTCCTTGTGGTCTGTTATGAGGGGATATTTGCCACATTAAAAAACAGTCATGCTGGCATGTCAATGTTGGCGCTGCCTGGCATGGTCTGATCTGGCACATAGGTGCTGGGGTTGTGCAGTTAGTCCAGGGCCCCTTCACTGGCTCTGGAGACATGCGTCGAGTCCATGCTCACCAAGTCCAGGTCTGCTTACTCTGGTGCAGTGTACCAAGTCAGACCTGCCACGTGGCTCCAGACCCGGTGTGGGATACAAGACTCACCAGTGTCAGTATGCCACCGTGTCAGTGTGCAGGACCTGACCCCACCGCATGGTCCCCAGCACCATCATGTCAGAGACGTACAAGGTTGGGACCAGTACGCAGCCTGCGGCATACAGCCAGAATGCACTCCCCCAGCCCCAGAGACCCTAGACCTTAGTTGCTTACCTGTACCCCAAGGTAAGGTTTTGTTTTGTTTTTTTCTTCCTTGGGGCTTCAAATATAGGGTGTGTACTATATAGGGTAACATGTATATGCAAAAAAAAATATCGGAAATGACTGTTGTCCAATACTAATTAATTCATAGACCCTCTGCATACACAGCTGGAACAGACTCTCAACACAAATGAGGCAGATGCTAACTATTCATAAATATGCACAAACATGAGACAGATTCCACACAGACCTTTTCTATTACAGATCATGCAACAAATACTGTAGCTTCCCATAAGAACCATTTCCTCTTCACTTCCAAAAACACACAGAAGTCCCAAACGTACCACCTCTCCTTCCCACATGTATACTTTGCTTACAATATTAAAAAGTTATTAAATCAGCAAGACACTATTTTACTCTTACCAAAACCAGAAATGAAAGCTCATTGTATCTACAAATTGCATATTTCAGTCACAATGAAATGAATCAAGTATAGATATAATGAGCTGTATCAAAAATTGGGCAATTCATAATGGTATTTGGTATTAAGTCAGGTGTTTGCCTCCCCCCCCCCCCATTTTTTTAAATATTTGATAGTCTTAATAATCCATGTAGTCCAGGGCACCTGCTAGATACTGATGGTTGGTGGAAATATTTTTAAGCCGTCATATGCTGTTTTAGGTACACATAATTTTGAAAAATTATCGTGAACATCTAGGGGAAAGAACCTGGTTCTCATCTCTTCTCACAACTATGTCTGCACTGCTAGCTCCCAGTTGGAGCTCTCACTCTTGTCAGCAGTCCCTCAAAATGAGAATGAGTCTTACGGTAAATAAGTCATCAGTGAATCCAGAGATGGCTGCTGAGGCTGATCCAAGAACCATGTTTGAGTGCAGACGAAGCAAATAGTTCCAAGAGGAAGGAGTGGATCCTGGTGATGTCAGGTCACAGCTCTGTCCCCTTGTCTCTCATCTGGCAAGAGAAGTTTGCTCAAGATGATCAATGCCTTGCCATACATCACAGCATCACTTCAGTGCATCCAGGTATTGATGTTAGCATAGCATTTCTTCAGATTGGCCTTCAAGGTGTCCAACCCAGTGACCATCCCAATATAGGTCTAGCTAATACAGAAATAAATATCTCCTAATCTTATATTGATTGACATATACACCAATGGAGCTGCACTAACACGAATATGGGTACTTTCTCAAAAAAAACCCAAAGAAACACTAGCTTAGGGAAGCTTTTATTAAAGACATTACCTTTTTACAAGTTGAGTATAGGTGGCTATTTGTAGAAGCAGTTGTATTAGGGCCATTTTGCAACTCACATGCAACTCTGAGCAAAAGGCCTAATGAAAGAAAATACTTCTATTTTTCTTATTTAAAGATCTGGAATGCGTTTAATACAGACATATGCTGCTGTTCCACTGCCACACATTAAGCAACTTTAAGAGGAGTCACCTGCACCAAAGAAATATGTGGGAACAAGAAATATAGTGACTAAACACAGGGAAAAATAATGAAAAACAAGAAGAAAGTAAGGAAGTACAGCAAAAAGCAAGGGGAAGAAAAATATCTAATGAGGAGGGAAAAATATCTAATGAGAAGGGAAAACGGAAACTGCTTTAACTAGCCTGGTTTTGCTTCAGCAGTAACCTCCCACCAAATTGACACAATTCAACCAAGACAAAGGCACTTACTCCCATACAGTGTATTTCCCCATGCAAAGGCAAATAAATTGTACCATTTGATGCTTCTTGACACCATTTTAACTGTTGCCCCAGAAAAGCAAGGATTTTTTTTTAAACAAACCAAAGCAGGAGCAATAATTAAAATGCTCGTGAAACTGAAAATACACAGTAAAAATACAGAATAGGAGGGAACAAGAAAAATGAGGGGGGGAAAAAAAAAATCTCACCACTGATATGCTTGGGATCTAATTCCACCATCTCCATGCATACAAAATCTTCACTGAAAAACATGCAGAGCCCAGCAAAATGTTCAGACAGCAACTTGTCTTCAGCTGTAACAAACCTGTCAGGCACTCAGATTTGAGAGCAGCAGCATAAAACAAGAAAAAAAAAAACAGCGGGGGGGAGGGCGGGGAGAATGCTTATCAAGTCCTAGACAGACACCTGGGGGGGACAATGCTCAAGTATGTAACAAACTGCCTCCCTGGAGTGCAAGTCAATGTATTGAAAACAACAGAACAAGCAGACTGACGTGAGTGGGAGTAACCCAACCCCTGTCAAGCAGACCAACTGGCTCAGTTTCCTAGGAAAGCGCTGAAGAAGGTAGGGCAGGGTGACACCTTAAAAACTGACTGGTTCAGAGAGGCATGTCAGATGCTTGGGAGGCAGAATACTGAAGTCGGCGCCCAGTGACCAGCTGCAGCATTGCCAGCCTCAGGCATTCAAGACTTACTAGGAGTCTACCCCTCTCCCCTCACAAATAGAATGGGCCTAAAAGGAAGGCAAGAGGCGCTTTTCTCAACTCGGTCACTCACAGTGCACCTGCCCACCCATTAACATTGCTTGACCTCATACGTTGCAACTATAAACAAGTGCAATGGTTCAGCACCAGCCCGCCCCACGTCTCTACACCCAGTTCAGGCACTGCTCTGCCTAACAGCCAGTCCCATGGCCCCACAACCAGCTCAGCACCTCTAAGCAGCTGCTCTGGAAGGGACTGGGCTCCCTGACCTCCTGCCTCCAGGTGTAGCCCTCTCTTGGGGCAGGCAGGATGTCACCCCCTCCAAGTTAAGGGGAAGACTTGGCTCCATGGACCCACGACCAGCTCCAGGAGGTCCTCACTGGCTATGAGGCACAGGTGTGCTCAAGAAGTGAATTGTGCCCTAGACGCTGTTGCTCCCCAGCAGAAGCAAAGCCTATGGGCTCCAGCAGCAGAAGGAAACTGCAGATCCCAGGCAAAATATTTGAGCTGCCTGCAGCTGTTCACTTGTGGAGCTAGTATCTGTCCTGGGCAATAACAAGGATGTAAGAGACTGCAGCCTCATGGCTTGTATTGTATGTGCAAATGTGGGAGAGTGCAAGGGGGGGGACTAGCAGGCAGACAAGAAAGCACGATTCATCATTTTTAAAATACCTTGCTAAATTTAGGCCAGTAACTAGATTAATTGTAGATGCTCAGACTAAGTTTTTGGAATTGTTACTACTTAGCAGCCATTGCTCTTTATATTTTTACCTGAGCTATTTGAAGGACTGCTAACACGTTAGCTGGCAGCAGTGAAAACCAAAACCACCTTAGCTATTTATAGGCCCTTGGGGGGACCCCCAGACCCCAAGTCTCTCCCCAGTGCTGTCACTAGGCACAAGAAACAGACCAAGGGTGCCCTTGGATAGCTTCCTATCCCAGCAAGCCTCAGTTACACTGCCCGTACATTTGCCTGAGATGATCTAGTTGGAGATGATCCTGCTTTGAGCAGGGGGTTGGACTAGATGACCTCCCCAGGTCCCTTCCAATCCTGACTTTGTCTGATTCTAGATTTTGCAGCTGCAGGCCCAGGTGACTGCCCCATCTCTGGGTTGAAAAGAAATGACAAGTCTACCTCTCCAGAGAGTCAGCTCAGAATACACTTACCCAGAAGTCATCCCTTGCACAGTCAAATCAGTAAGGAAACAAACAAAAGGATTTATTATAAAACCAAAACAAGCATAACAAATCAGTAACCACACTGAGGTTCAGACAGGGATATGAGTAAACGAACAAAAGAAAATACCAGAACATTGACCACTCTTACCATACAAGGTACACTGACGGATGTAGTCCTTAGTCAGCTTCACAGGTCTAAATGCAGTTCCTGCCTCTAGCGCTTCCTGTCAGGGCATCCTGCATCTCCCTGTCCACTTGCTTGTCCCAGCTCTTTAGCTGGGGGGACTTTAGCTCCCACCTTTATCTGGGAAGACTAAAGACAAAGCCATGCTTTGTAGCCACTGCTCTTGTCAGTCTGACTTTTAATATAGGTCATCCCTTCATTTCGGTGGGGGGAGGGGTGAGGAGGGGGGCTTCTTTTCAAATGTAAAAGAATCATGGTCTGGCCAGACCCAGGCTTTCTGTGCCTCTTAGACCATCCGCATGAAGGACTGGTCAACAATCCAAGTCAGATGCAAATTCTCAACCTTTGACTCTATGTGTGAACATCCCCTTCTCTTACAGATAACTGCAAACACTATCTGGTCTTTTGTGTGTTCTGTGGGTAGCTTTGAATGTTTTTATTACCAAATGAAACTGAGAAGCACCAGGGAAAAGAAGAGTGATGTAGGGAAAGGGTAGAGAATTCAGAACAGTATATTATTGCTGCTTAAGCATTTGATTTTTGTGCATCCCTTCTATGTAGGGAGAGAACATCAATTAACTCCTATATATGCAAATCAAAGGACCTGTTCAATCCTCAGAAAATAATGCATGTTAGCATATTTGTGGATTTTCTTAGTAAGAAGCAACAAGCTCTTCTTGGATGCTGTAACATTTGGAGTTTGAGACAATAATTTAGCAGTGCAATCCACAATCCAATTTAAGAAATCTCAACAGTAACAGCACCTTAAACCAAGTCTTGTTCTTTGCACTGTAGGTTGAAATACCCAAATAAAACAGCAGAAACCTGCAGAACAAGCTACACTTGATGGTACCCCAATAACTCAATGAAAACTATCCCTGCTAATAAACTTGCTCTAAAACTTCTATTTGATCCCACAGTGAAGTAATCATTTTTAATTTATTACAGCAGAGAATGTTGTCATGGATGACTGTAATGTGATAAATGAAATGCCATAACTTCACTGCGTGATGAGCCAAGTAATAAATAGAAAAATGTCTTGCCATCTGTAAACATGGCAAGAAAAATTAGAAGAACATGGGAAGAGTAAATACAATACTGTGTACATTTAACATATTTGACAGCATTTAAAATAAAGTCTTAGGTTTAAGCCACTATACATCATCTGTTTTTCTGGATTAAATGTAGATTCCAAGATGGTAACAGCAGCAGGACTAAGAAATAAGTAAGCCTTGCAAAAGCAAAAGGCTTTTGCTGGCTTCAATTTCTTGCCAGCTCCAGAAATAAACATCTTCACAATATTATGGATAGTGCAATGACAAAAACTGCAGATGTGTAGGACGTATATATTTAGGAATAAATATGCCAAAAGTTAAATTTCACCAGTAGCCTGGAACTAATAAAATGCAACCAGGGAATTTAAGAACGAGTTTATTTATTTTACTGCTTTGGTAGTACAAAAGTCTTATACAAATCCATGTTGTTAAAAATACATTTGATTTTCAAGATTAAGAAAAACTGATTCTATATCATTCCTTTAAAAACAAGCAAACAAAATGATACTGTCTATATGGCTAAGAAAAATGCAATCAATAGTGTTAGATGCAATAAGATAGATAAAATTCACTAGACTGCACTCACGTAACAATATACAAGTTGAGGTCCTATATATATAAGGTCTTATGTACACCTTTAAGTAGTCATATTTTTAACATGTTCTATGCATTGCTTGTGTGTCCATATTATATATAATAGCAGGCAATACGCACATCCCCACATGCAGGCAATACACTGAACACATTAAAAAAAAA
>NW_017728948.1:43879248-43907536 GCF_001723895.1 Crocodylus porosus
GTGTGTGTGTGTGTGTGTGTGTGTGCACGCACGCGCGCATGTGTGTGCGTATATATACACATGTAGTTTTTTGCATATTTCTATTGGACTCAAAGTAGAAACTACATTTAAATTAAGTAAAAAAATAGCATTTATATTTAAATTAAACTCATTTTCAAATCTGTTAACATATTTACTTGCAGTATTAGACCACAAAAATATCACTAAAATGTGTTATCTGAACAAAATCTCATTTTTAAAGCCTTTGGCACACACTACAACTGTGCATTTCCATTCTGAAAATAATCTAGAAACTCTTGACTTTGGTTGTGCACAACTTCCATTTTTTCAAAAAAAATATTCTATATTTAAGCATTGTCATATATATTGTATATAACCTTAAATTTCCTGTTTATCATGTGTCTAATATCCTGGAAACCTGAAGTTAGTGACACTATTCAAATTCCTTCTGCACACAATTTATTATACTGTAGAGCAATTCATAAAAGGATCAAATGACATTTGAAAAGAAAGAGAGACCAAAATATGAGGCATTATCTACCCAGTTTAATCTACCTTTTAATACTTTGAGGATGACCTTGGAAGTCTCTGTTAGATCTGAGTACTGGAAAAGACCATTTATACCAATCCTGAAAAATCAACTGTACTGAGATTGCTGAATAAACTTTCAAGTAACAGTCATGCTCAAATGACTCGAATTTGGAAGTCTCAATAACAAGAGCATAAAAATATCCATTTAAAAAGTATTTAGAAATTATAAATGACCAATTTATCTTGTAAGGTTTGCTTTCTAAGTGTAAATTTAGTACTAATGAGTAGTGCTACACTGACAGCTCCGAACTTTATCTCCTGTCTACAGATCAAGAGTGCCAGGCAGCTCTGCATGCTTCCTTGTGAGTACCAACGTAACTCAATCCTCACTTTTAAGTGAGCAACAATAGAGAGGGGAAAATTCTTTTGATATTGCACAAACTGATAATTTACATAGCTCAGGCTGATGACGACATTCAACCTTCAGAGCCGAAGTAGAAAGAAAAGGAGAGCACTTTGAATGAAAAAGCTTGACAGAATTAAGTTTAAAATGTAAAACAAATTCAAAGTAGACAATGAGTTTTAAAAGTTTGTAAACCAGATTAAACTGCTTAACGGTGTAACAGAGCACAATCCCCACTACCACATACGCTGCTGCAATTTGGATATCTTGCCTTGGTAGGCACTCAAAAAGAAGTGTTGCTTTCAGTTTCTGTTACACAGCAAGAACATCTCCCAAAATATTGTAAAGTTCACAATTAACAAATTGTTTCTAAAATAAAGCGCTAATCATAGTACAAAAAACCCCCAAAACATCCAGTAACAACACAGCTGAAGTAACAGCCGCTGGAGTTCTGCTAACATTATGTCACACCCATGAAGCTAGAAAACAACACGGACAATGTTTTGTATGAATGTTTTGGTATCAATGCACTAGTTAAGAACATGAGACAGCTCTCTCTGCCTGATGTTGAAAAGGAAATTTATGAATGTTAGATCAGTCTAACAGTATACTCTTGGGGGGGGGGGGCTGGTGAGGACAGGGTGATGACTGGTAAAATTACTTCTCTCAAAATAATGACTCAGGCTCCATACAGACATTTGGGGAGGTTAGATAGGGTTAAAAATGGCTGCCCAATCTAATTTAGTTCACCCAGGTGCAGACTTTACACCCGACTGAAAATTGTACAGAAGTTCAGGACAGTTAGATCAGTCTGAAAATGGCCGACCCACTACAAATTAAACCTACTTTGAAGATACACTCAACTTAGATAGGGTTGGCTATTTTTAGACCAATCCAACTGTCCCTAACTTCTGTAGTTCCCAGTGCAGCCCCAGGGCTGGGAAAGCCAGCCGCTACCCCAGCCCTAGGGCTATGCTTTTCCTACCCAATTCCTGACACCAGGTTATTTTTAGTCCCCTGGCCCCTGACAGACCCCTGACTTCCCAACAAACCCCTGATCCTGCAAGCCACTCCCAGTGTCAGTTTTACTGGCATTTGTCAGTGCCAAAAGCCAAGCAAGTAAGTGGGGGTTGTTCGTCTGGGGGCTGGGGGGATAAAAATAGCCTCTGCTCCTAGGTGTTGGGAAGAGAGCATCCCCATCCCTATTCCCTCTGCCTGCTAACCCCACAAGCCCCCCAATCCCAACAAACTTCCCTGCCCCCCGCAAGCGCCCTGTAGATAATCACCTGCCCCTAATTGCCCTGATCCCCCCACAGACCCTACCTGCCCCCCAGTCTCAACCCGACCCACTGATGCTGCTTGACCTCCCAATCCCCCCTGTGGATGCTGACTGCCCCCTGCCCGAATTCTCTGATCCAACTCCCGCCCCCCCCCCGGTGGACCCTACCTGTGCTCCCATCCCCAAAGCCTGCTTGCTCTCCCATCCCAACATACCTTAGATCAGGAGGCCATTTTTAACTTTCCCCTAACCGCCACAAATGTCTGTACACAGCCTCAGTGACTCAAAACAAGATAGCCCCATGGCCAGTTACAAAATAATGGGAGAGCAGTTGGCCAGAGAAGGTTGGCTCAACCTTCCAAGGACCTCATCAAATTGCTTTAAACATCTTCTGGTGAAAGGCCAGGTAGCTATCAAACAGTTTCTGAAAAAGATAGTGATATCCACTGTATCAGTGTGCCTGAAGGTTCTAGTAGTTTATTGTCTCTGCTCTGTGGCTGAAAGGGCATAAAACAAATATTCATGTGGACCACTTGTTGTTTTAAAACTTTTTCTTCTTGTTATGATTAAGCAGTACTCTTGTACATCTGGCCATTGTGTTGAACAATAGTCACAAGATCCCAAAGGGAAAACCAGCAGCTGCTGAATAGTCTGACTGGTGGGGGTAAAAAAAGAGCACTGCAGCCTGAGACCTTAACTAATAGCGGGAAAATAATGGGATTATGTTCAAGGAAACGCAAAAGCATGAGACCTGAAGGCCCCCAAAAGAATCAGAGAGGGCTGAGGTATAGTTTACAATATGGCCATCATGCTAAAAAAAAGTCCTTAGTCATAAAAAATAAAGTATTCCCAAGTTTTGTTTTTCATTACTCGTACTGTTGACCCCATTAAATATTTTGATTTAAACATACCATTGATGATTTTTGATAGATTTTGTCCCCCTGTTATCCCTCCCTTGCCCCAAAGAGTTACCATATGTTTTTATATGTAAGATAATGCTAATAAACTAGGTATGCTGACCACAGAAACCCATGCTATGACATCAACTATGATTAATTCATTTTATTAGCTAAAATGTTAAATGTTTAGGACCTACCCCCTTATACATTCCATGCTAGAATGTATAAAGAACTACAGTGCCATAAATATACTTCCTAAAATAATATGCACTTCTTCTTAGTTTTCAGTTTCTCCAAATTTTTTTCAAACATGCTTCTTCTAGAAGCTCAACCTGCAAAAGAAACAAAACTATTTACCACTACAAGAAAGCAGACATGTTATTGATTTTCCTGTACAAAAACAAATATAAATATAAGACTGATATAGCAGTAGAATCCCACTAAAAATAAGTGGCATGAATTACCAATACACTAAGGTTGCTTTGCACCATTCTGGGTACACAAAAGGATCTTGAATAGGGCTTAGCTGACTGCTAAAAAAATCTCCCTGCCACTGCAAACTCCTAAGCCCCCCTTCAATAAATGTCATAGGGGTTGCAATGAGCAAAAAAAGGTGCACGGCTGCAGTATTTCTATACCCAGTACAGTCTTGGCTGTTCTGCCAGCCCTCGTGGCCACTGGCAACAGGTAGATTACAGCTGTTTGGCTTCAAGGACTAGGGTCAGGGTCTAGACTCGAGATATGAAAGTCTAGGAAGAGAAACAGGAGCTTTCAAGAAAGGGTTTTCCTCTGCAGTACCTGGTATGAAAAATTTGGAAATTCTGCAGAAACGAGATCTCAATATCAAAAGCAATGAACTACATGTAATAAAAAAAGGTCAGTAGTTTGAAGAGATGTAAAAACGTTCACTAGTAAAGTGTCACAGGAGATTCAATGTCACTTGCTCCTTAATCTCTGTCCTCCTTATTTTCCCCCTTTTCAGTGTTATCTCTTTCTTACCACTTGTTTAGCATGTTACATATTAGACATCTGATGACAAAAACCCTGGAGTCAAGATGGCAGTAAATGAGGTAGGCACACCAACAGTGCAAACAGGCATAACATCTGAATCTTTCCACAGGCTAACAGGGCTGAAATGTTTTGAAAACAGAGCAAGTCAACCGAGGGCAGAGCTACAGCCCCTGCTGCATGCCCACCAAAGCATGTCAATACTACCATGCCAGCTGGCAGGCAGGCAGTGTTTTATTCTTCTGTTTTATTCTCCTGTCACAGGGCATGAAAGAATCATATTTGCCAGAATCTAAGACAAACTTTAAATTTAAGATGACTGCCTAATAATTAGATTCTATACATGGAAAATACATATATTTGCTACAATTTTTCATGTAAAGAATCCAATTATTGGAGGGTCATCTTAAATTCACTTCTCCAAAACAGACCCCAGTCTTTTGCTCTGCCAATGCCTGTGCTTGTCTGGCTGCCCGCATCCCCTGCCACTTGCACCCTAACCCTGTATCACCTGCCTCCTCCACCCCTTCCCCACATGCTCATGCCTGCCCCACTGCTGCCTGTCACTCCTGCCAGCTGACCCCTTCCCCCTCACTATCTGTCCTCCTGCTCCTTGTCCCCTTATGCTTATGCTTGTGCTTGTGCCAGGCAAGTACTCAAAGACAAGGCTTCTGCCCCCTTTCCTCTCATGAGCACTGAGGATGGATTTGAGTAAATACCATAGATGGGTTGGTCTTGGGGTTCCATTCTGGGGATGACGGGGGAGAGCTGAGCAGACAGTCAATAAGCGCTCCTCAGTACTGGACACTGCTGGGATCCCACAAGCTCCCAGTGCCTGCAGCAGCCAGACTGTTAGGAGCCCATGGAAGGGAAGAAGTGCACTGCATTGTGGTATGCCTGGAGGACCAATCTACCACATACACACTTGTTACAAAATAAAGCAGTATAAAATAGTACCTGTTCCCTACAGGTACATTTTTGTCATGTTTTGGAGAGTTTTACTGAATATGTACATCTGTATGCTCACCTTTTAAAGCATTTCAAAGTCATTCTAACACTGTTTGAAATGTTTCAAATATTACAACTGCCCACAGACTAACACAGAATCTGTGATGCTGCAGCTGAAGAGTGCATGTTGTTTATTATGAAGAACTCATTTATACATTTTAAGCTGCAATGATATTAGACACGGGAAAACAATGAGGCAGAGTTTTGTCAGTTGACACTGGCAGATTCTCCGGTTTCAGAGCACCTAACGGTCAAGGTTTTAATGCATCTTACAGTAATTAGCAATCTCAGAAGTTGAGCCTAACAGTAGTAGATGGGAAATGTATGTGTGAGAGATTTTTTTAAACTCATCTAAAATAATATTCTTAAAATTCATATCTGTTAAAGTAAAATATATTTATCTTATATTATTTCTTTGTAGTCCTTTGTTCCCAAAGGTTTTAAAAAAGAAACAACATTAATCATCTGGGTGTGACAAGGAATGTACATATTTACCTACTTGATTTCTATTAGTCCTGTCTTGATAATAGGTACCTAGATTATTTTTGTGATTTATAGATTTTCTAGGAAAAATATTATTGACATTAATTTGCTCATAGTGTATGGACTATCTCATATGTATTGCAGCTGGCACTCATTTGTGTGAGATCAGTGGTGTTTAAAGTATTGTGCTGTCAAATTTAATTAGTAAACAAAAGTTATTTGGGATAGAAAAATAATTCTTAACATGGTACAAACCCCTTTAGGGAAGGCTGTGATCCAACCACACTGGGTAAAAGCAAAAGATGTATTGTGCAAAGATAATAACTACAGGTTCCATAATTACTTTTAGGACGAAAAGGACAAGCATTCAATTTAAGAAGTTAAACATCAAGAGGTACTTTGAAAAGGGAATATGCCTTCTGTATACAGACTGGAAAGAAGATTGTTTAGATTTTTAATTATGTTGTAATGGAAAGATTACGTTTCGCAATATTTTGATTAACTGACAATGTAGTATCCAAACATGCTACTCCAAATGTTTAAACACATGAGAAAAAGGTCCCTGAAAGTGAAGAGGAGAAAAGAAAATGCTAATCAGCACACAAGCTAAGAAAATGTCAGACACATACAATTACCATGGAAGATATTTAGGGATTTTTTAAAATTCTGCAGCTGTTTAGAATTTTCTACCATGTGACATTTTATCACATTTATCCAACAATTTGCCATTTAATGCAAGGACTGAACTTGCAATGCAAATTAGTCCAAATGCTACAGTCTACTTAAAACTGACTGATGTGTGGTTTCCAGCTGCCAGAACAATTGCTTTAGACTGTGGCACCTTTTAAAATGCTTTCCTGACACCAGACCTTTCAAATACATTACTATTGTTGAGTCAAGTTCCCCATATGTACCTGTAGTGAATGCATTTCATCATCATATATTTACTGGTGACAGCCATAAAAATTCTAACATATATAACTTCTGTTCAATTTCAGCAAATCCAATTCTTTTCATTACCTTACAATTAGCAACCTACCAAATTCACACTTTTGCAATTGGTATGGAAACCAAAAATTTGGTGGGTCCCCTATGAAAAAATGTGAGGACTGAAAAAAACCTGAAAGATGTCCAACAAGTGTTGGGGGGAGGGGAGGAAGGAGTTGAAAATAGGCGGAAAGCCCTGGCATCCTGAAGCATGGGGAAGGAGGGGAGATTTTCATGGTAGAACATGAAACCCTGCTCCATTCCTGACAGATGGCCATCTGTCAATCTCCAGGGAGGGGCCAAGGGTGCAGCTGCACTCTGCCATGGGCACTGCATTTGGACTGCTGAATCAGGGAGCAATCCCAACAAATTAGGTATGTCCCTAATTATAATAAAAGGAATATGTGGATTATAATCCTGAAACAGTGCCTGCCTTAATTTTCTTGAATATGATTAAAAGCATTTTATCAAAACAACTTTCTGCCAATGTGACAGAAAGCCATGGCCCTATAGCTATGATGGGAATAAAAGTTTCAGCCCACCAATGCAGGCCTGATTATTTTTGTAGCGTACATGGATCCTAATCCAAGGTCAAGACCTTTCCCAGATGATTTGTTTAACTGTTGCATAAGACTGGAGTGAACTTTACGAGAGAGTCCTCTGACCCTATCTTCCATTACCCACACATCTCTTTATAAAAAAGGAAGATCTTAAATCCTATGAGAGGTTTCAAAATACACATAAGACTGCCTTGGATGGGCATTTAAAGCTATAAAAGCACAGTAATATGCACCCCTAGAGAATAGGCTGTTTTAACTTTAGAAGTGAAAACATATTTGAGAAACATACATAAATATATTTTTACAGAATGTTGCTGCCTACTAAGTAAGAAAGACCACTAACTAACGTGCTATAAAAAAAGGTTAAAATACAAAACAATTTTGATTTGTAATTTGGAACATGATTCAAAGGTGATCACATATCATTTATACAATTCAAATGAACTGGAACACATTTTGTTGAAATGTTTATGCCCTTTTCTCTATACTTTTCAATGTATGGAAACAGCTTAGTATTAAAAATAATGTACACCACAGAATGTATGAACTTGCCTATCCAAAAAGACTTTGTAGAGACCTGAGAATCGGTGAAGTAACAAAAAGCATTAAACAGATAACAGCCTAAAAACTGAGCAACTGAAGGTATAACTGGGGGTGGAGGGGAGTGTTCAAGCTTCCTTGATTTAGCTGGCAAAACAGACTTTGGAAGGAAGCAAAAATCCTTTTCTTTTTTTTTTTTTGTGGTAAATATAGAAATATTCAGGGTGGTGACTGTTCTCTGGGTTCATGGGGGCCAGAACAAACAGTAATAGCCTGAAACTGCAACAAGGGGAAGCTAGATCAGATATTAGAAAAAAATTCAGGGTTGTCTGGATCTGCAGTTTTTCACCCAGGTTTTTTCTACTGGAGAAAGAAAATTACAATAGCATGCTATTTTCTTTCTTAATAGCCATTTAAATGTTGTTTTGTGTGTTAAAAACAGATTTCAGACTCATCAAAACAGGCACAGAGCAGCTGTTTACTCATGCAGCTTGAATGGCAATTAACTTGAAAAGGTGTGTAGAGGGTGCATCAGAATACTTCCCAGGTCCTTAATGTGGGACAGTGGGTTTGTACTTATGTAGTATCCCAGAATAAAAAGGCTTTGTAGGCAAATCTACTGTCTGTTTTCAACCTGTAATGGTGGCTAAGATTGCTTCCAGAGACTGTGGAATCTCCATCAGGTTAGACAAACACTTGTCTGGAATGATTTAGACAGATATTTCTGCCTTGAGTAGCAGACTGGACTGGATGACATCATGAGGTCACTTCAACCCTATGCCCATTTGCACTACATGGTGCCTCTACAATAGATTATATTTTTCTGTTAGCACCAGTGATGGCAATGTTCTTTGACATGGAAGGCACATGCCCACCAGGACCTGGCTTGAGATCAAGTAATTTACAGGGAAGAAATATCCATAAACAAAAACATTCTTAGACATCTGTTTCTATTCCTTTGATTGCAAAAGCCAATGGACGAAAAAGATTTTTTTAAATACTTAAATATTTCAAGTAAATCATTAGATAGGAGTTTAATAGAATATTGTTAACCTTGACACATTACATTTTAATTGGAAGATGGACTCCATCCAGTTTTGAAGATTTATTTTTTGTGACATTAGATAATTACCAATGTGTCCATTTAGAATAAAGACAGGTACAACTTAAGAAAATTAAAATGAAATATATTTCCCATCTCACTGTTGGTCTGTAGTTCTCTCATCTTTAATAATTAAATTGTTTAAGGATTAGGCATCATTTAAAGATGACTTAATTAAATCATCCAAATTCCATTTTCCCATTTTTCATACCTACTTGTTACTCTATACCTCTATATTATTGTGCTCCCTGTTTCACAGGTGTTGCAGGCACTTCTGTTGAACTCTGTTCAGGAGCAGCAGGCACTTCTGTTGAACTCTGTTTTGCAGGTGTGGTAGGCACTTCTCTGGAACCCTGTTTCACAGGAGTGGCTGGCACTTCACCATTGATACTTTCTAAAGCACTAACAGACATCAAGCTTTTCCGCTCTTTGGAAGTTGATTTGTTCTCTACTTTTGTGACTCTAAACCTGAAAGGAGCAACAGAAGAACAAATTTAGGATAGTTCCTCCCTGCAGATTCGTTAACTAGCTATTGACATTCCACTGCCTATGTAGGAAACAAGATTTTTTTTAAAGAGAGGCTTCAAGAACACACCAGGACCCCTAGATTTGTGACTTTCTAAGGGTCTTGTGACTGGATCATAACCACTTCTCTTGGAAAAAAAATAAAGATTTCTTTATAACAGGACTGCAATACAGGGTGGGCACTTCACTTCTAAATCTACCGGATACGAAAAATCATGGACTAAATATAGACATTGGATTTATGGCACATTACAACCTGTCTGCCATCCAGTGACCCCAGGTAACTTGTCTGCATTTTCCAGCTAGGTTCCATCACTTTCTCTCTCTTCCCCCTCACCCCCCAACTACCTTCTTACCTACTGTCTCCCGTTCCCTTTAAACTTCAATGCCACTCATTTGATTTTCACAGACCTGAATTTTGCATTTTGGTTTCTATTCTACCCAGGAGAGCACACAAACACCAACAAACTCTACCTATGCTTCAAGAAGGGCACGTGTGCCTGAGAGTTTGCAAAGAACAATTTCCCAGGCTATTTGGCTGATCTAATAAAAGATATCACACATCTACCCAAAAAAACATCGTCTGCTTATGTCCTTAGACCAACACAGCTACAACCAACAACTCTCAACAATAAATACACACTCAGCTATAGGTTAAATTGATGCAACAAAATACAAGGTAAAATACTTCTTAAAAAGAAAACTGCTGTTTATCAAGATGTAGTCAATTAACTATTATCAAAAAACCTAGTGTTGCAGAGAAAATGCATCATTTTCATCATTCATAAGGAAACAGACTTTTGAACTTTATAATTTGATGGCCAGCACAGGTACTGGCCCCAGGCTCTAGCTCCCCCTGGCTGCAGATCTGGAAGGAGCTGGGCAGGGTTATTTTGCCCCAAGTGGCACAAGCTGCCTCACACCAAAGTGCATGTCTGGGCACATTCACTGAGGCAGAAATCCCTGATTTAAATTTGTGCTGCTCCTAGTTGAGCTGCTGCAAGTGCATGTGCCTGCATGTGTGGACACACCCAAAGGAAGTAAGCCTGCACCAGGGCTGCTCCCACCCTGCTCTGCTCATCTGCAGCAGCCAGGGGGAGCTCCAGGCTTCCACAAGTGCTAGCCTAGGGGCTGGCACGGGGCTGGTATCAATGTGCACAGGGCCAGTAGAGCTCTGCCAGCTGCAGTGGCAGCTATCTTCTAGCTCCATGCACAGTGGGAGGGGCCCTAATGTGCACCAGGCCAGGAGACAGCAGCTCCTACAGAGGGCAGAGCTCTCCTGGCGCCATGCCCATTGGGACACATAGCTGCCAGTGAGCCCCCTGCTGGGCAGGAGGGTCTCTGGGAGCTGTCCTGAGTGTGAGACAGCTACTGGCAAGCCTCCTGATCCAGGGGGGGAAGTGGGGACGGGACACAGGACTCACCAGCAGCTCTCTTGCTTGGGTTTCCAGCTTGCCTGCCCTCTGGAGCACCTCTGGGGAGCAGGTGGGGACTGGGCAGGTTAGTCTATTGTGCAGTGAAGTGTCTCAGGTAGACATGCCCACTAAGCTATGAAATAAACCATCCTCTCATTATGTTAAACATTAAATACTTAGATGGGAAGGACTCCCCAAGTTCTGCAGCAACTAACATTAGTGATTCAGTGTGTAACCTGCTGCCCCCTATGTCTGTGTTTAGCCAGCTATAGTCTGGTCTTCTGTGGTACTGTGCTATAGCTAATGCCATCTTTCAGATGAGATGCAAAGTTAAGGTCCTGGCCACTAACAGTTATTGATAATGTGAGACCTCATCAGTTCTACGCTCTGTTTATTATTAGTTATTATTTTATAGCACTTAAAATGTATTAGGCACCTCATAGTAAACATGAGATGACAAGGTCCTTGGCCCTGAGAACTGCCCTGGAAAAACTGCAGATCAGAATAATTTCTGACTACATGGTTTCCATGCTTAACATGTATATTCAAAAAGTTACAGTAATCCTAAAACCACTTTTGTACACATGTTCTTTCACTACTTCCTTTCTCTCCCTTGTTACCAAGTCATAGGCAACTCATGAGGGGGCGTGTTCCCCCCCGCCACTCGTTCTGTGGGCGCTCGCCACCCTCCCCCTCGACACCATCGCCAGCTTCTACAGGCAGTCACCACAGCTGGCTTGTGTGGACGGTTGCCAATCGCAACACCACCCCCACCCCGCCACCACTGCCAGCCTCTGTGGGCAGTCGCTGCTCACCACCCCAACCACGGCTGCTGCCGCTCACAAATTGTGCTCCACCCCCCATCTCAGGAGGCACCAGTCATTCATGTACCGACCTGCTGATACTTTGTTGCTTTCTGGGGGAAAAAAAGACATTCCTTTTTCTTTGACATTCCTTTTTCATCTCTTCCAACCCAAGGCTCTGAACCTGTACCCCACCCTCTTCCTCCTTGACATTCGCTCCCCTTGATAATGCCATCCATGCTCTTCTTGATATCTTTTCCTCACTTTGTTTCCTGTGACTCCATCCTATCCAAGCTCATCTCCAACATCTCCTTCAATGTCCCCTTTGGAGGATTCTCCCTATCTAGTCACCTACTCAACTTTCTGGGACAATTTTACATGATTTTAGCTTTGAGGGTACCTTCCTTCTCCCTCTACACCTTATCTCAGGGTAACCTCATTTGCAAACACAAACTCAGCTACTTTTTCTATGCCAAGGACTCACAGAGACACTACCCCAGATGAGCCTTCTACTGTTCAGACTGATATCTCTGCCTATTTCTCAATCAGTTCCATGGAGATGTCTGGTAATCAGCTCAAGATCAACACTGTTCTTAATCTTTCCTGCCATGCCTTCCTCCTACTGAATATTGATGCCTGTGGACATTACCACCATCCTGCCTTCAATTCAGGCTGTACCACGGACACCATCTTTGACTTATAATTTCTTTCTAAATCCATACTACCAACCCGTCTCTGATACACCTATCCATGAAAATCACTAATTATACCACATCAAATGTTGTCATTTATGGTTTTTTCTCAACTTAAGATTACAAAAAATGGACTAACCAATTGTTTTCTTCGTTACCTCCAAGTGTTGTGAATATATATACTGAAGCCTATGAATGAATCCATTTTCAGAGTAGAATTAATTTAACATTTCAATTCAAAGTTTTATGTGAAAATAAGGATAAGCCAAAAATTCTCTCTCTACCCTCTAATCTCATCAATGAGAATTCTTCAAGAGTATATACAGATTGCCTTTCTCTTTACTATTTTGTACTATGTACATACCATGACTACTTTTAGCTTCCTGCACCACTGAAATTACAGCTTTCTCTTTAAGAACTTTTACAAAGGTGGAGGTATACAAACAGAATACAAATGGAATAATGCCAAGGAGTAACGTATAAAGTTTTAACCAAGAGATGAACACTGAAATTAAGATAGTTTCTATTTTAAAAAATCTTAAATATTTAAGACATCATACCAATGTCTGTTATACACCTATGAGACTATGCTCGCAGCCTAATCAACAACGCTGTAGGATAAACATAGCAGAACAATTAGTCTTCTTCATTCCTGGTCAGGGCAAAAATCACTAGAGAATTGGGCTGTAGCAGGATACAAGGGGACCAGTTGGATAACCTGTTAAAAAAAATCTAACAGAACAGAGCCTTACCTTCCCACAGAAAGTACTGTAACTTCTCCTTGTCGGCTTTTTCTTTGCTCTTTAGATTTGTTGACTGGTTTTATAAGGTGCCATCTTTTTTGACTACAGCGAGTACAAACATCCTTCTCTGCTACTCCTCCAACAGTGTGGAAGTGATGGCCACGACAAGTATGTTTATGTAGAATGACACCTGGAGATAAAGGAGAGCCTGGACTTACAGGACTCCCAGGAGTGGTAGGAGTTAAAGGGCTATTTAAACAAAAAAAGGAGAGAGAAAAGAAAAAAAGAAATTATTTAAAGAATTCGTTTCAATTGAAATGTATTTTTTTGTTCCTAGAAATGGAGTTTTAGCTAAGTAATAATCTAAAACTGTTCTCCAACTGCGGCCTGACCAATGTCGCATAGAGGGGGAGGATCACCTCCTTGGCTCTGCTCGTGATGCCTCTATGACAAGGTGCGGTTAGCCTTCCTGACCGCGTCCCCACATTGGTGGCCCACGTTCATCTTGGAATCAATAGTGATTCCAAGATCCTTCTCTGCCTCTGTGCTGATGGAAAGGGAGTTCCCCAGCCTGTAGGTGTGGTGCTGGTTCTTCCTCCCCAGTTGCAAGACCTTGCACTTGTCCATATTGAAACCCATCCTATTCTCATCCGCCCACCTCTGTAACCTGTCAAGATCCAGTTGTAGCTTGTCCCTCTCTTCTGCATGCTCACTTCTCCCCACATTTTAGTGTCATCTGCAAACTTGAACAAGGTGCTTTTCACCCCCTTGTCCAAATCGCCCATGAAGATATTGAACAGTGTGGACCTGAGGACTGAGCCCTGGGGAACCCCACTGCCCACCATCTCTCCAGGTTGAAAATGACCCATCCACCACCACTCTCAGGGTACAGTTGTCCAGACTATTTGCAACCCATCTGACTGTGTAAGTGTCGACACCACAGATGCCTAATTTTTTAATGAGGATGGGGTGAGAGACAGTATCGAAGGCCTTCCTAAAGTCCAGGAAGACTACGCCCACCGCGACACCTGCATCCCAGTCTTTGGTGACTTGGTCACAGAAGGCCACCAGGTTGGCCTGACAGGACCTGCCTCTAATGAACCCGTCTGGATTCCCCCTTAGCATAAAATCCCCTGCTGGCCCAGTCGTCTGGTGCTACCAAGCACATCCTGCAGAGGCCCCACATTATTTGGCACCTTCTTTTTACCCCCTACATATTTAAAAAAGGACTTCTTGTTATCTTTGATCTGGGTTGCTAGTCCCAGTTTCATCCCTGCCTTAGCCTTCCTAATAGTCCCCCTACAATCTCAAGCCAAGGAGGTATAATCCTCCTTGGTGATGGCCCCTCCCTTCCATTAGGTGTATGCCTCCTTTTTAGTTTTCAGGCATTCATGGATGCTTTTGGTGAGCCATGGGAGCTTTTGAGCACTCTTGTCTCCTTTGGTCCGCGTGGGGATTGTCATGCTTTGGGCTTGTTTTTGACAAAAGATAATTCCTACAAAAGAAATAGTTTTATATCACTGTGAAAGAATCAATCATTTGTTCTAGCATTAACTTGTATTGAGGGATGCACACCAACTAATGAAAACAGAAATTCTGCCAATTCGCACAGGATCACCTTCGTTTTCTTATGCCAAAACTGACAAAACAAAATAATTTACGTCACACAACTCTAAGCATGCTTACATTCCATCTTCCCTTCACAGCCATGCATGACAGATAGTTTAACAATTTCACTGAATGATTTTAACTATGACATGAAGTTCATTTCATAACAGAAAGAAGAAAACTGACAGGGAAATGCAGTTAAGTTATATTCAAAACTCTGTAGCTGATCTTCAATTAGCACTTTTCTCAGGAACTTTTAATTGCTTAGTCATTCATATAATCTATTTATTTTTTAAAAGATTTTAAATTCCAAAACGAGCTACAAGTGGTTTGTTTGTTTTTTGCTGCAAAAGACTATCCTGTGTTGGGTTGCAGATTTTATATATCGCCTATTCCACATCCATGTAACTGAAAAATAGAATATGATCTTTTTACGAGTCACAACAATTGAAATAACTGGCTGAAATCATGTTGAAGTTCCTAGGAAAAAGGTAAAGAAATTAAACTTGAATTTTAAGTTAAATAAATATCCATGCTGCACAAGATGGTATTATTTTGAAATCACCCCATTTTTGGAAAAGGATGCATCTTATATGGTAGTAAAAGTTATTCCCCTCAAAAATCCTCCAACAAACCAAAACCTTCTCAAATAAAATGGGAAATAAATGGAGAAAGGGGAAAGTTTGAACACAGAAAACAGAGGACTGATCTACAGGTAGTTTTAACATTTCAGTAATTACATCTGCTTAGATAAAAATCTGGTTCAAGTGGCATTATCTCTATCCTCCCTCTCAGTATGGATGTAGCTGTACTTTTATAAATGTACTTATGTTTGTATCAATAAAGATGAAAGCTGCTTATGTAAGTGCAGGTATTTTTATAAAATACATAAAATGTGCTGCACTTGGCCAGGTACGTTACCTATATCATTTTCTAAGCAGATATAGTTATAGCACAAAAACATGTGTTTAAAAAAACGTTAGTACGTAATCTTGTTAGCACATGAATTGGGGGGGGGGGAGGAGAGCAGGGGAAGATATGTGTATTTTTCTGAAGTCACAGATTCACACAGAAGTTTAGGGTGGAAGGGACCTTGTGAGATCATCCGGTCCAGGCCCCCTGCTCCAGGCAGGAAAGATTGTTGGGGTTAAATAAAGTGTTTCTGTCACTCATCAAATGAGGTGTCAGGATGCAGGGGTCAGGACTCCATTAATATCCCTCTCACTCCAGAATCAGAGGCCCGTTATGCTTCTTCAGTGCCTTGCAGACCCGGTCCTTGCACACCTGAGCCCAGCCTAGCAGCAGCTGGAACAGCTGGCACATCTGGTCCAAAGTGCCCTGGAATCCTCCCCAGGAAGAAAATGCTACTTAGCACTAATGACTGGGAAATGGCCTGCCCATAATGGCCACCTCCTGTCTCCCCAGGGCAGCATTTCATTGAGAGGTTCCAATCTGCCCTATCCAAAGGACAACAGAGATGAAAGGCATGTTTTTGTACAACTGAAACCTATACGAGGATCATTCCTTTTCCTCTCTCTCATTGCTGAGATCAGCCTCAAGCTGGTTTACACCCCTAGCTGGTAAGTACTTTGTTAGTTCTTTAAGAACCTTAAGGTACCTGACCTTAAAGTAATAATACACGTCAACAGCCTGTAAAGCACTACTGTAAACCTTCAGTTCCCAGATGAATACATTTCTATTACACTTCAATGCATACACCCATGTGCACACACAGAGTAGTAAGTTAAGAGAAAAGTACATCCTGGGGCATATGGCAAAGCCTAGTGAATCAGAGAAGAAAAAATATCTTCTATCTTATCTTTTTAATCATTGACTCAGCAAGTGGGACTCAATTTAAAAGTACAAGAGAAAACAATCAAAGCAAGGCTTACAATTACAGCTACTTTGGCTGATTACTTTTTCTAACAAAAGAGACAGATGCCTTATTTTCATTTTTAGTTTTACAGAAAAAATTACCAATTAGTTAAAATCATCTTCAAGAGAATACAAACAAGAATTTATGCAATGTAAGCAGTTGCTACGTATTTAAAATAATGTCATTGTGACTAAAGGCTGGCATACACCACAAACCTTACAGGCTGTGACACACTGAAACATACCACACTGCTCCACATATGCTATCTCCTTACGCAACAGAGACACACTTGCACAGTTCTGCTGGTGGGATACCCATTTCTCACTCAGCAATGGATTAACAGTCTCAGCAGACCTAATTAGCCCACCTATAGCACTATACAAATGAACCATCACTACATCCGACTGGAAGGTAGTGCATGCAAAGCTTGACATGTTTAAGCATGCCACTGCCTGCCTGGCATGGTATGTTTGCAGTGCAGACCTGTCCTAAGTCCCTGATACACATTACACTTAAGATGCTATTAATAAGTAAATCACTTTTTAAGTAATAATGTGGCCATACATTCAGGTAATTAATGCTGCGATAAAACAAAGTTATTACACATATTTGTATAATAATTTTGTGGCTGGTTCCCACTCCATCTTAAATTCAATGTGTGACCAAAGCTCCAAAGTGCTCCTAAGGCTGGGAACACTGATCAGCTAACTGGGACTCCCAGCTCCAGGAGTGCATGGAGATCTTGAAGTGTTGTGGTGAACTCCTAAAGCTGGGAGCATCCATCAGCTAACAGATGCTCTGAGTCAGACACCCAGATTATTAATTGGTGGTGCAAAGGGAGTATTGGATACATCTCCTGTCAGGCACGTGTAGCATGGCAGAAGGCATGACTCTTAGGTTCGCAGACGAGATCCCATCACACCTTTAACTGTACACCTGCCAGAGGCCAAGGTTTCTCAATGGATGCCTTTGAACTTTACTCAAGTTAAACATATAGAAAACACACTGAGGGCTATCATAAAAGAAAGGCCATCATTTCACTTTCAGTTTTAGTTAACAAGAGGATATACTTTAGATACCTGAGGAGATACAGTTGAAAAAAAGTGACCTTACCTCTCAGGGTCAAACACACTGTTGTCTGCCACCATGGCCTTTAACACATCCACATTTGCTGCAAATAGCACAAACAGAAAATATCAGAGGAAATGTGTTGCCCTGGCTTTAATCTATCATATTATTGATTGAATAAAAAGGAGGCATACTACATATTTTAGTTTTGATAAAGAGTCTAATGCTTAATAGATATACATTTACTACAGGCTCACTAGCAGAAAACTGCTGCATTGAATAACTCCAAATTTAGCTCCATCTAGAAAGAAAAGCTTTCCATTACAGACTAAAAAAGCAAAAAGTAAGGTATACAAAACAATTCTTATGAAATATAGTTTTATTTCAAGACTCAAATATTTATCTTTGAAAGTGTAAAGTTATCATTTCTTATGGACTCAAAATTCTGACAAAGCAACTTCTCTGGTTTTGGTTATTTGAAAGCTTACATTAAGCAACAGACAACTACCACTACTAATTGCTGTCTACTAAGCACTCCGAGGCCATAAACTCATGCTAATTTTAACCCACCAGTTGGATTGCAGAGGTAAAATATGCAATTTTTCTTTTTAACAGTGTACTACTACAAATGAATTAAAATCTAGGAATGGAAGACTTATCCCTGTTGCAGCTAGCTCCAAACTCTGGAGAAAAATTCTAAGCAATTACTAAACTTTCTTTTCAGAGTATTTATGACTATACTGAAAGTAGGTAAAGCAGCTTTCAGTATTGTAAAGAAAAATCTGTTTTCATACATGTAGGCCACGGCTTTTTAACCAGCAATCCAAGGGGTCAACTCACAGCCCGTGGAAGCTAATCAGTGCGACTGTCACAGATACTGCCTTGGCATGGTTCTGTTCACTCTGCCAGCTCCTTGTCTGCCACCAAATTTGGGATCTTTAGTCACTGCTCAAGACTAAACTCCATGGCAAAGGAAAAATGGGGGACATGAGTAAAGATGAACGGCGGCTGCATTCAACTCCTGAGTTCTGTATCAAATCAGTGGCTCCAGTAGCTGCGCTGACAAGTCAACATCCTGCCACTGGAGTTTGGTCACCCAACTCACAAGAAACCTCACAGTCCAGATGTGGCCCATAAGGCCAAATAAGCTGGAGACATTTGATGCAGTTCTCAGGGCACCCCCAAAAGACACCTTGCCTCTGCGTTGTTTTTGACATATTTTGAGAGCTGTGCAGCTATAGTGCACACTGAATCTGGTGTGTGCTGGTGTCTAGACATTAAGGACAGTGTTACAGATCCACAGAAGTTTAGAGCTGAATGGGACCTTGTAAGATATCGGGTCCAGCGCCCCTGCTCTGGGCAGAAAAGACTGCTGGGGTCAAATAAGCCCAACAAGGTATGCAACTAGCATGTATTAGAATTTTCACTGGGAAAACTGTCAAAGTACTAAGGGACTGTTCAATACAGTAGAGCTACTCCCTGAATAAGGAGAAACAAAACTGTCTTGAAAACCCATGCAATTTCAGCTGCAAGTTGTTTTCAGGGGAGATTTAGTCAATGTAGCAAGTTAGTACCACAGTCCTAATTCCATGTCCCTGCTGTTCTCCTACTCCTACTTGACTACATGTCAAGCAACAAGCTAGCACATATATAAAATGCATGCAAGTCTACATTTCATTACCATGTTAACATTTTCCAATCAATTCTTACTGCACCTTTAACATTGGGTTTTTTCCCCTTCTGTCATTTCTAAACCATCCAAAATCCAAGTATTTGACCTTACTACAGATTAAGTCAATAGCAAATGTTTTGCTTCTAAGTCATTTGAATTTAAAAAACGAGACTAGAGAAAACAACTTGAATTGCCATTCATCTAGCCCTCTGTTTGGCCAGACAGGCTTTGAACTAATGTCAGATGCCTAGTTAGCTACTCAGAAATATTTCTCTTCCCTCCCAATCTTTTGTTATATCCTATTTCTCCTCCACCCTTCTTTGTGAAGATACCACCCTCATTAAGAAAACAGAAGCATTTGCTATCCTACTTTCCAAACTTTGCAAAAAGCTTTCTACTAGTGCTTAGGTTTGGCTGAAGAAATCTGCCCCACCATTCATCTCATTGTAAAGCCATTCATCTCAGTGTAAAGGGAAAAATCACTTTTGGGGTATATTTCAATGCTAACATTAAATAAGCAAGCAAATTCTCATCTAATTTAAATATAACACAAGGAAATAAGCAACTTGTGCAAAGAGACTCAAGTGAAGAAGGAATAAAATGTCAAGAAACACAAGAGTCATGGTTCCTATAGGAACAAACTTCCCAGAAGGAAAAAGGACAAATTAATTTGAGATAAAATCCAAAAAGTTTGGTTTTAAAAAGCAATTTGAGAAAGTTAAGTAGGCACAAACAAGGAGTTATGATAGAAATTACACAATATGAGCTATGAGTGCCAACAAAATAACACCGAAACACTTGAAAAACATGCATGGTATCACAGAATCATAACTTTAAGACAACACTACACACTGATTTTAATCAGTACCTTCATTTCTCATAATATAGTTGACAATTTGTCCAACAGTGTCACTATTTTCATGTCCAGTTTCATTCATTTCTGAGAAGAAAATAAGAACTCAGTCAATATTATATCAGCCTAAAAACATTTTCATGAAGATACAAAAAATACTGAAATATTTCAATAAAAAAAGAACTCTACAAAAACAGCAAATAAAGAGTCATTTTTATTTTATTTTGACAAATCCTGCTGTCCCTATTCAGGTGTAAAACTAAAGCTTCAAAGCTGAGCCTGTAATCTCCATACGTTAAGAATTTTAGCTGAACCCTTTAAAAAGCTCAATATTTAATAAACTTTGAAACACCTTCCTCTTCATCTCAGTGTTATATGAACTGAAGTCTTTGCAGAAAAAATGAAAGAGCAGATGTGGAAATTGAGTTACTATGTACTAGCTACCAGAATAATTTTGAGGCAAATTGATGGAGTTGTCAAGAAGCCTGCTTAGCAAATACAGTTTGGTTACCAGATTTCAGTGTCCAAACTGTCAGTTCAGCACCTTTCACTAAAACTAGTGAATAACAGAGGAGCACTTCCAACCCCAAGCTTTGGAAAAAGGTAAGACTAACTTCAAAACCATTTAAATAAAATTAAACTTTGTAGTATTTGTCTTCTTGTGGTTAAAGGTTTAGAAATCGTATTTTCAGGATTTTTCAGAACACTAAGATTTAGTAAAATGAAAACCAAGATTCTCAACTGAAAGCATCACAGCAGGATACAGGGCTTTAAGGTACTTATTATCACTAATATTCAAGTGTACTTTTGATACAGTTGAAAAAAACTGAGAAAGCATGGAAAAACCTGGGGTTGCAAGGTAGAATGGAACAGAAGGACTAAAGGATCTCAGATCTGCCTTCCCCTAATTCTAACAATTATAAAAGCCTATGTCTGTCTGTCTGTCAATAACGCTTTATTCGCACTCTGACTGGATTACGGAACAGCCAATCGGAGTACTCCAAGTGTGGGGAAGCACTGCCATGATTCCGAAGCTGTGCCAAGGACCAGAGGCAGAACAGCAGCATCATGGGCGGTCAGGTGGCAGTACTCCATCCCAGTTCCCTCCCCACCTGCCCCCGTCATTCTTGACAGGCAACTGGCTAGTACAAACATAAATTCTTCGACTCACAAAGATGCAGTACACGATTTTTATATTAAATGTGCTCTTCTGGCCACTGCTTCATGGCCAGCCCTCTCTCTCTTCTTTAGAGCAACCTGTATCTGAAAACTGACAGGAATATGCTCCCCAGTCTCTTTTTCTCCAGACTAAGTACACCTAGTCCTTTTTCCTAACATGGCTGGTAATTCCAGCCTCTTTGGCTAACCACAGACAGACAAAAAACCCGAGACTGAATCAGTTCAGTCTTTTCAGGTTAGTCTAAGTTGTGTAGATTGAACCAACAAGTAAATAAACAGACACTCACTTTTGATTCTGGAAATGCAGCCACATGCCTGTAGTGGTCCACGCCAGAAGGCAGAGGGCACTAGAGCATACCTCTCTGCTCAAGCAGACAGCTTGAGCCAAGGCTAGTCTGCCCACCCTATGAATGGGGGAAAGGGGTTTTCAGGGAAGGAGGCGCAAAGCATCCTCGGATGTTGGGGGACTGTGAGTTAACTTGAACCTGGTGGGGATCTGGGACAGAAGTTCAATAAACTGATTTAACTTAAAACAGTTAAGTCTGCTACTATATCCATCCATGTGAACAGCAGTAGAGCCATAACAGATCACAGCGGGATCCCAAAATACCTCCTGTCAGTATATCAATCTGCTACTAGAAGGCAAGGTAAAAATGAACTTATAAACTCATCAAATCAGAGATGCATAAGCTTTCATGAGTGAGAGTTTGCTTCATAAGATGCTATAAAAGAAAGCAGGCTATCAAATAGAGAGATCAGAATATAAAAGACAGGAAGGGGAGGCATTGCTGGAAAAGGCCAGCATGTGATAAAGTCCATAGGATCAAAGGATCACAAAAGCTAATTCAGGTAATGGGATCAGAATCCATAGTCCCTGTTTAGACCATACACAACACAAACCAGTCTGTGGATGACTTCTTGCTCCAATGTTGTTCCACAACTTAGCATTCAAGTCAGCTTTTAAAGTTTTGCTGTGTAGGAACAGCTACTCTAAGGTCACAGACAGACTGTCCAGGAGGGTTTCTTAATATTTTGGACTTTGTCAGATTGATATCCTTTCATTCTTTCACTTTTCAATTGCTCTGTCTGTCCAACATAGACAGCAGAGGAGCATTCTAAGTAGCTAATGACAGATATGGCATAGGTAGAGGTGCAGTGAATGAACCTTAGATGGTATAAACTGTGTTATTTGGTCCAGTGATGATGTGGTCTGTACTGATAAGGGGGCACTGTTTGCATCTGGAGTTAGCCTGTTGCTCAAGAAATACCATTTGAGGTTGCCAGGCCAGGTTTGTCCCCCCCATGGCTACCTTGAGATGGTTGTGCTTTTCTAAAAGAAGTTAGGTCGTTAATGATATGTCCAAGCTGCGCATGCTTAGAGCTGCCTGCAAGTGACAACCAGAGGGATTCTGGTGTCTTAGACCATAGTCTCACCTGCTACAATACCAACCCCTAAGTCTGGTTTTGTTGGCTTGAGTGGCTACATTTCTGGGACCACATTTTAATTATAGGAATCCATGATCCAGATTCTTAAGGTCTAAATCCCAAATGGTGGGAACAAAGCAGATATGGCTGCAGTGGAGAACTCTGCTGTAGAAACGATGGATCTACTGAACTTAGAATGAAAAGCTGGTGGAGTGAAGGTAGCTGTGGCAGTCAGAGGGTTTCTGATTTTACATGGCAGCGATATGGCTGCTGCAAGCTTTTACCATGGTGCCTAGGAAATGAATTTCCTGGGTAGTGTATACTCTAGAATCAGTTTGATAGAAGAGTGGAAGTTGTTAAATTCCTGGTGGAATTCCTCTAGAGATTGGTTCCCATGTGTCCATAGGATGAAGATGTCACCAATGTGCCTCAGGTCTATCAGGGGGTTAAAAGGGCAGTTGCAGAGGAAAAGGACTTTACGGTCTGGTATAAATATATTGGTATATTGGGGGCCAAGTTTCAGTCTGAATCAGGGTTCTAGTCAAACAAAATTAAAAAACCCAAGGTGGAAGTCCAGGGGTAGAATCCAGGTCCAAAACCAAATCAGGGTTCTGGAGTCAGAGAGCAAGTTACCAAAATAAAAAGGAACTTGCAAAGAGAGTCAGAGCCAAGCAAGGTCAGAAGGCAGCAAACAGAGCACAGGATCCAGGAAGGCTCATCACAACAAACTTTCAGGCAAAACTGTTGGCTAGCCTGCAGTCTCTACCATAGGTAAAATTAAACAAGGAGGCTGCTCTCCCCAATAGCTAGTCAGGGGGTCCTAACAGTGGCCAGCTGGTTCATCAGCCAGGGATGGGCTATGAGTTAGCTTCTGGCCAGTTAGGCAAGTAGGCCAGGCTGGATGGACTACTTCAGGCCCCTGACATCCACCCACTTTGAATAGTTAGTAATAGTTCATTTTTTCCACTGCATAGCAAACCTACAGATCCCTTGATCTTTCCTATGCATCTAACATTTGTCTTCATTATCTCTTGTCAGTTGTAATTTTTTGCCTTTGTTTATCCTTACCCATTTGTGTTAATCCTCCGTATACTTCCACAGTTGCCTCCTTTCCCTTCCATTGTTGCTAGGTATCTCGCTTGATTTACAGATAAATGAAAAGCTCTCAAGTTCAGAAAGGTAACAGTCAGAAGTAATTATCTCATGGTCTATTAAGTCATCATTATTACAAACATTTCAATATGTATTGTGCAGTATAGAATAGACGAAAATCAGCTATCAGTCATTCCAGATTAGTAAGCACACTATAATAATGAGAGAAGGGAGTTTTAGTAAACAGATTATTTACCTATATTTTCTCCAAGTTTTTCTTCTTCAATCTCCTGTTCAGCCTCTGTTGTACAACGGTACCCTTTCTTCTTAAGCACATGGCAGATGAGAACCCCCAAGAGGCCCATGATGAAAAAAACAGGAACTATTGCAAAAGCAACATATTCTGGGTGGTGAGTATCAGCACTGGGAGGTTTAGTTGCGGTACTTTCCAAACCATGGCTTGCCAAAGGAGATGGAAATCTTTGATCTAAGTAAATAAACAAACACATTACTAAGATGCTTGTTTTGATAAAGCACCTCCAACCTGTGAAGTACTTAGTGGACTGAGATTGTATAAAGTGAAATATATGAATGTCTGTCCACTAATTTAAGTGAGCTATGGACTATGTCCTTTAATGAATTAGGCCTCACACCCCTGTAACAGTAGGGTTTCTCCACTTACAAGTGAAGAAGTAGAACAAAAAGGTGAAGTTGCTCAAGGCCTCAGGGCAGTTCATGGGCAGAGCTGGGAATAAAAGCAATACCTGGTAGGCCAAGCTCTAATTTTGTGGCCACATTCATTGCACAAATATTTATTAAACTCAGAAAACAGGGGATGGGGAAGCATAACTGGAATTCTAAGCCTCCCACAGTCTGCGAGCGGATATTAGATTTAGCATTAAGCCTCCCAGACAACCTGGACTTACTCTTTTTATATTGGAATGCTGCAAAACATTTCAAGCTGTAGCTGTCCCTTTATGATCTCATGTGATTTTTGCTCTACTCTTCCTCCTCAATTTTCATCACATACTAATCAACAAGACTATTATTTTGCGAGTCCATTATTTAATACAATAATATTTAAAAATTAAAAAGTGTCTAAAGTTTCTTCTCATAAAAAGGCACATGTTTTGGTCTAAGAACTTTAAATCTCTCTCATTACAAAGGCTGCCATCCCTTTTAGTTTTTAGTTTTTACAGATTTGGTCAAATCCACTCTTTGTAGTATATGAGGTGCTAAATACATACATTGCATTGTAAAAAAATGGAAGCTATTAATCACTATTCATGATCTGTTATGTGAAATATTGTACACTTAAGGTACTCTTTTAGTGTTCTACATTTGAAGGGAAAATTGGGCAGAGCTTGTTCCTAGGATTTAAGTTTGATGCAGGGGTGACCAGTCTGTGGCATGCACTCCATAAGTTCCAAGGATAGCTCTACGTATGGCACACAGCAGACTGGCAAAGGGACAAGAAGCACAGCAGCAGATGGGACAGGGAGCAGAAGGCAGAGCAGAAGATCAGGCAAGGAACATAAAGCACAGACAGAACGCTGGGAAGGGAATCAGAGGGCACAGGGCTCAATTTGTCGTGCCTCCCTGAAAGTTGTAATATATGCAAAAGATGCATTTGATACCAATACTGAGAGATTCTTACAAATATTGACCAATTAAAAAACAAACATGGGAACCAATATAATTAGCAACATATAACCCATATGGCAACTTGGTCTTTCTTGAATAAATTATGCCTCAAAGACTCATTTGTTCTTAAAGCATGCATTTCATTTTGATTTAAACCAATCTTAGTTTCATCTGTATCACTGCATTGACCAAGCCAGGTTGCCATACTGAAACACCCCCAGGGTCATCAATGGAGTGAGAATGAAATGATGCCCTTGACAGCAATAATTAGAAACTTAATAGCTCTCTTTCTTGCTTCTTTTTACTCCTCACAAGCTTGGCTGTTACTCCATTTACCCAGTTCCTTCTTTTGTTCTTTTTCACCACCCCTTCCTTGAATTTTGAAATACTTCTTTATTTATGGTACTCTGATGTCATCTGCAGTTCAAGTGGAAACAGGAAATGTCATTGCTCAGCCTCAGTTTTCAGAAGTATCACGGTGACCCCTTGCTTTGGTTGTTAACAAGTTTAGAAGTTCATGTGTATGTGCATGCACAAATGTTTATTAAATGAGTGTGGTAGGAGAAGAAAACTTTCCAGATTTAAACATTTTGTAAATATTAACAGCCATATAGACCAATAAGCATTTAGGTTGCTAGTTAATCTCATATGTTACCAAACAAAAAAAGTATGATACTTTGTACTATATATTATGCTATGTTCTGATAACTAAACACAAAGATTTGTATGCTACATTTCAATAACTAAAAAGCAAATAACTACAAGCAAAATATGAAGTATTTTGAAAAGAGAAGGTGCAATCCAAATGTTGCGATTTTTGCAACAATTCTACTGAGATTTTAAAAAATCTTATCAAGTTTTTCTCTACTGCAGTGGTGGGGAAAGAAATATAATCACATGCCATTTAGATGATTTATGAAGAAAACTACTTTCTTCAAAAATCTAATAAATGTAATAAAATTTTCTGTTTATTACATTTGAAATGCATCAGTCAGGTCCTCAGTACTTTCTCTTTGATAAAAGTATTGAAGGATCTGAAAAATGATGTTATGTAATTAGTAATAACCTGACCTATATTTCCCCAGACAACTTAAGAAAAATAGACTCTTGAAGAAAGTTATCCACTGGGACCTTGCCTCCCTCAAGAAAGTTTTACTTGAAGGTAAAGCACTGGCACAGTGCTATCAGCATAACAAACAGTAGAACACTTTTGTATTTGGCTGTCTCCCAGAGCAACATATTCTCAGGCAGATGGCACAGCCAAGAAACATGTGATACTGTGGAGTAGTCATCTCAGGATCCCTGCAGCCAAGCATGTTATTTTGTAGCAGTTTTTTGCAGTGCTGCTGCCATGCCTTCTGGTATGCCAACACTCCTCTCATGGAACTGTGTGGGTTTGAGGTCAAATTCCTGCAAAACCCTGTTACATCCTATAATACACTTATTTTTTGCATCATTTTTTCCATCTCATCATTAAAACTATGGATGACTGACTAGCAGACTGTAGTGTCCCTTAAGGAGCCAGACATAGAATAAAGAAACTAAGAATAAGTGGAAGAGAAATAGTAAATGCAGCCACCTAGTCGCTGTAGGAATTCATTGAGTAACTGCACACAGTAGCAGTGGTTTAAACCTCATTCAAGCACTTGTAAAGGAAGCCTGGAATAGGTAGCAGTAGCTCCAAAACATTTTCACATGGAAGGCCACATTTCTGAACATGTGCGCCAAGTTCATCCCAGTTCTGCTACACCCAAACAGCAAGATGACAACTAGTCAGATGATAAGAAATAGGTAGCAGCAACCATTCTTTGGAAGTTTGCAATCCTGGACTGCCATCAGCCAGTGGCCAGCTTGACCGGCTGCTACAAACAATCATTCTCCACACTGTGTAGTGGCTGCTTTGATCAGAACATGTAGAGAATCTGGGTCTGCTTTAAAAGTTGAAGGATGTTTTGGTGCACTTCTTGATCCTTCTGTCTTTCCACTTAGTCTCCAAATTTCACATTCTCCCAACTGGGGAGTCTGAACGAGGTCAAAAATATACATCTTTTTTGTTCCTTATCAACTCACCAGATGTAGCAAAGATATTCCTCAAAGACACCCTAGCTAGCAGAGGTCACTGAGGCAGCCAAGTACAATTAGTGAGGTATGAAGGAATATCACACGGCCAAAAATAATTGCTTTAATTTCATGCATTTTCTTACCTCAGGCTCTATGAAATTTTGAAGCTTCAATCACCATTTGCTTCAGGAGGCTTTAACAGCATATAGCATGACAAGCATATGAATGGTACTTTTAACCCTTACGGCCTTAGAAGTGTTTGCATAACTTTCAGGGAGGCATATTAAAGACTGCTAACCTTAGCACAGCCAGAAGGCAAGGTAAAGATGCACCATATAGGCTCAATGAGAGCTGCATAAGCTTTTATGACATATGCTCACAAACTGAAGTAAACTGTTGCTTTATGTCATGAAGCAAGCTCATGAAAGCTTATGCCTCTCCTATTCAGTTAAACTATGTGGTGCATCTCTAACTTGCCCTCTGTCTGTGATAAGATTGGATACAGACTAAATGAATTAGAGGCATAAGCTTTCATGAGCAAATGCTCACACAAAAGATATTGAAGCAAGTTGAGTTTTCTTATTGGTGTGGGACAAACCTCTACACAGAAATGTCCAGGCAAAGATTAAATACTACTTTTAGGATAAGTCCGTGAAATTGTTAGAAATATTATTGAAAATGCATTATCAATAGTGTTGTTAGAACAGCACAGCTGTCAGCTCTCCCTGGTGGGAGGGGGAGGTTGGAGGAGAAGCTACTAAGGGCTCTTTGTATTAAGGTATCACTCTCTCTTTGTTTTGCAAATTTACTATCTCTTTGTTACAGTAAAGCA
>NW_017728948.1:43907547-43922821 GCF_001723895.1 Crocodylus porosus
CCTAAAGTACTTTCTGAGCAGGCGCAATTAGCTAATGCATATAAGCCTATCCGCCCCGCATACTTAAGTAGTTAATTATAATGCACATGCGACGGATGATGTGACGTCATTTCATATATGTCTGTATGAACCGGAAATGAGTTGTAAGAGTTCCTGCTTCTGCACACGTGCTCAGGAGAGAGGGGATAAAGCCTGCTGAGAAGTGTTCCCCGTGGGCAGAGTGTGGTCTTTTGTCTTCGCTCTGACCCTATTTGCAAATATATACCTTTTGTGTTACTAATGGAGTGTGTCTGTGACTGAGAGTTCTTCGCCTCCCGAGAAACGAACCGCAGCCATTTCTGCAACAAAATGTTGCTGTAAGACCCTAACGCTGCACATGCTAAGCTCAGTGGCATTCTCCAAAAGTAGGCAAGATTCCCTCTCTCTGCCAATTAGTGAGACCCAGAGTCCAAAGTTACAAGGTTAACCACACTGCTTCTTTCCCCTGAATCTCACTCCAGCATGCAAGTAACTTGGAAATATTGCTTCTTTAAGACTGTGAAAGCTTCATGAAACAGTTTTACAATTATTTCTTTTTTTAAGTATGCACTGCAAATATTCACCCACCTATTTAAACTACAATAACACCACTGTGTTTTTGTTCTGCTGAAATACAAAAAATAGATTCAAACACAGGAAAACAGCTGAAAAGCATTTCCAAGACTACGGGAATGTCTTTTAGTATTTCCTGTTGTACTATTGTTTAGTACACTGATGCCCAACCTTTCCTGACTGGGAGCCAGATGAATGGCGTGGCAGTCACAGGTCAGATCCAGTGCACAGGACTGGTCTGTGGACCCGATCCAGCATGAGGTCAGCATGAGTGCACACACCAGATTGGGCCTGCCATCTCAGCACCAGCCCAGATCAGGCCCACCACCACCGCCACACAGAAAAGCAGGCCCATAAAAAGAGGAGAGAATAGATTTTGCTGTAGAAGAACTTTTTAAAGTTGAGAGAACAGCAACTTAAGACAATTTTGAGCTATTTCAGCCAGTTAAGTAATACACCATTCTTTGAACATAACAGTCCACCGTTGCCCTTATATAATGAATTTGCCTCTGTACTCTAATGGGAAACAATACTCTCTTTGTATATGATTTATACTTATTTATTTGATGTATATGCCATTCTTCCCAAGAAAGGCTGAGGGTGGCTTTACAATAAGAGGAATGAAAAAAATTAAAACGAGAACAGAGTAATTTATAAAACAGAAACATGACAAGAGAAGAGGTTAAGTGTTCTAAAATAAGTTAATTTAAAATATATAATACCATCTACACAAAATAAACAAAACCAGTATCCAAGAATCTAAGAGCTCTCCATAACTATACATTTTCCCCTCAGCGCAGAAATTCAAGGAGCTTGCTCTTCCTCCTTGTTCTTCCCTATTATAAAAGTCTCAAAGAGAAAACGGGCTTTGTATGACCTAAAGGTTAAGACCTATAATAATGAATAGTATACTTAAGAATATCTACAATGACAAAAACAGAATTAAAGCTAAATGAGTTCAGCCATCCACCCGACCTCGGAAATCACCAACTTGAAATCCTGAAGTCAAGCACCAATTTGAAATCTAGTCAAGTCCACAGAAGAAGGTGATTTTTTTTTTTAACAGAGGAGAAAAAAGTACAGCCAGTCTCAAATTCAGTCAAACACAGAGAAAGACAAAGGAAAAAATTCTATTTATACAGGTTCTTTACTACATTCCTCATTATAACATCCAAGTGCCATCTGATCACATTAGCAAAATGACTAATATATGTCACATTTGTTCTCTCTTCTCTCCATCAAAAAAAAGCGTATTGTAGCATTCAGTTTTGATAGGCTCGTGTTTGACAAGTTGTTTTGTCTTGAAAAACAAGGTATTTATTCTGAGAGTTACAATAATCAAAGCTCAAGCCCACAAAAATGTTGTGTACTAATGAGCAGATGTGAAGATGACTAATCACACTGAGGCAAGGATCTTTATGGGTGATATCTTATATTGTACTGACTTCATGGTTAGGATAGACTTAGACAAGATTTTGGGCATGAGGCTAACTTCTTCAGGTCAACGAGGACCAAACTCAACCAGAATTTTCAAATTGCCCCCAGCTGGACTTTGCCCTCCAGGACCTGCATCACACAGGACAGGTCCCAGACCAGCTGAAGCAGGTGTCAAACCTGGTACGCTCAGAATGGGGAGAAAGGCTGAGGTCTAGACTGACCTGAACTACTCATCTGGCTTGTGGGGCTGGATGAGTTTGTCATAGCTCTAATAGCCCTTATTAAAAGTACAGTGTTTTCCTTCACCTGCATTCAGAACTGTACAATCTAATTCTCCCAAATAACTTTAGTCAATTAAAGTCAGAAAGCTTAAATAAACCATGTAAAGCTAACACACAGGCGAGCTACAAATCTTCATGAGCATTAATTATGCTACCCCTAATATTTGCTGGCAACACTAGATCATTTAAATATTAAAAATAAATATTAAAGTTAATACTTTACTTATAATTTTTACAGAAAATGTAGATTGTGCTCAGCTCTCTTATGGGGTAAAGTCTCATGTTTAAAAATATATGGTGTAAAAAATTATTAACAATGAGCAAGACAAAAAACCTACACGTACAAGAATAACCAAGGACTACCGACAGAATAATCTGCTCATACTTTTTAACTGAATGGGTAGCCGCTCATGTGGAGAACAAAGCTTCTAGTATTGATTTATTCATCCATCAAATACCTTTACACAACATGTCAAGAACTTTCCCCTAAACCTCTTCAGTATACCATCATAAGATTTAAATGCTCATAGTGAAAAAAGAGATGCAAAAAATTAACATTATTTTTAATTTGAAATGGAAATACTAACTAGTCCACAAATGCCAAGAAAATTCAATTAGTTCTTGTCGAAGTTACTCACACATTATACTATCTTTAAGGACTGCTTCTCTTCAAGACTGCAAAACCTTTATTTTAAAGTGTTTGAGAGCTGTTACATGACTGAAGTCATGTTAGTCAATTCATTATTTGTTTGTATTAGTCCAGTAACATTTTTTCTTGTTAAGTACACCCTCTGAACCACCAAAAGCAGCATCAGGTACATACACATTGAATATACAACCCAAAGTTGGAGGAAGACATTAAGCATTTAATGTCACCACATGGATACGGTGAACCTCAAATTCTGAAACCAAAATCTGTCCAGCAAGTTAATCAAAGTCAACCTTGTCTAGCTGTGGACCTTTAGCTGGAATTTTTGGTCGGATTGCATCATTCATTTAAAATTAGTATCTTTTCAATCTACTACAAACATTCTGATATTCTGCCTCAAAAAAAAAAAAATAGTCTCATCTGTGAAGGATATTTGTCTTACTCCAAATGTACATCATTACATCAGCACTGTTCACCCTAGGGCAGAGGCTCTATAGGTAAGCCCCTTCCAGGGAGGCCATGATGTGGGTGAAATACCAACATGAAATGCCCGACGCACCTCTTGAGTGGGAGATTGGGAAGCAGCTGCAGCTCTTCCTCCAGCCTTTCCAGTCCAACCCCACATGCTTCTACTGGGTGGGTGGGACCCTCCCACAGCCCCATCTCGAGGACAAACATGCAATATTGGACTGGGAAAGGCCGGGGCAAGAAAACGTACTCTGGCCACAGCCCTTAGCACTGCTTAGCCAAAGGAGTCAGGCTGGGCTGGAGCAGCCATTTAGGTTACAAGGACACTCAGGGCAGGTCAAAACAACTGCCTCCTTCTCCACTCCTGCAAATACCAGTGGGGCAAAAGGGAATTTTGCCCAGGTCACAAGCCTCACCCTGGCTGAAAATTGCTGCGGTAAGCAGAGGCAGCACAATGGTGATTCTCAACTACAGGTACCAAATCCCAAAGTTATATAGGGTGCCCTCATTCTAAGAGACTGAGAACCACTAAGTCCAGTCTGTCAGACATTACTGGGTTGATGCATGCAAAGTATAAAACAATCAGATTAATGTTATGTTTTTTCTTCGCCTTTTATCTCTTTCTCAGGGCCCCAAATCTGCCTATTTATTAAGACTAGTTATTAAAAATGGTAAGATTTCCAGAGACATTAATTTGACACTTACAGGTTCTTTATATGCTTTCATGTTAAAAATTATTTTTAAGATGTAAACCAAATTTAGAGTTTCAATCTCTTACGATGGCATGCTTTGTTTAAAAAAAAAAAAAGAATCGTCACAAACATCAAAGATAGAAAGTCCCAGCTCAAGACTAGCTTTTTTCACTCAAGCTAATCATGATCACAGTCACAGGATACTGATCTTCACCACTCCATTCAACACTGACTCAGGGGTATCTATTATATTTAGAAACCTTCATAGAAAACAGGATATAGCAGAAAAAACCACCATATTAAAATATTACATTTAATTAAAATTATTTTTCCCATCTGTTCACATGCTAGAACAGAGCACTGTCTTCACTCCATATTTATTATAACAACATTTTAGACATATGGTTAAAGTCTATAACCCTATTAATGGGTTACAATGTCAAAGAAGGGAACTTAACCAGGCCATTTAGTTACCTTAACCACAATACAAATTTGTTTTCCTTCAGTTTGTAAAGTTTTTTTATGTTGCACAAATCTAGATTTATGCCCTGCAAGTGAATCAACTCACATTCTGCTTTTATTATTACTGCCTTCCTTCTTCCCAGCACTTGGTGATCAGTGAGAGTGGAAGGCACAAGATAATGCATCTTTTCCCCCATTATTTTCTACTTTATCATCAGAATACTTCTGCAGTAAGCAATCAAGTTTTTCTTTTGTGCACCACTGTATTTATCCTATATACATGAAGAGGTTTAATATTTGGCAACATAACTGTTCTTCCTCCATGTCTGGGTGCCAGGCAGTACCAATCATGACTTGCCTACATTTTTTTTTGAATGAATGATTTACAACCCTTTAACTAATAAATCAGAATGAGAAATTCTGGGGGATATTTACTTTGAAACTACTTAATGATGGATTCACAGACACATAGAATAAGCAGCCTTTCAAAGGTTGAAAGAAACTGTTTAACTTTTTAATAAACTACATAAGGAAAAAATACTTTTGTCCTTTGCTTTTTCAAATCTCTCATACTCTAATTTGACAAATGAATCCACTTCTGACCAATTCCTTTTATCAGCTTCTACCATCCAATTTTCCTCTATACAGTGCTCTCTCTGACTGCCAAAAAATCTATATCATTTCTGCTTTTCAGACTTTAGCTCTTTTGATACACTCCTTACAATTATTTGGTGCAATAAATCAAAATCTGCAATTTGGTACACTGCACTTCTGACAAAGCATTCCTCAAAAGCAATTTGTTTCTCTGGTACAGTTCAAAAATGTAAGTTAGTAGAATACATTTTTAAAAATCATAAGAATAAAATAATTTCTTATAAGAAGTTTCCTAATATATATTTTACTTAAATAGCCTGTTCTTTGATAGCTTTATGCTAACTAAACTAAGTGTTACTTAAACTAAAAAGGACAAAGTGCAATCTACTGGTACCTTTCATACTGCACATACTGTAGCATACTTCTAGACCTGAGCATTGCATGGAAAAAGCTCAGCTAGTCATCTGGTCTTATCAGAGGAAGTGATGCATAGAAAACAAACAATTTTTGTCCTACTGGCTCCCCTACAGCAGTGTTATGCCATTAAAAATGCACACAAGCTGCATTTAAAAACGTATTTCCATTAGCTACATCTAGTTATACCTTTATCAAAGCTGTGGTAAACTTTAAGCAAAATGTTTTGTATTTAATAAGACTTTGCTTTAATACAGTAGTCAACTTAAGCTACCATTAGTGCTTACTAAATTGCACTGATTGGTTAGGGCAGCCAGGTCCTTTAGGATCTTACAACAGGTAAATCTCATCTTTTAAGCTCTCATTTCTATTTATAAATTGTAAAAAAAAAAACACAAGTTTTTCTGATCTCTCAACTTCTAATCATTTTTATGACTCTGAATAAAGTAACCATGGGACTGAACTAGATAAATATATGGAAAAAATAAAATATTCTTCATCATCTTTCAGAAGACAATATTCTATTAAAAGCTTGTTTAACACTTCAAACTAAGTCTGGGTGCTTAACCAGTGACTCTTTACGACCTGCAAGTAGACTCTCGAGGCCTGTAACTTGAATATTATTTTTATGAAATTGATTTTAAGTTTAGGCTTTAAAATAGGTGATCAAAATTCAAAAGAATTTTAAGTGCATATTTAAATACAGAAAAATATGTTTTTAAATAAATGGTATCCACTATAACCATTAGTAACTATTAAGCACCTTTATTAATGCAGGCAGCTGAAATAGAGGCATTTCTGGCTAAAGGTAAGCACAATACCACTGCCCAAAACAGAAGGCACATGTGAGAAGCTACTTAAACTTTTGAACTTTGTCTTAGTAAAGGGGTGGATAGTGTTAGAGAAAAAGAATAGGAGGAAGTAGAAAGCAGCAAGAGAGTAGTGGTAGTAGCAAGACCAAGAAAAAGACCCATGGCAACATTTATAGCAAAGTGCTAGTTGAAAGAGGCTTTAAACTATGGACAAAGAAATTGCCTGCTGTTATTTGATTCTGATATATTCAAGGAACAGAACCAGGGTAGATTTTATTTAAATCAAATCAATTTAAGCCACAATTTAAATCACTGGTCAAGAAGCCTCAATGTAATCATGGTTTTCTACCAAAAGTACATTATTGTTGTTTGGTATAACCTTGATTAAAATATTCTCAAACAGAACCTCTTTTATGGCCAGGCCTGACAAACCTGCTGCCATAATAGGTTTTCCTTTCTACCATACCATTCCCTAGCTACATCTCAAATCAATGGAGAGGGTATACTCAGAAACTTCTCTCTCAAGATTTCCGGAATATTCTGCTCATAATGTTTCTCTTGCCCCTCCCCTCCTTGCATTTATCTCCAGATTCCTCCTCCTTGCCCAGATCTACTCCACTCCGAACAAACCTCTATTCATTTAACTCCCTGAAACTGTACTTTTAGAGAGGTAAGGGCTTGACTGCGTGTACACAAACGTGCAGAGAGACAAGAGGGGTGATGGGTAGGTAATCAGGTTTGTTATCTCTCATCTCCATAGACTGCTGTTAACGAGGATGTTGTCACTGGAGACACAAATTCACAGCTTGAGAACTAAAACCAAGCATCACAGAGATGCTTAAAGGGATCTTTTAGAATGCGCACTGAGTCCCACTGGTAGTGTTCTACAAATTTCAGTTTTTATTTTCAAATAATAATTCTGGAATTTTTCAGAGTTTATTTTCCAAACCTAAAAACTGAGTTGAAATTGGGATAAAAGGAAGAAAAGAAAAAAAAAGAAAAGAAAAAAAAAGGTGAAAATTCTAATATTAGATACAGTAAAAGCCCTGTTAATGCAGGAGGCAGGGGGAGGGGGGGTGGCAGTGCAGCAGGAAGCAAAGTGGTGTGGCACTCCACTGCTTTCAGCAGCACAGCAGGCAGCAAAGCAGCGCGGTACAGTACCACGTGCATCCCACCTCTTTCAACTGTTCAGCAGGCGGCAAAGCAGCATGGCAAGGCACTTTGTGCATCCCGCCACTTTCAACGGTGCTGCATGAGGCAAAGCGGTGCAGCACCATGTGAATCCCACTGCTTTTAGCGGCACAACAGGAGGCAAAGTGCCATGTATGTCCCATTGCTTTACCGGTGCAGCAGGCAGCAAAGCAGCACAGCACAGTATGAACTGAAAAACAGGTGTACATCAGTAAAAACCAAAAAAACTTCAGTTAAAGATTATCAGGTAATTTATCAGTAAAATTGGGTAAAAACCAGAAATGTGGAACACTACCCATGTTAAGTGGTAACATGGGTTGGGTTAAGTGGTTTTATTTAGTCTTTGCTAATCTATAGAGGAGCTTCTGGGAACCCCATAAGATGGCCTATTGTGACCTATTCATATAATTTTTCTAAAAAAGTGACATTAATATATTGTCCCAAATAGAATAGGGATAATAACCTCTTATTATATACTATGATGATATCTTTGAACTTTAACATATTTTAATTAAAACTATCTTTAAACCTACTTTAAAAAAAATAGGTTTATTTTTTTTTAAAGCATCTTACTTTTTTTTTAAAATACAATTACATTAAAAAAATCAGATTTTTTTAAAACAAATTTTAATCTCTGATTTTTATCCACCTTAAACAAAAATGTAGATGTTCTTTAGTTATTAAGAGAATTTCATTAAAGAAATTATGACATGTCATTTCTCCCATAATTGAAACATAGGCCCTGGAATTCTGACTAACTGCTAGGCAAAAAAGAAGTAACGTAGTTTTCTATTAGTAAACAGCACATCAGCTGATGTGACTGTTATAAGCAGGAAGTAAACAGGAAAGAAAACTAGACAGAAAGTCACATGATGAAAGAACAAAATGATAGCTGTCAGCAGTGTCTCCTGAGGCAGAGCGCAGTGTTGAACTGCACCTTAAACCAGGGATCTCCGTTTTCAATGTTTAAAAACCCTAAATTCTCTGATTAAAAAGCTTAAAACTCATGTTTTTCTGCAAGTAAATTGAAATACCACTATATACATAGGTATCGGTTGAACATAATGTTTTAAAGCAATTTGGAAGCCTACCAGTGCCTATTTATTATAATAAAATAAATTCTAAATACCTATACATTTTGGCATTTGATTTTGGTTGCTTTATCATGGAAAATCAGAGCTTGCTCTTGCTCCCCAGGACACAGGTCCAGCTGCATTAGATGCACTTAATGGTCTGGTTAAAATTTTCTGCCAGTCCTATCTTATAGAACTCCTTTGAAAGAAAAAAAAAGCCTCCAGTTAATGCTTCCCAAATAAGCCCACCTTCTATTAACAGCAATTATTACAAGTTATAGTTATTACTGGACAGCCTCTGTACCATCTGCTGCAGTGGGGGGCAACCTTTTTGGCAACCATGCTACAAGATAAAGCCCCACACACTCCACAAGAACCATTCCAATCCCCTCCCCACCATTCATCTACTGCTCTGCTTTTTGCTCCCTGTATTCCCTGCCCCGTGCATCTACTATATACTAGAGGTGCCATAGGTTGACTGCCTTTCCCTCCTATTTCAGAGATCCTACATACTGAGCAGGGCGCTAATATAGGCTTTAGTTCTTTTTACCGGTTCTTAAAACATCTCATCTGACATTCAATCTGTCAAGCAATCTATCTACCCTTGTGACATACCCCAGCCCTGGACACAGTTTAGGTGAGCCTTTAAGACTCACACTAAGGGTGTTCTCACACCTTTTTGGTGCCCTTCTGTCCCAAACCCTCTCTCTTTGCTGTCTACTGCTTGGCCACTGAGGACCAACTTCTTGGCTTGGGGCACTTCAGTGTAACCAGTCTTGCTCAGGCCTTGCCAGCTCTTGGCAGAAGCAGTTTTGCCAGCTAAAGAATCATACCCTTGTCCAGTCCTGTGCTCAGAAAAAATGAATTCCCCTTTGCACAGAATGGGCAAACTTGTACAGACAGATAGTCTGGAATTGCAAGCATCACCAACAAGTGGTTTGTAAAACGATAACAAACAATATTTTAAGAACAAGTGTAAGAAGTCAGTGACCATATATTGAGATCTAGACAGAGATAAGAAAAAACATACACAAGAAAATACAAGAATAACCTGTTCTTCCTCCGCACCTTACATCCAAAGATGTAGTCCCTACCCAACTTTAACGCATTAAAATGTAGCTTCAGTCTCCGACTTCCCTGCCAGAGCCTTCTACAAGTTCTCCTGTCAGCTCCGGGACTTCAGCCTCCTCTATACCTAGAGAAATGAAAGACAATAACCTGCTCTCAAAGCAGGCTTAAGTACAGTTTCCTATCTGACCAGGCGTATGCCACCTCATGAATTCTTGGGGGGGGGGGCACTATGCCTGTAATTTCCTGCCCCCAACCAAACAAGAGTGTTTGCTAGAGCAGAAGTCCTTCCTGATCTAATTAGAACAAAGGGAATACAAGATCCTTTCAGACAGAGATTTGCTAATCTAATGCATTACCTCTCCTCCAGAGCCATCCCTAGGGGTCTGTGGGGCACAGGGCACATCAGCCCATGCGGGGCCAGTGTGGTTTGCAGCCAGATTGCAAAGTTGATCAGCCAGAGCACAGAGCTAGCAGCACACAGCGGCCTGTATGGCCTGTGCCCCCCAAAGCATGGGCCCCGGGGTAGTCACCCTGATTCACTGCCTCCCTCCCTCCCCCCCCCTCCCCCATAGTTTGAGTAGCCAGAGACACTTCTTTTAGAATGTAAATTCACCATTGTGTGCCTCAGAGCAGGTCCACAAGGGAGATTGTCAATGACTCAAGTTAAATTCTAATTCCAAGCCATTATCTCTTCTCGATGTAAATAAGTGAGGGCCACATAAGTATATCACTGCCTCACAAAACAGCCTTGGTTATAATATAATACTATATCAAAATGACATGCATGTCAAATACCACAATGCATAGAAGCATAAGAATAAGGTTACGTACAGCTTGATGTTACCTATACATAGGGACTACTTGTGCCTTATCACTCAGTAAAATACACCCAAGAAAAAAAACATATGACATCCCACAACCTTCCAGTTCCTAGCAATCCGATATCTATTTTCTTTTCTTGTAACATTTATTAGCCCAAGAAAATAAAAAATTCTCTCTTCCCTAGACACTTCAGGACATAAATATTCATCCTAGAAGCTGTTCATTAGAAAGTCTGCTTTCAGAAACATTTCATTTACATCTTTTTTCCTATGAATACCAGCCAGTTTAAAAAAACATAACAAAACAAAAAACTAAAGCCATTTTTGGCCTTCGCATTTCACTTTTTGCTTGCTTTCCCCATGTACTTGGATACCATATTAGAATTACTTTTAGCTTATGTCCTTCACTATTTAAAATTAAGAAATTGTGAGACACTGGAATTGCAATGTTTTCCTTCTAAATTGGAGGGAATTGGAACTGAGCCATGAGAAGACCAACACTAAAACTTCCACCTAGGTGAGAAAACATCATTTCAACTAGACAAGGCTCAGATCCATAATACTTATTCACTACTGGAAAATAAAATACTTTTTTATTATAATCTATTTTAAGATTTAAGTCAACAACTGAAGATGCTGAAAATCAGTGTGCTGCAAACTTGGATGATTTCTTTAAATCTCCAAATGTTCTCTACAGATTCACTTCAATACTTAATTTCAACACTACACAAAATAGGACTTAGATTTCTAAAAATGCACTACCCTTTTGCTCCTCAAGTCAAGAAGCAGGTAATAGTTACGAGCCAAGGCAGAAAGTGGCTCAAACAGAGCAGCAGCAAGCGAAGGCACTGGGGGAGTCCCTGTTCCCCCGAGCACCGCCAGGAGTGACCAGGAATAACGGTCACGAGCTGGCAGAGGGTAGGTTTGACCCCAGTACTCTTTCCTGCCATGGCAGGGGGTCGGACTAGATGATCTGCTCAGGTCCCTTCCGACCCTAGAAACTATGAAAGCATGCATACATCCTTGCATTCTTTGCTTCATGCAAGCAAGGGAATCCCCTCAGAACAAAGACACTAAGACTCCTGATAACTTCTACTTACTTGGTGATCCCCACAGACAGAAAACAAGGAAGAAACAATCACCTTGCACAATTTTCCCCTATGGGACAGGAAAAATTACAATGCAAACAAAAGGGCACTAAAAAAATTAATTCACAAATTAATTTGTGCAGCTGACAAAAATCTAAGGTGGCAATAAGGATGAAAAGATGACGAGATAAGAAAAGATCAGGTTTCATTATTTATTTCTAGTTTTCAATGCCTTGGAGCCCCAGACACAGATCAAGACTCTGCTCTGAAGAATGTACAATTCCAATTTTTTTCATTTATTTAGTTTAGACTGGGGAATTTTCGTCAATGCCAATTTCCTAATACGGCTTAGTCTAAACACAGTGCTTGACTTGGCTTAATAAATATGCTAAATATGTCCCAAACCCTTTCTAGATGCACATAAAGTTTAGTTAGTTTATTATAATTTTATCAGTCAGGCTCCTAGAAGACTTAATTTAATCATACAATGGGCTCTGAGGAATTTCATCACAGATCCCAAAAATCACGCATCCTGCCATGTCAAATGATCAAGATATGGCATGGCACTATGCAAGACTGTTCAGATCTGAGATAATGTTCTTCAACCCACGTTGCACATTTGCTAGGGAGTGGAGAACTGGAGAATCAGAGAGCTTATCCCCATCTCCCCGTGCCACACAGCTGTAAATGGTGTGCCTTCAGCTTGCTGCACACGCACCAAGATCTGTGAGGTTCAAGTCACAGGTTCAAATTAAAGCACAATGTAAACCAGACACAAAGATTTTCCATATTTAATGTCTGGTTTACCATTTTTGTCAGGTGATAAAACTGATTACGCATGTGGCATGTTACAATTTATTGCACGGCTAACATGCTAATCTTGAAAAATATAACATCTCCTAGGGGCCTTAATCTCGTACTAGTAAAATAACAGTCACTAGCTAATCTTACAGATAGTGTGAAACCGATGTAAGTGTCCCTACATAATATTTTACATTGATTTAGTGAAAATCAATGTGAAAAATCTATTTTAAGCCAGCACACCTTCTCATATAAGCCTAGAGACAAGCAATCTAGCAAGCACCAGAGAAATGAACTGTCAATATTGACTCCAGAGCTCAGTGGTGCTTAACTTTCTGGCTTCCTGGACCAGATAAGTGACACAGGGGCATTCTGTGGGTCAAACCCCATGAGTGGGATCAGTCCACAGGCCAAATCCACCATGAGTCAGTCCATCAGCCTAGATCCCGCACACTGAAGCAACCCAACATACGGGGGCTGTGTCACCTGACCCACAGAGCTGAACACAGTTGAAGAAATTTGGTGGAGGGTAAGCAGTGGTCAGATGACATGGCTCCATAAGCCAATTTCAGCTCCTGGGTCAGAGGCTGATATAGTCAACACCAACCTGAAAACAGACATTTTAAGCACAGTTCAACATCAAGTGGGAACTCACTTCACCCTTCCAAGATTCTTGATATGACAACTGAACTGTGAAAAAATATAGCTGAGAAAATCTGCTTCTTAAAAAGGCAGTGGGGAGGGGCTGGAAGTAATGAAGAGGAGAAAAACTTCTGACAAATCCAAGAAGAAAAAGATTCGTTTTTTTTCTTCTTTTATTTGAGGACTCCTTCAATATATTTTTGTTGCCTGTCATGTTTGCCACGTCCAGATTTCAGAAGCCAGGCCCTGTCCATCTAAGAACACCTGGGATTGAATTATTTTTTCTGAAATTACAAAAAACCCTGCTCTCACTGAACACCCCACACTTAGAATTCACCTGTATCATTGTCTTCAAACACAATCTAGATCTAGTAGAAAGCAGAATAATGAACACATACAAATCTCCCTCAAGCTAATGTATAAATGGCAGTCTCTCTTCAAGAACCTATACCTGGGTAATCACATAGCAACTAAAGAATATATAATCACGTGTCATACATAACTTAATACTGAGATGACAACAGTTAATGTAATAACTCCCTATCAATAATATTTTACAGTAAAGTGAATAACTGATGAACGAAAGACTTGCTAAGTTTAGAGACAGAAAGAAAAAAATCCCTTCGTCTCTTACCTTCCCAGACATACATGCCAGAAATAAAGAAAAAAGAAATGAGTGTGAGCCTGAGGCAAGAGAACTGCATGTCAGTACAAACTATTAATCCCAGAAGGCCAGCATGTTTTAAGGAAACTTTGTAATGCTTAAAGAGTCAACTTAACTATCACTAGATACACTGCTCAAGCTGGCATGCACTCAAAGACTGAATTTGCAGACCCAGCAGAGCAGTGCCACCAGCAGCAGCTACACTGTAGAAAAGGCTAGATACCATTACATCCAACCAATTCTTAACAACAGGTATAAAAAAAGCACCATAAAACACCTGGGAGTAATACCCAGCACCTAATAGTCTATCCAGGTATTCACTTCCCCACTAGATTCTAAGTTTCAACTTCTTTGATTTACCACCTTCACTCATGAAGGTGTCCAAAAACTAGTCAATCTGTAATCCATACACAAATACCAAAGATGCTGTTAAATATTAAAAGATTTTTAAGAAGTTTACGTGTCAATGTGCCAATTACTCTTTGCATTTCTCATCTTGTCCAACGAACAGCAATGATGTCAGTTTTAATTTGGGACTATTAGTGCTCTGATGTCGGATGTCTGAGGCTGGAAAAGATGCAGAGTAATTTTCATTTAAAACCATTATTTATTGTTAGAAGTTGTTCTAATAAGAATTACCTGTCTTGGAAATTGTAAGAGTTCAGTTTTCAAAATGGATATTTTGAGCCACATTTAAATTGACAGCATCTCTAGGTCTAAGAAATCTTTTGACATATTTCTGCCTCAGGGACCACTTTCTCTCCCCTCAAGTAGCCCGATGAAATATTTAAAGGCAAGCCGGCAGGCTGCAATTTATATATCTCACTTCTATTGCCTCCAAGTTTAACTCAGACATACCAAACGTATATTAACAAAAAAAGCTAGAACAGCTGTTAAACGAATGTCTGTTTAGCATACACGTGGCGACCTGCACCTAGAGCAACCAGGAGGGCATCACCGAAGAGCTTGATGGCCTATGACACAGAAAACCAAGAAGGTTGTTGCTCCCTTTGAAACAAGGACGTAGGACTTAACCAGCCTGGCTCCCTGGCTCTGGGAAGCCACATGGGAAACCTGGCTAAAGAGAAGGCTGGTACCAGGGACAAAAAATAAAGTTAAAACACTAAAAGGAAGGATGAAACAGGGGCTGAGCCAGCTGCCAGCAAAAAACCAGGGTCTCTGCTAAGGGATCCCCGGCCCTCGTCCCGTGCAGAGATGGGGACCAGGGGCCTTCCGCTCCCCCACTCCCTGCCCACCAGAAAGCAGCCACCAGGGAGGAACTGAGTCCCCTCAGCCCAACCCGCCCTGGGGCGAGAGCAGGCACGAGAAGGCGCCGGAGACGGGCGGCCAGGGGTCGGGGCGTGGAGGTGCAGCGGAGGGCACCGGCAGCGAAGCGGGCGCGGCCCCTAAAAAAAGGGGCTCCCGGAAAAGCAAATGGGGCGGGGCGCAGCGAAGCCAGGGCCGGAGGCCAGAGCCGGCCAAGGTCCCGCGAGCAGCGCGGCGCCGTCACCCACCAGGAGCCG
>NW_017728948.1:43922921-43932655 GCF_001723895.1 Crocodylus porosus
GCCGGCGGGCAGTGAGGCGGCCCGGCACCCCGAGCAGGCAGGGCGCCCTTCGCTGCCGCCGAGGTAGCGGGCACAGGCCCCGGGGGCGGATCGCGGGAGCGGGGAAGAGCTGCACCTGCCTGTGGAGCCGCACGTGTTGTTTCTCGCGTAGGGAACCACAAATGGCCATGGTGTATGAAGCCCCGCATGCGTTTGTCTCTGATGTATGACACCGCATGGTGTTCCGTTCAAAATAAGCTAGAAGCTTTACTAACAGGCGAGGGGCTGTAGGGGAGCCTGAACCAAAGTAACTTCATTGGGCTGAGATGACAATGTGCAGAGGAGCTGCAGCGCCAGGAGCGGAAGGAAGGCTATCGGGACGGTGGCACAGCGGGAGCATTCACAAAAGGACAGAGCGGGTCCCTAACACCTGTGAAATGAAGGCATTGCAGGGAGCATGGGGCATTATCAGGAGCTATGATGTCAGTGGACTCCTTCAGCACTGCCTGCCTAGAAATGCTGCTGCCACTGCTTTGATTTGTGTTTCTCTTTTTTCCCTAGACCAAGACAGCTACAACATAGATCCTGGCTGCCACTGCCAGGCACTTTCAAACTTTGAGTGGAGAAGGAATCAGGGGGGCTGCACAGATACCAGTGCATCCCGTCCCTCCCTGCTCCTGGATCCAGGGAGGCCCAGAGTCAAGCAGAAGAAACCCAGACCTTGGCACTTAGGAAGCAACTTGCACAAAAGAAGATCTTCTTTCTGATCCCTGCAAGCTGGCTGTGGTTTAGGCCCTAAGGCATACCACTGTCCTTTCCCACACACTTCAAGATTTATTGCATCATTTAAGTGTTGTTAACTCTTCTGTTTTTCATCACCTTTGAGAGGCTGCAGCATTGCAAAGGGTATTGAGAGCTGGCCCTTTTGTAGCACAGGGGTTCTCAAGTTTTTTAGACTTGAGACACCCCTTAAAAATGCCAGCTCTTAGTTTTCCTCAATGTTTTGGCTACAGAAAAATAGTAGAGCAGTTTCTCTGTTGCAATGAATTCAGAAGGACCACAACTGTGTGTAACCCTGGTCACGGTGCTACCCACGGCCACATCCAGATTCAGGGTCTTGGGGTGTCAAACAGCCTCTGTCAACCTCCCAGCCCCTAAGGGTGGGGCCACCTCTCCATGGAGTGCTTTCTTGTAGTTTCCCCACACACTAGAGAATACACGGTCCAGCTATTTACACAGTTTATTATTTACAAAACTGTCAACATATGAATAAAGTTAATAGAATGGGATATCAATAATCTAATTGTCAAAGACACACATCAATGAACTAAAACACTATACAGATTGAATCAAAGATACCCTCAGTACATCTCCCCAGCTTAAGTCTCAAGACTCTAGTGAATTTCAGCAGGCACACACAGGGTTAACCAGCTCTCCTTCACAGAGGCAGCCCAATAACCATGGCTGGTGCTGCCGCTCCAGAAAGTCCTGCTCTCTGCTAGAGCCTGCATGGGAAAGAGCAGCTCTCTTCTGCTCCAGCTGTCTGTGTTATCTGCAAAGAAACACACACTGTCCTCTTTCCCCAGAAGCACCTCTCTCCCGTTCCTAGACAGGGGCCCTTGTGCTGATAACTGAAACAGACTGTCTAGGGAAGATGTGGACTCCCGCACCGGCGGTGTTTAAGAAGAGGTTGGATAGCCATTAGTTGGGGATAAGCTAGGCATAGCTATGTATAACAGGACACCCTAGCCCTTTGACTAAGAGGCAGGGCTGCCCCCTTAAGACCCAAGTCTATAGGAACTCCAACCACCAGGAGGGTAGGGGTTAGTAGCCCACCAACCCAGGCTGGTCAGCTGACAGGCCTCTGGGCACATATAAACCCTAGGGCAGAGGTTGGCAGGGGAGGTTTCTGACAAGTGGTTAGGGGAAGAGAGAACTCCTGCATGACAAAGCTACTCAAAAATGCTGTTGTCCTGCTTAATGAGGCTCCAGGAGTCTACAAGGTACCCAGAGCTGGGAGGTACTCAATACTTGATGAGTGTTTTTTAAGGAGCCAGGGTGTGGCTTATAGTACTTGTTTTATGTTATAGCCCAGGGGTTCATATTTATGTTATTATGGAGGGGCTCTCACCAAAGAGGAGTATACATCCATTGCTTGGGCTTGTGGGGGGGCTGTTAGGAAAGCTAAGCCAGATATGGAAGTAGGGCTAGTATCAAGGACAGCAAAAAGTCCTCTTTTAAATGCATAGGGAGTATGAAGAAAGTACTGGGTAATGTGGGGCCCCTGTGGGATATGCTAGGCAATCTGGTGGATGTACTAGAGGAAAAGGCAGACCTTTTTAACAATCTCTTTGCCTCCATTTTTTTTTTGTGCAGGGACTAGGACTCCCCCAGTGAAAGTAAGGATGGACTCAGGAGAGACTCTGACAGACCTAGGGTCAGGGAGGGCTGAGTTAGGGAATTTCTGAAGGGGCTGGATGTGTTCAAATCAGCAGGTCCAGATGCTTTCCACTTCAGGGTGTTGAGGAAATTGGCAGGGGTTATCGCGGGGCCCCTGGCATGGCTTTATGAGCGCTTGTGGTGCTTTGGCTAGGTGCCAGATGACTGGAAGAGGGCCATTGTGGTCCCCATTTTCAAAAAAGGGACAAGGGAGGACCTAGGCAACTATAGGCCTGTTAGTCTTACTTCAATCCTGGGGAAGCTCTTGGAGAAGATTATCCAGGAGCACATCTGTGAAGGACATCTGTGAAGGGGGGATGATGCTCAGGGGCAACCAGCATGGATTCATTAGGGGCAGGTCCTGTCAGACCAACCTGATTGCCTTCTATGATCAGGTCACAAAATCATTGGATGCAGGTGTCATGGTGGATATAGTCTTTCTGGACTTCAGGAAGGCCTTTGACACTGTCCCCCACCCCATTCTCATTAAAAAGCTAGGTGGCTGTGTAGGCATCAATGCCAGAGTCAGATGGGCCACAAAGGTACTGCACCCAGACAGTGGTGGTGGATAGGTCATTTTCAGCCTGGAGGGATGTGGGCAGTGGGGTCCCCCAGGGCTTGTTCTTTGGGCCCGCACTGTTTAATCTCTTTATTAGTGACTTGGACAAGCACCCTGTTCAAGTTTGCTGATGACACCAAGATCTGGGGTGAGGTGGGCACGCTAGAAGGGAGGGACAGGATACAGCTGAACCTGGATAGGTTACAGGGGTGGGTGAATGAGAATAGGATGGGATTCAATACTGACAAGTGCAGGGTACTGCACTTGGGCAGTAAGAACAAGCAGCATACCTATAGGCTGGGGAACTCCCTTCTCAAAAGCACAGTGGCAGAAAGAGATTTTCGAGTCATTATTGATTCGAAAATGAACATGGGCCACCTATGTGAGGCCACAGTCAGGAAGGCCAACCGCACCTTGTCATGCATCCACAGATGCATCACAAGCAGGGCCAAGGAAGTGATCCTCCCCCTCTATGCAACACTGGTCAGGCCACAGTTGGAGTACTGCATCCAGTTCTGGGCACCACACTTTAGGAGCGATGTGGCCAGCCAGGGTTCAGAGGAAGGCCACTCTCATGATCTGGAGATGGCAGGGCAGACCCTACAAGGAGAGGCTACTGGACCTGAACCTGTTCAGCCTTCACAAGCGAAAGCCGAGAGGAAACCTGGTGGCTGTCTACAAACTTACCAGGGGGACCAGCGGGGAATGGGAGAGACCCTGTTCCCCCAAGCATCTCCCAGAGTAACAAGGAATAATGGCCATAAGTTGCTTGAGAGTAGGTTCAGGCTGGACATTAGAAGATACTACTTCACAGTCAGGGCAGCTAGGATCTGGGTCCAGCTTCCCATGGAAGTGGTGCTGGCTCCTATCTTGGGGGTCTTTAAGAGCAGGCTTGACAGTTGCCTAGCTGGGGTCATATAAGCCCAGTATTCTCTCCTGCCCAGGGCAGGGGTTCAGACTTGATCTACTTAGGTCCCTTCCGACCCTACATCTACAAATGTTGTAGTTTTATCTGGCAGACTGGACTGAGGTTATTGGGGGAGGAGGAGATGTCATTGGAACACACTACTGTGCAAACCCCCAGCACCAAGGGGGGTAGTGCCGGGGGGGATCAGACTCCAGTGCCGGGGGGTGCAGTGACAGGGAGTGAGCAGACCCCGTCCCCTAGGGTGCAGGTCAACATTTATATGCCATAGGTGAAGCATGGGCCACTGTGTGGGGTAGATTTGGAGTGGTGGATAGTGACCCCTAGCACTGGGATAGTAAATGAGCAGCCTCCCACCTGAGTAACATCATAATTATTGTTCTATCAAAGCATAGCAGGTGAGATAGGTGGGTGGGTAGTCCAGAGACAGGGGGTCAGGCCTATGCTAGACAGGCCCGGGGATGGACCCTTTTCATACTAAGCCTATGTTCTATTATGGATATTTCCCATGCTTCCAGGCTTTGCTAGTTGCCCTCACTTCTCCAATCTTCTTTCTGCTACATTTTTTAGGATGTTTTTAAGTGTTCCTTAAATGTACTGGGTGTTGGCTACTGCCAAGCCTGAGGAATTTGATTGGGATGTGCCAATGCTCCTGCTGGGACAAAAGCCATAGGTTCCTGGCCAGAAGGTCTTGCCCCTCTGCTTGGAGTGAGACTGATAGCCACATTTAAAGTCAGGAAGGAATTTTACCCCATGGGCAGTTTGGTACAGGCTGTAGGGGTTTTGCCTTCCTTTGTAGCAGGACACATGGCACTCTACCTGAGCTCTCTTGAGCATATACTGACAACATTCCATAGAAGTGGGACTCTTGGTTCCCCTGCTTTACTTATAGCAGATTAGGGTATTAGGTCTTTGTGTCAGGGTCGAGGGTAGTCTTACATAGAGTTTAGATTATGGATTGCATAGGGTGGTATGGATACAGATGATCCTGTCTCAGGCAGGGGGTTGGACTAGATGACCTCTGGAAGTCTTCTCCAGCCCTACTTCTCTATGATTCTATCTCTTTCTGCTAGGCTTTGGAAAACAATGGCACAGAGCTGTTTACACTATTTTTGAACGGGGTTGGCTGGTCCTTGGGTAACATTTCCATCTCCTGTGCTTGCAGAGCATTATAAGAGGGCCTTATGTAACTATAAACATACTTTAACTGAGACTCAGTACATACACCACAGTGGGTTCCCATGACAAACAAGACATCTCTGGAACATTCCCAATGCTATCCTCCCAGGTGTTACCAGCCTTTGCCATGTTCAACTGACATGAACCAAATTGTTGAAGTGTGATTACAGCAGAAAGCCACAAAGTCTGAAGCCTTGCATACATTATTTTGCTGACCTGGCTAGTTGTAAAGAAAGCAATCAACTCAACCAGCTAAATCAGCAGCAAGATAAAATTAAATAGAGAAAACAGCCTTAAAGAAGACATTATGTGAAAAGCTCTGAAAATAAATTATCCAAACTTCATACTACAATGCATCTTGTCACTGTGCCTCATCTATACCAATGACGCTTTCACAATGACAACAAATGTCCCTGTAGACAAGTTAATACCAACTAGCTGAGAAACCAGAACTGTTTTTTATCCAAGCCTGTCAGGGTAAACAGATCCAATGTGCTGTCTAGCTTGAAGCAGATGCACAAAAACCTGACTTGCTTCCTGCACAATAGACAGTCTTCCCCCCTGAAAGCATTCCAGAAAAAGCTGATTTCTTACTTGGCATGGCTACAGTTGATGGTTATGCCTCTTTCTGGCATGTACAGCAGGGTACTTGGTACATTCAAGTCTGCAGTAAGTTTCAACAATTGGTGCCAAGGGGTGAAGATATCTTGTCCAGTCTTACAGAAGTCAATGAATATGTGAGCAAACATGCAAACAACTTTGAACAGACAATTGTGGACTTGTGTCCATTTATAGTGCTACCTGGTGGCCTTCAACATCTTCATAGTGATGATGACATTGCCTTAAGATGGATGAAACAATATGCTGAAATTGCATACAGTAAATAAATTGTACCCATTTGCTCCAAATAAAGTGTGTGATAGGTTTGAGCCCCCAGGGGTGGCTGTCTGTCCCCTGGTGCCTGCACAACTCCTGCCCTGCTCTGGCTTTTGAAGTACTCTGTCCCTCCTCTCACCTACCACACTTTTCTTGGAACAATTTAATAATGAAAAGGGAGGTTGCTCCAGGGTCCCAGATTTGAGCCCTTGTCTATTATCAATCAGTGGGTCCCTCCCAAACCCAGTGGATCCCTCCCGAACTGCTTTGCCCTTAAAATAACAGGAGTCCCTGGCTCCCTGTTGCACAATCTATATGAAGTGCCTAGACTAGATAGTTAATAACAGGGTCATAGCTTGGGTGCATTTTCCAAAAGCAAAATTTTGCATAATTTTGATGCATTTGGGTAAGATCCATTTTACATTTATCAAGTGCTATTCCATTTTTGTAACATCACCAATAATGGAGTGGTGGGATCATAGGATAAAAATCTACAAAATGGATGAAAATTACTGACTGTATTTGAGGTTTCAATATCTGCATTCTCATTTACTTTTTATAGTTCAATTGAAAAGTCACTTATCTAATTGTGATTTAGCCATTATTATTCAGAACATTGACAAGAGTAACATATTTACACCGTGACTGTCATACCTTAAAGCTCTTTACAAACTTTAACAAAGATATTAACTTTACTTAAGGATCATTTCACTGACATACTGTCTCTTCTGAGGTGACTCACAGGAACACAACATCTGATAGTACAGGAAGAAAATGAAAAGAAATAGTTAGCAAATGAATCTGAAGTTACATGTAAGCAGGCGAAAGCAACTGTGTGAAACATGCTGTGGGATTATATATGTTCAGGAACTTAACTTGACCTCTCTCAAATGTTTTATTTACTAAGGTTTCATGAATAGTTTGACCATCTACTATAATTAATGATTGCAGACATGCTGTTTGTGAAAAATATTGTTTGGGTAAACACCAGCACTTTCCATCAAAAATTCTGATGGAAATTTTACAACCAATCTTATTCACAGTTATCATCTTAATTAATTGGATTAGCATATTTTTATTACTCATCATGTTCACAGACATTGGACCTATTTGGAACATGTGAGCTCAGCCAGGCTAGACCCATCAGACCTGTAACCTTCTTTAGCTCAGCTTGAAATCAGCCAGTCTGCCTTCTTTTTCCAGGTTTTTATTAGTAAACATATCATTATGATAGTTAAAAATAGAATGATAAAAAAAAAGTTTATGAATTTGAAAAATTAAATCATGGTAGAAACACAAACTGAATCAGAAAGTCAACATTTTAACTGTTTTTCATCGGTGTCAGATACTGCCAAATATTTTCCATACATCACAAATAGCAGCCAATATTAAAAAAATGTCCACTGTGGTGTCACTAATCTGTAATGGAAATCTAAGCTATTTATCAATTCCGTTACTATAACATACAAGCAATAATGCCTGGCTCCACTCTTCTCTAAGTAGGCAGTGTTTTTTATATATGAAAAATTAGGACAGGTCACGAACAAAAAAATGAAAAAGCTCATTTTCAGCTTGGGGAATAGTTTACTCCACTAATAATTTTGCCTTTTTCTATTCATGTCTGAATATGGTAAGAGCCACATTTAACTAATCATTAAATTTTTCACTGTTGCATGTGAATGTATAGGGAACTGATTGTATACCAGGTATAACTGAAAAATGCCATGTCAAATCTTAATATGTCTTTTTTGCACAGGCAGACATGGTTCTTTGGGTAAATCTAATACCTTTTAGACTAACTCAAATAGTTGGAAAAATTCTTCTTTGGGCAAGCTTTCAGGTATAAATGCCCTTCATCAGGCTGAGGAAGCATCTGCAGTTGGTTTGTGCTCTTCCTGGATGCAGTAAGTAGTAAAGAAGCCAGAGGCTGGTATGCATGCAAGAAAGACAGTCAGTGAAGATGTAAGTTGAGGAGTCAGTGGGTGAAAGACAGGCTGGTGGGGAGGAGGGGAATTAATGTAGCTGGTAAATAGTGAAGAGGTACCTGAGGAGACAGATGTTAGGCAAATTATAATGTGTCATAATGTCTATATTTAATGTGTCATAATGTCTATATTTAGTCTATGATTTTTTTTGTGTCCAGGAGGTTGATGAAGTGGAGTTCATAGGTTCATCTGTGAAGGGTGTTTTGTAAATTCCCTTGAGGTTTAGAACTGAGAGACTGGAGAGAAAGTGGTTTTCTTATGAGAAACGTGCCCCCACGGGTAATTGAGTATTCTTGTCTTCAATAGATTTCTGGTGTGTGTTCATTCTGGTGTGCAATTGTTGTTTGGTTTCTCCTACATACTTTCCATCAGGGCATTTGATGCACTGGATGAAATGCATTACATTTCTGGAGGTGCAGCTGTAAGTTCCAGGAATGCTGATGGTTCTGTTGTGGGGTGTAGTAATTGTTGGGGGGGGGGGGGGCGGAGATATGTTGGCAGGTTGATAGGTTCTTTTTATCATAGGCTGTTAAAGTCACGATGCTACATTTCTAACAGTTGCTTCCAAATACGTTCAGGTCTGAATGTTACCATATGAAATATAATCTAGCAAAACAGTAAGGCCATTGAATTATACCCAGTACATAAAATAAGAGAATGATTAACTCTTTATCTTTTCTGGTTTAAGCAGGCAGGAACACACAATGGGGTGTATATTTGTAGCAAGTTTACTAGCTGCTTTAGTATGTTCGCCCTTTAGACTTTCATGCACAGAGAAATGCAATCATTTTTCCACAAGCAGATACATTAATTTTTTGCTTTAATAAATAGCATACACTGTAAGTATTGTGAAGAAATTTAGTTTTCTAAAACAGCCATAATGTAATTTAGGGATTTCAAGTATTAATAATTCATTGAAGTTTGCACTCAAATGACACTAATATCATGAGTCACTGGGAAGACTTTTCCTATAGATGTGCAGTAAAAATTGCTGTTTTTATCCGTGATATGTTTGACCTGTACAGGAGATCAGACTTACAAGTTCAAGGAATTGAAAATGTTTATGCATCATTGGAAAAGTTGTGACACCAGATATTTGGCTGGATGTCAGAAGATGTCTTATATGTTGTTTTAATTAGGAAGAGACAGTAATGGCAGCATCAGGTATGTCTTTATTATGATCTTATGCATGAAAAAATATACAAAGTCCTCCTCAACAGAAGAAAACTCAACCAACAGATGATGCCTCTTTCAACTAGCAACCCCCCGAAAGCTCTCTTTGTCTCTAGGTCTTGCTCTACCGATTGTGGCTGGCTTTTTGCTCTACATGTGTGCTTCTTCTTACTTCCCTCTCACACAAATACATAAATACTCAACAATAATCAGCAGAACTCAAACCCTACTCAAACAATAATCAGCAAAACTCTACCCAGATCACTAGAAGTCCTGCCTGGACATACACATTACAGACATACCGCATTTTATTGCGCTTCGCTTTATTGCACTTCACAGATATTGTGTTTTTTTACAAATTGAAGGTTTGTGGCAACCCTGCGTTGAGCAAGTCTATTGGCGCCATTTTTCCATCGGCGCCATTTTTCTAACAGCATTTGCTCACTTCGTGTCTCTGTGTCACATTTTGGTAATTCTCACAATATTTCAAACTTTTTCATTATTATTATATTTGTTATGGTGATCTGTGATCTTTTGAAAGAAGTTCTACTGTGGGTAAAATGTTATCAAATAGCATCGCATGCTACAGAGAAATCTTTCGTGAAAGGAAGAGTCAATC
>NW_017728948.1:43932755-43945820 GCF_001723895.1 Crocodylus porosus
AGTCAGCAGCCATCAACATCGAGGCAAGACCCTCCACCAGCAAAAAGATTACGACTCGCTGAAGGCTCAGATGATGGTTAGCATTTTTTAGCAATAAAGTATTTTTTAATTAAGGTATGTACATTGTTTTTTTAGACATAGTGCCATTGCACTCTTAATAGACTATAGTATAGTGTAAACATATCTTTTATATGCAGTGGGAAACCAAAAAATTCTTGTGACTCGCTTTATTGCGATATTCGCTTTATTGTGGTGGTCTGGAACCAAACCTGCAATATCTCCAAGGTATGCCTATACTTTCTTTTGGACAGCAAATGCTTAGCCATATCTAACAGTTGTCTTAAACTTAAAGGGAAATGATCATACCTGTGACTATTTAACCTAACCTATAGCAGGTCTTTCTTCCAGTAAAATCTTGGGTTTGCATATCATCTTGATGTCATAGCCTGGATATTAATTCTTGAATTAGTGGAGTTATCCATTTAATTTACAGGTAAATTCATGGATAAACAAACATTTAAATACTTGGTGGGCTGATGTCTTTAGTGAGTGTGTTTCACTCGGGACTCACTATCAGCCGGGGTGTCCACGTTCACTGTGAAGAAGAAAGGCGCTTTCCTCTGATTCTACTAGAGATAGGGAAGCTGTGCTCTTTCTAGTCTTCTTTAATCTCATAACATTCTCATAGACAATGTTCAGCAGGCCAGGCCTTTCTAGCTAGTGGAACATCCAGGAATGGAGAAATGTTTAGATGACTTCATGTTACATGATGTCCACCATTGGGTAGAGTTTTTGTGATGTGCCTCTCAGAGACTCAGGATTAGAATTCATGATTTCCTGGCTGCCAGTCATATGTAAAAGTTGCTAAATAGCAGAGTGTCTAGCAGCAATCCTGGCTGTCAGTAGTAAATGCTTTTAATGGAGTTACCAAGCCCTGAAAATTATGATAACCATCTACCTGTCATAATCTATTATTTCCAAAATGTTATTGAGCCTTACCTTACAAACTAAAGTTGTTTGGCCTGTCTAAACTCCTTGCAATATAATTTGAATGTATGCTGTAATGAATCAAGTGGGTGATATTTCCAGAAGCTGATATCCCTAAATCAGTATAATTGCCCATTCTAAACAAGCAAAATAAATTCATCCTTGCTGTAATTCCCCTGAAGGCAGTATAGATTAATTTGTCCTATCCCATTACTAGACAAGGTATGTGCTCAGCTGCTGAATCTGGTTTTATTTTCTTAATGCAATGGTTCCTTCAGGTCTAATTCCAGTTACAGAGGCCTGCTTAGTATTAGGTCAAAGAAGAAAATGTTTATTCTTTCAAAAGCTAAACAAGCCTTATAAAGTATTTTACCAATTTAAACTGTGGCTTGTCCATAGAAGCATCTTCTATAAATGCTCTCAACTCAGTAAAAAATGTTTATAACACTTGTGCCTTTCATGATTGTGTGACAGGCTCACATCTGTTGCAGTTGCCAACAGGCTGCAGCCATGTCCCACCCCCTAGGATCACATCACACCCAGACCTATTCACCCACCACAACTTTGTTGTTTCCACAGGGTGTACCTTCACTTGCCTGGAGGTGATGATCAGTGGTTCCCTGAGGGTCCAGATGTAACTATATTGGCATGACTTCTTCATGACTCTTCCTCTCCTGCACCCCTCCCTATTCCACTCAAGTGTTGCAGTCAGCTCTGATGTCTTGGCGTGATGATGGGGCCCTTTCTTCTGTGCTAGGTATCCAGCAAGAATTGAAATCATAATCCTCTATCTCCAGAATCGCCACTAAATAGGTAATATAATGTAAATGGCTCGGACTGGGCAGGCAGGCAAGGCAATGATGGCTCCACACCAAGCAATCCCTTTCTGTGGATTGATGCGGTGCCTAGTGCACCCTCACTCACCCACTTTCAGGTCACTATACCTCCTGGCAAGTAGCCCTTCTTGTGCATGTTCTTCCCACCCTGGCACTATGCCAGGTACAGTATAGAACTGTCTCATGGTGGCCACCGCTGCACCTGAGCAAGGTTCACTTTTCCACTAGCCTCCTGCTGGGGCGTTCCAAGCCTGCGGGCATGCCAGTTGGGCACACAGTATTGGGAATCCCCCTCACTGGGGTTCTTCACCAGTTGTCTCCCACAAACCCCCATGAGCTGTCGTCTCCCAGCCCCACTTGCTCTGGGTGTTTCTAAATGGGCTTCTGTACATCTGGTGGGGTCTTGCCAGATACAGGCTTAGCTGCTCACTGGCCACATCGGGAGGGATAGCATCTGGCTGGGTCCCTGGTGTGGGTCCCTGGTGCTCCAGCTATGTGAATAGTGTCTGGTACTTCCCTGGGTGTTTTGGTCTCCGGGAAAGCAGCTGGACTTCTTCCAGTGATGAGGTGAGTGTCCAGGTTTTTCCTGGATTCTTTGGTAGCATGAAGCATCGCTTCCCTAGATGTTCTGGCTTTGGGGAAAGGTGCCAAGGCTCTTCCAGCAATGGAGAGATTGTTCCAATCTGTTTTTAGTGCTCTGGTGTATGCCCCTACTGCCTCCATCTACCAATTTGCTCCCTGTTGCCCCTTGGCCCTAAGCCAATCAGCGAGGCTCTTCCAGTCAGCATCACAGTGACTAGCTTGATTGTAGCCCAGCCACCTAAACCACAGTGCTGAGGTGAGTCAGGTAGGGGTCAGGTTGTTACAGGTTGATTCAAGGATATGGAAATAATTTTGGTTTGCTTTTTGATATGTTACCCTTGCCACAGTGCTAACCATGGCTGTATCTAATTGTTCAGGACCTGAGGTGCCAGGTAGCTGTACCCCCTGCACAGCGACCAGAGGCTCCCTGAAAGAAGAGGCTTCCTTTACAATGCGAGGACCTTGCAGACTCATAAACAGAATTTTAAACAGCATAGACTCTATTTACAGAATTCAGTGATATACAGGAGATACTTGCTACATGCATACAAACACTTAAATAATATCAAAAGTTTGAAACTCTGTATTTACAATGCACAAGGATGTGTCTATACAAGAATAACAGTTGATAACTATTTACACCTAAAGGATGCTCAAATCAATGAGAACAAAGCTAATAACTTAGGTACTATGTTAAATACTCAGTGTATTCAATCCCTACTTAATTATTTACAACTAATCACCAGTCACCCCAATTTATGCCCAGCGAATGGAGGGAAGGGCAGTTCCTCACTCCTCTCATCACACTTTCGTGAGCTCTAGCTGCCTTGGGCTATCCCATGCAGGCCCAGGCATTTTGCAGTCAGCAGAGGCTGTTTCCACTCATGCCCCTGCAACAAACAAAATCATCTCCCCACACCTCCACACACTCCTCTCTGCCTGGGCACGGCCTCTCCAAGCCCACAGAGCTGCTTACTCAGTTAAACAGAGAGAGAGAGAGAGAGAGAGCAAGGTGCCACCGGCCAACTAGGCAGCACCTCTGGGCTCACTTTCCCTTAAGGTGCACAGGCACACTGAGGCTTCCCATCAGGTCGTGCTTCCATGGGTCTCAACCCACATAGGCATCCTAGGGACTTTCCCTAGCTGGCATCTCTTTCCACCAAACTGTCCTAGTCCCACCACAGTCCTTTCCCCAACCACTCACACAAGGGGTTTATCACACCCTCATGGGTGACTGGTGCCTCTTGAGTCGGCGGGGGGCACTTGCCCCCCCATCGGCCAGTCAGCAACTGGGCGACCAGGGGCAGGAGGATCCCTCTGCAGCCGATCACACCAACCTGGAGTGACAGCAGCTGACACTTCTGGGTGGGTGCAGTCAGCTGCAGGAGGACCATAGGAATCGCTTCTCCTGGCGCCCCTACTCCCTGGCTGGTGCCCACCCTGGCTGGTGCTTTCAGGGAGGGCACCAGCACTCTCACCTGCCCCCCCCGCCTGGAAACACTAGCTGCTATGGGGTGCACCAGTGGTCTCAGGGGGCGCACGTGCACCCCCTATGCATCACCACTGAACACACTTACCTGAGGCCCCAGTCTCCAAGCCCAGTAAGGAATCACCTTCCTGCTCTCTAGGGGCTTCCTGGACCTGTGTCCCCACCCTAATGAATTTGTTCAGCTCACTCACAAACTCCTCCTGCTCATCCTCAGGGTTTGCTCTCTCTTACTTGACCCTTCAGGCACTCCACTGGCCTCTGGCTTGCTCATGAGGGGTCCAGCAGGCAACCGCGAGGTGGAACTACACTGCAGGCTCTTCCCACCCCTTTTCACACACTGCATGCCTCTTTCTCTTCACCCCAGAGGCGGGGAGACACTCTGGTTATAAGGGGAGCTGCCCAACCAATCCCCAGGCTGGAGGAATTTTCCCAGGCTCCCTAACTGCTTTTTGAATCTTGCATCCCCTTGTTGGGGATAATCTAAACCACAAATATGGTGTCCCTGTTGGGACAATCTCCCTCAAGCGTTCAGGCAGAGCCTGATGTAGGACACAATCTTTAAAAGCAGAATTTTTTTAAAAAGGAAGTTGAGAATTGATGAAGGTTTATTTCAGGGAAATTTGACAGTGAATCTAACAGTCTGCTCTTGAGTGATGAATCAGACATTTACACTATATGGAACGCCTAACCTGTATCTTACGCTTTGTGATTTTAACATCACAATTAAAAGATTTTGCCTTTCAAGCAAAATTGCCAGTCCTAAAATTTGTTAAGTGAAACTTCATTATGAATCCCCACAAATGGGCAAAAGATGTTGTGGTAGCTGAGATGCAAGAAGAGAACCTGAATGATGCACAGGGTCAAGAAGTCTAGGATCAAATTCTTCCTTAAGGCCACATCCAGCAAGTTTCACATTGGAACAAGAAAGCAACAAGAACATGTTTCTGAAAAAGAAATATGATCCAAACTGCTGACTTGGAAAATAAAAGCCAGATTTTATATGAAGGTCTTTCTTATTCTTGTCACAAAATACCTCAGTAGAAAGCTTTCTGCTGAAATAACTTTCCATCTGCAATAAAACAACATCTTTCAATAAAAAATGTTGTGACGAATAGTTATGATATGTAGAATAATCAAATATGTCATCGCTGATCCTATCTTCATGAGAGAAACTTCATTTGAAGTCTGTTAGTAATTCTACTTTCTCTTCATGCTATTAGTGTCATCTTATTTTAGGTTAACAATGTCTAGCTGAAAGGCTGTAAATCACTAGAATTTTTTTTCCCCATACAAGCTTTAAGTCTGAACATGTTAAGCCAGTTGTGATGTGTGGATAAGTATTCAGTTCAGAAATTTTTGTATAGGCTTTAAAAGCCTTCCTTGTCAAAAATATATGGAATATAAATTCTGTTTGTGGAATTTAAGACAGTGAGTTCTAATGTTGTTTAACACATGCCAGGTATTTCAGCAGCAGTTAAATAATTTCTAAGCAGGGATCTTTTGAACCCCCTAAGGTAGGGTGCATTCAGGCAGCAGTGCAGAGGTTGGGGGGGCGTGACTGCCTCTGATAGCCATATCCATTATGGCCCAGGGCCCCTGAATTTTGCAGTAGGCCGTACCCCCCAACTTCTGGTAGCCCACCAGACCACCAGTGAACCAAAGAAATTGTGCTGTGGTCCACATGCAGTCCACAGGCTGGATGTTTAACACCCCTGCCCTATGGAAAAAGGGCCTGGTTATGTATACATTCATGCTATGCCAGTTATAAATACATAGTGTTATTTGTATTCACCAAAAGATTGAAGTGGAATTTAACAAATATAGTCAGGAAATGCTTTGTATTTCCATAAAAGCAACAAACACACACACACAAAAAATGATTAGTGAACAGGTAGAGCACCCATTACATTTAACAGCAAAAACAAGTAGTGTTCACAGATATATTTTTTTCTAGCTTCCAGTTTTATTCTGCATTCATTTAAAGGATGTTGAACTGTAATGCTATAGAAAGGAGTACCTATTTCTTCATAGACAAGAACTACTTATTTCTTTGTTTGGAATTTTTTTATTAGTTTTAAAATTTTTAATTCCCTTTCTTATCTTAAGTAACTAAAAGGAAATTTTAACTGGGGTATGCATTAGGAAAAGCTCATTTTTCCACACAATTCACAATTTAACTTGAGACTAATGAAAATCTCATCATTTTCTCTTTAAATATTGGCAGCAGTTATTTCTGACACATTTGATTTTGTGTGGCAATACAGCCTTTAGAGCAGGGGTCAGAAATATTTTTGGGCAGGGTGCCAAAAACACCCCAACCTCAGCTTAGAAGATGTTGGTGTGCTGGGGTGGGCAGCGGGGGAGCCTCAGGGGGCCTGATCCTTATGGCAGTGCAGCCCCAGCCCTTTCCCTGCCACCTGCCCAGAGGCTTGCATGTACCCACTGCAGCAACAAGCCAGGCCAGGGCTCTGCAGACCTTAGTGCAGCAACGTACAGCTTCCCGGCTGCCTGCCACAGTTGGTCCAGGCTCTGGGTAGGCCCCTGCCAACTGCCATGGAGCCTGGGCTGCTCTCAGCAGACATCAGAGAGGCTGCAAGCAGCTGCACCAAGAAGCCCTAGCCCAGCTCATTGCCAGCAGTGGGTATGTATGTACGCCTCTGGGCAGATGGTGGGGAAGCTGCAAGGGGCTCGGTTTTTGTGGCAGTGTAGTCTTGGCCCCTTCCTTATTGTCCATGCATGCCATACTCTGGCATGCGTGCCAAGGGGGTTGCTGACCCCTGCTTTAGAGCAATCTTTCCCTAAAATTTTGAGTTCAGAATTAATATGCATTTAGTCCTTAACAAGATCTCTGGAGAATCCAGTCACCTCATACATAAATAAAAAGATTGAAAGGAAAAAAAGCTTGCCAGTTCTGCAATCAGTTGTATAATTAAAAATTCAAGCATTTCAGTTCAGCTTTTCATAAGTATCTATATCAGAAAAGCTTTAATGTTTGCAGACAGCAGACACTGAAGCAATGGTTCTCGACCTGTTTTTAAACTCAAGACACCCCTCCATAACTTGTAAATTTAGCAGCACCCCATTTCACTTGCTTTATTTATTACATTGCTTACTTTCTTGCAGAGGGACCAGGCAGTGGGGTAGGACAGGGGCTAGGCAGGGTCAAGCCTGAGTCTGCACTTGTCTCCTTATGCCTGCTTATCTCCTCACACCGTGTCACACACCTCAGAAATCTTGTTGCGCCCTGGTTGAGAATCACTGCACTAGTCAAGGGGCTAGATATTTGATCAGTTCCATGATCCTTTGATCATGAATATGACAAAATATATATTCCCTTTCAGACTCAAAAAATATTAAACCTTAACTGCTTGCTTACTTTTACTCACTACCTTAATTTCAGACACTGTTTCTGAGGTGTGCTTCACCTTCTTAAAGGTTCTTTCCAAAGTAAAAAATGCACATAGGTTCTTTGTATATTTAATAAAAATATCTTTTTAAAATAGACTTTTAATATATTTCAATAATAAATCCAATAGATTCACATTAATAACATGCAATATACATCAAAACAGACACCATCTGGTATAACTCATCTATTATGCAAAATGTTATGAACAGAACTGTGGGAAATAGCTTATCCTGACGAGAGGTTTCATTATGGTTTGCTCTATTGCATTTTGTTTTGAATTCACTTCTTGGAACAATAACTTTCAAGAAAAGAAGGAAAGTGCTTGGCAAACATTGTAGGATTCCATTTATTTTCTAAATTCTTGTGAGTGTTAGGCTTGATATACCAGCTTTGATTATCAGAGGGGAGACCTGTCACATGATTAAAGCTTTGGACTGAGACTCAAGAGGGCTTGGTTAATTCTTGTCTTTCTCAAAAATTTCCTGTGCGCTTAATTTCTCTTTATCTTCATTTCTCATCTATAAAACAGACCTTATACAACGGTCTCATTTTGTCCTGTCTAGTTAAACAGTAAGCTTTTAAAGGTAGGAACTGTTTCTTAAGGCAAGTACCCACAACACCAACATGATAAGTCCCAAACAAGACTGAGACCCCGTAAGTGATATTAGAATGCATAGCATAAGAAAGTTGACTACATCCTCAAACCACCGAAAACTAAAATCAACAGTAGTCAGCCCTAACCAGGAAAAGGGCACCTCAGAATGTATGCATTTTGAATCTTCATGAATGCATGTGTAATCTTCCAGGTAACCCTGCCGGAAAGTCTCAACTTACAAGGGAGTCTCCCAATTATTGCATCCTTCCCATGCTGTGTATGTTCTCCAAATATATAACTGCTTCCACCAGTGAAAGGAAATGTAATTTAATAGCCTATTACTTCTTCAGTGGAGAAAGGAGGAAAAGCAGTACTGTCAATGTAGCAGTGCACTTCAAAGGCTGGGAGCAGACAACCACCAGGTGCTTGATGAGAGCAGCCATTTTAAAGGTTGACTCAGGACTGGAGGCAGCAGTCTGTTGCCAGCATCTGAGGATATATCTGACTGAGCTGCTCCTGGTCACATCTTGGTGGTAAGAACAGGAGCTATGGGGATGGCAAGAGGCTCCTGGTCCTGGGCATGACCTAAAACTGCACCTGCCAGGGAAGGGTGGCCAGGTGGGGCTGTCTGTGGTGGGACAGCCCCCAAGAAATGCCAAGCCAGTTACCTCTGTCAGGGACTGAAACCCCAGCTTCCTCGGTCTGTTGTCTGACTGCAAGAGACAGGCAACACCAGCAAGGTCTTGTCTCAAAGCTCTTTATTGAAGCATGCATACAACAACAAAGAGCAGCCCGTGTCCTCCAAGAACCAGCCCTCCTTGATAATAAGTAAGCAAGTTTATATAGACAGTTTTGCATCACAAATTCTACACTTAATTGACTCAACCTCTATGGTTAGTTAAAAACTTCTAGTGCGCGTGACACGATACGTGCATAGGTGGGAATTTCCTACTGTAAGAGAAAGCAAGATATCAGGTTAGTGTGAGAGAACTTCTAATTGGTTCAAACTGGCTTTTGGCTACATACTTGTTTTGATATGCTAAATCAGGGAGGAGGATTGTATCTTTGATTGTTTCAGCTGTGTCTTTGAAGCACTGAGTCTGCTTTGTAGCTTTATCTATGGTCTTGTGTAGCTGTAGAAATTAACAATAATAGGCTTTGAGCAGTTCTTACGCGTAAGCATCTTCCTTATCATCAAATATGCAACTTTCTTTTCAGCACTGTTACTTATTCTAGTGGGTTCAAGGTAGGTTCAGTTTGTACTATCCCTATTTATCAACTCACATTCCAAATGTCATCCTGCATACAGAGAGTTCATGATTATCCTGTTTATGGCCTCTCAGCAGTATTTTTCTTTATTGGCTTTTGGACCTGCTCTCAAACATCATATCTATCAATCCCCCCTTTGTCCCTAGAGGACCTGAAGAGGGGACTCTTGGGACACACATCTATTTATGTATTTAGGGTTTATGACATGGTAGGGCCTTTTAACCTTGGGGCTTTTTTTACACAGTAAAGCACCCACATAGCATCCACATGTTATGATTATATGAAAAAATAAAAGCCCACTAATAACAATAACAGCACTTTTAAGTAAATTATGTAGCCACCCACCTATATCAGGCAACCAGCTGAATAAATCACTCCCCTAAAAGCTCCAGCTCGGTCGCTTTCCTCCATGAACCTTTGCAATCTCTTTGAAGTGCTGTGCTCTTTCCCAGGTGGCATTATAAACATCAGGGATATATACACAACATTCTTGTTCTATTAAGGCACATGTTCCTCCTTGTGAGGCCAGCAAGATGTCTAGGGCCATTCTATTTTGAAGAATGATTTGCCTTATTTGCTTTTGCTCAGTAGCTAGATCTATGAGGGCCTCAGCAGTGGTATTAGCCATCAGTTCTAACACTCCCTGTAGTCTCATCACACCCTCTCCTATGTGGTAAGTGGCCCTTCTGCAAGCAAAAAAGAAGGTGGCACAAGTTCCAGTCCAATCATTAAGCGCTTTTCAAGTAAGGGGTTGAGACCGGTCAACAGTATCTTTGGCATCTTGCATGTTACGCAACCGTCCAGAGGGAAGGTGGTCTCGATACAATACAGGAGGCTCTAACCAGGCTAAGTAGCAGGATCCACTCCACGAAACAGGCCAACTTAAGTATGCCTTCTCTCCACACACCCAATATACTCCAAACAAGGGAGGCTTAGTAGATGAATTTGCACGGTGGAATGTTATTGACCTGTTAGTCTCTGTGTACCAACCAGTCCAGGCAGGGAGTTTTTTAAAGCTAGGAAGGGTGGAATTATCAGAACAGAGGCAGACTGTGTGCTGCCCTTCTGAACTATTAGCTGTAGTGGAATGGATCTTTGTGCAGTTTATAGCCCATGTCTTTACATTTTCTGGATCGTTACTGTCATGTAAATACCAAACTTTTCCATCATTAGGACAATGGTTCTCACCAGGATGGCTATACCAGTATGACTTAGCCCTTTTTTGACCATCTTTCAAAGATATGCCTAGTCCCCTCGTGCTCCCAAAATGGGTCCCATCAAAGTAGGCTTTACACTCACTGATTCCGAATGACACTTTTCCTAACCCCAAAAAGCACCATTCACCAGGTCTTTTTCACACTGTGAGGTACCTGCTAACCTGGATTCCAGCATCAACCCAGGTTTTATTATGGTTACCTGTGGGATCCTTCCAAGATGGGGTCCAGGTCATGTTCATAGGGCTAAGGGGAATGGGAATCATGGGAAGACCGCTCTGGCTATCTGCTGGCATTAAGGAACACACCCAACATGAAATGTTGTTTAGAGCTGGCATACGGGCTTTCATCTCATGAGCAAAGCGAATAAAGGCATTGTATTCATATCCCCTAATTATTCCAACCACCATAAAAGTAAAGCAATAAAAAATACACAGATGAGTCCACCGACTCCCCAGGTGACTTTCCATGGCCATCCCTTGGGGAATGGGCACCAGTCTAGGTTTTCTTGAGTTTGAGCTTCAGGCCGCCCAAAGGGGTAGCAGTCCATTTGCCTTGGATATGGAGGTCGTCTGCTTCTGGTTCACCCGCTTCGCGGTGGGGTGAACACGCGTGGCTTTCTCGAAGTCCGACGCCGTCTGCTTCTGGGGAACCCTTTACCAGGTCAGGTTCCCTAGCGAGGCTCCTTTTGACTCTGGTATGATGAATCCAAGTGGGAAGTTCTTTGACTCGAATAGCAGTGGGGCTTACCAGGATGGTCGAATGGTCCTAGCCACTGAGGTTGAAGTGGGGTCTTTCAGTAAGTTTTGATCCACACTGGGTCACCTGGTGAAATAGAATAAACAGCTTCCCACAATGGTAAAGACTGAGACTGCGCTGAGTACTGTTGTAATGTTGCTAAATGTTGTTGCAAGGCTTTTACATAAGCCTCTGTTTCACAAATCAGATCAGTGTCACTAGGTATTAAAATCAAAGAAGTAAAGGAAGGGGGCACATGTCTAAAAAGTATTTCAAAGGGCACTAACCTAGTTCTAGAGTTCGGAGTGGTCCGAACAATATACAAAGCCAAAGGAAGAACTTGAGTCCATTTCATCTTGAGTTCTTTACACAACTTAGTCAGGGTGGCTTTTAGAGTTCCGTTCATACGCTCCACCTGGCCTGAGCTCTGAGGGTGCCAGGGGGTATGAAAAACCCATTTTGTCCCAACTGCCTCAGTAAGTTCTTTACAAATTTTTGCTGTAAAATGCATTCCTTGGTCAGAACCAATTTTTTCAGGAGGGTCAAATCTTGGCATAATTTCATTAAGAAGCACTTTACAAACTGCTTTAGCAGTGGCTTGGGTAGTGGGGAAGGCTTCTACTCATCCCGAAAGTTGATCTACAATTACGAACAAATGTTTTTTCCCTTCTGAGGGGGGGGTAACTCAGTGAAATCAATTTGAATATGCTGCATGGGCCTATAAGCCCATCTGCGCCCACCAGGTGGTACCTGTTGGTGTGTTTCTTTAGGATTACATTGCTGACACAGAATACAACTTTCTACCATTCTCCTGGCCATTTCACTTAATCCAGGAGACACAAACTGTCTAAGAATGACTTGAACCATTTTATTCGCTCCTAGATGGGTGTTATTGTGAACCTTTTGTAGCACCTCATGCTGATTGCTTCTAGGTAGAATAGGACGACCATCACATTCCCAGATTCCCACTGGATTAGGTTGTGCTCCCCACTTTTCCCTTGTTGCCTTTTCAGTATCTGAAGCTTGTAGTTGCCATTGAGCTAGGGGGAAAATTAAATCTAGTTGAGCTCCTAGCAGGGCTGCTGCCTTGGCCACCCTGTCGGCCAACCTGTTTCCCATTGTGACAGGATTAGTTTGCTTGGTATGAGCTTTACAGTGTATCACTGCAATCTCCTTAGGAGCCTGAATAGCCTGAAGCAGCTCAGCAATTTCTTTTCCGTGGGCAATCTAAGCTCCAGATGAGGTGGCACACTCCAAAAGCATATTCTGAATCTGTATAAATATTGACTCTCTTTCCTTTAGCATAGAGACAGGCTGTAGTCAGGGCTTTCAACTCTGCTGCTTGGGCGCTCACTCTGGGTGAGAGAGCCTCCCCTATTAATACAGTCTCGCTATTAGTAACTGCGTATCCAGAGTATCTGATGCCTTCACGAACAAAAGCAGAGCCATCCACAAACAATTCCATTTCAGGGTTTTGGAGGGGAACATCAGTAAGGTCAGGGCGAGGAGTGGAAATTAAGTCTAAGACCTGCAGACAATCATGCACATATCCACTACCTTCCTCCTGGCGCATCAAGGAGGCTGGGTTTAATGTGGCACATCGTTTGAGGGTTACCCCATGTGTCATCAGGAGAGCAATTTCATATTTTGACAATCGTTGGTTTGTTAGATACTTATGCTGTTGTGAATTTAACAAGCTAGCCACAGCATGAGGCGTATGCACCGTGAGGGGATGTCCTAGAACTATTTCTTGAGCTTTTTCTACAATTATAGTAGCTGCTGCAACGTTTCTTAGACAGCCTGGATGGCCTCGAGCTACGGGGTCTAATTGTCCTGACAAGTAAGCAACAGGTCGAGGGGAGTTTCCAAACAATTGTGTTAACACTCCAGACGCCACTCCTTTAGATTCATGTACATATAAGTCAAAGGGCTTGTTGTAAATAGGG
>NW_017728948.1:43946255-43960242 GCF_001723895.1 Crocodylus porosus
AGTTCCAGGTCCTAGAGTGCATCCTAGATACTTCACTTCTTGTCTAGCCCATTGCAATTTATCAGGGTTAACCTTGTGTCCCTTCATTGCCAGCTGATTGAGCAGATAAATGGAATCAGTCTCATTATTCTCCCATGTATTTGATGCTTCTAGTATATCATCCACATAAGTTACCAAGGTAGAGCCATGGGGTAACTGGACATCTTTTAGATCTTTTGCTAAAATCCTAGCAAACACTCCCGGGGCCTCCACATATTCTTGTGGCATTCTAGTCCACGTGAGTTGCCCTGGGGGTGGAATTTTCTGTTTCTCCCCGCTTTGCCTGGCTGTGCCTGGTATTCCCCCAGGTGAATGCAAAAAGGTACTGTTTCTCTGGGGTGACCAGTACGGAAAAGAAGGCATTTGCCAGATCCAGGCAGCTAAACTATTTTGCATCTGGCAGCACCATTGCCAATATAGTGCTAGGGTTTGGCACTACAGGATCTTCTGGGATCACATATTGATTAATCAGTCTTAGGTCCTGAACCATTCGATACACCGGTTTACCATCTGGCTCAGGCTGAGGCTCTTAACAGCCAGGATAGGGTATTGCAAGGGGAGACACAGGGGACCAGGATTCCCTTTTCTTTCAAATTTTGTATGAGAGGCTCCAGCCCCTGAATGGCTTCAGGTTTCAAAGGATACTGTCTCTGAGCGGACGGAGGTTGATCACTTTTCACTGTCGGGTCTAAAGGGGAAGCTGATTTTACTAGCCCCACTGCATGTTTTTCTCCCCACACTATAGGGTTAACTTCGTTTTGTACCCTCACAGGGAGGTTTTCAATAGCTTTTTGAACCTCCAATCGCACCAACAAGTAAGCTTTTCTAATGGGAACCGTAGAAGAATGCCATCCGGATTACAGAAAATTTGAGCGTGCAATTTACACAGCAAGTCTCGGCCAAGCAAGTTCACGGGCCCATTCATAAGTAAAAAGGAATCCTGAATATTTAAAGGGCCCAAGCTGCAGAGTCACCTTCACATGTTTCTTAGTTGTACTGATTATGTACCAGTCATTTGACAGAATAGAACAGCACCAGCAGGCCAGACTGGGTGTTGCGAGGCAAAAATCAATAGCCTGGTGCTGAGGGCACTTTTTAAATCCAAAAAACCTGGTTGTTCAAGGCCCTACTCAATACTGGGTAGAGAGACCTGGATATGACTCCTACCTCTCAGATCAATACCCTTACCACTGGGTATCATTGCAAGATAAAATGACATATTTGTCCTTTTTTGGCCTACGAGTTCTTTGTGCCATACATGTGTTGTGAGCCTGCCCATCAGAGTAGGTGCTACAAAAACAACATCCAGTACAAATCATTTAGTTTGAGCATTTCAAGAATTTAGGGTCTGAGCAGTTTTGTTGCTTTATATTTTGAGTGGTGCTTAACACTTCATTTGCAGAAACTTGGGTACCCATAGTCAAATAGACAACCTAAGTTGGTACAGAGCAGGAGTTTTAAGGACTGTGGTGGAGGCTAAATGTTGGAGTTAAGTCCTGAGATACCTTTGTTGAACTAGGCCCCTAAACCACTTGGGCTAAGTCTGTCTATAAAAGGTTTAAGATGTAAGTGCATAGATGCCAAAGTTTCACTGACTTTTTGCTGAAGCTTGCACTCATAGGGCATGTCCAGATGAGCGCGGCTGTGCAGGATGTGGTACCTCAAACACATCTGTGGCACCACATACCGCACGGTCAGGTGTTCTCTATGCTGCAAGGGCACAATGCCTGTGAATGCGCTGCTCCAGATTTTTTTAAAAACCCACAGGAAAAAAAAACAAGTTCTCAAATATCCTTGCCATTGATCATGTTATGATGTCAGCCAGCTCTTTAGCATTCTTGAGTGCATTCCAGCTGAGTTGTGGATGTCCAGCCTCTCAAGCTGTTCCCTCACAAGATCTTCACCAATTATAGGCACATAATCACCCTTACCCTGGTTCTGCGTCCTGTCAGTCAAAGTGATTGTGGCAGGACACTGTTGGTGCCTGCCACTTTAAGGGGCTGAGCCAAACAACCAGCAGGTGCTTGATTATGGTTCCCATTTTAAAACTCTGGCCACCTATATAAACAGAGCAGTTCGCTGCTAGAAGACCAAGCAGAAACATCACCTGGCTGAAATGCTGTATGATACATCTTAGAGGTGAGGGCAGGAGTTTATGGGGATGGTTTGGAGGCTCCTTGTCCTGGGTATGACCTAAAACTGCACCCTGCTGGGGAAGGGTGGCTTGGTGGAGCTCCTAGTGGTGCAGGAGCCCCCGGAAATGCCAGGCCAGTTAGCTTCCCAGTGAAAGGTAAGGAGGGGTGCCTTAACCCCAGCCCCCATCTTCAGGTGGGCTTTGAAGCCAGTAGTGGGGCCAGACACAGCTGTGGCCACCTGAGCCCATGAGGGGGGGTGTAAGACCCCAGGGAGTGAGAGCAGTGTGGCCAGGCACAGCAAGCAGAGTGCCACCTGAGCCCAGCAGGGATGGGAGATCCCAGAGACTGCGGAGGGGGTAGTATGGAGAGTTTTGGGAGGCCCCACACAAAGTAGGGCTGAAGTTGGAGTAGGCCTGAAGGGCTGTGTGTGTGACAGGGCTGAGCAGGGCTGAAGTCGGAGTAGGCCTGAAGGACAGCCCAAGGGGCATGCTGAGTAAGGCTAAATAGGGGTAAGTTGAAGGCCAGCGCAAGGGCCAGCCCCATAAGAAGTTGTGCCTGGTGAGGCGCTTGGGGCAGAATTAGCCCAGGGTTTGGCATAAGTCTGGTCCATGTACAGTAGGGGAACTCACGAGAACCAAAGGTCCTGTGTAACGAAGCCAGTATGAGAGTAGTGAAGCCCGATGTCTGTCAGAAAAACAATATAACCCATAAAAAGCAAATGACCCCTTGCTGATCTAATACTAAACTTTTCCTAAGCTTAAAAAAACCCCTTGTGCTGACAGTAAGCAAAACCATGAATCTTTTGCTGACAAGGTTAAATCACAGAACTAGTTCCAAACAGTCTAAAGCTGTGTCCTGCAACTTTGTAACAGCAGACAAAAGACCTTGAATGTGCGTGCAGCTATGTAACTATTAATGTATAAATATCAAGCTAGAAACTCAAGGCAGGGGGCTCCTTTGTCTTTGGACATGGAGCACCCCTCTGCAGAGCAATAAATCATCTTGCCAACACCCCCTCATTCTCGGCCTAATTGATCATGGCTAGGAACAAGCCCAAAGATGGGAGGAGGCCAGTGTTCTTCAGTATATGAACACACCCTTCGGTGTATGGGTGCTACACAGTAGCTGGCCTATTTCCCCAACATGGCCCAAGAGGGGCCGCTCAAGGAGGAGTAGGAGTGTGGCCCAGTAACAGGCAGTATGCCAGAAGCCCCAGTGAGAGAGGGGCAGAGTGGAAGAGGCCTTCTGTGAGAGAGGAGGTGGTGCGAATGTGCATGTGTGTGGAGCCCAACTTCGGACTCAGTTTACTCCAGTCTCAGACCAGGAGCAATATTAACCTGGATCCCATCTGCGAGGCATGGGCTGTGGTGTAGGGGAGGTTTGGAGCCACAGATAGTGCTGTCTGGCATCGAGGCATGTGATGAGCAGTCTCCCGTGTTAACCATTTGTTTGTAGGAACAGCAAACTCACCGCAGGTGAGACTAGGCGGATTGCCCTGTAGCAACAGGTGGGCAGGCTAGGCCTCCCTTTTTGTAGGGTTCCTGCATGTGCCAGTTCTAAAACTATCGTGGCCCGAGCAACCAGATTAAGTGCCAGCTCCTGGCTCAGGCCTATCTGGGTCCCAAAACTAGACAAAATGGCACATAAATCACCCAATAACCCTAATCCAATATATGTGCTCTGTTCATGTCTAATACATATCAATAGCACTGAAGTATCCATAAAACATAGTAGTCATATTCTTGTGTATAAATGCTAGTCTGTACTCTCATCTGTCTGAGACACCCAGTCTCCCTGTTAAAGTTAAGCCTTGGTGCCCAAAAGGAACATTGGCTTGGTAGGCAGAAAAAATCTACAAGAAGGAGCATGAGTGTAGCTAAATGATTAGAGCATTCAGCTGAGTGAAGGGGGTTCTGGATTCTGGTCCTGCTTCCAGAATTATTTCTGGATTTTGTACAGTGATTGTTTAATGTAAAATGTGTACACAGGCCAGTCCAAGGAGTAGAACCAGGACCCCAGTCTTCTACCTCCAGGATAAAAGTCCTAATCACTAGGTTATTACAAGCTCCATGCTTATGCTCTCTAGTCCCATGAATTTTACATTCCTTTCTGCAACACTTTCTGACTAGCCAGTATCCTGGCAGTTAAGGAACTCTTCTGAAAGTTAGAAAGTGTGGATTTAAATTTCCTCAAGCTCTGGCTCACTGAGAACTCAGGTTTCTTATTTCTTCAGTGAGCGCCCTCTGAGGAGCTTCCTCACCAGCACCCACCTGCTCAATGCCACACCCGAGGAAACACAGCTACAGATGTGTAATGAGAGGCTGCAGAAATATCTGACAGCAAAAAAATGGACATTTCAGCAGCCAATGCCTTACCACCAGGGGCTGACAAACCATGACAAAGATGGCAATGTCTCAACCCCCTATGTACTGGAGTCAGACATGCCGAGGAACTAATGAAGAAGTGGGGCTATACCATTGGTCTAGCTGTCTGTGAGTGGCACAGAGCCTCGGACCATGCAACACCTGTTGTAATGCCCACTGGTCAAAGGCACATATTCAATAAAAGATCTTGCATAGTACAATAAATGAGCACAAGCATGTGTATCAAAATGGTCAAATAGGGTATAGAGACACGGGGCAAAGTGAATGCTCTGATCATTTATACTATTGTATAACAGGGACCTGCCCAACTGGCAGACCACAGGCTGTGCACCATGTGTGGCTTAAAAAGGTTAAATTACAACCAGCTCACACCCAGTCCCCAGTCCCCATCATTGTTCTGGCAGTAGAGGCAGCTGGGGTCTCTGGGCTCTCTCTTCTTTCAGCTTCCCTTCTCTGCCTCAGGGGGAAGCGCAGCACAGCCTTCAATGCTGGGGGAGCCCAAAGCCTGGCATGCCTGAGAGGTGTGATGCAGCAGTGGACCCCACAGCCAGGGAGTTTGGGGTGAAGCAAGTCACCTGGACATGCAGTGCAGCAGTGAGGGAGGGGCAGCTGGGAAAGCTGTGCAGAATGGGGAGACACGGTGAAGTCGAGTGGAGGGGATGCAGTACAGCAGAGGGATGCATGGTGCAGTGAGGGCACCATGTGGCATGTGGCCCTTGTTAGTGTGGCCTATGGGACATGTGGCCCCTGGATACTTACAAGTTGGTCAGCCCTGGTATAACAGACGGATGATATCACCACCTTCTTCTCTAACAACTCAAGCTGCTTAAGAAGGAGCCCTGTTCAGTTCTTTCAAATCAGGAGTGGTCAACCTGTGTCATAAGCTGAACAGGCAACCTCTGTATATGGCCTGGAGTAGACTAGGGAAGGGATAGCAACCTAGTGGCAAATAAAGTAGGAAGCAGAAGGCAGAGCATGGAGAAGCAGATGGAGCAGGGGAAGTGGATTGTAATGGTACTCAGATGGCACAGGGCTAATTTGTGGCATATCTGCCAAAAAGGTTGGCTCCTACTGTGCCAAATTCATGCTTTAGATGTCCACTATCTGGAGTGGATTTTAGGCTCTGGATTCTAAGCAGACAGGTGCACCTTATTTACAGCCCAGAGACGTATGCCTAAGCTCCAGACAGGGATGGCAGTTCAGGCACACCCTTGTGCTTAATGTTGTTTATTAACTAGCTCTATGTGGCTTCTTGTTCAGTGTACAGGGTTTGGGGATTACTATTCTGGCACCTAAATCAGACTTTGATACATAAACCCAGGTGTCTATTTCCAGATTCTATTTCAGTAACCTAAATCTTTCTGGGGTTCTGGATCTAAAAGCTGTAGGCAAAGATAAATTCTAAATCCCATTCTGAATGGTAATTCAAGTCAAACACACATTGGGCAAGAGAAAAGAACCTCTGAGAATTCATTTGATTGGACGTTTACAGCCTTGGGATTCTTCTAAGCAGCCAGATTCTTAAACAAGAGAGAGGGAAAAATGAAGCAAAAGTGACTATACATCAATCCATTACACATACACTTTTATATATGTTAATTGCTTCTCTCTGTCAACAGATGTATCTAGTTTGTTGATGTCACTGGAAAATAAGAACTTATAAGTGTTACTGATTTTCTACAGTTCCTCACCTAGTCCTCCCTGTGTACAACTGTTGGGAATCATTACCAAATCAGGTCTTCCTATCAAACTGGCATTTTGCAATAGTTCTTGGTTTGCTGTGCCTCTTATACTGGAGCAAAAATAATCAAGTACACAGTTAAGTCACTTGATCAAGAGAGCCAGCATGCAACTAAAAAAAGTCTTTGACAGCTGAGAGGGAATCTCTTCAGTCCCAACTCATTAAGATAAAAGGAATGATATGAGGTAAAACATCATTGTTTCAAGAATGTATTTGGTAGCCCTATAGGTCTGAGACAAAAAGAAATGAAAAACTCTAGAACTCTTGGTTCAGAGATTATACCTTTTATTAGACTAACTAAAAACTGCAGAAAAAATATCTTTCTTTGAAAGCTTTCAGGCACGTGCGCCCTTCTTCAGGCTGGGGAGAGATTAAAGAGGGTAAAAGTCCCCTTAGGTAGAAAATAAACTTAATTTTTCACAGAGGAAGCTGCACGTGGATGTATGTTCCTCTGGGTCCCTGAGAGTCCTTTTGTGCGAGTTGCTCTTTGATGTGCAGATAAGGCACTTTCTTTTCCCTGGTGGTGTCAGCTGACAAAAAAGGCAGGGAGGTGTTGAAATCTTTCTTTCTTGTTTAGCAATGAAGTTTATAATTCCAAAACCAGCTAAAATCTGGTATCTTCTATGTTTTGGAGAGGTATTTGGTAGCTATGTTGGTCTGAGACAAAAAGAAATGGAAGCCTCTAGAAGCCTTGGTTCAGAGATGATACCGTTCATTATTTTTTTCAAGCAGCATGCTTTTGAGAGTGATGCCACATTACTAGAAAGGTTGGTAAAGGCTTGCCCACACTGAACTAGGATTAGCCTGAGGACGTTGAAAATGATGAGTGTGTACTATCCCGTCATCTTCCCCCAACTCAAACCTCTTCATAAAAGTGTTAAGATAGGGAACACAATTTCTGTCAGAGGCCAGGGCAGCAGGCTAGTGACCTGAGTTGACCCAGTTGCCAGTGGCATAACCACCTCCACCTGGCCCGTTGCTTGCTGAGTGTGACTTCCAGCATCTAAGCAGCAAGCTTTTCAGTACCTAGCTCAGCAAGACAGATATTCCTTCCATCCAGTTCTGGGCTTTGGACTCTGCTTCTGGTTTCTTATATTCTATATCCTGCTTTCTGACCTGATCCTGGTTCTTCCCCATCTGTTCCTGGTTTCAGACTCCAGTCTGGACCCTTGTGCTTCCAGATTGCCAGGCCAGCTCCTTGACCCCTTGTGCTTCCAGATTCCTGTTCTCTGACAGCCAGTTCCTGGTTTGTGGCTTAGCTAGGCAATTGTCCATGTCCCAATTGTTATAGCTTCTTATTCCAGATCCTGTAGCTAGTGACGCTGGTCTAGATCCCTGCTCACCATCACTGCCCTCCCTCCCCAAATTCCAGTCTGTATGGTTCTAACCAGGATGACTGCCTATGTCCTGCTCCCTTAGCCTTTGGCCTCCTGTCCTGGCTAAACTAGGCCTGTTCATCGTGCATGTATTAAATAACTTTGAAAAGAAGAAACCATTAACATTGATACAAAGTACTCTTAAATCAGTTAAATCCTATTCCATTACTAGGATACATTGTGCTTCTTGAAAAGGAAAAAGTAGGATGTGCTCTTGAGAAGCTGTTTATCTTAGGTGTAGGACATAGCAGAGAAAGCAGTACAGTGAATAAGACTGTGTAACCTACCTTGGCACAGGATATGAAGCAAATAGGACTTGCAAGATTTGGAAGATGATTAGGTAATTACATTAATATGTAAATATCATGCTAGCAAGTTAAAATGTTACAAGGGTTATCACTTGGAGACTTAAGCATACACACTACATCAAAATTAATGGAGCTGTGGTTGTTTATTCCAGGATTTAACTCACCCTTGGAAACCCATGTTTACTTCACTCAAAGAAATGGAAGCACCACATTTCTGATTATCCATACATAGCTTAGAGCTAGCATGGTTGTTTCTGTTTTTCTGTTTAATAAGAAAATCACTAAAAACTGTAATGCCTGTTGCGGTAAAACTATTAGACTTTCAGCTGAATTTGATAAATAGCTCTGGCAGGAGCAGAAAAATGGGAAGGGACCAAATTTACATCAGTAGCAGTAATGTCCCTGTTTTAGCCTAAAATCCCATTTTGTTAATTGCTCAAGATACAGGAGAGTGATGTTTAGTTTCCTTCTTTTGCCATAGGAGCTTGGAATTCACATCTGTTTCCTCTCAACAGGGCACCCTTACAGATGCATTCTGAAATTGGAGGTAATTAAACCTAAATATCACACCTTTGGGTGAGCACTTAACCACTGAGCTGCTGTCTCTTTCTCCTCTAGGTGTGTGAATCTATCCATTCTTTTCCCTTTCTTTCCTTAGTATTAGCAACAAAATTAATTAGTTTCATGTTGAGTGGAATGTTCTACATGAAGTAACATGCTTGAAACTGAAGATTTTTAGTGAAAAAATGTTAATTGTGGTGTGAGTCAAATAAGGTTGTTTTTAGGGCCTTTTTTTCTATTTAGCTGCTAAGCCAGAGGATTAAATATTTGTGCAATCCTACCACAGAATTGCACAACAGTTTCTTCAATTAAGAAATAGCTGTACCTGTCAGTAATTGGTAATAGTCATGCACTTAATTTCCATTTACTGGAGTACATATAATCAAGGAAAAATGTTTAGTCCTTTTTTTTCCTAGCCATCTTCTAAAACCTTTATATTAAAAGTAGAAAACTCAGAATTCTTATCTCTCCATGAAAATATCTAGCATGCAGTACTGATGAAGTCCTCCCCCCCACCCCCTGATTGATTAGGACCTGAATGAAGGTTGAGTTAAAGTAAGTATTTAATAATGCTCCAGAAAAGTCACTGCAAGAGGTTTTGTGTTTCCAAATATTTTATTTTGGTGATAGCATATTACAAATAAGTCCTCAAGTAGTACTTTCATCTGGTATTTATAGAATGCAGTTTTATCCTAACTGCTAAGGCCACAAGGGTAAAGGTTCCAGTGAAAATCCTGAAGTTATTTTCACTCAGTTCTTAAAATGTTCTTGGTTTTATTTGGAATTTTGTTGGTCTTGTTTTGTTTAAAAAGAAATAAATAAAGGAGCACATACTGTACATGGGAATTTACATAGGGAAAAGTGAATGCCTATGTTCTTCTCATCAACAACCATCAGTGAGACATAGGGGGTGCACGTGAACCCCCTCCAGGTGGTCACTACTTGCCACCCCTCTCCCCTTGCCATCAACACTGTCAGCAGTGTCTGTGGGTGGTTTGCAATCGCTGCTGGCCACCACCGACACTGCCAGTGGAGTCAGCAGATGGTCACCGATCACTGGTTGGCGCTCCCCACCCCTGGCCGCAGCTGACAGCGCCGCAGCTGCCTGCAAGAACTCACTGTGCCCCCGCCCGCCTCTAGGGGCACGCAGTGTTCATGTCAACAGCTGTGCTCAGGGCAGGAGGAAGGGGAGGGAATGCTGTGAAGAGGGTGACTGGAGCACTTGATTCTCCTGCTGTTCTGAGCTGCAGAAGCTCAAATCAGGAAGTTGGCAGAGGGTCCAAGTCAGGAAGTTTGGCTCCATTTGTATGATCACAGACAAGCCATTTTTGCTTTATATTCTCTTGGGTTATATGAGGTATCATGCAAATCAAGAAGCACTGGGCTTTAGTTTAGCATTTAATTTCATTCATATGGGTTACACCTGAAAAAACCTTTGACTATTCTTATCACATATGATATACCTTCCTGATGTGTGTTGCAGATCTGTGGTAGTATACCTGTAATACAGCAATGACTTGTGGTGTGTTTAGAAGCTATGTGCAGAGAGTTCATGCACCCTGGAGCACTGATCCCAGCCCAAGGGGAAACGATGCACCCATCCTGCAGAATGGCAGCAAGGCATTTCATTGCAGGGGCTGCAAGACTTTCTAAGTTCCATCATCACCAATCCGTGTTAGAGTGTGTAAATGAGGTCCTAAATGCAGGTGTCTGTAACACGCACTGTTTGATTATCCCAACACAAAACATCTGATTATCTGAATTGCTAAACTGGACTGAGATCCAAGTACAAATGACGACTCTGCATGCACAAAATCATTTTATGACATTTGGACTGGACTGAGAAACCTGAAATTTCTCTGGGTTCCCTCACATAGGGCTGAATCCTGAGTAAAGTATTCTGTTCTACTTGTGAAGAGGGTAAATTCCTGAGGTGTGGCCCACCTTTCAATCATAAAGCATGTAGGCTTGTTTTGTTCAAGCCATCCAAAACATAAATAATCTTGGATAACAAGACGGATTCAGTTGAGCACTGCCCAGCAAGGAACTTTCTGTGGCTTAAAATAAATTTGTGCTCCTATTTTAAGAGCAAGAACAGGCCATGTGGTCAAATGCGTTCCTCTAGTAATCCTGCTGGCGCTCAGCTGTGGGAGTGCTGGCAGTGAACTGAGCTTAATCTTTGTCACATAGGGACCTACTTGTGAACATTTATGGATAATATCGATTGTTACTCATTGTAGAGAGCTGTGTGTGGCTTGAACGTAGTTTATTTGTTATGCATTTTCAGGTGTATCTACATGAGACATTTACTGCAGAGTAGACTAATTAGCTCTGCAGTAAACATCTCGGTGTCTACGTGTGTGGCCCTCTTGGGCCACAGGAAACTAATAAACTCCATAGGAAACTAATAAACTCCACAGCAGGTTACTACTTGTAAATGCAAGTAGTAACCTGCCACAGTTTTTTTTTTGTGAAAAGCAGTACGTATGTAGATTATAACACAACTGACTCTGGCACAAGGGTATATCAGTGTGGGGGCTGCTTGCTGGCTAGCCCCACACTGAAGCACACTTATGCCCTAGCCAGCCCTTCTGCAGCAGGTTGAGCCTGATAGGAATAGCCCTGGGCTGGCAAGTTGACCCTCCAGACCTCCTGCCAGCCAGCACTGCTCCAATCTGGCTCAATGTCCTGCGGTCCCAGATGAACATGTAACACAGCACCCAGAAGCAATAGACTCCAACACAATATTAATAAGTATGTGTTAATGAGCCCTCAATGTATTTTATCCCTTAGGTAAGCTGTGATAGCCAGAACCAAAGAAATTAATAAGCAATAAATCTGTGCTTCTTGGAGGCATTTGGAACTTTTGTCTAATATGAAGCTTGTATTTTTGTAACCTGCAAATGTAACTTGTAACTGCTTGTGGAACTGACTAGGCCTCAAAGACAAAGCTCTAGCTGTGAAATTAGCTGACCTAATAGTTCTTTCTCGCTCACAATTTAGCCTTGATGATGATTAAAAACTGCATTCAACTGCCCAGCTTATCTAGTATATTTCAAGAAAGAACATCTCAAAAAAGCATAGTTAGAGAGTTCTGAAGGGGCTGGATTTAGGCAGGGTAATGTTCATTTTAAACCTGAAGATGTTGTGTTGCAATTTGCTTATTGGATAAACCCAAGCTTGGGCAGTAACTTCTTGTAATAATTTCTAACACCTTTTAACCCCATAGGATAACAGCTATAAAGCAATATTATGAATGGCTACGTAACTAAAAAATTAGCATAATTAGAATATAAAAGAACACACATGTCATAGTAACCCTCAGGAAGGACGGAACAGAAGGGTCATTGCTGTCCCATGCCCCACGGATATCTCTTACTCCCTGTGAGAGCAAGACCAAATCCTAACTGAGGGGCTTCCACTGGAATCCTTCAAGCAGCCCAATTCAGAGACGTCTAACTTTGCTGATTCAACTTGCCATGCATCTTCTAACTGGGGGACTACTGATAAATTACTAACCAAGTGGGAACTCTTGGTTAATTTCTTTATCTATTTTATTATCATTGTCAATTTTAATCTGTGTTGTTATGTTGTCTGCTTATTAGCTTAACCTTTTATTAACTATTATATATGCAAACTATTTTTTGTTGTCGTAAGTAAAATTCATTCTTTCTTGTAAGTGAAACTTGTCATTTCTTTCCTTTCCAACATCACCTTCTCGATCCTGAACCAAAAAGCCGAGTGGCTAATAAAGTTGCCACGCTTAGTCAGTCTGCAACTAAATTGATATACTCACAGTGCCCAGCTGGCCTGTGACAGTAAGCAAAGCTTTTTTTTGCTGAATCCTTGTGGCTGGTTTATGGGTCTGGACATATGACGCATTTATACCAATGCATTCATCCTCCAAACCTATGTAAATTTATGTATTCCAGGAAAAGTCTTGGGTAAAACTGCAGCAATAATTTGAACTGAACAAAATGAATGTAAATTAATCTGGTGTCCACTTTGTCATGTGTCTAATTCTTATATATGTAAAAGGTTGTAACACATCTAATTGATAAACTATATGAAATAGTTCTTTGAGCAAGTAAATAACTTGTCTTTGGAATTTTGTTTGATTCAACCCTTCCTGACTTAATTTTTTCCTGTTGTTCGACACTCGAATTCCTGTATGTGGAGTGTGTGATTGTAAAGTATATTTCTGTGCTCTAAGTAATGAATTTTCAACAAATGTCTTCTCTGCATTTTTTGCTCTTTAACTACCAAGGAAGTATCTTACAGATTAACAAGAGCATCAGTAATATTACTGCTTCATGACATAAAGAAAGGGAAGGGAAAATTAAAAGGAAAAGACACTAATGATATTAGCCAAGCCGCTTACTTAAACCTGGCACTTTGTACCTAAATTCTGACCAAGTAATTGTTATTGTAACAGATGAAAGAGATTCTACATTTTAGTGGAAAATATGGCAGGCTGCCTTTTCATTTTTAAAGCATGTATAGCAACATAAAGCACAATATAAGCCCTGTCGAGTCACTTCTGGGGGGAAGGCTTCATCTTTAAGAGAATCTTTTCTATCCAAAAGAATTGTAACAAAATGTGTTTCACTATTTCCCTCATTTTCCGCATGCTGATCTCAATAATGTCCCTTGTCATCCAGCATACTGTGTTCAATATTACATGCTATTTGGAGTAAGGTAGTGTGTCATGGCCTCAACAGAAGAACCTTTGAATAAAAGATTTTTTAAAATGGAAAGCTTCTCAACTAATTAATAGAATGAGACATTCAAGCACCTGCAGAGAAGTTGTTGCTGTTATTAGATGATAAACAGAAAACTTAGGGTAACACAAACAAATTTTTTTCTTGACAATTGAATAAGAGCAGCAGGAAGAAGAGAGTATAAAGAGATAATTCAATGTTATTTATTTTGGCTATCGTTTTCAGGTATCAATGCTATTTAACTGGGATGGCAGTGCAGCTATTTCATTTTATTGTACATGTCATGACAGGAATCTTTTAATTCATTGTTTTTTGTCTTTATGTGTTCCCATTTCAAATGAGGATCATTTTGAAGGGAAAAAAACATTGATGCAATCCTCTTTGCACTTGTGGAGGTGCAAGTATGAATGAGTTATGCTGGCTCCAATGAAGTTATTCTGGTTTTACACAAGTAGAACGGCCCCACTGATTTTATCAATAAGACAAGTAAAAATCATCTTCTTTTTCATAAGATATTCTTAGAGAGAATACTTGGTAACTTCTGATTCGTATATTGATCAGCCCATTCAATAAATACAGGTGTATAAGACTGAAAACAATAACTTTAGTCATGGAGCAATGTGCAACCTCTTACTCCATCTGACTAATTAACTGTCACAGCGGCAGGCAATTATTTTGGGTGGAGGGCCACTTATTGAGTTTTGGAAAGCCTTACCGCTTGA
>NW_017728948.1:43960412-43977060 GCF_001723895.1 Crocodylus porosus
CCCCAATGTTTGCCACCAGAAGTCCCTCCCCTTGCCCCCAAAAAACCTCCTTTCAGCAAGGGGTTTTGCCATCTCAGAACCAGAAAAATACCAAATAATATTCTAAAAATCAAACATCTACAACATTTATTAATTTGATTTCAAAAAATATGTTTGTTCTGATTTGCATGTGTTTATGTAGTGTACATAGAAGTGATTGTATAATATCTTAAGATGAAGTCTCACTCTTGTTTATTGTGAGGGGGTGGAGGCAATGCAGGGGCACAGATTTGTGGGGGGCTGTGGGTGTGTGGGTATGTGGAGTGTGAGGGAGGACGTGGGTGTGCCTGTGGCAGGTGAATAGGTGTGGGGGTTGTGTGAGGGAGCATGTGGGGGTGTGTGTGGATAGGTATGGGGTTTATGGGGGAGGGTGGCTGGGGTGTGTGAGGGGGTATGGGTGTGGGGGTCTGCATGTAGGGCAGTATGAGTGGGGTGTGGGTGCATGTGTGTGGTGGGGTGTGCATGTAGGACTCACTCTATGAACACACAAAAACATACACACACTCTCTCCCTTACTTTGCATACACACATGCACACAGACACAGTCTCTCCCTCCCTCATTGCTCTGTTTCCCCACTCCTCATTGGGTGTGTGCACACGCGCACACACACCACATGGTGCTGGAGTGGCTGACTAGCATGCAGGGAAGCAGTGAAAGCTGCAGTGGGCAGAGGCTTTCAGTTGGCTGAGGTGGGCGGGGAGCTGGGGGTGGGAGTGGAACGGGGCCGGGCCAGCCTTCCTGCTGGGTTTTACCAGCTTCCCCTGGGTTGTTTTGCTCCTGGCTCCTGTCATGTTTGACAGGCAGCCAGGAGCAGATAGATATAAATTTTCTAAATTTTTTAGGGGCTCCACAAGCTGAATAGAATGGCCTGGTGGGCTGAATCTGGCCCGTGGGCTGAATCTGGCCCATGGGCTATATTTTGCTTACCCCTGGAGTATCAGGTACTTAGTGAAGGCACCCTCTCCCAATAACCAACTTCCTCTAAATTTGGGAGCATCTTTAAATTGTAACTTTTATTACTATACCTTCCCTTTTAACAGTAACTACAAAAATCATTCAACACCAAAGTCATTTAATGCCCATCTACGCTGAATAAGTTGCTAGCACTTTATTTTGGAGTGAGTCTTCAGTACTTACTTTCCTTCTCCCCCTTTTCTGCAGCTCTTTTAGCAAGTCTTTATGAGGTTGCACCTTCTTGTTAGACCAATGAAGTATCAGATCCAGTTTCTCCTTTGGTTTTTCATGGGAAGCTTTTCCTGGTCTTGACAGAAGTCCTGGGATCTGACTGACTTGTACTTTTGGCAGCTGTCCTTCTGCACATAGCACAAAGTTCATTAGCTATCGGCTACTGATGCTGATTTCCTCTTTCAGCATGATAGTACTTGCATTTGTTTCCATAGGTCCATTTACTCTCCTAAGGACACAGTTGCTTCTTGTATTTTGGAACAATTGGTTTTTTCCTAAGAAGACTGTCCAGATTTGGGGCAGGAAGGCCAAGAAGAGCATCAGGAAGCATACAAGCTGTGTCTTATTGTACTGCAAGGACACACTTAACTCAGTTTAGTTTTTCACCAGCTGCCAGATCCAAAAGTCATCTGGTGCCACAATAAATGGGAGTTTATATACTTTTACTTTTAAAATGGAAGCTTGCAATATGTCACTGGTATATTTGTTCCTGAATAGTCAGTTATTTAAGAACATAAGAACTACCAATAACAGGTTTGAGCCCCCAGGGGCAGTCATGATACCCCTTTGTAGCCATATAGCTCCTGCCCCACTCCAGCTCCCTGGGCACCCTCCTTTTTCTCCTACCTGTTGCACCTCCAATACAAAGTTAGGACTCCAACCTTTGTTGGGGCCGTAGCCTTCCCAGCTTCTGCCCCCTTTTCTAGCTGGCTGCTAACCTAGGCCCCGTGAACGAGACCCACTTCCTGGGCTCCAGCCCTCTTGGGCTCTGGGCCCATGACCCTGGCTCCTGCCCCTCTCGGGCTTTGGGCCTCTGGCCCTCCTGACCCTAGGCCAGCTCTATTGCTTTTCCAGCTCAGGATTTGGCCCTCTTAGCCCCTGCCTGCCTGTGCCATGAGTCCAGCTCCTGACAGGGCTCTCTATACCATGTGCTACTCAGGCACCCCTGTGGCTTAAGCCTCAGTGTGCCCTTCAGATGCCCCGCTCTGGATTAAGTCAGGTGGCCTTCCAGTCAACCACAGGAATTTCTATTTAGGCCTGATGATTAGCCTGCCTTTCTCTGTGGTGTCTCAGCTGAACTGCTCACAGCTCTTTGCTCCTAGGCAGCCTAGATGTCTGTCCGTTGTGCAGCTTCCTGCTGGTAGCTAGTGCTGTAGCAGTTAGGCTCCTTCCTTGCTACCAGCCTCTACACAGCCAGCCCAGTCTGCTGCATGATCCCTTCAAGTAACAAGAGCCTCTGGCTCCCTGCTACACTGCCATTTCCTGGGTCAGACCATAGGTCCATCTTACACTGTGTCCTATGTCACAGTCGCAGCAAACGGATGCTGAAAGGGAGATGGAACTGGTTACGACCAGGTCCTTTTCCACTATTCATCTCACTTGCAGCCTCCAGCATTTAAGGATGTTCTAATTCAGAGGCTGGACCTCTAACTCCCAGGCTCCCATGCAAACATGTGGATGTTTGTCAGAGTTGCTTTTGGTCTCAAAGTTAATTTTCTATGTTTATGCAGTGCTAAAATATTAACCTGGGCTCCACAGTCCAATTTAAATGAAACATTGTTCCTTGTACTTCCACTGACAAAATCCAGTCCTTCACATTGACGTCGCTCAATTCTACCATATCTATATAACATTTTTCTGTGTAGTCTCAACTGTATGCACTTGAGGGTTTTTGTGTTTGGGATCTGCAGTACCTGGCAAAATGGTTCCTTTTGTTGCAATTAAAACAGCTTTCCAAATGCATCACAACACTCAGGGCCATGTTACCTTCCACACCTGGTACATGCCTGCTTATTTGCTCTCACTCCCTTGGAGGTGTCCTTGCCAATGGAAAATTTCGTTTCTGTAGGTGGATTCTTGCCAGAGTCTGTCAAATTCCCCAAAACAGAACTCTTACTCAGCCTCTCTAAATCAGTAACATACTGATCTATACTTTCTCCTATTATTTGTGGGCACTCAGAACCTTCTGAATGAGGCCACCAATATTTCTCCTTGCTATGCCCATCCAATATGTGGATATTTACTGTATTTACTAAGTTCTAAGACAAGGTTTCCCCCCACATACACACACAAACATTTAACATGAGAAAAATAAGTCCTTTGTCTTACAGTTCCATACTACGGTGGTGGGTGGCTGCTGTGACTCCGGCTCCAGCCCCTACCCAAGATTGGGGCCAAAACTGCAGCTTCTGCCTGCCTGCCTCCCCCTTCCCCCACATCTACACCTCACCATCCGTCCCCTCCACACAGCCTCTGCTCCAGCCCCAGTGGAGCAAGAGCAGGTGGGGAGGTCAAGCAGCTTGCCTCATGCCACCTGCCTGCCCCTCCCCACAGCTTTGTGCTCCCCTCTTCTCCCTCCCCCACCTTACCCCTGTCGTATGCTAACAGGCTCTGTGCATGCTGCAGCTGCTGCACTGAGCACAGCCCCACAGTAGTTGCTTGTAGCCCATACAGTTGCTACAGGGACTGAGCTGGGGCAGTGTTCAGTGCCCCAGGCTAGAAAGGGGACAGAGCTCGGGGGTGCAGAACAAGGGTAAGGGGGGAAGAGGAGGGAACAGAGAGCCTGGGGGTGTGGGGAGCAGAAAGGATGGAAGGAAGGGGAGAGCAGAGGCTAGGAGGGAGGAGGAGGGAGACTGGAGGGGAGTCTGAGGCTGGGGCAGGTTTCATTTAAAAAAAATGACTAAAACTCTAGACTAATATGGCTACAACTTGGATACCTGACACATGGAAAATATTGACTTTTAGATGATTTTTTAAAAATTAAATCTTCATATTTTCCCAAGCAGGAAGCAACTGTGACCACCTGAGATCCTACTCCTGCTGTTTCAAGGTAATTTGCATCATCACACGTCCTCAAAGGAGGTGAGAGGCTCCGTACCACCTATGAACTGACTGCCCAGAGGAGTTTTCCATCTGTTGACTCCCTGTGAAATCCTGTGCAATATGAACCTTCATTTGTACCCAGGAAAACTTTTACAATCTTTTCTCCAATACCTGATGAAGGGTGTTTGTGCCCAAAAGCTTGCAATTAAAGAACAGTTTTCTGCAAAAATCTTGTTGGTCTAATACAAGATATCATCTCTACTACAAGTCTTGATTGCTTTAATTAGAAAGCCTGAAGCATCTTGTGTGTTCAGCATCCCCCATTTCAAAATAGCAGAGGAGGCACTTTAATTAAAGCTCATTTAACAAGCTTTAGTTAAAGTGCCCCACTGCCATGTTGAAACATGGGACACTGAATACATGAGGCAGTGCAGCCTGCTGCAGCATTCCGATTAGAATGCTTCGGCAGACTCAATTAATCGAGTCTGCTCTGATGTATTCTGATTAGGAAGTGTCAGAGTACATGTAAAAGTGCCCTTAGTTTTCTCATTAGCAGTGTTGTTCATGTTCTATGTTTGTACTACACTGCTAAGCAGTCCTCCTAATCAAACTTGAAAGAAACGTATGCCTAACCAACAGTATGTCCTGCACTATTTCCAAGTACTCTTAGCACTGGCACTATTTTAAACTTTAAAATATTTAGACTTGTTTTAATTCCTTGTTTGAGATTTAGTAAATAAACTCCCATTAGTCTGTTTAAATATTTCTAAAGCTAAGTACCATTATAGACAGGTATTACATTTTGGACCTAACCTTTATTTATCTTCCCCCATAATTCTACCCGTTGACTAAACCCATGAGACTCTGTAGTTGTGGTTTTAAAAATGTATTAAACTTTCAGGATCAGAAGTCTGGCAAAACAAAATTAATCTTGGGGATATTTTAAATTGACTTAATATGATTAGACTAATGGGACAATAGGATTGATCTTCACCAACTAGAACCCAAGACGACAGTGCTTGCAAATCTAGGTTTGTATGCCACAAACTCATTTTATTCAGGCAGATAGTCAGAAGTATGTGGTCTCTGAGTGTGTATGGATTGTGGGTATGATTCATTTCTTTACCAGGAGCTGTAGGCGTATAATGAGTTGCTGAGCTCATAAGGTGCCTGAAGGAAACAGTCTTCTCTCACAGGAAACAAAAGAAGTCTTGTCTTTACTTGTCTAGTGAGGTACCAGTGGAGCAGGTTCCCATTTTCAAGAAAAAGGGTAGTTGTTTTTTCATTGGTTAACCTTTTTTTCTTACCTGTGGGGAATTTTTAGCATAAAATTGTAAATAGTTCTTAATATAAATAAAAATATATTTTAAATGTTGATGGCAAGCATTGTTTTCTGGGGCTTCAGAGTTACTTCTGTACTTTACAAACCAAGCTGTTGGAAAATCAGCCAACTTCCAAGTGTTCAAATTAGTACACTCTGGCTGCATCTACATGTGCAATTAATGCACAGCAAGGTTACTGCACAATAAAATAAGGTGCAGGAAGATGTGGCCGGGAACGTAGCTACACGTGCATCCTGTTGGGCGCAGATTTGTATCTAACTGGAGCAGCCCAGTCCAGGGCTGCTCCTGCCCTGCTCTGCTCCTCTACAGCAACCAGGGAGAGCTCCAGGCTCTCCTGGGTACCAGCTTGGGGACTGGCAGTGGGCTGGTTCCTATGTGCACAGGGCAAGGAAAAAAGTGCCTACTTCAGGGGCAGCTGTCTCCCAGCCCTATGCACATTGGGGCTCTACCTGGCTAAGCTCCAATGCAGGGAGAGCTGTGCAGGCTGCAGAGGTAGCTGTCTCCAGGCCCTGTGCACATCAGGGCCCTACTTGGCTAAGCTTCAATGAGGAGGGAGCTGTGCTGGCTGCAGCAGCATCTGTCTCTTGGCCCCATGCACATGGAGACTCATCCCCATGTGCACAGAGTGCCAGGAAAGCTGTGCCAACTGCAGGGGCATCTGTCTCCTGGTCTTATACATATCAGGACCCATCCCCACATGCATGGGGGCATAAGACAGCTGCCCCTGCAACTAACACAGCTCTCCCCACATTGGGCCTTAGCTAGGCAGCATTTGTCCCCGCTGCCTGGGAGCAAAATTGCTCCAGGTCAGCATCTACAAATGCACTACTGTGTATTACCTAATGCACTATTTATGTATTACCTGTATGTGTTGGTACGAGCAAATAGAGCATTAGAATAATTTAATGTGCATTAAATCCAGTGCACATGTAGATGGCGATGCTTTACTATGCATTATTAGTCTAATACACAGTAAAGTGTCTCATGTAGCTGTACCCTCTGAACAGTTTACTCAATGTTCAACAAACTTCTCCTTTCTTCTGCTGAAGGACCATCATCGGTCATTATCTATTAATACCCATAGTTAATGTGTAATAGATGGTCTTTGTTTTTGGAAGACAAATTACTTCCTTACCTTTTAGTCTTGTTTAGTAGAGCCACTGAGACTGAATGAATCACTTGGCTGAGTACAGTAGATTGTTATTTTGCTTCTGACTACATTTTTCTGAAGGCAGTCCAAAAATGTTTCTCCTATTTTTTTTCCCAGCTTCTCTACCTCTGAAAAAATAAGGAGGCTCTAAATGATTCTTTTTAGACTGCCTGTCTCTGGATGAATTAGTATTTTATAAATAACTTTATTATTGATTCATCCTCTAAATCAATACTATATACTTTGTCTGTTTTCTCCATTTTTGCATACTATCTGATATGTAGATGAAAGTCTGTACCCCAGAGAATTTTCATTTTTATTTATCCACTGAGCAAATTGAAGCCCTAAAATTTGATTATTTTCAAGCAATATTGTAATACTGAGAATAATATGTCAATATCTTACAGTTATGAAGAAACCAACAAAAATATAAGATTTTCACTTTTGTCCAAAAAGTTGTGAAATAAATGTCTGCTACACTGTTGGTCCATCATGTTTTACTCAGTAATATGCTAATCAGCGCATGACTGAAAGAAATACTTTCTGAAGGATTTCAATCTTGTCATCACTAAATGGAGAAAATAGAGAAGCCACAGTTAAAGCCCAAGGCAGCCATTTCTGTCTTTTGGAAAGTAGACTGTGCACAGAAGAAATTCTGTTTTAAATCTCTTGCAACATTAATTTAGAGAATTGTAACAGACAGCCTAGGGGCTCTGTACTCCTTTAAGAGAAGAAGCAGCATAGCCAGGGAGCTCTGCAATCTAGGCACGGTACAACAGCTGCAGGCTGCTGGAGCAACAAGCGAGACAATTAGCATAGGGTTACCACACATCTGGGTTTTCCCAGGCATGTCCTCTTTTTTGGCCCCCTGTCCTCCTGTCTGGGCAGGTTTTTAAAATGAGAGCAAATGTCCGGGTTTTTGCTTTGCCTCTGCTTTTCCTGGCCATGAGCAGTTTGGATGCTTGGGGCTGGGAGCAGCAGGCAAGGTGACTGGTTGTCAGGGGATCATGCGGTCTGCGCGCAGGGCCCTGGCAAATGAGAGAGAGAGAGAGAGAGAGCGTGTGAGCGAGAGCTGCATGGGCAGCAGAGCTGGGGCAGGAGGTGGGGGGTAGTGAGCTCTGGGTCAGCAGTGAGGGGCACCAGCAGGGCTGTGGGGCAGAGGGCTGCAGGTCAGGAGTGAAGGGCACTGGCATTGCTGGGGGGTCAGGGCTGCAGGTTGGGAGTGAGGGGCAGGGCTGGGGGCCAGGGGGCTGTGGGTTGTGGGGGGCATCAGCAGGGCTGAGGCTCAGGGAGCTCACAAGGAGCCAGGCTGGGAGGTATGCCAGCCCAAGGGAAAGGAAGGTTTGCCCTCTGAAAGGAGCAGAGGGCTGCTTGCACTGTTGTGATTTATGTTATAGCCTGGGGGCTTATATTTACATTACTCTTTATACCGGCAGTTTGGGTTGGGACTGTAAGAGGCAGTTATGGAGACCCCTGCGGGGCATCATTTAGTGAGTATACTTTAGTGAGTATTGAGCTCAGGGGCCAAGAGCCTGGTGCCAGAGAGTGGCACAGCCACCGGGAGATGGGCCTGGCAGAGAGGGGCCAACCGTGCTACAAGAATGTAAAGGAGATGTGCAATGAGAATGTTAATAGTACTGTTAGACTATTACTAGGATAAAAATTATGTTGGCAACTGCACACCCTCTACCTTCTGAAAAATGCTGTTTATAAATTTGATGCAACCAACAATTTGGCATTACTTACCATTCAGAGATAATGACAGGTTTCAGTTTTTCAAAGAGGATTTTTTCCCATAAGACAGTGCCTCTGACTATAATAGAAATCAGAGGTGTAACGAGGACGAGAAAACATCCTGCTTTTCTAACTCTCCTTCTTCAGCAATCCCTCGCAGTCAAGGATGATTGTCTGCCATGATTGTCTTATCTGTGTGTCCAAAGGTGGCTGATGAGGCCTATCCAGGATCAACAGACTCTACTGCAGCTCTCACATGTGTTTCCGTGTGGGGTGGATGGTTCTGTTTTTTTTATTTGGTCCATCACATGCTGTTTCTGCCACTCCCACTTTTCCACCTCCTGCTGTTGTTGTGAGGCTTAAAGTACAGAGCTCCCTAGAGCAAACTCTTCCTCTATTTGGGGCGGTCCTGGGTGATTGTCAACTCATGGGAGGCTTCAATGTTGCATTTTTTTAAGTTGGCCTTCAGGACATCCCTGAAGCACTTTCTCTGCCCTCCTCTTGAGCGTATGCCTTGGCTGAGCTAGGAGAATAAAATTTGCTTTGGGAGTCTGGAGTCAGGCGTCCAGATGACATGGCCAGTCCAGCAAAGTCGATCCATCTCTCTTCCCACTGGATTCAGAGGATCTTCTGTAGGCAGTGTTGATGGTACTTCTCCAACAACTTTAGATGTCTCCTGTATGTTGTTCACGTTGCAGCTCCACACAGCAAGATAGGAATCATGACTGCTTGATAAACCATGAACTTGGTTTTGGATCTGATGTTACAATCTTCAAACACCCATTTCTTCAGGCATCCAAAGGCTGCACCTTGCACATTTGAGGTGATGTGGGATTTCTTCATCAATATCAGCCTTTTGTAAGAAATGATTTCCAAGGTATGGGAAATCTTTAGTGTTCTCCAGAGTTTCACCATGGATCTGGATTACTGGAGCTGGGAACTGTTCATTAGGAGCTTGTTGGTGGAGGACCTTAGTCTTTCAAATGCTAAGCGTCAGTCCCATTTTCTTGTATGCCTCGGTAAAGACATTGACGATTTCCTGAACGTCTGCTTCTGAGTGGGTGTACACTACAGTATCAGCATACTGGAGCTCAATGATTGCAGTCGGCTTGGAGTCAAATGAGGTTAAACAGCTTATCATCATCAGTAGTTTAGCTTCACCCCTGCTAGAAGCTTTTTGGTGGTCAGATGTAAAATTGCAGCAAGAAATTCTGAGAAGAGTGTTGGAGCAATGATGCAGCCTTGCTTAACTCCTGCTTTAACCTCAAATGGAACTGTGATAGATCCCTTACTGAGAACCACTGCTCTCATAGAGCAGGCAGAAAATGGGGACAAATTTTGGTGGCCATCCATACTTCAAAAGGATCCTCCACAACACTTCTTCGCTGATAGAGACAAAAGCTTTGGTGATATCAAAGAAGAACATGTAGAGAGGCTTATGTTGTTCCCAACATTTCTCCTGCAGCTGGTGAGCTATGAAGATCGTGTCAGTTGTACCTCATGATGAACTAAACCCACACTGAGATTCTGGGAGGAGCTCTTCAGCAAGTTCAGAAAGGTTCTCACAATGATATTTCCTGTAGTCAGATGTACCTCCTTTCTTAAAGACTGTCACAATCATGGTGTCCCTGAGGTCATCTGGGATTTCCTCATTATTCCAGATCCTTAAGATGAGGTCATGAAGCTGTGATATGAGCTCCTCTCCTCCCTGTTTTAAGATTTCAGCAGCACTATGTCATAATTTCCTTCTTAATTGGTAATTACGTTATCTGGAAGAGAGGACTAAAGCCAAAAGGGTGATAACTGGGGTTTGCTGTGTGAAAGGAAATGCAAAGGAAAGAAAGGTACATATGAAACAGAAACAAAGTCCAAACTATAATTTTACTGGAAAATTACCTTTTTTTTAGAGGAGAACATTCCATTTTTGCAAGCTGCCATCTTCACATCTATAAAGATTTCAAAACCTTAAGAAAAATGTTAAAGTCTTATGAAGCTTTCTCGTCTCCTCTAGAATCTTAAAGCAGAATCCAGTATTAACAGACAAGTAACAAGAATTCTAACTACTGCATAGTCTATGACACAGATATACAACCTGGGGATCGCAAACAAGATTTTTGCCCCATTTTTCTTTATGGCTAGATGGCAGAATTGTTCCTATAACTTTTCTAGTGTAATGGGGGAAATGGAATATAATATTAGGAAGGCTAAGCCATGGATTGAGATGAAACTAGAAAGCATCATATCATAAAAGGGAAAAAAAGCCTTCCACAAGGATGTCAGCAATCACAGGAAGACCAAGGAAAACTTTGTTTTAATTTTCCACAGTGGAAACAAATCTTAAATAAATCTCTGATTTGAGCACTGTTTCTAATTTATGGTCAAGCATCTCCAGCAGAACGGAAAGACATAAACCTAAAATCAAAGTTGAAAAGAGGTCCATGTGCAGGATGTGGTTGATTTCAGTGGTTTGAGTGTTAGTTTGATAAGTTATCAAGTGAAATAGCAAATCTGTTTAAATTGTAATAATTGAGTCTAAAACTCTTCAGGTCTGTGAAAATCTGTTTCAACATATGTTAAATAATTATCAACATTTCCACCCCCAGGACAAGGAAGGAAGCACTTGGTCTAGATGGGTAAAATCACTTTGTAATTTTCACAAATGTCATATTTACTGAATAATGAAAAGCAAATTACGACTGCTGTGAGCTTTGTAACCTACAACAGTGGGAAATGAACTATTGCATATTGACAATGAGCCAAATGAGCTGGCTCTTATGTTCAGCCATCTTATGCCAAGCAATCTAACATTCAGGAAATTAATTTTCTTGCTGGCAACTTGCTTGGGAGGGACTTGTGTACTGAGGTAGCACAGGCTTTTTCATGAAGATAATAGGAATAATTGTGTGGTACATCTGATAGTGCTATAGATTTATAGATGTGTTTATGTGATATAGAGCATGCTCTGCATATAAGAAATCCTGCTTGTTCTTCCCCCTCTTTTTGTATTTTATTATCTTTATTTGTAAGAGAAATTATTTGTGTGTCAATGTCAATGTATCTTTAAAAAATGACTGTTGTCCAAAGGTCTAATTTGAATAGTTTAATGGCATTGACTCTTTGGAGTGGTCTCTTATTGCACATGAGTGTTGGAGGGGATTTGTTATTCCAGCAAATATTTCCAATTGAAAAGAAAAATGATGGAAAACACATTAATGAACAGATTAAAAAAGATGTTTCCAGCCTCATCCAGGTATTACATTTATTCAGGTAACAGTTGAATTGTATCAGTGTTTCTGCTTTGCACTCTTCTTTGTATTCCCTTTGGCTCTCATCTCTACACCTTATTGCTTCAATAATGTTCTTTCAACAGTTCTGTTTTGCTGCTAGCTAATGGACTGTTATTAATTTTCTTATCCCTTAGTCCTCTTCTAAGATTTAAAAAACAAAAATTGCAGACCTTTGGTGTTTTGTACTTGTGTGTCGTTTGCTGCTGAGATTTAAAATGCTTTGTTTGGATAAGAATTCAGTCAGCAACTATTATTATGTCTTAAGTATCAAGGCTTCAATACAATAGGATGAAGCGAGTTACAGGGGCAAATCTGCCCCCCATTGCTGCAGTTGAGGCTTCCCTGGTAGTGGCCCTGGGCATTTACAGTTTTATGAAGACCTGAACTAAAGAGTTTTGATTCTTTTGATTTAAAAAAATACAGGGACATTGCGTCAAGGCTCCAGACACCTAAGTATTATTAACAGATAACAATCCCAGCTTTCCATACAAACTCAGCGTCAGATGCTTACCAGAGCCTTTTTCCTTCGCTTCATTACTGGGAAGAGAGCTTTATAGCTCACTAAATCCTCTTAAATGACTGCCACATACCCAGAAAATAAGCAAAATTGGACTCTTTTGGAGTCAAAGAAAAAGAAGTTTCTAGGACTTTGGGAGCTTTCACAAGGAATGGCTTGCCAGACTCTTGTTCCCTTTATAGCAAAGAAGATCTGGCTGTGGCACTATGGCACAGGAAGAGAGAGAGCCTTTGGGTGGGTTGGTCATGACCAACTAGGGATTTCGTGTGTTCTTTTTATAAAAAGTCAGTATTTACCAGATATTACTTACCATATTTGTTCAAATACAAAATGAGGTTTTATTTCCCTACATACACATAGGGGGAAAAGCCCATTATCTTATATTTGCATTCAAGAAAACCTAATTAAATACATTACCTATCATTAAACTGCTGCCAAAAGCAGCATGTGCTCAGTAATGGAAATCAATTATAAAGCTAATTAAATGCAGCCAACACTGAGCATTACTATAAAACATATGGCCCATATTGGGCAAACAGGCTGGTCGGTGTTGCCCCCAGGATTCCTTTTACCAGAGACCTCCAAGGATTGACACAGCCCTTCATTTGTTTTAGTAACAAGTGAACTTTAATAGTAATCCCTATGCTTTATTACAAGTTTCCTCCTTATAATATGACCTGGCAAAATGTTCCTTTAGACATTCAGTAGCAACCTTCAGTGGTACTGGCCTCAGATCCTCTGCTGGGTGTGTGGGATGTCAGTTTCTGGATTCCTTATTGTTAAAACAAGAATTCCAAGGTTGGTCTTGTCTCCCCAAAGTGGCAACACAAACACACACTGTCTCTGCTTGTCCACTGCTTTAATAACTTTCTCATCTCAAACTGTCCAATCTTCAAGTTTCTTACCTCCTCTTTTTAGATAAGGTCCTCTAATCCTATTCCATTTTTGGTTTCCTTTCCTTCTAGGGAAACTACTGTGCCTGGTTAGCCTGCCGTACCAATCACAGCACTCACTTTTCCCAGTGCCTTATAAGGCACTCCGTACAATTTCATTTCTTAGTTCCAGGAAGGCCTAAAGTTATGCTAAGAGCCTGAGCACAACTGAGTTTGCCTGCTACACTAAGAGACTTTTTTTTGAGTGGTCCTTAAAAAAAGAGCAGGTGTTCCCTCCACAGGGAACTGGCACCAGGCCTGGGGGTACTGCAATTCCAAGCTGGCACCAGGATGGACAATCAGCTCTGACACCATTCTCCTGGTGCCAAAAATGCTTGATCTTAGACAGAAGGCCAAGATGCTGATGGGAACCTATCACAAGGATGGCTTAGTGAAGCCTATCTAAATAAGATATATGGTAGAGTCCACTGAGTACCATCCTTTCAGTGCTGACTCTTTTCCAAGTCATCAGGAGCCACAACACTGCATATATTTTGACTCCCTCTTCATTCAGATGCAGCTCAGCTGCACCTTTCTTTCCCACTTCTTCTGATTCCTGTTTCTTCACGAGCCTTAACTGTCTGACAAACGTCAATGTTGTGTCTCACTATGACTTGAAAAAGAGTCAACACTGAGGAGATGGTGTTCAGTGGACTCTACCATATGTAGAGTGGTGGGGTCACATTAATAATGTGCAACAGACTGAGAGAGGAGGCAACAGAGGGATTCCAGGTGAACTGCCTGCAGCCCTCTGTTCCCTCCTCTCTCAGTCTGTCCCACATTATTAATGTGACCCCACCTCTCCATGAGGTGAGGAACCAGATCAGGCTGTCCTGCACCTCATCTGTATGTACATTTTTGGAGGATGGGTGGTGGGCTAATTAGCACATGGCTCCTTTGTGGGGGGAATCTAAGCACATGCATCAGTGCTGACCTGTAGGGTCACCAAGGCTGAAAATGCTGTTGACTTTGCTGGGGGCCAGACCAGTGAACTGCATGGTAAGTTGTGAGCCTTTTGTCTTTGGACTAATATGATGCATAGTTTGCATTACATATAAGTAGGTACACAAGTGCTGCTTAAAATAATGTTTATGGATTACCTGGGCTAAAACTTGTACCAGTTTCAAAAAAGGTAAAATACATCAATTCTGAATGAACTAAGTCTTTGAATACTATATGCAAATTATTACAGGTATTATTTTAAGGTTAGTGTTTTCAAATTTGTTCCTCACTTCCAAGTGCTCAGGGAAGGTAGGATCTGACAGTAAGGAGGGGGAAGGGGCTACAGGGGGAAGAAATTGAGGGATAGAGAGCAAGGGGGTTACCTGACACTAAGATTTATTTTCCCTGCTGTATCAGTTGGGGAGGGAGGATAAATTCAAGGCAAGCCTCCAATTACAAGATACTATACCTGGAAAATTAAACAAATTTATAAATATTCCATATATAAATCTAATTATTGGGGGGTTGTCTTGTATTTAAATAAATATGGTATTTAATCATAGAAAATAGGGCTGGAAGGGCCCTCACCCAACCTTCATCTAGTCCAACCCCTTGGTCAAAGCAGGATCATCCCTAACCAAACCAACTCCTTCAAGTGTTTGTTCAACCTATTCCCAAAACTAAAGAACAATAAAAACACATTGCCCTAAAACACCAAAAAACATCCTAACCTGCCAGAAATTAATCCAGGAGATGAGGGCACTGGCCACTTCCTGCCACTGCAAGGACTGTTAAAATACACTCAAGAGATCCAAGGAAAAGGACTACAGCCCCTGGTCGAAGATCAGTAACCCCTACCTTCCATGTCAATCTCATTAGAGGTCAAAATTCCTTCCCGATACCAAATGTAGTGGTTGGTATGACCCTTTACCCAGGAGTCTCTGGGTTTTAGTTGCAGCAAAAGCATTAGCGGATCCCAGTCAAAATCCCCAGCATTGGCTGCACCCATCAAACTGCTTCTGAAGAATGTGGGGGGTGGGGAAAAACCCCTGACATCCGTAACAACAGAAAGGCAACGAAGAGAGTCCAGAAGCCTAGGAAAAATCCAACACCCTCCACATTACTTTGCAACCTGGTAACAGCAAACAACTTGCACATAACACTACATAACTGGAGAGCCAGAGCACCCCTTTCTGTTATGTTTATTGCCTCCATAAACTTCTTCCTGCCCCTTTAATCTTCTTTCATAGCTAAGCCACTTGTAGAGATCTGCTTAATTCTCCTGCTGTTGAACATTGCCCTCTCCAACACCTACCTGCTTGGGGCTGCAGAGTTCTTCCCATGATCTCCCAGGCTAGGGACAAACATTATATGTAAACCAGTTTAACTGATCATAAACTGGTTCAAACCTGTAACAGAACAGAAGCTCAGTCCACATAAACCAGCTTTGAAATGGCTGAAATTGATTTAAGATAAACCTGGTTGAATGTAGTATCAGACTTAACTGATTTGGGTCAAACGGATTTATGAAACTTCTGTCCCAGACCGCTTCCTATTTCAAGCTAAATCAGAGTCCTCCAGCACCCCAGCTTTCCTTCCAGCCCTGCACTGGGCTGGACTGTGCTGTCTGCTGCAGTAGAGAAGGGTTGTGGGGGACAGGGACTGCCCCACCCCGCAGCAAACCTTGGCTCAGGTCTGGGGCCAGGGGCCAGGAGTTAAACCTACCTTCCTAAGTACAGAGCTACCCTGCTGCTAAACTTTCTGAAAGTTATTGTTGGCTGTGACTCTGTACTACAAATCCCAGAGGCACCTGGACACAGGAAGAGGAAGTGATGAGTAACTCAATCCTGCTGCTGTGATTCTAGACTGCAAATCCCTGAGACCTCAGGAGCAGCAGGAAGAGGAAGTGAATACACAGGCCATGCTGGCTACATGCCAGAGAGCGCCGCCCAGCTTCTGGCCTGAGCCACTGCAGGCATGTGGCTGCATTTCCTGAATCAAAGAATGGGATGTTCAGTTATTTTGCAGTTTAATCGCTGCAGTTTAGACTAACCTGCAAAGACCAAATCAATTCAGCCTCAGGCTTCTTGACTGTCTGTACTTAGCCCCAGTAATTTGTGTATGGAAGGTTCCTGGGATTCCTACTGTTGCCCTTTTATGCTCCAGGCATAGCCATCCTAGCTCAATCCTGGCCAATGCCTATGCAGCCTTTTGTTGCAAACCTCCAGTGATGGAGATTCCCTAGGCAGACTTTTCTACTGCCTCACTGCTAGAACAGTGAAGAAATTTTCCCTGGTATTCAATATAAATCTACTTAGCTGCAATTCCAAGCCATTGCTACATGTCCTACTCCCTGCAGCAATTGAGAAAAGATTGCCTCTTCTTTATGGCAGCCCTTTAGTTATTTGAAGACACCTAACACATCCCCTCTTAGTAACCACAAGTCGAACATTCTTATTTCGTTCAGTATCTCCTCATACCATTTGTTTTCCAAGGCCTGTATCATTTTTGTTGCCCACTTCCAGACCTTCTCTAACTTCATATCCTTTTTAAAGTGATGTTAGAAATATTATTAAAAATGCATTATCAATAGCAGATTTAGAAAAAACACAGCTGCTAGCCCTCCTTGTCTCCTTAATGGGAGAGGGAAGGGGGGTTGGAAATTGAAGGGAAAACTACCAAAGGCTCTTTGTAC
>NW_017728948.1:43977175-43985731 GCF_001723895.1 Crocodylus porosus
TGACGTATTCACATGCATGTTTGTATGAACCGGAAATGAGTTGTAAGAGTTCCTGCTTCTGTACACGTGCCAGAAGAGAGGGGATAAAAGCCTGCTAATGATTGTTCCCGGGGGCAGAGGGTTTTGATCTTTTGTCTTCTCCCTCTGACTCTATTTGCAAATATATACCTTTTGTATCACCAACAATGTGTGCCTAAGGATTATTATTCATTGAGCCTCCAAAGAAACGAACCGTGATTTTTACATCAGTGAGGAGTGAATTTTTTTTATTTATAAGGTGTATATATGGTACCTATCATTGTGACACCTATCCTTTTCCACATCAGTAGCTTCTTCACTTCATAAAAGCTTCCCCACTTTCTAGTGAGGCAACTAGTAAATAGCATGTTAATGTTCCTCAGCACAGTACTAAGTCCAACGCAGATCCTCAGGAGGAACAATCCTCTGGCTCTATAATTAAACTTTTTATGCAGCGCTCATACTGAGAGGTTTCTGCATAACTGATACTCTTTCCCCTCTTGTAAAGCTTTCACTGCATTACTCCCCTATGTTTCTGAATATTGCCTCACTTCCTGTCCCCTGAAAAAGGGGAAACTTTCTTTTGCTTAATCTTTTCTTAGTATAGAAAACATGGCTTTAGGTTCCCAGTGAAATTTGAGTCTGAATAACTAGGCATTCCCTTCATCCCACAATTGTCTATGTATGCCATTCCTTTCTGTCCTTGAATTTTCATGAAGATCCTCTTGTTCTAATGAAAGCAGAGACCCTTTCTCAAAATAAAATCCTCAGACATGAAAACTCTGACACTAGCTTGTTCTGTTCATAGTATCAGATAATCAGTATGATTACCCACTTTCATCTATGAGATGAAATAGTGTATTCTAGCTACACTTAAAACTGTATATTTTGGACATGCATGAAAGTATAAAGAACATATTGACATGCTAGTTGGAATACAGCATGTAGTTACAAGAACAGTTAGAAAAGAAAACTGCTTTAAAAATATGAATTGCCTTTAATAATTTGATCATTAAAGGTTAAGGATTTGGCTCAGATGACTGCAGAAATGTCAAAATGTTTGGTCAAAAACATAGTATCATCATAGTGTTTAGGGTCAGAAAGGACCTAAACAGACCATTAGGTCTGACCCCCTACCCTGGGCAGGAACGGGTGCCGGGGTCATATCACCCCAACCAAATATCGGTCCAGCCTCCTCCTGAAGACCCCCAAGGTAGGGGAGAGTACCACCTCACTTAGGAGCCCATTCCAGAGCCTGGCAGCCCTAACTGTAAAGTAATGTCTCCTGATGTCCAGCCTGAACCTTCCCTCTAACGATTTGTGGACGTTATTCCTAGTAACAGAGCCACCCCCAATTCTCACTGGTCCCCCCTGGTGAGTTTGTAAATGGCCACCAGATCCCTCTCACCCTTATCTTGTGGAGGCCCTGAATAGGTTCAGGCCCTCTCTTCGTAGGGCCTGACCCACTGCTCCTTGACCGTGCGAGTGGCCCTCCTCTGGAGCCTCTCAGTGCTAGCCGCATACCTTCTGAAGCGAAGTGCTCAGAACTTGATGCAGTACTCCAACTGTGGCCTGACCAATGGCGCACAGAGGGGAAGGATCACCTCCCTGGATCTGCTCGTGATAAAAACACCAAAAAAAGCCCCACTAAACCACCCAATCTATTCAGATGTCAGGGAGGCTGGGTCTAACTAAGGTAATACCTCTTCTGGGCATGCATGGGGCTTGACCTGAAAATGTGACAAGTTTAAATAAAGCACCATTTTGTGGGGTATTTTTTTTGGGGGGAGGGGTGTTAATATCTGCAAGTAGCCTTAATTTCCATTGAAAAACATTTGAGAAATGAGGCAAAGAAACTTTTGCTTAATGTCCTATGGAAGAACAGCACCAGTTCATCATACATAGCTAACTCTAAAAATAAGTGATCTCTTTCTTTGGAAAGGAAAGTAATTGCTGAGGGCTGGCTCATTTCTACTGCTGTTAATATTGTATTGGAATATTTTCTAAAAAATTGATTTCTTCTTTGGCCTACAGAGGGCATTATTTCCTACAAAATTAAGATTTGACAGATGAAATAGTCTCATAAAATATATATTGCAAAGCCTGTACAATATCTTTGCTATGCCACAAATGTAATTTTTATAAAGTAAAAAAAAATCTTAATCTATAGATTTGTCCAAGATTGCAGCTTGTATATATGTAATGTGAATACCAAAAGCCATCACAATATGGTCCTATCATGTTGAAATATGATATAGATCAAAATCTAAAATTACAGTTATTTGAAATAAATTGCAATTAAAATAATCCGGGCAGTCCAAATCTGCCTGAGTCTCATCACATTTCCCCAAAAAGTCATAAACAAGCAAGATTGCTAAAATGCAACAGCTATCAAAGGTAAACAATATAGATTTTTTAAAAGTTCGTCCTCTTCTCCCTATCCTGTTCAATGCTACACATTTCACTGGCCTCATTCACTCTTCTAAACCTTCACCCAACACTCAGTAGTTCTGCAACTATAACTAATCAGTTAAGATTATTTACATAATGCAGTTTTGGAAGTGGGAGCAGTGGTAATTATAAGAATGCTGTTCAAACTCTGGATTCTGCTTTTTTTCAGGGATAGTTTCCACAGGCCAGATCAACCCCAGCATGCCCAGATTTGGACCTGTGAGGTCTCTGCTGGCCCCCGTGAGCTGGGATCAGGCTCCAAGGCCCTGCACTGCCTCTACCCAGCCTCATGTGCTGGAGTCAGGACTCTGTGCTAACCTTGCCCAGCCCTGCACACTGGGATCAGGGCTCCATGCTGCCTTCTGTGCCCAATCCAGCACCCAGGGCCTTGGTTCACAGGGCTCCCCAAGGACCTGTGAGCCTGATGACACAGTCCTGGAGGCAAGAACTAGCCTGCAGGTGGCAATTTAGCACCCCCCCCCCCCCGCCAGTCTTATATGCCTCTGTTTGAGCTCTGTTATTTTATTTACAGCTTCAATAGGTGTTACAACTGCAGTCTTCACTCTTCATCCCAAAGTCAATATACCTATATTATAAAAAGGTCTGCTGCCCCACCATGGTCAGCAAGGAGCTGAAGTTTTCTAAGCATCACCTGAGCAATGATCTTTCCAATAATGCTTAGCAGTGAAAATCCATAATAGGTTTTACAATTGTTGTGGTCACGCTTATTCTTGTACAGAGTAACTATGTTGGTATGTCACACATCTTGTGGCACTGTCTTTACCAGTCAGCAGTAAGAAGCTTGCATAGGTAAGGAAGAAGGACAGGTTTCCAGCACAATTAAGACACTCAAGAAGGCTAAAATTTGTTTTATGAATCTGAGTAAGAGGTATACATTTAAATAGAATGACTACAGGGCTAATAAACAATATTTTTCGACTATTTTTACCTGGTTTGTTGTAGGTTTTTAAAACTTTACATATAGTCTAGCAAATTAGTGCATATTGAAGTATAGCAGGGGTTTTCAACCGTTTTTAGTCTAGGTACCCTGGTGGTCAGATGCCAAGTGGGGAGTGGCGATAACGCATGGCCAAACGCCTGTGGCAGGGGTAGTTCAGAGTCAGATGCTGAGCAGGAGGTGGAGGGTGGGGTGGCATACGGCTGGATGCCAAGTGAGGTGGGGGGGTTAGCGCACATCTGGACGCTGAGTGGGGTGGGTAGATTACGGCCGGACGATGGGGGGGGTAGCATGTAACCAGATGTCAAGTTGCGGGGGGGGGGAGGCAGCATGCAGCTGGACACAGAGCAGGGAGGCTCTGTGTCCAGAACCTCTGTGGACAGTGGATGGGTGGGGATGGAGTGCCACTGCCTCCCAGGAGCAGGGCTGGGGCAGGGCAGGGCAGGGCAGGGAAGCTCACAGGGCTGGTGTGTGACGCCGGCAGCCACTGTGTGCAAGCTTCCCTGCTCCGGCCCTGCTCCTGGGATGTGGCAGCACTCCATCCCCACCCACCTGTGTGTACCTGCTAGCAGCGGTCCAAGTACCCCCAGGGGTACACATACCCTTGCTTGCCAACCCCTGCAGTATAGCACTAATCCCTAGCATATTAGTAAAACGTCTAGTTTTTCTTTAATTGGAGAAAAATATGTGTTGTGTTATATATGATGATGTGCCACACCATCTGCACCCCACTTCTCAAAATCCCAGTTCTGCCCACGCACTTATGCATGTGATCTTAGTGATCAAGTTTTATGCACATGATCGGAGTTTATGCAAGTTTTATGCATGTGATCTTAGTCATTTGCTGGATAGTAAAATAAGTGATAATTCAAGCTTAGCATTGTCAGATGCTGATATAAACTGTAAACTACTATTGCATTTACAGGCATAATGTGCTCTTTTTATAAAAAGTTTCAGTACCATGTCACAATTGTATAGCTATAACAATGCAACATTCATTGGGAACTGCTGAATATTTAGCACTTTTGAAAATCAGGTTTATTTTGGGGTTTAAATTTTTGGACTTCTTGTCCAAAATCACCAAAGCATATAGTTATAAGACAGCAAAATGGCCAGTGTATTAAGATGTAACTGCTTTAAGCTTTATCCCAAACCCTGACCCAGTCATGTCTGTTATAAAAGAACTTTCCTCTGATTTAAAACATGAGTACTTCTAGGATTATTTTCAAGAACCCAATTACTACATAGTCCTGATTGTAACTTGACTGAAACAGTGTAACATATTTGATGCATCATTTTAGGAGTGCAGGAAGCCACATAATGCAAAATAATGTAGAATCAAATTTCCTTAGAAAGGAAGGGCAATAACAGCTTCATGAGAACTGGAGAAAGTATGAAGACTATTGTATCACACTTTTTTTAAACAAAAAATTTAGTAAAAATATTATGTAGTAGTACCAGAAAGCTAAAGCCATTGATACAGTATTTCAAATGTACTATGAAAAATCAACACTTAGTAATTTGCATAGGGGAAAAACTATTTCCAGCATTGAAGATCTTATTTACATTAGCACAACCAAATAATTTAAAACAGAAAATAAAGTCTCCAAAAAAAAAAATCTCCAGTTTGAAAGTAAAGCAAACACCTAGAGCAAGGGCTGTCAGCCAATACACAATTAAAAACCGCCAACATTTGTTCTAACTTTTATGTTTGTCCAAAAGGCAACTAAACTGATTCATCCTTGGACTTTGGAATTAGCTGTTGTCTAGAGAAAACTATAAAACCATGTTTTCACACATCAGAGGCCAAGGACTGAGGATCTGCCTGCAGTCAGTCATCAGAAATATACAGCAAATAATGTAAACTGGAAGGAAGCTACTAATGTGAATGGCAGCCTTAACAAAACACAGGAAAAATATTTCCAGAATGAATATCAAGTAACATCAAAACCATATATTTTTTTCAGATAAGTTGGCAGAACAAGGAGCAACAGCAGAGCCCTTTGCTTTGGGGGGCCTGCAGCCAGTGCCTTCTAGGCATCACCGCAGCTGCCATGCACCGCCAGCTCCGCCACGGCTGCCATGTACTGGCAGCTCTGCTGCGGCTGCTGCGTGCCACTGGCTCCGCGCTCTGGCCTTGCCACCCCATCCAGGCTCCAGTCCTGACATCTGCTCCACGCTCTGGCCAATTGCCACCCCTCCTGCCATGGCCCCACACGGGCTGATATGCCCTTGAGCCTACGCACCCCTAGGGACAGCAACAGTCTCAAGTTGCAGCAAGGGAAGTTTAGGTAGCTATTAGGAAGAATTTTCTCACTAGAAGGGTAGTAAAGCACTGGGACAGGTTACCCAGGGAGGTTGTGGACACTCCATCCTTGGAAGTTTTTAAGAGACAGACAGGCAAAGCCGTGGCAGGGATGATCTAGTCCTGGATGGTCCTGCTTTGAGCAGGGGGTTGGACTAGATGACCTACTGAGGTCCCTTCCAAACCTAATTTTGCATGAGTCTATGAAAGGTTCCTATGGTATGGCAGAAATGGAGAACCGTTATTGCAATGAAGATTTACCATAAAAAGGTAGTGAGTGATAACTTATTCAGTGTTTTAAGCTGTTTAAAAGTATAAAATGACAACAGAACTGAGATTCCCAGTTATCTCAATGAAGTTAAATCAAGCTGTAAAATCTGAAGCTGAGTCTAATTTAGCAGTGTCAATTTACCCTACAATCCCAAATTGTCTCCCTTAGATTTCCAAGTGCTAAGTCACAATTTCCCTCACCCATTTCACAAGATTTAAAGAGCACATTTTAATTGAAAAATGTGGTGAGAACATAGTTAAACTTAATATTTAAAAATAACAAATGGTTGTATTAATTGAGATATTTGTTTTGTATGTTACCATATTGGAAAATGTCCATTCAGTTGCTTCAGTGGTGAAGACTTCCATGACTTGGCTTTTCTCTCCTAGAGCATTTGAATCCCTTAAAAGATCTCAGTTAATCAACACATATTCATGACTTCGTGACATTTCAACCTGCACCAAATAGTATGCCATTAGAAAGATTTCCTATGCAGTACCTTGCTTTTAAATCTGCAATCTTTTGAGTATTAATGTCATTATTGAATGGTCAAATAATGACATAATCTAAACACAGACATTACTATATTTACCAACCTACAAGACAGACAGCACCTGCTTACTTATCACAGTCCCTTTGGTTTGTTACAGTAGATTTGACTCTCTTCCACAGTTGGCCAAGTCAATAACACTTAGCAGTAGATTTATATTTCCAAAGCACTGTACAAATACTTGCCAATTATCACAAGACGCTGGTCAGGTCACAATTGGAGTACTGTGTCCAGCTCTGGGCACACTTTAGGAAAGATGTGGCCAGCATCAAGAGGGTCCAGAGGAGGGCCATTCACATGATCAGGGGACAGCAGGGCAGACCCTATGAGGAGAGGCTATGGGACCTGAACCTGTTGAGCCTTCACAATAGAAGGCTGAGAGGGGACCTGGTGGCTGTCTATAAACTAAGTGGGGGGACCAGCGGGGAATGGGAGAGACCCTGTTCCCCCAAGCACCTCCCAGAGTAACAAGGAATAAAGGCCATAGGTTTTTTGAGAGTAGGTTCAGGCTGGACATTAGAAGGCATTACTTCACAGTCAGAGCGGCTAGGATCTGGGTCCAGCTTCCAAGGGAAGTGGTGCTGGCTCCTACCTTGCGGTTCTTTAAGAGCAGGCTTGACAATTACCTAGCTGGGGTCATATGAGCCCAGTACTCTCTCCTGCCCAGGGCAGGGGGTTGGACTTGATGATCTACTTAGGTCCCTTCTGACCCTACATCTATGAATCTATACTGGCTGGTAAACTCAGGGTTCTGCTGCACTCATCACTACTCTTAGACTCCCACAGTGTAAATGCCTATGTTCATCTCTGAATAGGCCTTCTGTTTTGCTATGTCACTGAGAATTTGCCATCACTCATATGAACATGAAACATGAGTAGCCTTTATCCTGTTGAATAGGAGGTTTCAATCTAGAGGGGAGAAAGTAACTTGCTCTAGTTTTCAAGTTTCAGTCATTAAACACGTCATTGTCATCATCAGCAATCCCTTGATTTGAAGATGATCTCTACTACACTGATGGGTCTTGAGGTGACTTAAGAGTCCAATCTTTGAGCTATGGAAGTGTCTGCAGAAGTTCCAACTACTTCCACAAGCTGAGATTTGTTCCTTTTCCTTCCTCCACTCTCTCTTCTCTGCTTTGAGGGCAGGATGCTTTACCTCAAAATGGGCTGGTGCTTGGTGGAGGTTGCAGAACCATTCGAGTTGGTTAACAGCTGGCTCCTCTCAATTCTTGATGTCAGCATCTGTCTTCTTAAGGAATGTCTTCAATGTGTCCTCATAGTGTTACCTTCAGCCACTGCAAGATCTCAGGCCACAGCTAAGCTGAACATGTATCATCCCATATCTGCGCGTACTGCTTTCAGGTAGGTGACCATAGGTCCCAGATTGGCTAGAACAGTCCCAGATTTCAAACAGGTCCCAGCTGGCTGGTGAAAATTAAAACAAGCATCTTGGGCATGGGGCACAGGGTGGGGGGGCAAAACTGCAGGAACTGTGAAATAGGAAGTCCTAGAAGACAGCAAAATTGCCCATTAACATTCATTGTTACTTCATAGGTGATTGTTAACACCTGTGAGGTAAAGAACAATGGGTCATTAACTGGACATTGATTCCCTGCAGTAAGGGGGGAGCGGCATCTAGGATTTTGCAGTGTCCATATGGTCACTGTGGCCGGTCTGGGGATGAATAACGAATACTCTCTCGCAGGGACTTACCTGCCGTGCCTTAAGATGCTGGGAGAATAAGAAAATAAATTATCCCTGAGAGATAGCGTAGTTAATCACGTGAGTCATAAGATAAATGACATTTTGTTTATCGGCGAACTTGGCCAGTCCAAGTCACCTGGTCATAGAAGGAAATGAGATTGGTCAAACAAGACCTACCCGCAACAAACCCATGCTGGCTGTCCCTTAGCATGTTAGCCTGGGCCAGTGCATCAAGGATGGCCTCCTTAATAAACTTTTCTAAGATCTTCCCCAGGATAGAAGTCAGGCTAATGGGCCTG
>NW_017728948.1:43986331-43987577 GCF_001723895.1 Crocodylus porosus
GATCAGCTCATGGTCGCTGTCACCCAGCTTCCCATCGATCACTAGGTCACCGATTAGGTCGTCCCCCTTAGCCAGTACCAGGTCGAGCAGCGCTTTGCCTCTCGTTGGCCCATAGACTTCTTGAGTCAGGTAGAGGTCATCCATGCACGATAGAAAGTTTGCGACCGCTTGGATTTTGCTGAGTGATCTTCCCAGGAGATGTTCTCCATGCCTTTTCTTCTCCCGATCCCTTTCTGTGAGTTTGCTCACCCATCTGATCAGTTGTCACAGCGAGGCTTCCAGCGACTTCAGTCTCCAGGTGCTCTGAGGGCAACATCCCCTTCATATGCCTCTGCTTTTATCCCTCCAGCTTGTCGCTTGCCATTTAGCTCTTCCCCAGTGCGCAGATCCCTTCAGGAAAACCAGTGTTTTAATTACTCTTGCCCCTATCTTGACTCTGCTCTGTGCCCCCTCTTTGGGGTTACTCCCTTTAGTGCAGGGTTGTCCGTTACAGTCACCGATGTACAGGTCAGTGTTAGAGTTTTGTTACACAATTTTGTGCGTCTCCTGGAGCTCTCAGCAAATGGACTGTCTGCTCATTAAGACCTGAAACTAGTTTCAAGCAGGATCAAAGAAACATGACTCCAGGGCAGGATTCTCTCCGATCTGTGCTACGCTAAGGTACAGCCACTCTAGGCTACACTGTCATATAAACACCCTGCTAGCCCCACCTCCCCTGCTTGGTCCAGACTGAACCCACTGCCCCGCTCCCCAGGCGTGCACTTACTAACCTCCTCACTCCCTGCTTATTTGTGGCTGTCTGTCCTGGGGCAGCAAGCAGGGAAGGATTAACCTGCCTTTCTGGCCACTGCCACCACTTCTGCTCTCTGGGCTAGGCTCAGCCTGGGGAAGACCAGCAACCCAGCGGTGGCGGCACTGGGCAAGCAAGTTAACCCTTTTCTGCCTGCTCCCCTGGGACAGAGCCTGGGCAGCCACAAGTACGCGGGGGGCAGTGAGTGGGCACCTGGGCGCCGGGGAGGAGAGAGGGCAGTGGGACCAGTGTGGGCGGCAAGGGAAGTGCGGCTCGTGCAGGGGTGGGCAAAATGCGGCCCGCCCTGACACCAGCGATGCTCCTATGGCGCCGGCGCTCGCGGGCCGTGCTCTGCAGTCTCCCGGCTGAGGCCAAGGGCGGAGCCGGGCCGCGCTCGGCCCCGGGGCTGGCCCTGCTGCCCGGGAGGCGCCGTGCGGGCCCCGCCCCCATGGCGCA
>NW_017728948.1:43987704-43989441 GCF_001723895.1 Crocodylus porosus
CCGGCGGGATGGCGGAGGCACGAGCGGGCCGAGCCGCCGCGGAGCAGTGGCTGCGGTGGGATAAGGTGAGCGGGCGGGGGCGCCCATCAGCAGAGCCCGTCATGTCACCCGCGGGGCCCAGCAGCTGCGGCCGGCCGGGCCCTCTGCTCCGGCCCGCGGCGGCGCCTCCCTCCCCGGCCCCGGCGAAGGCGTGTGCGTGCTCGTGGCCACCCCGGGAGTTGCGGCGCGGTCCCCGCGCCGGCCCTACCAGGTCGCTGTGCCGTGCGCGGTGGGGGGCAGCCGCCTTTCCAGAAAGCAGAGGCTGGGTACATGCCCGGGAGGCCCTTGCCCCGCCGCAGGAGCGAAGCCTGTGGGCAGGGGAGGATGCGGGCTGCCCCGTCCATGGCCCAGCGGGTGGGATCCGGCAGAGAGGCTCGGTGCTGCCACCGACGTGGCAAGGTGCTCCGTCCCTGCCTGGCGTAGAGCGGTCGTGGTGCAGTGTTGCCTCCTGCTGCTGCTGGACGGGCAGGAAGTGCCTCACCACACGGCGCTCCCAGCAGCATCACTCAGCCTCCTGGCTTGCGCCACCATCCTGCACTGAGTCCCTGCTGGGCCACAGTGGGCAGCCAGCATCTGCTGTCACCCCATGCACAGATCTGGGGGGGCACATGCACCCCCCTGGACTCTCTCCCTGGGAGAGCAGGCAGCAGCAGGGAGCTAGTTGCCCAGACAAGCCTCCCATGGCTGTGTCCTGCTCCCCGACCAGCCATACACTCCCACCTAGATGCCACAGTGAGGCTGAACTTGGTTGTTTATTCCTGATTCCCAGTTATTTATTCCCGGTTCCTTATTCAAAGCAACTCTAGACGCAGTAAATACTTGTTATTAATGAATTCCACATCCAAAAGAGAGAGAATTTCATTAGCTATGCATACATACTAATGAATGTGTAAAATAATGTCCCACATCAAGTACAGAGCCCTAAATGAAGGTCAGATTAGGATGGGATTATGGGGCAAAATGCATCTTGGGCCACCCCAAATTTTGATGGCACAGGGGAACTGTCCCAAAGAACCCTGAACACAGTCCCGCCCAGTCCAAAACAGTTTGGACATAGCAGGCTGCCAACTAACAGCCCCCATGCCCACTATACCAAGTATAATGGTTTGAATACGGAACTGGTTTTTGGGCTGGGATTATGGCTAGAAATTGGGTTTGGGCCACTCCACAGCATACCTCTGTGCCACCAGGGGACTCTACCGAATGCATCTCACCACACTTATATACTTAGCACAGTCGCTTGGGTGCTGTCTGTCGGCAGCCTGGCACAGCCAAACCATACTTCAGGCCAGGCAAGTCAGCCGGCCGTGGCAATTTACACCCAGGAGTACTCAAGGAGCTGGCAAGCATCATAGCCCAGCCTCTGGCATGGATCTTTGAAAACTCCTGGCGCTCTGGTATAGTGCCCCAAAACTGGAAGAAAGCCAGTGTGGTGCCTATCTTTAAGAAAGGGCGGAAGGTGGATCCAGCAAACTATAGGCCTATCTTCTATCCCAGGGAAGATCTTAGAAAAGTTTATTAAAGAGGCCATCCTTAATGGACTGGCCAAGTTCGCCGAGGACACCAAACTTTGGGGCAAAGCATCCACACCAGAAGACAGACAGGTGATCCAGGCTGACCTGAACAGGCTCAGCAAATGGGCGAACAAGAACCTGATGGTGTTTAACACTGAAAAATGCAAGGTTCTCCACCTTGGGA
>NW_017728948.1:43990018-43998864 GCF_001723895.1 Crocodylus porosus
GTTTCAGGCTGGACATAAGGAAGAATTTCTTTACTGTCCGAGCCCCCAAGGTCTGGAACAGTCTGCCAGTGGAGGTGGTTCAAGCACCTACTCTGAACGCCTTCAAGAGCAAATTGGATGCTTATCTTGCTGGGATCCTATGAGCCCAGCTGACTTCCTGCCCTTTGGGCAGGGGGCTGGACACAATCTTCCTAGGTCCCTTCCAGCCCTAATGTCTATGAAATCTGTGTCCAGGAGTGTCCCCTGGTGGCACAGAGATGTGTTCTGGGGTGGCCCAAGAAGGATTTGTAGCCCAAAATCCAGTTCATTATTCTGGTCCAGATACTTAGCACAGCGTCTGGAAGGTGGTGTCATTTGGCAGCCTGGCACAGCCAAACAGTACTCTGGGCCGGGCAAGTCTTTGGTCATAGATGTCCAGGACAGTGCCCCAGGGCCAGAGAGGGATGGCATGGGGTGGCCCAGGAAGGATTTCTGGGTATAATCCCAGTACAAAATCCAGTTCATTATTCAGTTCCAATTATGTAGCACAGTGTCTGGGGGGTGGAGTCAGTTGGTAACCTGGCGCAGCCAAACCATGTTTTGGGCTGAGCAAGTCTCTGGTGAAAGATGTCCAGGAGATTCCCCTGGTGGCACATAGGTGTGGTCTGGGGTGGCCAAGAAGGATTTCTGGGTATTATCCCAGTCCAAAATCCAGTTCCTTATTTGGTTCCATATACTTAACACAGGGTCGGGGGGTGGGGTCTCAGCTGGCAACCTGGTGTGGCTAAACCACATTTTGGGCTGAGCAAGTCTTTGATCAGAGATCTCCAGAGGAGTCCCCTGGTGCTGCAGAGGCATGGCATCAGGTGGCCTAATAAGGGTTTGTGGCTATAATCCCACCCCAAATTCCAGTTCCTTATTCAGATCCATATACTTAGCACAGTGGCTGGAGTGCTCTCTTTTGGCAGCCTGGTATGACCAAACTGTGCTTTGGGCCAGGCAAGTCTGTTGTTAGAAATGTCCAGGAGTTTCCCCTGGTGGCACAGAGACATGTTCTGGGGTGGCCTAAGAAGGATTTCTGGGTATAATCCCAGCCCCAAATTCCCATGTATTTAGCACAGTGGCTGGTGTGCTGGCTGTTGTCAGCCTGGCACACCCAAACTGTGCTTTGGGCCAGGTAAATCCCTGGTCAGAGATATCCAGGACAGTCCCCCAGGGCCACAGAGTCATGTTCTGGGGTGGCCAAAGAAGGATTTCTGTGTATAATCCCAGCCCAAATTCCAGTTCCTTATTCGGATCCATATATTCAGCACAGCAGCAAGGGTTGTGTCAGTTGGCAGCCTGGCACAGCCAAACCATACTTTGGATCAGGCAAGTCTGTGGTGAGATGCGTCCAGTAGAGTCCCGCAGTGGCACAGAGGTACGCTGTGGAGTGGCCAAAGCAGAATTTATAGCCATAATCCCAGCCCGAAAGCCAGTTCCTTATTCAAGCCATTATGCTTATTATAGTGGGCATGGGGCTGTTAGTTGGCAGCCTGGCACAGCCAAACTGTGCTTTGGGCTGGGTGGGACTGTGTTCAGGGTTCTTTGGGACAGTCCCCGTGTAGCATCAACAGGAAATTTGGGGTGGCCCAAGAAATATTTTGCCCCATAATCCCATCCTAATCTGACCTTCATTTAGGGCTTTGTACTTGATGTGGGATATTATTTTACATGTTAATTAGTACATATGCATAGCTAATGAAATTCTCTTTCTTTAGAATTCATTAATAACAAGTTTGTATTGAGTCTAGAGTAGCTTTGAAAAAGGAACCAGAAATAAGGAACCAGGAGTAAACTGCCAACTTCGGCCTCGTGATGCTGCACACCTCCCTGCTTGGGCAGTGCTCTCAGGCCAAGCCGCTGGCCTTGCCCGACTCCCTCCCTTACCATGGGGACCTCAGTCTTTCCCCCACACAGATTTACCTGCAGGCAGGTGGGGGAGCTGCTGGCCCTGTGCGTGTGTGTATACTCATGCACATGATACCCCGTGCGTCCCGCTCCCCACAGCTCTAAGCAGCCACTTGGAGGCCTGCAATCTGCCAGCCTGCAAGCGGAAACCTGCTGTTTCCCACCTTTCCCCTCCTTCAAAGGAAAAAATCCATGCTTTTCCACTGCAATGGAAAACCTGGATCCCTGCACTTGATCCTGGAATCATAGTTTGTTGAGGGGAATCTGGGACAAATGCTGTTCCAGGGTCATTCAGCCTGGGACCAGGACTTGACCTTTACAGTTTGGGACTGTCCCTCCCAATTAAGGATGGGTGATTTCATTCTCTTGTATGCACACATGCATGGACATCTACCTAGCTAGCTATGTAGTTAGGCTTGGCAAGATTTGATTTTTATTGATAAATATTGATTAAATGCAGATTTTAGCTCATACTCTCAGAGCATCAGGAGTATATTTACATGGGGAACAACTGAAATTTATAGAAGGGGGACTGTAGCAGGGAATCCTTACCTCTGTAACTAGACAGTGGAAAGAGAGGGAGAGAAAGAGGGCAAAGGAGTTAAAGAGGAGAACAATAGGTGGCCTAATGACTTGTCAGTTAGGCAGTTAGCTGTTCCTTCTGCCTAATGACTCATCAATTAAGCAATTAGCTGCTCCTGTAGGAAGTGGCTTGCTTAAACAAACTCCTTCTCCAAAAGGGATGGTTATTCAAGGCTCCAGCCTTGTGCCATTGAACACCTTCAAGAGCAAATTGAATGCTTATCTTGCTGGGATCCTATGACCCCAGCTGACTTCCTGCACTTTGGGCGGGCAGCTGGACTGGATGATCTTCCGAGGTCCCTTCCAGCCCTGATGTCTATGAAATCTATGACAGCAGAGTCTTGCCTGGGCCCTAAGAACTGCAGGTGGGGGGAGGGGGCGGGATAGGCAGCCTCTCCGGGGTTTCTACAGCTCTGGGAGTGATGCTGCTCACCTTTTTTGGTAAGTTGTCTATCTCCTGCACCTCTAATTTTTGGGGTTCTGAAAATTTAAATTGATAAAAATCAAAATAAATGGTTAAAAATAACACCTATTTTTATTGTCAAAGTTATAAAAAAAATTATCCAATTCTGACAAGCCTAGAAAGAGAGAGAGTGTGCCGGGGGGTGGGGAGGGTGCACACGTGTGCAAACGCACATGTACGCATGTACATGTGTAGCTACCTAGCTAGTTATATAATGTATGTGCATGTGGACACATCTGCCTAGCTTGCTATATTGTCTATGTGTGCGCATATATCTGTCCATCTGTGTGTGTGCATATATATATATATATATATATCTGCTAATAAGAATTTTGCTCACTCTGTCATTACTTAAAGTAATCAAGACATGTCTGCCTTCTATTTAGCTTGCCAAAAAGGTTGTGCTTTATTTTTCTCACTTTAAAGGGTTTTTTCCAGTCCCTCAAGTATTTGTTGGCTCTCTTCTACAGCCTTTCCAATTTTTCAGCTTCCTATTTAAAATGTGGACACCGAAGCTGTACACAGTATTCCAGTATCAGTCTCACCACTGTTATGTGCAAAAGTAAAATTGTCTCTTATTCCATTTTATGGCTACTGTACTTGCTATATATCTAAAATGGCATGAGCTCTTTTTGCCACAGTATTTCACTGGAAACTTGTGTGGAGTTCTTTGAACACTATGTCTTCTAAATCTCTCTTGGTGTTGCTACTTTGCTTACTGTGTTTGTATGATGTATTCCTAGATTCATAACCTTGCATTTGGGTGCAGTAGGAAGCATTTTTATATAAATGAACCTGGTTCACCAAACAGCATGGGTTGCCCTGTGCGATTACCCTGTCCTCTTCACTGCTTACTATCCTCCAGTCATTCATTAATATTATCAGCAGTGGTTTTATATTCAGTTACAGAAGATCAGTGAAAATGAGGATTCCCCATTGAGGACTACTACTACTTGATCTATCAGATACCAATTCTTAGTATGTACTTTACTAGTATTTTTAGTGTAGTTTTTTAAATGAAAAAGTCATATTATACTCAGATGAACAACAGACTCGATGCAAGATTTACTGCATCAAGGTTTACTGATAAAGTAACTGCAGTCACTTACTTTATCAGTAAACAAGGTTTACTGATTAAAGTAACTGCAATCTCTTCAAAAAATTAAATCAAATTTGAAAGCACCTAATTATCATGAAATCTACATACTATAAAACTAATATTAATTACTCCTCTATCTTCTGCTTCTTTCAGTAGATTAATCCCATATCAGCTTTTCAATTGTTTTATGCCAGGTAGTAAGCTAAAACAAGGCTGTCCAAATTCTAAGTGGTCAGGGGGCTACACACCTCATGGGCCCCACAGCAGCAGCTGCATCAAGGCAAGCTATGGGCTACATTTGGCGTGGATACTTTCCTGCTACACCACATGGGTGCCCTCCCTTGAGTGCACTTGCATCTCCTGTCTTTCTGTGCTCTACCACGTGCCCATGCAAGCACCCTCCCACTGTGCTGCACTGTGTACCTGTGCAAGCAGCACTCTTCCCCATCCCCAGCTATGGCACACAACACCTGTGCAGGCACTCCTCCTACCACTGCAGCGCAGCACGGGCCTCACCCTCAGCCCACTTGTTGCACGAGCCCACCCCCTGGGCTGGGGGCAGGAAATGGAAGCTGGAGGAAGGAGGGGGACCCCAAGACTCCAGTTGCTCTTGCAGTGGGTGTTGGGGAAGGGGTGACCAAGTAAGATTCTGGGGGCCTCAACTCAACCCTCTGTGGTCTGCATGTCGCTGGTGGGCTGCCAGTTAGCTAGCCCTGAACTGAAAAATACTGTTTAAAATCTAAAACTCCTTGCAGTACTTTTTCTGACGATGTAATAATTGTATCATAACTGATCACGTCTTTATATCAGAGTATGTCAAACATTGCAGACATTCTTGATTAACATGCTATTTGACCATTGCCATGTTAGAAAAGGAGGATGAGCCATGAGACATTAGTTTCTAATTTATTGAGCTTGAAAAAATTGTTATTGAGCAACTGCAGTCTGAACCAATATAACCCTCATGCACTTTCTGTGATCCAAAGAAAACACTGCTTGGGTTTGAAGGGGGTTGGTTTAATATCAATAGAAGGTTACAAAATCCAAAATAAAGTTAACTTTGATTGCTGATAAGCTGCATATCACAATTATTACAAAACCTGCAAATGCTTATGCACACAAATACTTGTATTGGAACTAGTCACGTAAATCATAGTTTGCTAGTAGATTCTGAGGGTACTCTTTGAATACATGCACCACAAAAACATGTGTTCTCAAAGCGTCTTTCTACTCTCAGATATACACTTGGGGGTAAACTTCTGTTTATATTTAAACAGAATGGGGTATGGCTGACTGGTCTTTCTGGACTTCAGAACTCAATGGGGAGCTTTGTACCCAGAAAATGTCTGCTTACAGTAGGTTAGTCTGATAGTTAGAAATTGTATGTTATGAGAGATTATTTTAAGCAAATTGTATTAAAGGCTATTTTGAACAAAAGATAAAAAAAATAGTCACTGAATGCAGATACACACAGGTTTGGACTCTTGGATGGAACCCAGATAACATTTGGACGACTGATATTGGTGGGAGGAGGGAATATGTTGATTAGTTCTGACAGGAGAGGAGAAGGATGGACTGGAGAAGAAAAGAGAAACTGTTTCAGATTAGATCAAGTTTTTTTCTGGTTTAAGGTAGAAGGAAGTAACTGATATAATACAGCATATTTTTTTTAATGTTTATTTTGGTTAAAATAAAAGGCTAGTGTTCTAGCTTCTTGTTTGGAGAGTTGTGCAGTGCCCATGAAATACAAAAGCAGCAGCAGCTTGGATCACTCAGTATTCACCCAGGCAGGTATCTGGAAAGAAGATCACAAATGCAAAAAGTTCTGTGTAAGTCAGGGGAAACACTGACATTGAATAGAATGTATACCACAAAGAGGCAGATCATGACAATGATGTTGAAGGCCCAAATTTATTTAACATTGCATTACTTTTTGCAATATTTTGAGTACTTAACTGCACTCCTTTTGATTTTTTTTTTAATGAAAGCTACATGACTAAGAGTTAACAAAAGCTTTGATAATTTATCAGGAAGATTCTCTGAAGTTCTCGTGACATGAATTTATAAGACTGAAAAAAGCCATTGAATGGTTGGGCAGATGGCATATTATCAACATAATGCACATGGTAGAATTTTGAAAAGGAAATGGAAAATTAAATTTGAATGATGTAAATTAACAGTGATCGTGCAACTTAACAATTAGCCCTACCAGAGGTGCTGGGTGTGTGGGGGCCCAAGGACCCTGTCCTTCCTTGGGAAGAGGGCTGTCACCTGAAATGTGTAAAACTTTCCACCTTTCCATCATATTACTCCCCCCACCCCCAGCAAAAATAAATGTTGGCACCTATGAGCCCTGCATAAATGAAAAGAATTCAGTTAAGGTTGCAAAAAAGTGTTGAGTTTTGGGTTTTTCTGTAATTTCCTGGCAGAAATGGGCTTAGTTCGTGGTTACATAGTCAGTGGACAGAATTTAGAAACTTTGGATTAAAAAAACAACCTGTGGGCAGTCAGAGAATTTGGATTATGCCATGTTAAACACACGCAACTCTTCCCAATGTTGTTTTGTACTAGATAGAGGATTTGCACAAATAATATGCTTTCTGTCATAGAGGTGCTGTTAGTTAGAAACAAAAGATTCCATAGTCTTTCATCATTTTTAAACAATAGTAGTTGATTGCATTCTTTAATATGGATGATAAGAAACAGCATGATAAATTTCCACAGATAATGAAAATAGTCTGACTTTTTAAAGAAACAAATGTTTGTGATCCTAACAGAAAGGAATCTTCTTTGTCCTTTCTGTGCTTTTCTTTGTGACCCAAATGCAATACTACTTACTGCTAAATAGCTATTAACCACTGAAGAAAACAGAACAGTGGCAGTGTCTTGGGCCATTTTATTTTAACTTAATCTAACACAGTATCATAGGATAGTAGTTGGAAGGGATCTCAAGAGGTCATTTTTGAGGCTCCTGCTCAAGGCTACATGCTCAAGGCAGGATTATTCCCATCTAAACCATCCTAGACAAGTCTATGTCTAACCTGCTCTTAAAAACTTCCAAAGATAGAGATTTCACAAACTTTTGGAGTTGAGGGAATTATCATTAGCATAGAAACTTTTTGAAGACCATATTCTGATTAAAGTGGAGCTTGAAAATTTAGTGGTTTAATATAGAGGAGGCCTTTGCAATGCATAGAGAAAGATGTTTACTATTTTGTTCAGTATATAACACTCCAAGAAAAAGGAGAAATGCTTTGAAGGGAGTGAGCTCAAAAGGGAATGAGAGGCGGGAAGAAAACAACTGCTTTAGGAACAGAACCCTATCTATAATTGCCAGTGAGACTCAGGAGCGGAGAGGGGCCACAACATAGCAGGGGAGCATCCTGGTGCATGGTGCAGTGGGGGAAGTACCCGGTATGGAGAGTAGCGGGAGCTTCTGAGCACAGGGTACATCAGCCCGTGGATCTGGTGTATGCAATCCCATGCCACTTAGAAGCTGGGCAGCTGTGAGTTAGTGTATAGGGTGCCATTCTGCCCTGCCTTAAATTTTTGGTTAGGGATGCTTTTTTCTTTAAAACTTCACATTTTATAAACTAATGATTAATGAATATTTCATATATATGTTATATAAATTCTAATTCTATAAACTTGTTCTAATTGCATTATTCTAGTGACCAGAAAAATCTTACTTAAGTTCAAATGTTGATCTATCAAGCTTTGAAAAACTAGCCAAGACTTCTGCGATTTTAATGTTGGGTTCAAGTAATAGACTGACATTCCAAAACTGTGGTATGTAAGCCTGTGGCAGGTGGTATAGGGGATTATAGTATAGAATTGAAAATAATCTTTTATAATTATGCTGTTTTTAGAATGATGAGAGTATTTAAAATTCTTTAGAGTTTTAGATGTGGCTAAAAATATAATCGGTTTTTCTAGAACAACAGTATATTGACTTTTTTTTTTTGCAGAATCCTAAAACCTCTGAAATAGTGAAGCACATGCTTGATGAAGAAAATGCAGATGAATTACAAACACGTTTTGGTTCACGGATGGAGTTTGGGACAGCAGGCCTCAGAGCAGCCATGGGGGCAGGAATTTCTCAAATGAATGACTTGACTATTATCCAGACAACTCAGGTACTCGTTTCATTTTGTTTCTCTATTACTTGATTTTTACTGATTTCAAAAAGCACAAAAATCTAATGAATGAACAAATAACTGGATGCTTTAAGCTGTAAAAAGCCTGAATGGTGACATTCAAAAAGCACACAGTTTTTTTTTTAAGCCAGTGACATGCAAGGGAGTGATGTTGTTGCTGCTATATCTGGCTAGTTCTGACTTCTGAGATGCCCATATACAACTAGAGACAGCTTTTAGCGCAAGTTTAGGTAGGGGTTGAGGTAGTGCCTTTGGAGCTGTAATGAAACATTTTAACTGGATGCTTAGCCACTTAACAATGCTGAATGAAAATAAAGCCATGCCCTGTAGTGCTGAAGTTCTTTCTTTATTTTGAAGCTGAGAAACAAAAACTGAATGTGGTGATTTGTGATTACCAGGGATCCTGGTTTTCTTTGATTAAAAACTGCAAATTCTCTGATTGATTAAAAACCCAAAAGCTGTGATAAAAAATAAAGGCCCCCCACAGTGCCCTCCCAGCGCTACTGGTGCCCCGCATTCCCCCCCACAGTCTCAACAGCCCTTCTGATGCGCCTCGCAACAGACACACAAGCACAGACGTGCAGACACAGATACTGACATGCACCACAGCAGGTAA
>NW_017728948.1:43999324-44049475 GCF_001723895.1 Crocodylus porosus
ATGGGGAGAAGGAGGCTGGCATGCGGCCGGAAGACGGCCCCATGGTCAACTCTGCAACTGCGGCGAGGGATGAGGGGGGGAGCGTGGGGCTTCCACGTGGAGGCCACTGCCACTTACCTGGACGGCGGTGACAGCTGCTGCCTACAAAACCTCCTGCTGCCGCTGTGGAGCCATGCCTGGAGCTGTGCGGCTGGCTGCCGGGCAGCAGGAGCAGCATGGTGGTAGCTGGGCAGCACGCAGTCATCCCCACCACCACCCTGCACTGTGGTGCATCACTGCCGCCAGCCGCACAGTTCCACAGCAGCACCGGGATGTTTTGTAGGCAGCGGCAGTCACCGCTGGCATGCGAGGCTGCTGCTGCTTACCTGTGGGTGGCTGCTGCTGCGTACAAAACCTCCCGGTGCTGCTGTGGAACTGTGCGGCCAGTGACAGTGGCTCAGGGTGGTAGTGGCCGGGTGGCATGCAGCCATTCCCATCCCCACCACTACCCACACCACACCACTGCCACTGGCTGCACAGCTCTGGGCATGGCTCGGCAGCAGCAGCAGGAGATTCTGTAGGCAGCAGCCATCACAGTCCTCCAGGTAAGTGGCAGTGGCAGCCAAGTGCGAGCCCACGTCCCCATCCCTCGCCGTGGCTGCTGCTGCGCCGGCCACAGAGCTGTGCTCCGGCCACATGCCAGTGTCCCTCTCCCCCTTCCCTGGACAGGCGCTGGGCGGCATGTGTGTGGCCTGCACATGGTGGGCACCACTACACTGCGCCCCGCATCACTTGCCTGCAGAGCCCCACTGCAGAGAGGCACCCTTGCCCTTACCCCCTGGCCCAGCTCCCAGCTGTGGTGTGCCTGCCCAAAGCCCCATTTACCTCCATGCTCTGGGGGCAAAGGGTGAGTGTGAGCCTGAGCCCGGCCTTGGCTGCCTCAGAGGCTCAGGCCCACCCTCTCCCTGCCCCTCTGGCCAGGGCTGGGGATTTCCCGCCCTTTCTGCAATCAGCTCTTGCAGGCTGGAGCTGTGCCAGCTTGCAAGAGCTCTTTGCAAAAGCGAAGAATCCACGGATTTCTCTGCCAAAAAGGGAAATTCGCATTTTCTCTGATAAAAACAGAGAATCCGTGGTTTTCTCCGTTTTTCCATGGGAAACAAAAAACCCCTAGTGATGACAAGTTCCCAGGTAGGGAAGAGGCTATCTGAATTTTGTTACCCAAAATAATCATGCTTACCCAAGAATATTTGGAATTCTTATTTTGAAATTCTCGTATTATAAAAAAAAAATCAGAATTCACTGTAGTCCTTTGACAACTTGGATCATTTTCTTAGTTGGAGATTTGTATTTATTTAACCTAAAAATTGTATCTAAAATCAACTTAATGAAGTACTTCACTTGCTTTCTTTCTTAAAACTTTTAAAATGTGTTGCAACCATATATGAAATACTAAGGTTTGGTTCTATGAACTTTCTTTTAGGGATTTTGTAGATACCTTGAAAAGAACTTCAGTGATCTAAATAAAAGAGGCATAGTAATTGGCTTTGATGCTCGTGCCCATCCTTCCAGTGGAGGAAGCAGCAAGAGGTATAGCTAATAATATGTAGAAATGGTGATTATTTTACATGTGTCCATATGCATTACAATGTCATCAGTGCTTCAACAGCATTTCGAAAATCTGTGAAGTAAATTGTTATGTGTGTGTGATTCAGTGTTTGTGTGCCATCCATCACAAGATATGTTTTTAATAGATTTGCTTTGCTTTGCTTTGCTTTGCTTTGCTTTTCAATGTTGGTAACAAAGTACAAATGTAAGCCTGGTCTGTACAACAAATCTGATCCAGGTTTAAAAAACAAAATAAAATAAAACCAACAACCTGGCAGATGATATACTCAAGTTGTGATTAACCAGAGGCTTAAAGTGTAATCTGGCCACTCATTTAGGTAATTAATGGCACACCAAAAAGTGAAACCAGCCACAAAATTATTGTTCAAATTCTTTTAATGAATATATTTCTAAGTAATGTTACTTGTCGTTTAGGTTTGCAAGGCTTGCTGCAGCAACTTTTATCAGTCAGGGAATTCCAGTATATCTCTTCTCCAAAATAACACCAACTCCTTTTGTGGTAAGTTTTTTTTAATATTGTTTTAATAATACCCCTTTTTTCCTACAACATAGACATTATCAAATATTAAAAATGAAGACATCTGATTTGTAAGCTTACTGGTCTGTTAGCCTTGGGCATAACTAAACCAAAGCAGATAAGTATTTCTTTCCCCATTTACTGAGTAAAAACCTTATGAAGTGCAGTGATATCCAGGGATCCTGGTTTAAAAGAATCTCAAATTCTCTGATTAAAAAAACCCCAAATCCATGATTAAAATAAAAGGCCGTGTGTGCGTGTGTATGTAATTGCCTGTCAAGAATGATGGGGAGCGGCAGGGGAAGGGGGCTGGGATGGAGTGCCGCCACCTAATGCCTCATGCTGCCACTGTTCTGCCTCTTGCAGGGAGCGGGGTGAGGGAGGGAGCACCTCGGCTCCCCCACCCTCTGTCCAGTCCTCGACCCAGCTTCAGAATCATGACGGCAGTCCCCCACACTTGGAGGATTCTGATTGGCTGTTTCCATCAGCCAATCAGAGTGCAAACAAAGTGTGACAGACAGACAGATGTAGGCTTATATTTAAAAAATATGTATGTATGTATCAATTTTCTTGATATATTTATAGTTTTAAAGCAGTTTGGAAGCCTACCAGTGCCTCAGTCACTAATCAAATAAATTCTAAATACATATAAATGTTGGTATTTCATTTTGGATTTTTTTATCATGGAAAATTAGAGCTCCCCCTGCCCCCTTAGTTCACAGAATGTAGGTCCAGGCTCTTCACAGCCCCTCCAACCCTGCTGGTACCCCTCAATCCCCACCCCCCCAGAGCCCCCGGCCCTGCTGGTTCCCCTCGCTCCCCAGCTCTGCCAGAGGCTTCCCCCAGCTGCCAGGACTGTGGGCCATGGACACAGGTCCGCAGCCCTCTGCCCTCCACAGCTACACCTGAGCCCTGGCTGCTGCCCACACGAGGTGGCAGTTGCTGCAACAGAGCAGAGCCCAGCTTCTTCCCCCACCCCCACTGCCTGCTGGCTGCCTGCTGCAGGCTTGAGTGGAGAGTGGGGCCGGCTCCCCGCCACTATGTACTTGCAGTGAAGCAGGGGGGAACCTGTTACCCCCAGATCTGTGCGTGGGGCGGGGGTGGGCTGCCTGCTGTGGGCTCAGGCTCCCTGCCCTACTGCCCTTGCCTGAGGCCTCTGCAGCCCAGCAGGTGCAACACAGTGTGGCAGGGCAGAGTGGGACTGCATGGGAAAGCTACTTGTCACTGAGAGCTCCATGCTGCCCTGGTGAGGCGTCCCCTGCCTGCGCAGCAGCAACAAGGGGCACAATCCTGTGCCGTTGCTCTAGCTGCTGCCATGCAGGCAGGGGATGCCTCACTTGGGCAGTGCAGAACTTGAAGTGGCAAGCAGCTTCCCCACAGAGCCCTGCTCTGCCCTGCAGCATCTGGTGTGGGGCTGTGTGGGGAAGCAGGGAAATGGTTGTGGCAGGGGGGGAAAGGGTCAGCGTGTGAGCGTGAGGAGTGCAGTGACAGCCTTGCAGGAGCGCAGGGTCCGCACCAGCGGGAACCAGAACGGGGTGGCAGGAGCGTGGGGTCTGGGCTGCCAGGGGCTCTATGAAGCTGGAGCTGGCACTGGCCCCACAGCACAGACCCTGCGCTCCCGCCCAGCTGTCACTGCACTCCGCATACTCACTCACTACCTCTTCTCCCCACTTGCCACAGCCATTTCCCTGCCCGCGGGCCGGCCTCTCCACCACTATATTGTTCCCAGCTGCAGCACTGGGACCGCAGGAGCTGGCCCGGCCAGCCCTGAAGACTGGGGCCATCACCCACAGTCCTCCCCTCCCCCCACTTCCAAATTCCTAGCCCTGTTCTGTAATAAGATGGAAATGTTCTGTTTCCTAGAAAACTAGCATTATTCTTAAAATAATTCTCTTAATGGGAGCAAAAAGTTCACAACGGTGTTCCAAACTAGAGGATTCTGTTGTATTCTAGATCCTGGCTGGCTCTTGTTCTAAATAAACTTTATTTGGATGACACTGTGAAATTAATTGGCTATACCCAACGGAAATTTTCAGCAGAAAAGTAATTTTTCACACACACACAGTGTTTTTCTTCGTTTTCATCATTTTGGTGTGTTTTGGTTCAGATTTAGTCTTTGAAAAAACATGCATTCCTTGAATTTGAACTATTATATTGCATATATGTTGTACTGAATATCCCTGTAATTAAGCAGTTGGGCCAATAAAGTTGTAGCTTAAGATCAGTGAGAATAAAAAAATATATTATAGTTTTGAAAACTTGATTTCTCTTAACAAAATGCATTGTTACTGCAATGCCTGCTGATACAGAAATTAGCAGCACTAATTTCTGTATTGTGCATTCATATTGTCCGCATGCACATTCAGTCTTAAATAGCTACATTGAAAACTTTTCTAGTGATGTAAATTTTGTTCGCAAATTTAAGATTTGGTTTAGGAGACTGAAAGTAATCAAGCCTATATGTATTTGATGTTGTGTTATAAGGGATACAGTTGCTATTTGAATAGAGATTGGGTGTCTTGTGAGTGTCTTAGTGTTTCATTTCAAAATAATTATCTTCTACTTTTTCACAGCCGTACACAATAACTCACCTAAAACTTTGTGCTGGAATCATGATTACTGCTTCCCATAACCCAAAGCAAGACAACGGCTACAAGGTATTGCTGTATATGTTAAATATTCTATTTTAACTCCAATTTACTCTATTGCTTTTGATAGGAGCACAACATTTATGTGAGTTTAGTTATGCCTCAGATTGAGGGGCTGGTACATGAATTCTTTATGTTCCTTTCAGCCCTACATTTTTAAGATTTCTGTAGTAGTAGCACTCTGTGTTAAAATGCTCTAGAGTCGTTAGTTTAATATTTTAATATAATATTTTATTCATAGTGCGGTGGGTGGGAGATGAATCATATCCCCATATTATAAAAACTGAACCAGAAGTTAAGTGCCTTATCCATGATAACATAACGAATTATTGGTTACATATTCCCAGCTCTGTGTAAATGCCTATATAACTTGTCTCACTGCTCTGAAACATTAACTTTTTTTTTTTAATAACTTTCTTATAATAATATGCTGCTGGTTCATAGAAATAAGGATTTTTCTTTAGTAGCCTGCCCTGTGTTTAAATTAATATTCCATTGTTTGGGATGAACTAAGTAGTGTGAAGGCCAAGGCCTCTTGATGACCTTGCAGTTAAAATGTATCACCTTTGCTACAAAAGATTTTCCCTCTGATCCCTTCCCCCCCTTTCCCCCTCCATTTGTCTCATGCATAATAGTTGTACAGAAAATAGAGGAAAGTAAATAAAAACTGTGTACAAGTATTAACCATCTGGCTATCAAAACATCTGAAATTTGGTTTTACCACTGAATGAGATGAGGTGATTTTGTTTACCTTTTATTTTTTTTTTTTATTCTTTCCTTTATTGTGGGTACTTAAATACATACTGTGACACCCTCAGAGAAACATAACTTTGGAAAAAATCGGCATCCAAAGTGTATTACTCCATGTAATTTTAATTTGTATTAGTTTTAGTCATCCATAAGTTGTAGTATGGGTATTTAGTATATTTGATGTTCAGAGTAATGCCTGTTTATCTTGTATACATTTAGGTTTACTGGGAAAATGGTGCACAGATAATATCTCCTCATGACAAAGGAATCTCTGAAGCAATTGAAGAGAACCAAGAGCCATGGCCTGAGGCTTGGAATGATAGTTTGATAGAGAACAACTCACTACATCATGATCCTTATGCTACTATAAAAAAAGACTACTTTAAAGATATACAGAAGCTGTGTTTTCACAGGTGAACTAGAGATAAGAGATAAATGTCATGAAAGTTCTTGGTGACAAACATCTATTTTTAACATGATTTAAACAAAGAATATTACATTAAAAAAAGCATGGCCCCAAGGACCAAAACTTTTAACTACAGTTGGTAAACTTATTGTTACCCATTTTGCTACAAACTGGTACCCTGATATACTAGAAAGCCAGCAATGTCTTAAAAATTATATTTTGTAATGTACCTATTTGCATGTTCCTAGTACATTCCAAGTAATGTAATAACAGGGGAAATGGGGAAGAAAATGACTTTAGAACGAGTAGCATTTTAGATGTGGCTTCCTCCTAAGTCAGGAATATTGTACTTTAATACCTGTATCTGAATACCTAAGTCAGGGATTCTGCATCCCATCCATGTGTTACACGCACGTTTTTTTTCCTTTCTCCTTGGTCTGTGCTGCTAATCAAACAGCATGCAAATACATTAATTTCACTATTTATTTGATTTTAGGAATATAAACAAGGAAACAAATCTGAAATTTGTTCATACTTCCGTGCATGGCGTAGGCCATGAATTTGTGCAGTTAGCCTTTGAGGCGTTTGGCTTCAAACCTCCATTTGCTGTTCCAGAACAGAAGGAACCTGATCCAGAATTTCCAACAGTAAAATATCCAAATCCTGAAGAGGGTAAAGGTGTTCTGGTAAAACAAGTTTTTTTGGAATATTTACAGTCTATATTAAAATTCTTTATTAAAAAAAATGCTTGAAGTAAACTTAGCTTTAGAAACTATTCCAAATATATTGGGGGGGTTTAATTTGCATATCTGTACACACTTCTTGATGGGCTAAAAATGTCATTTCAATTAGATTGTTTTTAGCTCTTTAGCTAGAATGCAGCATATCTGTGCAGAGATTAAAATAGAATTATATTCCCTTAAAAAAAAAAAAAGAAAAGGTAAGGAAAAAAAGGGGGAACCTGGGAGATTATTTTAGATGTCAAATTATGATGGAAGTACGACATAAAAACAGCCCATACGTTCAAAGTTTTTTTGAGTGTTTTTTTTCAAATACAACAAGACTTCATTAACAGTTGTTAAATACTTAAAATACAGGGGTGGCTTATACCAACTGCAGCTTGTTTAGTGTTGTACTGTGAAGGCTCACTGAGTAATTTGACTTGTCTGAGTAATCCTGCTGAACTTGATGGAAATAATCGATTGATGCAAAGCTAACTGGATCTAGGCCCCTGATGTAGAAAGAGAAGAAAGATTTAATTGTCATTTAGTCTCTGATTTCATTGTATGTTACCCATTTAAACTCCTTCAATACTGACGTGTTCTTGAATTGGTTTCAGAATCATTATCTTTAACTTTGTGCTGTTGTGAGTTTGAGCGAGTTTGAGCGAACATAAAATAGGACTGTTATTGATTTATAAGAAAGTGAGAATGTGTTTATGTGTATTAACTCTCCTGGTATTGTCCTTTACCATTGTCTTCAGACATTGTCTTTTGCTTTGGCTGAAAAAGAAGGGGCTAAAATCATTTTAGCAAATGATCCAGATGCTGATCGACTTGCTGTGGCAGAGAAACAAGAAAGGTATGTAATAAATACTCTGGTTGGAACACAACTAAAACGCTGGACTTTAGAGCATGTATAGATTCAGGGTGGTCCTATGTCCTGTGTTATTCAGGAAGAGTTTTAAATCCTGTAATAAAATGTGCACAGCCAGATTTTCATACTATTTATCTTCTGTTGCAGAATCAGGGTCATAAGATACAAACACTTTTTGGAAAGGGGGACCGCTCATGTGCTATGAGATTTACAGGACATGTGTCTCGCTGGCTCATTATTCAGTCATCCCTCTGAGTCATTTGATCATCCAGATCACTTGTGATAAGGGCATTACCATATGACATTTGACAATTTGAGGTGCAGACAGAAGTGACAGTTTGTGCCACAAAATGCAGTCTGAAGCCGTGACCAAACACAAATGCACAGCTGCAGGCTGCTTAAAAAATGACCAGTTGGGTGAAAAACTAAACCTCGTCTAATCAAGTATCAAACTAAGTCTTTTCTCTTTAAGTGCTACTCGGGGAATCTGTGTACACTTCTGTCCAAAGTTTTAGTTGTCATGCCCCTGGTCAGCCACAGGGAGGAGGTAGAGAGACTCAGTGGCTTGTCAATTTTCAGACCTGAAATTGACAAACCTGGCATTGCCAGGGAGCTCTGGCGTGGTGAGCTGCGCTAGCTGCCTGTGTCACAGGGCACGGTGGACATTGCATTGTGGAGGGGTGGCAGGTAGTTGGACTCTGCCAAGTCCGAATCTCTGCCCAGTTCCACACTACCTTCTCTCTGCCCCTTTTCTGGGGGGCAGGGATTCAGGGACTCAGCTCCCTGGGCTGGGATGTGGGGTAGGGAGGGGGTTTTATGATCTGGGCACTGTCTGGGGGCATAGTACCCAGCCTGGGCTGCCAGCTCTGGCCCATGCTGCCTGGTGCCTGTCTTTGAGAGCTTCAGGGCACAGCCTCCTGAAGCCTCATCAATTTCAGCAGTCATTTTCAGGTGCCAGCAGGCCAGCCATTGTTAAACTGAAGTGGGGTGGGGGACTTGGCTGTTGGAGGCCTTTCCAGCGCCCAGCCTAGGTTCTGCACCCCCTGGGACCTCAGCCTGGAGAGCCAGCCCATGCCTGTGCCCCCTCTAGCTGGTACCTCAAGCCCTTGCCATGCTGCTGCTTGGTATGGGGGGTGGATTGCTGTTGCTGCTGCTTGCTGATAGCCCAGTTGGCTGCAAGCTGGCACCTGGAGCCCTGGCTGGCTTACAGTGCAGGCGGTATCACCCCTTGCTGCCTGGACTTGCTCTTTGCATGGAGGGACAAGCCCACATGGAAAGGATCCACTTGTTTGTCTGGTTTTGATAACACTAAATTTTAGAGCTTTGTATAAAGCTATGAAACTTACAGTATTATTGCTAAAGTCTGTCTGCAGCCTTGGAGTCAGTTGTAGACCTCATCCAGCAACATCACCTATAGATTTATCAATTCACATTCACTTAACCTGATGTAAGGTATATTCTGCTTTAAACCACAAATCTGTATTAGAAAATGTTTCTGTTGCTGTAGCCTGTGACACAGACACATGACCTAACATAACAAAGATATAATTCTTGTATTATTTGTGGCAACCCTAACTCCTGAGAGACACTATGGTATTTACTTGATTCTAAGATGAGGTTTTTCTAGCTCTCCTGTCCTCTCCCCCGTGGTAAAGCTTTTCATCTTAGAATCACAAATGAAGGTGATGTGGGGGCAGGTGGCTGCCGTGGCTTGGGTTCCAGCTTCTACCTAGTGTCAGGGCTGTAGCCACAGCTGCTGCCTGTGTCCTCACACCCCATCCACTGCCTCTGCATCCTGCTGTCTTCTTCCCACAACCTTCTCTTCCCATTTCCCCACATCCTCTGCTCCCCCACTTGCCTCCCCTCCCACTTTATTGTTGCTCTGTTCCAGCAGGCTCTATGCACACTGCAACCTGGGCCCTGAGCGTGGCCCCAGCCCACCACCATAGCAGCAAGATGCAGTCCACATAGTAGTTGTGGGGGCTGGGCTGGGCTGGGCTGAGACCATGCTCAGTGCTGCGGGCTGGAATAGGGACAGAGCCTGCAGCACTGAGTATAGTGGAGTGGAGAGGGGAGAGGCAGGCACAAGCAGGAGTCAAGCTGCTTAATCTCCCCACAGTATCTGCCTCCCCACTGCCTGCCCCCCTGCAGTGGTGGAGGGGATGAATTAAAGATGACCTTCTAATAATTAGATTCTATACATGGAAAATTATAACATTTATAAAGTTTCCACATAGAGAATCTAATTATTGGGGGGGTTGTTTTAAATCCAGGGTTGTCTTAGATTCAAGTGGATATGGTACTTAACATGTCTCATCCATGCATACTGAGGTTAGAAAGAGGTGTGAGCTTCCATCGCTTCCCAGGGAAACAGAGGCATGCTGAGCTAAAGAGAGCACAAAATCCCTCAACATGCTCGTCAAAAGAACCAAGGTCGTCTCCATTCCCAGAGCAGGTCCACAGGTTCCAACTTTGTGGACCCAGGAGAGAATTTTCTATCTAGGAAGAACAGTTTCATTGGAAAACTTTCCACTGTGTCCTTTAAAGACTGTTGGCTGAGCCTGATATGCTTCTGATACGTTTTTTTCATCTGTCACATTGTCATAGGTGTTGCAATGCCACATTTTTCTTCTGAAGTATGATTATTTTAGCAGAACAAGTACAGGCAACTCTTGCTTAATGCTGTTTCACTTAGCACTATTTCACTATAAGGCTTATTTTACATTGATACCCAATTCCACTTAGTGCTCAGCAAGTTTCGTTGTAATGCTCACAGGCATCGTACAGCTGGCAGAAGGTTTCACTTAATGTTATTCCGCTTAACGCTCAGTTTTTCAGGAACCAATTAACAGCGCTAAGTGGGGGTTGCCTGTATTAAAGCTCTAAGTCAGAAATACATTTCAGTCAAGAACAGAATTTGAAAGCCTGTTGGCATACCAGCAAAAAGAAAATATAAAAAGCAAGTGTATATGAGCTAGAGATGGGGTGCAGAGAAATTAAAAACCCTCCAACTTTACTTAGCATCAAGGGAAAGAAAAGCTTATGAAGTTGTGATAGTTACCTCAGTCAGAATGTCAAATGTACCTTGAGACTGTTTTTTTTAATGTGTTCAATAATATATTAAATATAAAGGTAATATACTTTAATACTTCTGATTTGTATTTAGGAAGTCTGGCTTTGACATTCTATATTTAGTTTCTTCTTGAGCAACACATTTACAATTCAGAAGTTTTGTCTAAATTGAGCACATATTATTTGCATTCTCTCTTGTGTTCCTTTGTCTCAACTAGTTACTTGGCTAGCCATTGTTCTTTCAAACTTCTGTAACTCCTGCTGAAATTGTTTGTACACTAACTGGAATGATAGACTTTTTTCTATAGTATCTGTACTTCTTCCTTGACAGAAACTCCTATTAAAGCGAAAGTAGTCTATCAGCTGCTATTATGCTAAACTTGCTGCACATAATTTTGTGCCTTTTGGCATCAATAGATACAAGAGACTGAGTCTACTCTTTCACAACAGGTACTGTGTATAGAGGTCTTGATGTCTGTCAGCATTAGTAATGTCTTTTGTTTCCATTCACAACTGGATTTTTTAACTTCTTTTGCTGTTCCTTTGCTCTTCTTTCCCTTCATAATGTTGTTTTATTCTCCTGTAGATTTTGGCCCCCTTGATCCAGTTGGTATTTGTTCTTATGTATGAGACTGGTTTCATTCTTTCTTTCTTAATGGACTCATCCCCTGATGAGGAGATTAAGTGAATAGTATTACTCAATTTCATTGAATCCACTCAAAGCCTGATTAACTACCTTGTGTTTTCTCAAGTCATGGTTAGTGTTTGTAATATGTGACTACTAAGCTTTTTTATCAACATATTCAGGAGATGCTTTAAAAATGTTTGCATTTTAAGTTCAAAATACCCATATTTAATTTCCCTTAATCTTTAGCATTTTTAATATCAGAGATGCTCAATGATATGTTGCAGCTCTGAATAGGATCTTAAGTCACTGGAAATTAAGGAAAAGAATTTGCTTTCTCATTATAGTGAGTTTTAAAAAAATGAAAAGGCAATAGATACCTGATTTTTTTTCCAATGAGAGTTAAAAACCAAACTGCCAATTCTCCTTTGACAACCAAATGGGAAAACTAGATGGCTTCCCTGTTTATTTGCTAATTTCTTTGTATGCAAGAATTGTTAGGCCTTCTATTGTTGGTGTCCCTTCTCCCCCGCCCCGGTTACTATGATTATATTGTCTTTATTTTCAGTGGTGAGTGGAAAGTGTTTTCTGGCAATGAGACAGGAGCTCTTTTAGGCTGGTGGATCTTCACTTGTTGGAAAAATCAGAAACAGGATCCAAGTGCCATTAAAGATGTATACATGTTGTCCAGTACTGTTTCTTCCAAAATCCTAAGAGCTATTGCACTGAAGGAGGGCTTTCACTTTGAGGTAAACTGTTGTGTAAAATCCCATGTTTTTTCACTGTGCTCCTTTGTAGTAGATCTCACTTCAGCCTTTTTGGGTTACTGCTGTAGGAAACTTTGACCGGGTTCAAATGGATGGGAAATCGAGCCAAGCAACTTATGGACCAGGGGAAAATTGTTTTGTTTGCTTTTGAAGAGGCAATAGGTAAGTCATTACTGTGCGCTGGAGCTATTTATACTATTAGAAAGTAACGGGTAGGTCTACTATAAAACCCAAAGTGTCTATGAAATGTAAGGCTGGAAGAAACCTCCTGTGTTATTCAGTCCAGTCCCCTGCTATTTTAGGCACCATGGGCATCTTTACATGTGCTCCAGGTTTGCAGTGGGGAGGCGGGGAGGCTTGCTTTAATTAGAGCAGCTCTTGAGCTTGCTTTAATTTATTGTGGCTCTAATTAAAGCACCTGTAGCATCTCCTATTCAGTTTCCTGTACTTCAAAATGGTGGCAGGTCACTTTAACTAAAGCTTGTCAAACGAGCTGTAGTTAAAGTGCTCCCACCACCATTTGCAGCATGGGGGTGCTGAATACATGCGATGCCGAGGCTACTGGAACGTGCTAATTAGCATGCAGACTCGGTTATTTGACACGTGTATAGGTTACCCATGTCTCATAAACCGTTTTGTAAACTAATCAAGCTCCACTTTAGAGTTAGCTTTTTTTGCCCCCCAACTATTTCCACTGAAGGTCTTCGATAGTTGGGAATCTTTTGATTTCCAACCTCAAGTTAATTGCAAGTGGCTTATACCAATTGTCCTAACCTCAAGTTAATTGTGAGTGGCTTAGATCAATTGTCCTTTTGCTAACATTATCCTTTACCTTATACGGCTTTCCTTCCCACTTCCTCCCTCTTCGATATTTACTCTCTTGAAGTATATGTATAAGTACTTAGGTTCTCTCTCAGCCATTGTTATAGTCCCTCCCTATGAATGTTCAGTATTACCATTTTCGCAAAGTTTTTGCTACTTGGCATTTAAAGAGCTGACCCATGGTAGACTGAACTTTTTGGACATTGACAACAGAATTATTAGGTAAGTTCCAGTTGCAGACTCCATATGAGCCAGAGAAACACCAACGTGACTTTTAAATTTCAGATTGGTTTCTGTGGGTGGCACTTCTAAAATTAACCAACTATTTGTGAGTGAGAAGACGTGTTATTTGGTACGCAGATATGCAGCCTCATGATACCTCTTTTCCCAAATTGCTTTTTTGGAGTAGTCCAGTACACCAGAATCAGTTATGTATGGCTATTTTAGAAGGCTTTTGCATGACTGCTGCTGTGGGAGGAATCGGGTTTAGGACAAAACTCTGTGTTTGAGTTTCTTACTGTGAGTTGTGTGTATATGCTTTTACATTTACATGTAGAAAGTGCCTTTCACAAAAGAATCTGAAAGTGCTTTGTGGAATGTATTGCACTGAAATATCTGCAATGCTAGGAGTAATTTTATCCTTTAATACAGAAAAAAACACCTAAACAATAGTAACAGAATGCTGGATTTACCATAATCCTTTTTTATTAATGGTTTTCAAAATCCAAGGATGTGAAAATACTTTGGTTTTATTTGTAAAACCTTTTGCAGTGTGACACTTTATTCCTTCGCTTTTTATTTTAGATTGATTTTTTTTTCTCTTTGTATATTTAATTTAATTTTGGTACAAAGCTCTACTCATGTTTAAATTCTTTTGTTTAGGATATATGTGTAGCCCTGCTGTCTTGGACAAAGATGGTGTTAGTGCTGCTGTTATAGCTGCAGAGATGTCTAGTTTTCTTGCAACCAAGAACTTGTCTTTGGCTCAACAGCTTAAAGCTGTCTATGAACAGTAAGTTTAATATCCTTCTCTAATTATCAGATTTTCTTCATTCTAAGTACTTTATCAAATAATACCCATTAGCAAATTATTGGTATACTTTAGAATCAGAGTAGTATTTAAACAATTGTTATTATCTACTAAAAAGTTGTCAGCCCTAGGAAAAGTAAAACACTCATTCACCACGTACCTTCCAAGAGTAAATACTCTTAATTGCCTCAAATTACTGTTCAGTTTGAGGCTTTGCAAGGCAAGCTATACAGCCATTTCACTAATGCTGCTATTACCACATGTGCCTTGTGACCAAGGAAATACTGATATTCTGGATGTAACATCTCTAGTCCTGTAGGTGGCATGAGGTGTAGCTTCCCATCCAGCATCCAGTTTCTTTGGTTGTATTAGAAATTATATAAAAACTGTGGATTAATGGCATTTTGGACTGATCATTCTGAAGAATCATAGTAAGAAGCATCTTGCATTGTAAGACCTGAGTTAGAAATTGGGTACCTAGAAAGAAGGTACATAGAAAGAAGTTCACAAATGTTTCATGCTGTAAGAAGAACCATTGATTACTGAGTGATTATAGGTATGAAATGTAGCATGTTCTCTCTATTTCAACAGAAGTCCTCCCTGTAGGGTTTAGGATGTAGACCCATGCTCTTAATCTGCCTTAAATCACGCTAATATGCATTAAATATGCACGTGTAGATGCCCTGGTCTGTTACAGCCAGACTTGGAAATCAAATCATGTCCATCTAAAATTACTTCTGGAGTATACAATGAAAGCTTTAGCTGCAGAAAACTTCCAACCTTTTTAGTTTAAACCTAAATGAGCTGTGATTCCATCTCAAGCTCTGGGAAAAGAGACATTTTAAGACATCCTGGAAGTCACTTACAGATTTTTTTCAGGAGGAGATAGAAAGGAAGGTTGCTTTAGAAATTAATTAGCCAATTTGGAGAAAGTGCCGGATTGATGATCATGTTAGCCTGGCACGCAACCAGTAGTTCTGGTTATTTAGATTAATCCTCAGTTATGTTGCATGTTCTGCCCAGTGTATAATCTGATTTATTTTGCAAGATGGTATCTGGGCTCTGTATTACTACATCTAGCAACCCTAATAAAATGTGTTGAACTCATCCAGTCTCATGGGCCTGCTGTGGAATCTGTGTCGCACACAGTGCTGCTCCAGCTGGTTTGGGACCTACACTGCAAGTGTTGCTTGCAGGTACCAGATGCTGTTCGGGTCCCAGACCAGCTGAGGCAGGTGTTGTGTGTAGCAGTCTGGCTAGAGCAGGTGGTGCTTGTGGTGCAGCTACTGCTCCAGCCAGTCTGGGATCTGCACTATGCACCCCTGGCTGGATTGCAGTATATGCAGTGCCAGTTCCAAGTTATCTGGGATGTGCCACAGATGCCTGCACCCTGTGTGTGGCGTGCATCTAGGGCCCTGACCCCAGGGCTGGTCCAGAGTACACTCTGCCTCATGTGGGTGTGAGTCTGCTCAGACCCAAGGGCAATACTGGGGCTGGATGATGGGGCTCCGTGGGCCCTATCTGCCCCACAAGCCACATGTTTGATACCACTGACCTAGATGATAGCTGAAAAATATCAACTAAAAGAAGCAATACAGTTGAAGATTAAAATCTCCCTCACAACAGGAAAGCTTCAACTGCATTTGCTTTTAAGGTTTGGTGGAAGAGCTTTTTCTGTTAGTGCATCAGAGAACCCTGTATCTTCCTTGACAACGCTCACTTCAGCAATACCAACCTGCATTCTAGTTCTGAAACAATCTGGGCTGTCAATTTCTTAAGCATCCATATAACAGTAATACCTGCCTATCACCGTTCAGTAAGTGATGATTGGGCAGGTTGTGTTTTCCTATCCTAGAATGGCTAGTTTTTTTGTGGGCTTTAATCAAGTCTTGTTTTTTTTCTTTCCTATGTTTGAAAGATCATTTTTTCCTTTCTTATTATAAAAATTGTATTTGCACAGCAATTAAAATAAAGGTGTGGGAGATGGGAGTTGATGTTAAACCAAGTCAGTTTTAGTTTTTTGTTTTTTAAATGTAAGTGGAAAAATGTACGCTACAGTTCAGGTGACTGTGAGGATCAGTTATTCTTATATTACTACATCTTTTATATACACAAAAGTAGAATAGTGCCTGCTGTATGTACTCTGTTTAAGTATGTTATATGATCTATTTGCTTATGTTTTGCCGTAATAGGTATGGATTCCATATTACTAAAGCTTCATATTTTATCTGCCATGATCCTAAGACTATTGAAGAACTGTTTGAGAATCTGAGGAATCATGATGGAAAGAAGAACACTTACCCAAAATCTTGTGGTAGATTTAAAGTTTCTGGAGTAAGAGATCTAACTACTGGACATGATAGCAGCCAACCTGATCAAAAGGCTGTGAGTATTGTTTCACTTCAGTACACCTTAAATTAGGAGGCAAGAATTCAAAACTACCATTTAAGTAATACACTTTGGGCCAGAATGAGATCTTGTCTCATTTGTGCAACATAACAGGGTTTGAGCTGGAAAGAAGACGAAACTTGTGGGAACTGTAGTACTACAAGTACCTTTTGCTTTTAACTCATTAGTGAAGGGATTTTCAGCATTGGCATTGATACAGGAAATGTAGACTATACCTAACTTGCATTTAAGTTAGGTCTAAGGGCATATTCGAATCATGATTCTATAGGTGTTTACTTTTTTTGCATACAACATGCACCTTTTCCTTCCAAACTGGGTATTTCTTCACTGGATAGGAAGCAAGCCTGGAGATGCTGTGCATGCCATGCAGCTGCCAAGAAGGCTGCTGCTTGTGTCTGGCTGTTAGCTGAGCAATGTAGCTTGTGCCTAAAGCAGCAAGTGAGCTGCTCATAGTATCTTGATGAGGCTATATAGGGAGCTACTTAGAGTACAGAACAAATGTTCTTGGGGCTGCCCTTGGAAGTGTGTGGGGCCTAACCTTGTGTGACAAACTAAATCCTCCTGGGAACATAGAGTGTCCAGGAAGCGTTGCATCCCAGGAAACAGTTTGGGTGAGGCAGTAGGCAGCAGCAACTTCCTGTCACTCCAGGCCTATATCCTGGGATACCAACTTTCCTGGGTACTCTGTATTCCCAGGAGAACTTACCCTAGGTCACACAATCAGTCATGACGCTGGAAAAATCCTTTTTTCTACACTCTGCCTTCCAAAAACAGATTTTATTTGGGGGTGTATTCTATGTGAGAAAATGTGGTATTTCTTTTTATTTCTGGAGCATATGCATATCACATGGCTTTTTATGTACACTGACAAAATTTGTGTTAGACTTCTAGATACGTTATCTAGGGGTGATGCATAGGCCAGAACATATCTTCAGCTTGGGTTTTGAAAATGAAGTAAAGATTGTGATCCCAATGCAATCACTGCACAAGAGAGAAAGACAACATAGTTTGTTTTTTCCATCAGAAATTAATTCTGTATATCCACTAACAAATCTTTAACATGTGATTCTCTATTATGTGTCTATTTCTAGATTCTCCCTACCAGTAAGAGTAGCCAAATGATAACATTTACTTTTGCTAATGGAGGAGTAGCTACTATGAGGACCAGTGGGACAGAACCAAAAATCAAATACTATGCTGAACTTTGTGCACCTCCTGGAAACAGGTAAGATTTGCTTTTAGGATTAAATGCTAGTTATTTATAGGCCTCTGTCATTAAATACAATGAGTTAATTCAATTTTAATAATTATATTACTTTGTAAAAAATGGATCCTAAATTATATTTCTGTACAGTTTTTGGCATGTTCTTGCTCTCAAGGAAGTTTCACTGATGTCTTTGTTGATTTCATTAGGGAAAAGATGGGGCCTTCACCTTGATATTATTTTTTAAAAATTAAAATAATTTAAAAAAATCCTTAAAATTTAACTTCCTTAATTTTTTTATCCTTGCTGTTTCAAACTAGCTGATAGTATCAAAAAATGAAATGTTTTATATTTCTGTTATTACTTATTCCCTTAACTCATGTAGGTTTTAAAACTCATATAATAAAACAGAAGCATAATTTGGTATCAGTCCATTCATTTGGCAGTAGGATGCATTTGGTCCACTTTCAGAAATGTATGAATGAGAAAAGTGTCCTGTTCTCCCCTCCTCTCCTTCCAGTCACCCCACAAAGAACTTGTTTTATGATATTCTAGGTCTTTTGGGGTCCTCCATTGCAGACTTTAGTGTTATCTTCCTTCTGATCTCCAACCAAAGACACTAGTCCAAACTAGTAAAGTTACATGGTTGTACTGGGTTGCTATTTGTTTAGCCTTTATATATGTTAGTAACTGTCAATATGTACAGTATACACACGTACATCAGTAGGAGCACACTCTTCACAGAACAGCCACTCTCTTTCAGGCATCATTATTCTTGTACTCAAGGGAAACCTACCAAACACCTTTAAAGAAGTAGGCTTGGGAGCATAATTTCATAAACTGGCTGGAAACTAGGAACCAAAGATTGAATATCAATATTGATTTATGACATACTACCATCTACCTGATCCCTGAAATTCTTCCTACACTCCTCCCTTTTGATAAGTCTTGATCTCCCAGTAATTAAGGTTCTTTTCTTCTGCTAACTACCTAGGAATTTCTCCCGCCTCCAATTTCATAGCCCTATCCACTATTCTTAACAGTTACTGTCTAATTTCCTCCTCGGACTTAAGGAAGAATGACACATTCAAAAGCTTGTCTAACTTTATTTGGACTATGTAGTTGGTCCAGTAAAAAATACTACCCCAAAAAATCCTTGCCTCTAGCATAATTCCTGAATCTGAATCGTCAGGGCTACAACATCACTCTAACACTGCAGTAACTTCTACCTGCTTTGTCCATATATTTTATTTTTCTGTGAGCTTTTCATTGCTTGTAAATATATCAGTACAGTAAATACAACCATTACCATCAAACTAGAAATTTAAATTCCCACACACACCAAATTTTCAAAAGGGTAGGAGGAGGGATGTGCAGCTGTGACAACCAGCATACATGGTATTTTGCTCCTACGTTGCCTAGTCAAACTTAATCCAAGCTGGCAGTAACAAATTGGAACCTTAGGATAGAAAGAGACGTTGCTGAACTGAAGCAGATCATCTGTCCCACCGTAGCTCATAAGCTCTACTGAGCAACACACAGATTGTTCCTTGTCCTACATAAGGCCCCCTGCCCAAAATAGGACAATGGGCCATGCATTCCCCTTGCCCAGGTATTCTCTGGGTCCCTTGCTGCCCCATGTCCAGTTCTATACTGACCTATGCCTCCACCTAAAGCATGGGCTGGTGTGGGTCCTGGCAAGGAAGTGTAGGGCACCAGGATTTCCCCAGCTTCCTTACCACCCCTCACTTCCTTGCCAGGAATCACACTGACTGGTGCTTCAGGCGGAGGCTTGGGTCTGCCTGGATCCCTGCATGGGGTGGCATGAAGTGGCACAGAAGCTGGGTAATCCTCAGCACCCTCCACATGGGGACCCATGCTTGACCCATTTTTCTGCCTGAAGAGGTCAGCATGAGTTTTGTAGGCCCAGGATTCATGGGATTCCCTGTGCTTCTGTGTCAGCACACATGTGGGCTTTCCCTTGGGGTGCATGCCTGCAAACTGGGAAAGCCAGACAGGTGCTCCAGTGCTTGAGGGACCCAATCCTACCTTGGTTGCCCAGAATCAGGCACCTCAAACACCCAGAGAACCTGTCCAGGGTGACAGGAAACTGTAGTGAGCTCCAGGTTGTTCTTACTCTCGTGCTACAAAGTGAATAGTTGTCAACCTCAGTAAAGTGGCACAGTTTATTAGTATCTTTTGTCACCATGTTGATGTTGGAGTGTTGGAGGGATGTCTATTTGCTTGCCATTTGTGTTGCCATAAAACTTAAAGTGGTACAAATATAGCAAGTGACATCTGTTTCTACCCACTATCTGTATAAGTTCCAGCTGAAACAAGGCATCAAGTAGGAACAGAGACCATCCTATCAGTCTTTTTCCATATAAGGGCCAGGGCATTTTGTTGTATTAGTCTTTCTTGTACTGGTCACTTTTTGATGTTTAAGCAACAGTGTTAACTTGAAGCATGCACAATAATTTTGGGTATTCTCAACTAAACTTAAACAATAAATACTATTTGCAAATTGCTGTATGTAATTGAACTTTAAATATTTAATGTTTTATTATGTTGGCAATATGTGCTCAAAGACACCAACCCCAACTGCATTGTGTATTATACAGATCTGTTAGAAAAATACCGTTCCTGAGTTTAGACTCAAAGTAAAATGAGAAGCAATACGTGGATACAAAATGTAAAACATACACTTGGTTAATAAAATATTTATGCTAACTTCTGTTACAGCATGCTTGCCCATCACCTTATTTATTATGAGTGAAAATTCCTCTAAAAATTATACTACATATGTAAGTTGAACAGCATCGAAAACTAGTAATGTAATGTAGAAAATGTAGTTAAAAATTATTATCATATTACAATTCGAAGTTGTCTCTGTTTTTCAGTTTTTGAGATTCTTGAGTTAGAGGTAAATATTAGCGGAGTCCCACATGTGGTTCTAAGAAATTATGAAATTCAGTACAAAGTTTACTAGGAATAATAATAAAATGGTTAAAATATAATGCATTGGGTTTGAGAATATACTCTTTAAGCCTAAATGATGATGTCCTTTCCTTTTCATCTTAGCTTTTTTGTTTTTCCAGAATGAGCATTTTATTTGTTTGTTTTTGTTTTTTAGTGACTTGGAGCAACTCAAGAAGGAATTGGAAGAGTTGGTCAATGCTATTGAAAAACATTTCTTTCAGCCAGAAAAAAATAAACTTCAGGCCAAGGCAGAGTAAAACAACTGAAAATATTTCCTTAATTGTACTGTTTCTTGAGCACTTAGCGTAAAACTCTACAGTATTTAAAAAGTAGGAATTTCTAGGACCCAAAGCCTCTAAGCTATGATGAAAAGTAATTATGAGTTCCAGTGCCACACTTAGTTCAATGTCTTTTTTTAAGGAAGGAAAAGTGGTTTTATTGAGCTAAAAGCAATTGATTCCTTAAAACCTAACAATCAAAAATCATCCAAAAATATCTTTTGATTTTTAAAGTTTTTATCAATGTAAAATTTTATTGTAATTAACATATTTTAGTTTCTGGTTTTTTCTGTTTTTTGAGGCTAATTTTGCAGCAATATAGATAATCACATTTTTTATGGAAACTGAATAGCAATGCATAATGTGTGTTTACAGTTAGCATTTGCAAAGTTGGTTAATCACCCTGTGAGGGAGTACTTGAGTGGCAATCTGAAGAATTTAGGTAAAAACAGTTCAGATATCCCCAGAATAGTTAGTTTGTATGAGGGGCTTTAGGCAGAATAGCAGAATTTAGTCGGGATATTCCTGTTTGCGTTGTTGTCTGTAAAGTACAATATCTTCTAAGTAGGGGTACTGAACTCAGGTTATGCAGACCAGCCTTCTTTGTCTAGAGAGACATTGAGCCACCCTCATATCCCAGGGATTTTAAGTTTTCTGCCATCCCACTGAAGTAAGTACACGGTGTAGTCTGAGAATCCTGAATTTTGGGACATATCTGATTGCATACTACCAGAATTGGGTGCACTTATGCTCATGTCTAAATCAAGGAAGCAATGGGCACAACACTGCCTGCCATCTCAGTCTGGAACCTGACTTGATATCAAGGAAGTGTCCACTGAGGGCAGGAAAAAAGTCTCTCTGAAACTGAGACAAAAGCTGTTTTTCGTTCTCAGTTTGGGACACTAAAATAGTCTAGCATATTCCTGGTAAACAAATCTATTTGCAATATTGCTGTATCCATTGCATGCAGGATCAGTAAGCTCTGTGCTAAAGATATATTGAATCTAATTTAATATTATTTGTAGCTGTTTTAAATTAATGTATAAGGTTCCTGGTGAACCAGCCTACCAATAAATAAGTCCCTAGCAGCTTTGAACAATAATATAACTAGCTCCTTAATTCAGGAGAGATAGCTGTATCAACTTCTGCATAGTCAGGAAGTTTTGAAATTCTTACCAGTGTCTTTTCCTCCCCCAACTGCTGTTTGCAGATTCAGGAAGACATTACTGCAGTGGTGTGCTTCCAAATAAGTATCTTTGCACCTATTAGGCCTTAAAAGAAAGTAAATATCACAGAGAACTTTGAGGAAATCAAGTGTTGCAGGACTTTCATTGGGTAAATCCAGCTCCTTTTGGGATTAGGGAAAAGATGAAATAAAACAAAAAAAGTGCTCATTTTATTAGTAAGTCATCCTTCCCTCTGTTCTCCATATCCTGTTTTGTTCAGCTGTTTGCAGCCTGTCAAAAATCAGGATAGAGCAGAGACCAACTTCTTCATATGTGTTTGTGGAAAGCCTCATATAATGCTGCCTTAATCTTTGATGGGCTCCAGGTGCTATTAAACACGCTGCTGCTGATACAGGAAACTTTTCCATTAACTTTGGACCAGAACTAGGTATTTTGTAAAGAAATCCTGTGCACCTGTGTAATCTTCTGGAAATGAAATGCGAGGACATGGACTCTACTGCAGGGGTGTCAAACTCATCTGTCCCCTTAGTGTAAGAACAGCATGGGGCTGATCCTGTGGGCCAAATCAGGGTCACAGTCCCCCTCCCCTTTCCTCCCCCACACGCTTCCTTCTCCCCTGGCAGCATGCTAGATCTAGCACCCAGGGCAAGCACTGCATATAGCATGGGGCCCATATCAGCTCAAGCAGACACTGGATCAGCGTGCAAAGGACACATGGATCCACTCCCACAAGCCAGATCCAGTCCCTGCTCTGACTGGTCAGAGAATACACCACATACAGCACCCACTCTAGAGCAGCCACTGTGAACAGCTTGTGTCCTGGAGTGGACATGGTGTGTGATTTATGTACCACAGTGGGCACCATGGGTGCTAGATCTAGTATATAGAAGAGGGAAGGGGGGTGCCAGAAACCTCATTTGGGTCTTGTAGTGCAAGTCCCAGGCCGTGCATGTGGAGCTAGTATGGTGCTTGCTAAGCTAGCACCAGGGGCCAGATGACGTGGCTTTGTGGCCCAGATCTTGATAACCCCATTCTAGTCTGGAAAGATAAATGTCTTACTCAGCAGAAAAATCCACTTTGCTGTTTGTGAGTCACTGTCAGTACTGTTTTCATGTTGATGATTGTACAATTTACTGCCAATGTTGGATAAAATGTTTGCTTTTACATCAGCATTTTATGTATGTTTTGTTGTGCTGAAATAAAATGCGTTTGGCATACTGTAATCTTGAACGGTAAAAGTAGTCTTGTTAAACACTACTGATTGTATTCTGTATAATAGGGATATTTGACCATGCAGCCCAGATCTGGTCTGCAGAGCCATTTTGTCTGGCCTGCCATGCTGCTTGTGGGGTGTGACCTGCCACAGAATTTCAGGTCTTCTGGCCCCACTGGCCATGGTCACCAGTATTGAGATTTGGCTCACCACTGCCACCATCAGACCTCCGCTGCTGGACATGCCACTAGGGTGACTGTGGCAGCTGCTCCAATGTCTTAGCTGGATCCAGTCTGCAAGGAGCCCTTCAGTCTGGATCTGAACCCAGGGCTCAAGGTGAGTCTGACCGTATGGGGCAGGGGTGTCAAACTCATTCTGGACCGTGAGCCATATTCAATTTCAGACCAGATAGATCTGCAGTAACTGCTGTGTTTGGGTGGCAGCATGGGTCTGAGGCCAGGCAGTAGTGCATGTCTGGGGACAGGCAGTGATATAGGCTGTGGAGGCGGGCTGTGTTGAGGCAGTTGTGAGTGTTGGTGGTACTGGTCTGTCTCTAGGTAACAGTGCTGAGTTTGGGGGGGTCTTGTCAGATGGCCTTGTCCATTGCAGGCTAGGGACCCCAAATTTTGAAGCAAGGCATGTCCACAACTTTGGTAGCCCACTAGGTTACAGGCAGGCAAGATGAAATCGTTCTGCTGGCCAGATCCAACCTGCAGAACCATATGGTTCTGTGGATCAAATTCAGCCATATATTTAACATCCCTGATATAGGGCATCCGTCATGATTTTATTTTGATACAAGGTGGGGAAAATAAAACATTTAGGGTGTGAAGAAAGTCTTAGTTTCTGAAAATCCAGAATTTCTGTAGGTAAGATATTACTTTATTTAAAATCTGAACATTCACTACAGATGAAAGATTAGCACAGTCTTAATTGTGATTATTTTAAAAAAAACCTGACATCTAGCTTATAACTCTTTGTTCTTTCCAGATGCCAGAACAGTACAATAAGAATTGATTTGCTTCACTGACTTCAACTATAGAAAACATTTTATTTTAAACAACAAAAGTCTGGTATATAAATTGTAGCTTCAGTTTTCCAGATTATGCACAGTGAAGTCTTCACTATAAAGAATGAGGATACAGATATCTGCTTTAGATCTCTATGTAAGGATCTACCAAACTAGAGGCAGCTGCTGGCTGATATTGTGTGCAAATCACAGGGTTGACAGTAATTCTCATGGACAGAGCACAGCGCTTCCCCCTCACTCCTCCATGCCTCTGGCCGTGGGGCCCTGGTGGCTCTACCCCTCATCTCTGGCTGCAAGGACTCTCCTCACATGGCCCTGGCCTTCACAGCTGATTGGCTACGCGGCCTGTCCATCATGCAGCCCTGGTGCTTGACCTAATTGGTGGCAAGGGGTGGGGCCATATGATGGACAGCACTTGCAGCCAATCAGTGGTGAGGGATAGGGAACAGCAGCCATTTTGTCATGGCAACAGGTCCCTTTCCCTCTTCCCTCCCTGGCAGGCTGCACAGCTGGGCCACAGTGGTCATGAGGACATTTCATTTTCCTCACTTTTTTACAGAGCCTGCCTAAATCATGATTTCAGTACGTCCCTATGTGTGTGTATTTAGAAATTTATTTCTAGTATTTTCATGCATTGGTTAGTTAAAATGTTCTTATTTAAATGAAACATACAAATTATGTCACATAAGCTGCATGAAAATTACAGCAGAATATATGTTTACTGTTATTTAAATTAGCATTGTACTTTTTTATTTTTACTATTGCCGTCTGAGACACGTTTCATAGACCTTAATTTCAGAATATAGTAATGCAAGTTTAGAAGAGTAGCTTATGTTGCTCATCTAGGGCTACAGATTCTAAGGAGCTGTCGGGGTAGGTGCTCTCAGGTTTTGGTCTTGGCCTCCTCTGACCTGGCATCTTCCCTGCAAAATGACCCCAGGATATGGAAAAAGCTATCCTATCCCCAAGCTGTGCTTTGATGTTGTTCCATCTCCTGCCATGACTTTGATCTCTTTTCTGTTGGGGAGCTGGTTCCACTGGGTGATACCTCAAGGCCTATTGGAGGAATTTCTTTGTGGGCGTCCTCCTTCCCTACATCCCGTCCTTGCCACTCCCTGATGTTGCTAGGTGCTTTGATCTCAGGAGATGGCCCCTTGGGCTACTGGTGATAGGCCTGTCTGGACTGCCCAGTACTTACATCTGGTCTTACTGTTAGACACGACAAAGCCCTTTAGCGGGGCTAAGGATTCTTGAGTTGTAGATCAGCAACAACTATTCCCCTTTCGGCGGTATACTGACAGGAGGATTCAAATAAATTACTTTTTAATAGTCCCCGCACAACCTAACATTAATTCATGGGCTCTGCGTTATTTTTGGGATCGATTTTTCCCCTGAGCAACTGCTTTCTTTACTAGTCCTGTCAGGAGTGGGGGAGGGGGGACATTCTCAAAGAACTCGGAACCAAAAAGGCAACTCCAAAATACCTGAGCGACGCTTCTTCTATCAATGCATTCTCCCCTCTGGAAGCCAACATTGGCTACAAGGTCCAGCACCATACTAAGGGGCCACTCCCCTGTCAACTTACTCTGTCTTCCAACAACCACACAGAAAAACAAAACAAAAAAATAAAAACTTCGGCTCTGGGCAAAGCCTTTCCCTTGGGCCCAGCTCACCATGGGTTCAGGCTCCCATGTCCCTCTAGCCTGGCTCCTCTTTGGCCCAAGTGCCCAGCTTTGGTCAGGCTGTGGGCCCTGACATCCTGCACCCCGGTACATAAGGTAGTTGGTGATCCGACCACCCATGCTTGCTCCTTGTGCTCTTTACCCAACGTTTACTGCTAACTGACGCAAGCGGGAGAGTCCTCCAGTGTCTCCTCTGATGCTGCAGTCCTCTCCCAGCTGCCCCTCCCTGGGCCTGGAAGTACTTCTCTGGACACCACCGCCACTAATCCGGATCGAGCACTGGGTCTGGAAGTGCAGCACAATGCTCCGGTCCCCAGCAGCATCCCAGGCTCTGCCTGAGGTAAGTGGAAGAGAGGGGTCAGTCTCAAGCTTCCCTCCGCTCCTGGGGTCTCTCCTTCCACAGGAGCTCACTCTGATCAGCTCTTATTCTTCCCATCTCTGTTGACATGGATATTTTCTGACATATGACATCAAATGCAATTGATAACATAATTTTCAGACTCCCAAACAGCAGATTTGCCATGCATTACCAGCTTTCTCATCTTAGATTTGTTGTGAAATACGTAAAATAATGGGTGCACAATATGTAATCTACTTCCTGTAATTTATCTTCAAAGAACTGGGCAGACATTCAACTCTATTATTGATTATGTAATTATAAAAAATAATTACAGTGGATTAATATCTGCTGCTGAGAGTCGGTATAAATTGTCACAGGAATAATTGTGTGCTTGTCTAATAACTTGTATTTAAAATGCATAAATAGTCCTGAAAGCAGGGACAGAAATGGAGGGTTGTGTGGTGATTCCTGTAACCACTAAGTATTAGCTGCATTTACTTTCTGTCCCTATGAATCTTGCATTTTCTCTTCACAGTGGGACAGCTTCCACAGCAGGGCTAATGACAGCCCTACCTGACATGTGGCTGGTGGCCTGGCTGATAGGGAGACCAGTAGATATGGAAGGAGCCACCTCAGGCCAAGGAAGAATGTTTAGCCTAGGCCTATTTCTTGGACAAGGTCTCTAAATACTAGGTTATTATATGAGAGGTCGTCAACACTGCTATCCCTCCTCCCCCCCACTCCCTTTTTTTTAAATCAAGTAGCTGAAAAGGTGTCTTTCAAGGTGTCTGATGCTGTCACTGTGCATTGTTTGCTTCCTAACTGCGCTGAGCATGTCTTCCAGATCAAGGAACTTAGACCCTATTGTGCCTAGCTTCTGAATCCCAATGGTACTTAAGTAGCTGAGAGGATCCTAACTGTTCAGATTGCGATAATTCTGGGCATGACCAGACACAGTACTAGAGAAGCTGGGAAACTCTGAAGTCAAACATGGAGTCAGCTAGTGGTTTAGATCAACAAAATGGGTCACCCCTATAATGGTTGTCCCCATGCTCCCAACAGAGCATTCTGCTACAGATGGCATCATGCTTTGCAGCCTTTATCACCTCCATTCTTCCTATGCTCCTGGGACCAATTGGAGGGGTCACAGGGGTGATCACTGGTTAATGAGACCCTGTAAGATCAGCTTCAGCAGTGAGGTCACCCATGCCCTCTAGGGCACAGACAGGTTGGGGAGAGATGGGGAGGGGACAGACGAGGGAAAGAGCAGGGCACAGCAGGGTTAGGTCTTACACCTGCCACCCAAACCGGGTACCAGCTAGATTAGTTCTCAACCTTTTTGGCCTCAAGGCATTTCTCCAGATCTTTTTCTGAATTTAAATTGTAGCTCAGTGATCCTCAAAACTCAGAAAAGTTATGAAGGGGTGCCTTGAGGCTAAAACGGTTGAGAACCACTGGTTTAGATTATTCCAGGGGTAGGCAGCTACTGAGTGGGTTTTGGAATACCATTTTGGATTTAGGAATTTTAAATCTGTGTAAGTCCTCTTTGGATCTAGCTCTGGATACAGTGGATGATCATGTATAGATCATATATAACAAATGTAGGCCACAAGAGTGGGCTCAGAATTTTTTTAATTTCAATAGCACTGCTATTTTCTGGTCAATATGAATACCTATAAAATATTAACCTTAATCCTACTACATTCTGGCAAATAATTTGAGGTGTATCACCCCATCTAGCAGAGTACTAAACATACCACGTTTGATGTTTAGGCTTTCTTTTTCAACACCACGTGATGGCAGCTTTCATCTTGTGTTCACTGGGAGTTGTTCCTAAATATATTTTTTCTGTTCACTATAATGTATACGTTAGAAGTAGATTTGAGTCTTTTGTCCTGCCGCCTTATTCCTGATGCGCCAACTTTCTGTCCTCTTTGGGTCTGATGCAACAAAACTTAGAAGGGCTGATACAAGTTTATCAAAGGAAATATTTGTACACAAGTCACAGTCTCTGGGATTTCACTCTGTTCAAGATATAGAAAACACTGACTACACTTACTGCTATTTTCTAGATTGTGTAAGAACTTCGGTATTTTTAACGCTTTAAGAGCCAATATTACCTATTTTTAATAAGCCCTTACTATTAGTTTCCTTCTCCTTCAATAAATCTTGCATATCACTAGTCCATTTGGTTGCAGGGTTAAATGTCAGGCTGGGAAATGTTGCTTTCCCATATAAACAAAATAGTTATTCATCATGAGAAATGGAGGAGGCAACACTACTATCCAAGCAAAACTATAAAACTGTTCTTCTCTGAAATGTTTATAATTTATTCCTGGAAGTATATTGCAGTCTAGCTGAATGTTTATCTTGCATAACTTGAAATGAGGTGGCCTTACAGATTATCCTTGGAGAAGTGGGTATATCTATTCTTGGAGAATTAAAAAAGGGGGGGGAAAAACCCCAAACAGTTTTGGAATCTGACTCTATCCAAAGTCTAAATTATCTATTAAAGAGCATTTTCATGAGCTTCAGGATTAAATGAGCTCTTGTGGGAGACTTTAGCAATATCCAGAGGGAAGTAAATTCTATCAGAGGCAGGGAAATAATCTTTTTTTCCCTTTCAATTTAATAATGGATTTTTAGCGAGATGCTCTTGTGCACCCTTTCTACAGCACTTAATAAGCAAGGAAAAAAGGGCAGGTAAGTAAAGCATTTAATACTTATTCCTCAAAGCTTAAAATACGATTTCTCATGAACCAAACTAAATTATGTCACTTATTTGCCTAGACATTTGTCAAGCCTAAATCTTTATTCTAAAGGTTTATTTTATTTGAATATTTTGACTCCATAGAGCAGGGCTGTCCAACTTCATTGTGGCTTGGGGCCACACTAGCGTGAGACACGGACCCTCGCTGCACTGTGCGTGCGGGTAGCCCTCCCCAGGCACCAGTACAGAGGGCTGAATTGCAGATCCTCCCTCCTGCCAGGGCCAGAGCAGGAAGTGCAAGTTGAGGGAGAGAGGAGAAGCCTAGAGACCCCAGCAGCAGTGGGAATGATAACAGGAGCAGACTGGATAGGAGTCTTGGGCCAAGCATTAACCAACCCCTCGCAGTCTGTCCACAGGCTCCCTGTTGGACAACATTGTCATAGAATATTCCTTTGCTTTTGATTGTCCAATTTCAGCTCAGTTGTATAGAAGTGGTGGATTCTGCTATCCCTTCACACTCTATTTTTCACCTCAAACTCTGCATTCCCCAGGAGTGGGTGCCCACTTTAGTGGGTGTTGTATTCACAATTCATTTTATCAGGTGTTTTTTAACAATTAAATGACCTGACTTCCTTCCTCCATATGGTGGGTTTTTTAGGCTGGTCTATAAAATAAATTTGTTGCCAGGAAGCTGTCAGGTCAGGTACTATGAAGAACAACTTGGGATCTAAAGGTGCTGCCACATTCAAATTAAAGCTAGATAGAAACCAGCTATAAAGTTGTTACACATTCTCAAGGACTAACTTTGTAGCTGGTTGGCTCTTTTATAGCTGGATGTATATTTTTCTGATGCAATTACTTTGCCAAATGTATTGCCCAATTAAGAAGTAAATTGCATGATATATATATATAAAATGTGTGGTAGGGGGCTAGTTTTCATCTTTTATTTTTCACTCTGTGGGTCAAAAAAATGTATCTTTGGGCTCCCTTTGAAGAGATGTCTACAAACCATAGGTATCTGCATATTTTTAAACTACTTACCTTTTTATTGCCTCTGAGATGGACAATCTGAGAGATGGACTTAGACACTTAGAACTGGGTAAATGCTAAAGAGGTAATCTGCTTCTATATGTTAATTAAAAATCATTATTACATTACAGAAGAATGTGCTGATTCTATTTAGGACCTCGAACTCGGTTCTGACCCTAGACTTGGTGCAACTCAGGCATGTGTGATGATGCTTTTGGTCCCCAGTGCCATGCTAGGTCTACTCCAAACTGGGCAAGAATCATTTCATGTTAGAGCAATCAGAAGAGATTGCAAGGTAGGGAGGGAATTCCATCTTTCTCAGTCATGGCTTCTGTGCCAGCCTGTCAGAGGCCCTATCAGGCAACCCAGCTTAGGCTATCTCCCTTGTAAGTCACACCTGCCTGGGGGGCTTTGACTGGCAGGCAGGCAACCCTAACCCAGCTAATGATTCCAGGTAGCCACAATCTAGGCCCCCTGAATGCCTGCTAGGAAAACTTTCCCATTTATCTCCACTTGTGGCAGACTCCAGGCCAGCCAGTAGTTCCTGCAAAAGGTCTGCCTTGGCAAGCCTTGCAGTCCAGGTTTCCTGACTTTGTTCACTCTTTTTTGAGTCTGTCTTCTGGATTTTTCCTTGGATTTGATGATTTGGCCTCCGACTCCTGAACCTCAACTCTGCTTCTGATTCAGACCTTCCCCCTGGATTGGGTGTTTCCTGGCCTCAGATTTGGCCTGTATTTCAAACTCTGCCCCGTTCTCTCACCCTCTTCTAGTGGTCTGTTAGACAAGACTGCCCATGACCTAGTCCCTTATGTAACTGCAGGGCAGATGGAAGATATAAGAAGCTGCTGTGGTACTGCTGCAGTACCTGAAGAGACCCTAGAAGGAGATTCGAGGCCAGAGGTGAGCAGTTTTTACATCATGCAAGAGAGGCTCTTGATCATACTCACTTTGGATCAAGAATAGACTCTTGATCAAAAGTAAACTCTTAAAATATTTTGAATGGTATGTCTTACCTGGGCTGAAACCTGACCTTTAGTAGCTGAATCATTCTTTAGAAGCTTCCCATCATCATCTGTCTTTTTGAGGGGCTTGGAAATGCATTATAGCACTAGAATAATACCAGCAAAAATGAAAGTCACGTATTTCCTCTGAATGAATTTGTTTAAATCTGTAAGTAGGTTTGTGATATACCAGATGACTAAACAGTCTTGTTGTATACGAAAGGGAACAGATACAAGAGTACATGAACCACACCAGGAAAATACCCACATCCTGTGTTTCTTGTACTGTGAATAAGTCAGTTTAAGCATTTGTGGAGCCTGCTTTGTGTGAGAATTGCTGAGAAGGCACCATAATACAACATTCACATCTTTTAAACAGTTTACACAGGGATTGACAAATACAGAGCTGCTGTATCCAACCTACAGAGAGCCCCAGGGCTTTGTCTATTCCTGTACCCATGCAGAGACTGAGAAGTGAGGAGCTGTACTGAAGCTGGGCAACTTGCAGATTTCTCCTGTTACCACTGCTTTTCTTCCCCCCTGCCCAATAGCTATTCCCTAGCTGGGGTATGGGGAGCTGTACCAATGTTAGGCAGCTGGAAGCTACCGCTGCTTCTCCCTCCCACCCCTGCCTTGCGTAATTACGTGCATGCCTCACCACCATGTATATCAAGTCACTTTTTTTATTAATACAAAGATTTAAAAGACCTCAGATATATGGCAATACATGATTTTGCTTGCTTAGTAATGAATAATCACCAGCTTCTAACATCCCTTTAAACCCCAACATAATAGAAACAAAATCCTGTTTAGGGAGTTGAACTAGCAGCTCAAAATAAGCCATCACTTAATAATTACTTGTTTTTTTCCAGAGCTTTCCTCAACTTTCTCTTATGTGTTTTGGGAGGAGGGCAGGGACATGGAACTGAAATTAAATGGAGAACTACAATTAAGAAAAAGAACGTTGAACAGAGGAGGTTATCAAATTTTCTAAGAGACATTACTAAACTAGAAGTATTCCTCATAGTTGTCCTCCTCTTAGACCCAAGCTGTTAGCTAGCAACTCTGAAATTACACAGCACTAAAGTCATTATCCTCAAAGATGAGGTAAAGCCTTGAATTTTGAATAGAGGCCCCTTAGATTTTCTCCAAAAACAGTAATTACCAAGACCAGAGTCAAAAATGGACTGCACCCAAGAGCACAAGTAAATTTTTAATTGGTTTTAGTGAGAGCTGAATGGCTAAATTGCTCAAGCACAGTGTAATGAGCTTGATAGTCAAAAGAAATGAGCTGCAACAATTCCAGTTAAAATCAGTGGAAGCTGCAGGGACTTGCACGTTAGAAAATCAGACCCATGGCAAATGAGCTGGTTGAGTGACTTAATGAGAAAAAATGCTGCTGGATTTAGAGAAGAAAATTTCATGCTGTTATAAAGTTACATATTCTAAAAGCACGGCAGCACATGCTAAAAAAAAGTCTTATGCCCCTTTACCTGTGAAATTTCCACTTTGATTACTTATAACCTAAATGTACATTTAAATGATATTTAATCACTTTTAATTCCAATAAGCCTTCTAAACCTGGGAGAGAGTAAATATATCTCTTGTGCAAGCTGTGTTCCTTGTACAGATGCACATAGTACAGATACAAGTTATTTAAGAGGTGGAATAGTTATTTTGACGTTATCTAACTTAAAAAGTGCCTATAGAATATGCCGAGCATGCAAATTGTTAATACGGCAAAATGACTCTTATGATGTAAGAATGATTAAACTTGTACCAAATACTTAGAAAAATATTCTGAATTGAGTTTTGTGCTTGCAAACTACTTTTTAGGTTACAGTATTCTAATCATTCTGACTTTCATTTAAGGAGACCAACCAGCAAACTAAAACCCTATGGCATCTGTGCTGCATTGCTTAACTGATGCATTGTAAGAAGGCTAATGGTGGTGGTGAACACTCCCTGCCTGAGGGAGAAGGAGGGGTGGGATAGTGGTGGCAGTGCCCCCCACCCCACGGCCCTGCCCCGATGCCCCCCAAACAGCTGGCAGGGAGGGAGGGAGGCAGACACAGATTTTTTTGTGCGGCCCTCAACAAACAGCTCACCCAAACTCGTAAAGTGATCCACCAGCTGAAGTAATTGCTGACCCCTGGCCTAAGGCATATGAGTACCGTATGTAAATACATTCAGTAATTCAATTGTAAAAACAAGAAAAATTGTAAGCACTGTCATCTTACTCTCAACTAAGCTATTCATGATGGTAGATGGAAATAGTTTCACCATGCATGATTTCTAATTTAAATACTATTTCTTCACTTAGTAAATGTCATCCTTTTATAATGCAAATAAAAAACACGTAATGTCCACAAAATCAGCCAAAATAGTATATTTTAGTATATTTGCTGCTTGGCTCCCTGCTGCAAATATGTTATTTTGATTTCTGATTAGTGATTATTACTCTTCTGAAAACCAGGTAAATGGATTTAGGTCACATACTATCAAAGTGCTGTGAACAGTAGAATTAGCTTGTTAAACTGTCCCATTACATCCTAATGCATGCATAAATAAAATTTAAGATAGATAATGACGTAGTAACAACAGCTTCTGAACAAAAGGAAAATCTTAAAATATTTGGGTATTCAAATATATTTATAGGAATAGGAAGGATTAATCACAACATCTAAAATTAATAAGTAGAATGATGAAAAGTACATGCTTTGATCAATGACAGCAACTTGGCTTTTGTGATGCTATCCATATTATCAGAGTGCTCCTGTGAAGATGATTACTAACTAGTTCTGTTGTTATGCAGTCTTTAAAAAATATGTACAATATGGAAACTTGACGGATGCTCTTTATCACTGCACGTTTAGCTAATGGGATATGTAGAATATGTAAATAGACCTAGAAGTAAAAAGCAGCATTAGCTAGGATTTTCACACTTTTTCTAGAGCTATTGGAACACAAGCCCTGCATCTGCTGGCAAGGTGCCCTCTGCACGCCTGGCAGCAGCAAGGGGAATAACTCCACTTTTGGACCACAGTTTGCTGAGCCACAGCATGGAAAGGCTGGGAACCTCTGGTTTAGGGCCCCACCCTCTCATAATCCAGCCTTGTCTTCTCTTGTTAATTTCTTTTTTTTGGCGGGTTGTGTGTGAGATGCAGCAGAGATACTAGAGCTGCCTGACAACAGATTTTGAGTCAACATATTTACTAAGTTTTCCTTGCAAACCTTGCTTTAGGATTTTAAAATTAAATACTAAATTCGGCTGTTATCAGTCTCAAGGTAGAAAAACCCTGACTGAAATTCACATACCTGGTTGGTGTGAAAAAGTCCATGTCTGTTGACTTTTGGGACTCAGTCTATCTTGTTTTATGAGACTGCATTAGGGTTATGAGCAGGGATCCTAGTTTTCCACGGGGGAAAAAAGCAGAAAAATCTGTTTTAAAAATGAAAGTCTCCACTTAAAAATGTCTTTCCATAACATGCCAGAAGTGTGGTGCCATGTCTGATTTTATGTTTGCTGTTGTTTATGCCTTTCAGTCAATCAGTGGCACCCCCACTCTCCTGCCACTGATTTCTGCGGCAAATGGAAAATGAGGCTTTCTGGTTACAAGGCAGATAGATGGTAACTGACCTGATAGAATGAGGTACTTAAATATTTTAACTTAAAATGTCAGGATTCATAGTATATAGAGATCAGCAGCCATCATTTCATACAGAAATATACTCCTGGAGTAGTTTGTGTATATGCCTGTGCATCATTAAAATTTTCTTCCTTTTGATGAACATAGTGCTTCACAATAGATTGAGTCTATTACAGGTGTCAGCAACTTCTTGCAAATGAGGGCTGTGTCTTGCAAACAGGCCAGTACCATGAGCCACCATTCCCCTGAAACTACTCTAGTGCCAGTGAGCAGAAGCTGCAGGGAGGAAGAGCAGCCTTCTGCCTGAGCTGTCACAATGGGCTGGGGCACCTGAAAGTGACTGGCATACTGCTGGCAAAATGTGAAGTAGATGAAGTGGTCAAGGAATCGGCACACCCTTAAAAAAATGCAGACGGGATGAGCCCTTCCAGGCCTGGATCCACTCCTTGTGTGGACTGCATCTGGCCTGGGGGCTGTAGGTTGCTGACCCTGAGAGGCTTGTTAGATTGAATAACTGCATGTTGTGGTACAGAACAGATTTCCTCAAAATGGTTTTGATCCTGGAAACATACCAGTGTTGCCAGCTGTCAGTGATTCTGCAGATGGCCTAACCAGTTCATACAAAATCAGATGTTAAGAAACCATGAGCTTGACTGAAGATTGTTCCATTGTAAGAATGGGGCTGGATGCAGGTGTTATAGCTTGAAAGAGCAGAGCTGGTGTCCAAGCTGGAGTGTGGCTCAGCGCCCTGCAGGGAGTGCTGCTCCATCCCTTGCCTGTGTCCTGCCTCTGATGACTTGCTTCAAAGGCAGGCAGGGCTGCATGGCCCTGGGCACTTGGGGACACTGGGCAGGACAGGGAGGGGGGCAATAGGGCCAGCATGGAGACTCAAGCTAGATCCATGTGCTGGGTGTTAAACCGTCAAATGTGAACTCTACCATTATCCCAGCTGGTGGGAAGGTCATCATAAAAAATAAGGGTATTGGGGCTAGCACCTCAGGAGGTCACATCTAGTCCACCTCCCCACGTGGAGCCAGCCAGGGCCATCCTCAGCTCCATCATCCCAGCCAAAGCTGTGTCTCGGTGTTGAAAGCCTCCGAGGACCGAGAGTCCACAGCTCCTCTGGGTAAAGGTGGCACTTCCAGGACACGAGCCACGTCTGCGGGAACGGTGTCAGCAAACACGGTTGTGGCAACTTGTGACTAATAAACTGCCAGTGAAAAACAGAAGATGTTCTGCGGTTATAGTCGGATCCAGGCCCAGGCTACAAGGGAGGCGGGACAGCAGTTGTAGTCGCGCATGAGGTCCGTAGGCAGAGACTGGGCCATTGCCGGAGTCCCCAGCCCGCCCTGCCTTACCGGGCCGCTGCCCTGCGGCCTCCGTGGCTGAGGGCTGGGCCGGGCCCGCGCCGCGGCCGTGGGAGGGGCAGGATTTCCTCGCAGACGCGCGGCAGCTCTTTGCACAGAGCAGACTCTGCTCCGCCGCAGCCGCCGTCTCTAGCCGCTGCTGCTGCTGCTGCTATTTATGTGGGAGGCGGCGACCGGCAGGAGGCAGCACCTAGGGGCCTGCTCTGGGGCGACGCGGAAGCGGCGGCGGCAGGTAGGGGCAGCGCCAAGTCCCGCCTGCTCCGCGCGCAACAGGGGCCCAGTCCATCCGCGCCCCGCCTCCCGCCGGGCGCCCGCGCGTGGGGCCGCTCCGTGCCCACGCGGCAGCGGAGCGGGCGGCGCTGCGGAGCGTCCCGGGGCCGGTAAGTGTCGGCGCCAGACTTTGCTGCAGTCCCGGGCGAGCGCTGGGCCGGGGTGTGTGTGCGCGTCTGTCCTTCCCTTCATTGCACCTGATTCGCGCTGCAAGTTTGCTACATCTCAATCTGGTTTCCAGAAGAGACCGGTCCGAGCAACAGAATCTCTCGAGCTGGCCCTGGGCCGCTCGAAGCAGACAGCCAATGCTGGTGAGCCGTGCGGGTTCAGCTCAGGATGTGGCAAACTGGGCCAGCAGCGTGACTTCAAAAGGGGCCTGGTGTAAATCTCCAGAAGCTGCCCCCGTGCCCCCCCCTACTGCCTGAGCAGGGTGTTTAGGTCCCAGGGGTGTAGGTTGTAGCCGTGTTGGTCTAAGGACATAGGCAGACAAGGTTCTTAGGGTGAATCTGATATCTTTTATTAGACCAATGCAAATAGTTAGAAAAATTTTTTAGCGAGCTTTCGGATTTAAATACCATTCAGGCTGAGGAAGTCTCTTTAGTTGTTTAGGATCTGTCCTCTCAGTCTTGAGGCCTGCTGATAAAACAAGGTCTTACCTGCATCAGTAGTAATGTGCAACACAGTTCAGCTGGTGTTGGGGTTTTGCCTGCGGGTTGGACTGTCACTGCCACTGTCCAACAGACGTGTAGCTGCCCAGGTGGTAGCTGTAAAGCAATCCAAACTGGTGGAAGAGGTGATTGTCTTTTATTACACCTACTACTAGATATTTGTAAACAGATTATTTTATTTATTTGCAAGCTTTTGGACACACTCACCCTTCAAGTATTAAAAGTGGGCATTGGTACTAGTGAGTGGTTTCCACTGCAAACTGTTGGAATCCTCTGTCTGTGTTACTGCCTTGGCTCTTGCTGAATCGGGTGCAGCTACACCAGCTCTGGGGAATGGTACAGCATTTGTAGTGCAGGTGTGGTAGTGTAGCCTGGCCACTAGGGAAGGAAAACTGTGTCAATTTTACAGTACCTTGCAAATATTTCTTTACATTCCCATGGGATATGTGGTGTGTCGGGAATGTCAGGCATCCAGTTTCCTCCTTTTTTTTATTCTTCCCAGTAAGAAGCCCGTATCTCAATCATTTTGCCTTAAACCCATGAGCCTTGCTAGTGATACTCGCACTGATTTGCAAGTCACATGTGGCTCTTCAGTTTATCACCTATGGCGCTTCTCAGGAAATGTTATAGAGGTTTCTGTGTTTTGCTTTTACTGTGCTTTTCCCGGGCTAAGGGGTCAGGGGAGCAGATTGCCCCCTCAGGATGGAGTCTCCCACAACAAACGCCTTACATTTTGTCTTGGGGAAAGCGTGGGTGGTAGCTGCAGGTGAGCATGTGTTGCCTGTGGGAGCTGGCAATTCAGCAGGCTCTGCTGGAGCAGCAAGAGGTGCGTACCTGCTGCTCAGCTCCGGCAGGGCAGGGGTCTTGGTGCGGCGGGCCCTAGGGCTCTTGACCACCTTGGTCCATGCCCCTGACTGGACAGAGTGGGAGGTCCTGGAGTCCTCCCTTGTCCTGAAGGGAGATGGTGGTCTACCCTGCGGCTCCCAGAGGAGAAGGGCCTGGCAGTAGGAGTCTATCCCTGATGGCACGCAGTCTCTGGACTGTGGCCCGGAGGTCCTCCAGCTGGCGCACCAGAGACCCCAATAGGGAGCAGACCTCATAAGGGGAGGTGGCCATGCTCCCGGGCCCCAGAGCCTGAAAAAGGGACAGGCAGCCTACGCAGCCGAGAGCCAGAGGCTCCATCTGCATGGAGCCCGGAACCATGGGCTCTGTCTGGGTGACCGTCTCTGAGGTGTTGGGGGGGGCTGCAGAGCCCGAAGGGACCTGAGGGGTGCAGCATGTGCCCATCTGTGGCGTGCTGCTGGTAGGCAGGCTGGGCCTGAGTCTGTCTACCCTAGGGCGCTCTCAGGCTGGGTCTTGGGTCCTCTCGCTCGCCCTCCTGCGTGAACGCTGTGCTGACTCACGCAGACAAGCACACCTGTTTCCTCAGCCTGTTCGTGTGGCTCTCTGGGGGGCTGGGTGAAGTAGGGGCCTGGGCGGGGGAAGACCTGGCCCAGCTCCACACAGCTGCCTCCTGCCACCACAGGTCCCGCTTACCTCTGGCTGTGCTGGGGGTCATTGGGGGGGCTCCGTGGCTGCCGGGGGGTCTCTGGGGAGCTTTGGGGGAGCAGGGGTGCAGCGGGCTTTCACCTGCGCATCTCTTGCTGCTTCAGAGCCTAACTGGGGCTTTTTTGCTGTTGGTGCGCCCTTTTAAACTATGTACTTGCGCAGTGGGCCTACTGTTGTTGAAGCTGCTCTCAGGCAAGGGGGGGGCCCTGCCCGGGCTTTGGGGTCCCTGCCCTACTGGAGGGGCACTGGTGACAGAAGGCAGGGAAAAGTGACTCTACCAACTGACCTTTTTGTAAAGTATATTGTGCTGCTTTCACTAAAACTGAAATGTCCATTAGCCCAAATGAGTTCCTAGGCAATTTAAAACTTGGTACAATTTTTGTATAGTCCATCTTGCATTTAATTGTTTCTATTTGTCCTAATGTATATACCAGTGTAAATTGCATGAAAATCAGAATCATTGTCTTCTGTCAGGCGAATCTACGATCTAATCTGGTAAAACATTTAGACATGTTGTAGTGTCTGAAGAGGTTATTTGTATTGTTAAAGTTTTAATATGCGCTTCAGTTTACCTGATTCATATTATCTTGTCTGGTTGCAGGGAGTTAACTGAGTGAAGGCGGTCAAGAAGGAAACAAATTGGAAATGATTGAATGGCAAAGTTAAGGTGGTTCAGGAGACTAGGAGGAATCCTTAGGAAACAATGGGAAAGTTATTCATTGAGGAATGCCCATACCTGGCTCTTAGCAGTATGGCAAGATTTTTTTTTCCCCAGACCTTGGCTAGGGTCAAAGGAGATAGTACCTTAGTTACTCAAATCCTAGCTAAGGTTTTTTTTTCACACTTAATGTGGGTGGGGTGGGGAATCTCATCTTAGATTTGTGCAGCCCAGGGCTGCTGCTGTAGCCACCACTGTTGAAGCCTGGGGTTGGGGCCAGATCTGTGGCTACCACCTAGCCAGAGCTAGGTCTAGAGCCACTATATGCTTTGTGGCTGGGGCTGAAGCTGGAGCCAAAGTCCCCACAAAGGGTAAGTGGCAGCCCAAGGGGATGGGCAGGCAGTGGGGGGGGGGCAAGCGTGCCTGCCCCCTGGCTACTGCTTTCTCCACTGTAGTGGTGAGGAGGAAGAATTTAAGATACCCCCGCCCCCAACATATTAGATTCTGTATGTGGAATCTAATATACTGGGGGTGGAGAGGAAGTCTTAAATTTCATGTATTTTGGATTCGGGTAAGTATGGTATGTCCTTAGAGATACTAGTGTAGTTATGAAAGCAGTTGACTGAATTGCTGGGGTTGCCCTTGGGTCTCACTGGGTACTGACAGGGCTACAAGTGGAGAAAGAGAAGAAGCATGCTGCAGCATGCTTCTTCTCTATTTTACAAGTAGGAGGTGGGAGTAACTTTGAATGGAATTTACTACAGCTTGCAAGGGAAGATTAAAGCTTAGGGTAGTAGCATCATTACAGACAAATTTTGTCATCATTACAGTCTTTCCCTTTGCAATGTGCGAAAGAAGAATTTTAATGTTTTGTTTTGAAGAGGCTGTTTTAGAGTCACTTTAATCAGTCACAGTTGCAGGCTTGGGAGGAAAAGCGCTTTGTGGGAGTCAAACACATTTTGGGCCTGTCTTGTTAACACAATTGATAAACAGGGATACAGCAGCCCAAACATCCAGTTTAGTGTTCAGGTTCACTATCTTTATCCCTCTGGGTGGAAGCATACACTGGAGGGGTGATTTGAGAGGGTCTCAAGGGGTCTGTGGCAATAGTTGGCCCTTTAACCATGACAGATGTGTTTAACTTAAATGTGAGTAGACCCATTCATTGGCTTAAGATTTAACATGCACCTAAATGTAGTAAGATCAGGTTTTAAGGTAGCATATACTTTTTACTTTACATTTAATTAAATTGCATTCATATCAGTAACGTTAACTTCATAGAATTTTGGATACCATTTGTACACACATAAAGATAAGAGGAGGATGTGGCAAAGAAAGTGTGGTAATGTGGAAGGGATGAGAGAGGCTGTTAGATATCTAAAAGTTCATCGTTTGGGTGTTATTCTGAGTCCTGTTTGGGACTACTAAAGCTGAGCTTGGTGCATCTGTTCTTTTATTGCCATTCATCATTCAAATGCCAGAAGTGATAATTTTTAAAGAAGGCTCCTTTAGCAAGTAACAGATATAGGTACTGAAGTGGTTTATATTAATATTTGCAAGGTACTTTTTAAAAAAGCAAGTGGAACCCATCTTTCCGTTTAGATCCATTACATTCTAACAGTTGAGTTGAACTGTGACAAAACAGCTTGCTTTTTAATATTGTTTAGACTTGGCGTTGAATAGGATATGTTGCACTCTTGTAATGTGAGATGCCTCTGGTTTACTTTGCAACACTTTATAGCAGGGCTGTCCAACTGGCAGCATATAGGCCATATGCAGACCCTGAGGGGTTAATATGTGCCCCTCAGGCTCTTGGTTCAGACAGTGTTCTCCACTTTGTTCTGCCTCTGGAGTCCCCAGACTCCCCCTGCCTCCTTGAGCTTCTGCCTGCCCTTGATCCACAGCTGAGGGAGCACATGACTAGAAGGCTTCCGGGATCTGGGGGCTCTGCACAGCCTCGGTGCCGGTGAAGTGCAGTGGAGTCACCCACCATGTGGTGGGGAGTGGGAGACTGGCATGTTGCAGTGTTTTCATCTGGTAGGGTGGAGGGCACTATGTGAGGCCTATCTGGGTGATGAGAAGAGGGGCCTGCATGGCATGTCCATGTGGAATAAGGGGATGGAGGAAGCTTGTGGTTTGGGGACTTGCACAGCATGTCAGCAGCTCCATACATTGTGATGCGGGGTTAAGATCACATGCTGCCACTGAGTGCCATGCAGCACTCACCTGGGTTGTGTGCGGCTGGGGGTGCTGCAGCCCTCAGTTGCTCAGAAGTTGGACAGCCCTGTTTTATGATATTGGGATCATGGAGTACTGTAGAGTGTAACTAGAGGTAGTCGCATTGGCCGTGTTTGTTACAGTCTAGAAATTCACGGTCTGCTCAGGAGAGACGCATTTGAAATTAGAAGTTGGCACAGAAGACTTTTTGCTAGACAGGCATATGCAAGCTTCTTTGCAAGTGGCATTTGCTTACTCAGGAGGGATACCTTGTTACATTAACTCAAACCATTTGCAGAAAGAAACATCATGATTTGAATATTGGTATGTGGGACTAATGAAGGATTTAGGGTTCTGCAGATTTATGTAGGTATCTTCTGGTTTTCTGGACTCTTGGAAGATAACATTTTTAAAATGCAGATTTGCAGAATTTCTACAGCTTATACTATTGATTCTCATATTTTTTCATGATGTCATTGATTTTCAGTTTAATTTATTGTTTCTCTACATCCAGATTTAAAAGCCATTACTTGAGTGGTTCTACTAGTGCAAAGATATTTAAGGATTTTGTTCTGTTCAATCTACTAAATTTGATTTAGAGGAAATCCTGAACTCTGGTCACAGGATCAGTGTCCTGGGTGTTTAAATTTAAGATACTCATGTCTCATTTTGTATTTCAAAGAGGATGATTTTTGTTCTGGTCAGTATTATTTGTCAGAGTATCTTCTTTATTTAATTGAGAGTGATGATAAAAAATAGACTTTAAAAGATGTTTTTCAGATTTCAGTATACAGATTTCCCATGAAAATTACACATTTAACAGCTTTTATGAAAAGAGAAACAGCAGATTTCTCTAGAGATTTTTTTTTGTCTCACAAATGCAGTGCTGTGCTGACAAATCAAATTGGTTGAGTGGAAACACTGGGCTAATTTTGCCCTGTTGCACACATTAACCATATTGATTTCAGATGAGAACAGACTTCACATACCCCTATTATGCTGAGATCGTGCTTGCCATTAGGTAACAAAGCTATAGTTGGTAAACTCCATTTTCATGCTTTTTGAACAGTTTTGCCTCCTAGAGTGCTGAATGAATCAAAACCACCTAGGCACTTGTATTTTCTCTGTTAACAACAACAACAACAAAAAGTTTCACAGTGACTCAATAAGATAAGAGACAGCTTCAATTCCCTATTGGTTTTCTCTCTCTTTTGACAGAAGCCTTTACAAGACCGCAGTGATAAGACTCCTACTGAACTTTGTATTGGTGAGGAAAATGTATACAGTAGATGCTTTCTGAAGCTGAGGTCTTCTGCTGTACAAGTGCACCCTATAAAAGACGGCTTTCTGGACTGTTCTCCTTGTCTGTCCATTGAAGTCTTCTGCAAAATCTGCAGTGTTTTAATGTAATTTTAAATGAGAATTTAACTTTTTTGAGGTGTGCGGAAGGTGGGAGGGGTATTGACTTCTAGGCCAACGGTGCTCAACCTCTGACCCATGGGCCAAATCCATTCCATGGAGCTATGATATCTGGCCTACAGGGATCTCCATGGGTCAGAAAAAAATAGCAGCTGTGAAGTGGGAAGCTCTCCATAGTGGGTTCTAGCCTTGCCTGGGTCATTGCTGTGCAGCGGGATCAGGGCCAGGCTTATCCCACATGTTGAGATCTGGCCAGGCTACTCCCTGCCCCCTCCCTGCATCTGCATAAAGGCCACTTCATTCCCATACCCATCCCCTCCCTGCAGTCTGGATTGGGGTTGGGCTGCTCCTCCCCTCCCCCCAACAGTGCTGCTCTGCCCTGCTCCCATTATCTTCCAAAGGTCCGATAAGGGCTGCTCTACTCTTCTCTGTGTATCCAGATCAGAACCAGGCTGCTTCCTTCCCTGCCCCCCACTTGTCTGGATCAGGACTGGACTGTTCCCTGCCTTTGCAGCAGATGGATCAGGGTCAGGCTGCACAGTCCCCTGTGGCAGGATGAGGTTCTTTTACCAGCCCCATGTGCTGCCTGCAGCTGGACCTGGCACTGCTCATCTGGCCCAGGGGGACAAAAGGTTGGGCACCACTGTTCTAGGTTATTAGCAAATTCAGGTTGCTTTATTTTTTTTTTTTGTAGGCCTAAACTGTAGGATTCTCTTGGTAAGCTCTCCAGTCCTAAAATTGCTTACTGTAAAACTATTAAAAGATGTTCATCTGTCTAGTATCCAGAAGTTTTAGATGCAAAAGCTATAAAAGGTTCAACACCTGTAGCTGTCCAGATCTTGTTTTTCTTCCTGTAAAGTAGGTACAGTACTATGTTTTTTGGATGTTTTCAAAGTATTGTAAAGTGTCCCCATCCCCAAAATAATTGTTTGCGCTCTCTCTTTTTTTTCTTTCTTTTTTTCTTTAAACAATAAACATTTCACCTTCCTTCCCCCAAATCTTGAAATATTCACTCCAATTTTCAGGTGGTTACAAACTGATAGAAGCTTTTCTAATTGGTTTGTTTTAATGGGAAAATACAGGACAAATATATGGAAAATTTGCACAAAAAAGTGTGAATTTTTTTTTTTTTTAATCAGCTGCACAAAGAAACAAACTTTGCTGTAGCCATAGTACATAAAGCAATGAATGCATTAGGGTAAGTTATCATTAGTACTAGTATATTTTAACATGTCTGTTCAAATGAAGTATTAAAGGAGGGAGAGTACTCTGGATTCATGGTGTAGCTTTTTATAGTCTTGGAAGACTGAGAAAGTGACAGAAGACTGGAAAGTCTGGAAGTAAGCTAGTGTTGTTGCTATGTTTTTTTTAAATGGGTTCACTTGGGTAATGTGGTTGTAAATGTACAGTTCCTCTTTAAGTCCTGCCAAAATATGCAGGACAAAATGTGCTACTGCTATTTTTCTGGGACATTGCACTGTGTGTCTGTAAGGTTATAGGTCATTTCTGGGACAATCCAGCCAGGGTGTGACCTTCCTGATCACCTACTGGTGGAGGAGCAGAAATGCAACATGGAAGGATGAAGTATGTAAATGACTGCTGTTCCTGTTTTGATCAAGGTCAAACCCCAGGATAATCAGGTTCATGGCAAATGCCTCCTGGGTTAATGGATTAAAAACCTGTCTGCTGTGTAGAAAAATCACAAAAATATTTAAAGGAAGGGTCAAAGCATTCTCTGTAGTAAGAGTAATAAAGTATGGTTTTAAACAATAAACAATAAGGCAGCTAACCAGTGGAATTAAGTAGTATCAACTTAGTTTTAATAGTAAAGTTTAAGTCAGAGTTGGATTTTTTTTAAATGATTTTGCTCTGGTTCAACCACAGTTATTGGAACCTGAGTGGTACTTTGTTCCAGGAAGTCCTTTGGCCCATGTTGTGCAAGAGCTCAAACAAGATTATCTCAGTTTTTCTTAAAATCTATGAATATTTCCAGTAATGGTGATCTTAATTTATAAAGAAACTATTCTAAATGATTGCTAGAGTAACTCCATGAACTTTTCCTTTTAGAATTCCTCTACTCTGTAGCTGAAGGCACTGTCCAAATATCTTCATTCCATGGAACGGAAACATCAGTGAATGATTCCTGGGACCTTTACTGATTAAAACATGGAGCCTATAACATTCAAAGTTAAAAAACTTCCAGCATCCAGTGATACTTCGGTGGATTTCAGTCTCCAACTTGTTGGTTCTTTACCTGTGCACACTCTAACCACCATGGCAATGCTTCCTTGGATTGTGGCAGAGATCCGGAGACTAAGTGTGCAGTCTACTAAGAGAGAACCTAACGTCAGCCAAATCCGGCTTTATGTTTCACCAGTAAGACTACGATGTGAACTAGACTCAGGCAAAAGCCAGCAGTGGGATCCTTTGATTTGTTCCAGTCTGTTCGAATATAAGCCCCAGCAAGTCCTTAAATTGATTCATAACAGCCATGATCCAAGTTACTTTGCTTGTCTGATAAAGGATAAATCGGTAAAACAGCAGAGCATCTGCTATGTATTCAGAGCTGATGATCAAACAAAAGTAAGTAAAAAGCCATTCTTCAACTTTGCTACGCTCTTTGAGCTATTGGTATTTTAAGGATGCAATGTAGATGCATAAGAGAAGTAAATACCTTGTGTTTCAAAATGAGGTAGTTCCTGTGGTGTTTGGATTTCTTCATTGCCATCTGAAATCCTGACCTTACTTTTACAGACTAAGACTTGTTCTTTAAAAGGGGGTTAATTTCACATGCAGCCAAAATTTTTGCATGGACTTTTGGACCATCCACAGGGTGTGAAGTTAGAACATATGTAAAGCTTCATAGGACTAGGGCCTAATTTGTTTTATTGAGCTAATTAATTTTAGTTAGTGATATGGGTTGAAATGCTAAGCCCCACTGAAGCCAGTGGGAGTTTTTCTATTGATGTAATCAGGGTTGGGTTTTCACCCATGAGCTTCTGTGAACTCCCTTTTAATCCTATGTTATAAGAACAGCTTGTGTTCCCACTGAAAAGACTATAGTGTTAAAAATAGGGAAATAAGTTTGTTCATCTTATTTAAATTAGAGCTACTAAAGCCATTGCTTGCATGAGTAAGATGACCAGAATTTGGCATTAAGCTGTTGCATTTGGTTAATGACTGATTTTTACACAAAGCCAGTGGCATATCCTTCATCACTGGATTTAAAGTTCTAGTAACTAAGTTTGGAAGATCTTGGGTTGGGACAAGTCTTGTATGTATCACTCACAAGGGTAGTCCTAGTAAAGCACTTGGGGGATGGGAGGGCGGGGGATGGGGGTGCTATGTGTATCTGTACCTCATATGAAATTTAGCTGTTTGCCTACCTGGTCTGAAACAAGATAATAAGTCTTACAGATCATATCTTTATAGAAGCTGTTAAAGCTAGCCTCCTTCCAGATAAAGACAGCTATGATAGAGTAACAGTCAAATACAACATGCATCATCAGCACTTAAGTGAAATAACCCTGTTGGATTAAAAATGCAGGATACGTGATTTACACATGTAAGTGATGAAAATTGGGAGTAGGTATTTTAAGACTTGAATAGGAAGAAACTGGTAAATATACAATACAATTTGCTTATGTACTTAATTATGTGAGTTTATGCTATCATAAGCATTATGGTGAATAAACAACACTGATCATACGAAACACATTTCCTTATGTTTAATGGAGTGAAAAACAGAATGCCCTTTCCACTTGCTTGATCAAACTCCTGGAGCTGTTTGAAATAAGAAAGGGAGGGAAGCAAAACGTAAGATTTTAGAGGGCAAAATTTTGGGGTTCCCATCTTTAGACACTAGGTCCAAATCGCCAAAAGCATGCTGGTGCCTGACTCCCAAGAATATCTAGAGGGAATTTCCATTGCTTTTTTTTTTTTAGTGAGAATTAAGCAGTTAAATACCTCTGTGCATCTGTGTCCTGGTGAAGGATCGTCGAAGGTGCCATAGCTCTAGAAATCTGTCTAGGTGCCTCACTAAACTCGGGAGTCCTAAATTAGTATTTATTGTTTGTCTTTAACAGTTTATGACTGTTTTAAATTAAATGCATGAAGAACATTTGGGAGCAGGGATTCCCAGGGTTGTGCCCTCCCCACTGGTTTACAGGTTCCCTCACAGGCAAAGAACAGCTTTTTGAGTTCCACCATGAGAGAATATTATTGGATTTTGTATATGTTCAACTAGGAAAAGAGAGGGAGATTTGCATGTAGCAGGGTGGAATTTATCTCCATTTTGTTCACAGGAGAAAAAAACGAAGTAAAGGTTAAACTTGTGGTAGGTGTGACTCAGGAGATCCTGCTGCAGGCCATTAGATCTCTGAGGATTTTTTTTCAATCCCTGCAACATTTCTTATGAGAACTCAACTAACATGTCCAGATTTAGATTGGGTTAGCAGGATCAGCTTCTTCTCTTGTTCCTAAAATGGAAAAAATATCTCTGTATTTGTTTTCCTTGTTTATAGAAAATAGATGCAGCAGTCTAGGTTCATTTAGCGATATAGTTGAGGTATTTATAAAAAAACCCCTGTAAAATAATTCTAGTTCTCATACAGGTATGTAACTGTTGTTTAGCAGTTAAATCTCACTGAATAAATGTATAGAAGCTGTTTTTTTTCTGGAATTGTAATAAAACTTGGCTGTATTGAAAAATTTTAATTCCACCAGTCAGGGTCATATAATGTAATAAATTTAAATTACAGTAGGTTTAATAAATTGATCTTCCATTTTTTTCTCATTAGTCCCAGACTTCCTTCAAAATATTGTACTGGTTAGAGGTGAGACATCTTCATCACTTGCATCTCTGCTGATAACTCTGGGAAAGGTTCTAGCTGATGTAGATGGAGCTTCCAGCCTACTTGCTTTTGTCATCTTGAATGACAATAAATCTAGTTTGAATGTAGTCATGAGCATTCAGTCTTTCTCAAACCACTCTTGAAACTGTCTCACTACCTTGTATGAGAGAATGTTAACATTTGAATGCAAGGCCATTGGTAAAATTATTTAGTAAATTTGTGTGAAAAATTGACATACATGCTTTGTGTGTATGTGTCATCTATCTGTTGTTGGGTATAATATGTATTATACACAGTGTGCACATATACATATACACACACTGTGTATAATACATATTATACCCAACAACAGATAGATGCACACATACGCACACACACAGCATGTATGTCAGTTAACTATCTAATTATGCACAGGCTGAGGGGGGGGTGTGTGTCATTCATATATACAGGTCACAAAAGCCTTGGATGCAGGTGTTGCTGTGGATGTAGTCTTTCTGGACTTCAGCAAGGCCTTTGACACCGTCTCCCACCCCATCCTCATTAAAAAATTGGGTGACTGTGGCATTGATGCTTACATAGCCAGATGGACTGCAGATTGGCTGAAGGGTCACGCTCAGAGGGTGGTGGTGGATGGGTCATGTTTGACCTGGGGGGAAGAGGGCAAAGAAGTCCCCCAGACGTCAGCCCTTGGGACCACACTGTTCAATTTCTTGACATCATGGCAGACCCTACAATGAGAGACTGTGGGACCTGAACCTGTTCAGCCTTCACAAGAGAAGGCTGAGGGGGAACCTGGTGACTGTCTATAAACTCACTAGGGGGGACAAGAAGGGTTTGGGAGCGACCTTGTTTCCCCTAGCACCCCCTGGCACAACAAGGAATATCGCCCATAAATTGTTGGAGAGTAGGTTTAGATTAGATGTCTGTAAGAACTACTTCACAGTTAGGGCACCTAGGATCTGGAACCAACTTCCAAGGGAAGTGGTCCTGGCTCCTACCCTGGGCATCTTTAAGAAGAGGCTTGATGCCTAACTAGCTGGGATCGTTTGAGACCAGTTCTTTCTCTTGCCCAGGCAGGGGATCGGACTTGAAGATCTACAAGGCCCCTTCTGACCCTACTTCTATGATTATGATTCTGTTGCCACCTTGTGCCCTGTCCTGCAGCTCCAGGTCCAGATCCAGTACAGGACATGCAGCAAGGACCAGCATTTAAGGAGGTAGGGTTGCATCAGTTCAGATGGGCGAAGTGACCTTGCTTGCCCTCCTGCTGCTGATTGCCATGTCCACTAGGACCCAAGGGCCCCAGATTCTGCATCAGGCTGCTCCCTCTCTGGCCACACCAATGGGCCAAATAGAGTGGCTCTATGGGTTGGATCCAGCTTGTGGGCTATATGTTTGACACCACTGCTCTATTTCAAACATTGCTAAGATCTATGGTTTTTAAAGGTTTCCCCAGCTGTTTTTTTTTTTTTCCTCTTGGCCTGGAGTATTAGTTAGACAATCTATAAGCTATACAGACAGTGGATTTTTCTGAAACCTTAAGCTCTTATGCTCTGGGTTTAACTACTGCAGATAATGAAGCGACTCCAAGCTTCTAGAAAAATAGTTATCTCTGTTTGACATACATAATAAAAAAACAAAAAAAACTCAAGAAATCATCTTGGCACAGTAGAAAATTCACTATCTCAAGTTGGTCTTATTAGACAGCTTAGAGCGGCTAGGTACTGAGTGGGCATAGTGACTCATCAAGAGGGTCCCTGTAGATCAGAGTGAAGTCTCATATATTAGGATGCAGACTTGCCCACTGTCCCTTATTTTAGTCCCACCATGGCATATATAATACAAATACAGTATTATTGTAGCTCTGTTATTGAAGGTTCATGACAAAAAAGCAATGAAAACTTTTTGAAGAGTTGTTTGTTTTGTTTTTGAAGAACTTTTTCTGTCCTGCTTTTAGGATTTGGTGGATTGAGAGGTATGGTGAACTGAAGCATTGCTGTACTGCAGTTCTTTGTGCCAAACCTTTCTAGGAGGGGATGGTAAACAGAACTCCTTAGTTCTTCCTATCGCTTCTTTTGAGCACTAGAGTGGAAAAGAAATGAATTCAGATAATGATAAATTATTAATAGAGCATTGTCACAGGGTAATAGTCCTCTACTGCTACAAAATTGCCAAGTCTCATGAAAAACAATGTACTAGTAAAACTCCATAGTTTTATTCAATTTAGGAAACCGATTCCAAATCCCACGAGTCATTTTTCTTTGTTATATCAAATTATTTGTTTCATTTAACTGTTTAGATTCTTTTTATCAGACATGCTTGGTATAGCAAGTGGAAAATTGCCCACTTTATCATTATTAATCTTAATAAAGCCTTGAGCCTGGTTTAGATGTAGGATAATTTGTGCCCTGTTTTACTTAAAGGCCCATGTAAAGCCATTACTTTTAATGTAAAGCCGTGAATTTTAAGTAATTGGTGATAATTTACAGGGATCCTAGTTTTCTCTGTTTAAAAATTGTAAATTCTCTGATAAAATCACACATTCTATGATTTAAAAGCCCAAAATATGTGTTTTTCCATGATTAAAATGAAATGCCACTC
>NW_017728948.1:44050560-44083322 GCF_001723895.1 Crocodylus porosus
TGGGCCCTGCGGCCACACATTCTGCTCCAGTCCTGGGCAACCCCCAGCCCTGCCCTGCCCAACTCCTTCCCCCCTCCCTCACTAGGGGAGCTTCCCCTCCCCCACATTTTACCTGTGGGGAGCTGTGGGAGATGTTCTCCATGCTGTCTGGCTTCTATGTGCATATGTACATGCACGCGCTCATGTGGTGCCCCCTGCTGGATTGCCCTTCTCTTGCTCCCACCAGCCCCTTGCAGGCTGGAACTCTGTCAGCCTGCAAGGGGATATCTGCTGTTTCTCACATTTGTCTCTTTTTTAAAGGAGAAAATCTGTGCTTTTCCTCTTAAAAAGACAAAAGAAATCAATTGTCTTCCCCTTTAAAAAGAGAAAATCCATGCCTTTCTCCTTAAAAAGAAAAAAACCTGTGCTTTACCATATTGCTCTGTGGCAAATGGAAAACTTGGATCCCTGGTGATAAAGCTCTGTCTGGCAGTTGCACATTGCATTTGGTGATAGATGGTAACAAGAGCGGTCTCATCTCCATCCAGAGTTAGTGAAGCAGATCCTCAGACTGTTTAAAGGCATGTTTTTCACTGCTAAACAGTCTAAGGCCTGAACTTGGACCCTCCATATGTATTGAGCATGCAACCCTTGGATAGACAAAATACAGAAAAGGGCATTTCCGTGCTAAATGTTCTCGTATCAGTACGCAGGGAGCTGGCCCTGTCCCTGCAAGGCAGGAAGCCAGCAACAGTTGCCCTCCCTTGCTTGTACCCCTGCTCCCATAGGTGCTTTTAGTTGCTTGGCACGGCACACACCCTCATGCCCCAACCCAGGGCACAAAATTCACTAGTTAGACATCTGACCCTTCTCTTTATTGAAGTCCATGGCAAAATTCTGTTGGTTTTCCTTGTGCCAGGTTAGTCTCGCAGTGGACATGGATGGCGAACATCTTTTTTTAATAATGTGTGGTTTTTACAATTTGAACAGTTGTTTCTGTTCTTTTGCTGCTCAGTGTACAGCAATAATAGCCTTTTGGCAAGTTTGTTTGAAGTTTTTTATTATTATTTCTTAAAAGGTGTATTTCTTTCAGTTACGTTGTCTAAATGCTTATTTGGCCAAACTGCTTGTTATATGAGAGGCAAGGTTTTCTTGGGGATGATATCTTTTTCTGAACCAACTACATGGTTGGAATGAAGTTAGATATGCTTTTGACTGTCTTGCATTCAAAAACTTGTCTAACTTTATTCCAACCATGCAGTCAATCTAATAAAAATATCACCCTCAAAATATCCTTCTCTCCCATAATTCCTGGAACATCATGCCTATAACATCACTCTGGAACTGCTTTTTTTAGGCATTCTGCATTCTAAACATACCATAGTGTATAGCATGCACACTGATGTATATTATGTTGTATTACTTACAATACAGTACACTTTGTTATGAGTTGTACTTCACCTGACTTGAGCGGGATTATATAATGCAGCACACTGGTGTCAAATGATCAACACTTAACTATCTGCCAGAGAGTTGGGGCCTGGAGCTGGTGAGGTTTGCATTATTCATCTATAAAAGGAATTGCAAAAGCCCAGTGAACTCCAAAGCATTTGTTAGGTTTAGTCTCCTGGCAGAGGATTATTGTGCAACTTATTTTGGGCATTAGTCTCTGAGCAGGCTCCATGAGCATCTTATTATTAAAAGGACTCGTACAAAGCAATTTTAAACACTTTAAGTAATCTTCTTTTTATGTAGTGTTATTTCTGAGAAACCTAGAAAGATTAAAACCAGCATCTGTGACTGGATGCTCTTGGTTAGATTAATATAAACTTCATTGGCTGTAATGTTGTTTCTCTGTTTGTTTTTTTTTGTACATAGTTTTTTTGCCTTCCTTCATCATAGGCGTATGCTATTGTATTTTTGCATCGTTGCTTATAAATTTCAAGCTGATGCCACTGATTTTTGACTTAGAAATGTAAACTTTGAGAGATTTATTGGAAATTGAGGAAAACAGATTAAGAGCCATGTGGAAATTGGAATGTATTTAACGTACATATGTGTGTAGCTATAGAGTTGGCTATTTAAAGTTGAATGTGGTTGAGGTTAAAAATTCAACCCTAACTTTTAGAACATAGGATCTAGGTATATCTATCTACATATGTTATGTGATGTGTAGGTTTGTAGTAGCTCCTTGTCACAGAGTGAACTGGCTTCTCACTGAGTTGGTTGATACCGAGTCTGTTTAGGTATGGAGTATGGTTGTGGTAGCACCTACTCTGCTTGGGGCTGCACTCTTCCCACTGAATAGTTCCCAACTCGCGCTCTGCTCCATGTGCCACAATACTCTGCCCTCTGGGGTGGGAGCAGCAAGCAGCAGCTGAAGGAGGGAGGGGGAGCCCAGTGTCCCTGGTGTTGCAGCCAGAGTGTGAGTACTGGTAGGTGAGAAGAAGCCTGGGAGCTGAAACTTAACCCGTTGCTGGCTGCATGCAGTCCACAGGTCACCAGTTAGACATCCCTGGTCTGAAGTAGGTTCTTGAGAATTCTGCATGAAACGTTGGCCCTATTGTAATCGATGGAGGTTTCAGCAGGGCCAAGATTGTATCTATATCTTTAGAGGTGGTGGCTGGGTGGTTGTTGACCAGTCCTTAATCACCATCTGATTGGCTGCAGAGAATAATCTTCAGTCCAATGCCTGGGTTGGAGCCAGGGACAATGTTATAGGCTATGAGACTCATTCTTCATTGTCAGGCATAGAAACGTTTCTTCTACTGTCTTGCTGACTGGGACACTGGAAGCACTGCTTTGTCTGACCTCAGACTGTCACCCTTTCCCTGCCCTGCAGCATACAAGAAAGTCCTTTATGTTGGATGGTCATTAGGTGTTTTGTGATGGAGGGAACATCGTTTGGGATAAGAGTATCAAATAGCTTGGTCTGAAGAGTTTTAAACTTGAGAGAGCCACGTAATAGATGACGTCAATGTACTTCTCTGTCTCGACCCCCATTTTGGAGTCAAAGTCTGTTGTAATTTGTTGTTCGTTCACTATTATTGTAGAGAATTTTGTACATCAGAAATAGAGACGTGTGGAACTGAGATTACAGAAGTGTTCTTTACACCCGTGTTTCAGAGTCATTTTTATGATGGCGAGCATTTAGCTTTTCCTGTGGTTGAGCCTCAGAGTTCTGAAGCTAGCAGTTTATCAAGGCCAGCACCTACCCTGAGACAGGTTAAACAGAGCCGCTTATCTAGGGCAGTGATTCTCAGTGAGGCTGCCCCAACACGCTGGAGTGTGTTAAAATCCTTTAGGGGGTGCTACACAGTGTTAGCATTATTAGGTTTGTAAACACAATTTACAGGATAAATCCAGAAAATTCAAATAAAAATCCATAGTTGTGTTCTTTCTGAGTATTTTTGCAACAGAAAAACTGCTCTATTTTTCTGTAGTCAAAAAAGAAGGAAACCTTAAGAGCTGGCATATTCTGAGGGATTCCTCAAGTCTATCCAGAGGTGCCTTGTATCTAAAAAGATTGAGAACCACTCATCTCAACCCAGGCAACCCATTATAGAGTATCTAAGCTCCTCATAATCTTAACACATTTATTGTTACAAAACCCCTTTCCCTTCTTCCTGCAGCCCCCCCCGGCCATACACACACTGTAGAACTGCTACTTCTATTTTACTAATGCAGAGCAGAACAGTGAAGAGACTGAGGCCCAGATCCACAAAAGAATATAGGCCTGCATCTCAAAATGATTCCAAGCCTGCACCCATGTTCTAAGGCAGCGGTAGGCAACCTTTTCTGGCTGCAGGCTGGGATGACCGACGCTGGGATGGCAGGATGGGGAGAGTGCCCATGATCTGCCCTTCTCCCTGCTGCATTACCAAGAGACTGCTCACAGGAGGTGTCCCCAGCTCCTGAATGCTGCTGAAACCCATGTCCATGGGCCAGGTCCAAAGGGTTCCAATGCATTCTGATTAGAACACATTGGAACATTTTAATTGAAATGCGCCAGCATGTTCAGTGTCTCTAGTATTCAGCTGCCCACATTTCAAAATGGTGGTGGGGCACTTTAAAGTTTGTTGAATGTCCCCTTTCCCCACCCCACCCCAGAGTACCTGTATAGGCACCCAAAGTGACTAGGGCACTGGTTTGGGAGAGTTGGATTCCAGTCCCTCCTTCTAGGGGCCCCAGGAAGCTTGTGTGCTGAGGAGGAAATTGAGCTTGGATCTTCTGAAACCCAGGCTAGCACAATAACCTCTAGGCTGTTCTTGTATGGAAGGTAGCATTCATCTACCACACTATGAGCAGTGCTTGTCTATATTTCATTTTTTTTCCCTCTTAGGTTATTGGAGGTCATGTGTGGCCTTAAAGGACTCCTCTAGAGGAATTTTTTTTCACTTCCTAGATGCTGTCAATCGTTGCATACTTTTCCTTCTTTCATTCTCCTTACTTCTGGGCAAGGAAATTTGTGTTGCTTGTACCAAAAATCTCACTGGAATTTTCTGCATACAGGTCTTAATAGGTTCAGTATATCTGTATGGGTTGTTTTTGAAGTTATCTGAAATACTTTGAGTGAGTTTGTTTCCGAAAAGTCATTGTGCAATAAATTATTTATGAGGGTTTTTTTCTGGAAATGTTGGTTGCACCACTATGTAATGAAATGCAGTTTCTCAATCCATTTTGGTCCTGGAGGATGGGGGAAATGGGTGCAGGAAAAGAATGAGCACACACTCCACAATCTCTTTTGCAGCATGGTTTTTGATGGTGTGTTCCAAAAGCCTGCATGCTCTAAATGCAGTAAGCTACAATATGCAATTACAAAAAAAGAAAACTAATCAGAAGTCAAGCAGAAGAAGTTTGAAGAAGTCAAACAGAAGAGGTCAGCAAAGAGAAAACATTTGCATTCACTTTTGCATAAAGAAAGAAAATCATTCAAGTTCCAGAGTAGTGTACAGGTATTTATGATTTATATCTGTTTCTAAAATCAGATATTCTGTAATTCTTTCATATCAGAACCAATTTTGATATTTAGTTTTAAAACTCAGTTTGAAGTGAGGAGTATAATTTAACCACATAAGATTAGAGGAGACCTCCAGAGTTATTAAGTTCTGTCCCCTGTTTTTGCGGCTAAGCCACAGGGCCGCAGAGCTGCTAACCGACTTTTCTGAATATTCATTTTACATGGGGAAATTTCTGACCTAGAGCATATTACACAACCAGTGACACCTTTCCGTAGATTTCAGCATAATAGGAAAGGTAGCTTGAATTGTGGAGTGCAAGGCCATTCTGTTTCAGTGCTTGCTTTCAGTGCTTCCAAGCTTGCCAGATGGTCCCAAAGACCAATGGATAGCCAGGCACAATTTAAAGCAGGTCTGAGGTAGAAATCTTCCTTTGACTCGTTGGGTTTTGATAGGTTTGCTTAACCAAGCCCAATGCCTTGGGTATCCTCAAGCAAGAGCTTTTTCATTGAGGCTACTTTTGGAAGAAAAAACAGAGAACATAGTTTACTTGAAACAGAGAGGATGAAAACAACAATGTGGTGGGAGAAGAATAATATTCCACTGGTGCTCCAGAGCTGTTGGACTCCTCAGATGAGTACAGACGCTGTTCCCAAAGGGGCTTGAGGAATAAGTTGTTACTGTCAGTGTCATTGTTAACTTGTATTATGAAAGGTATGCTGTGAGAAGAACTTTGGGGATGAGCATGGGCAGGAGGCTCTGCAAAGATAAATGGCTTCAGTAAGGACAACACAGATGAAGTACAAAAATATTGGGAAAGCCGCAGACTTTAGGCCCTCTCTACACTGTTGCACATATTATGCAATTACATCATTCATTGTGCAATTAATTTAAACCAGTTAATTTGCAAAATGTAATTATTACACCATAAAAAGATCCATACAGTTATAAAATTAAAGGTGGAAAATGTATAACTGTAGCTATTTTCTATCAAACTTTAATTTGAATACGTAGCATAGGTATGACCCCGTGGCTAGGAGTGCTATCAGCTGGTGGGCCTCCCAGGTGTGGCAGTGCACCATGTGCTGCCATGGCTGAGAGTCTTGTAGCTGACAGGTCTCCCAGCTCTGGCACCCTCTCATGCCATCCCAGGCTCCCTCTCCACTGGCAGTAAGGCATGATAGAATCTGATGTTGGATTCCACAGTCATACACGTGTGGCAGAGCAGGAGACATGGTTGTGTCAGATGCTATCAGTGCCTTTACCTAAATGTCTTAGAATCAGAACACTTTGTCCTTTGTGTGGAAGGTAGACCTGATCTACCAAGCAAATGAATACTAAGGACACTAATGTCTAAATAATAATAAAAATATGACCACCTAGTAAATGTATTTTTTCGTTCTTGTCTTTGCAAATCAAAGGGTCTGAATAACAGCTTTTACTCTGCTTTCTCTCTCTGTAGAAGCTGACATATAATTTGTTATATGTTAGTATGTTACAGAGCTACGGGTAGACTGACCTCTAGAGGACATACTGGGCATGTCTACATGTATGTTAAGGTAACTGAATAAACTCCAGCACAGTTTGACCTGGAGTAAACTAATCTGGATCTACACCGCCATCTACACATGCATTTAAGTGCAGTAATTTACTCAACCGTCAGATGGTACTTGTGCCTGACAGGACTATCCAATCATGTAGTAAATTAGTCTACACCAGTCTAATTGCTGCACATGTGTAGACAATGATGCTTTACTGCACAGCAAATTAAATTAGTCTACTGAACAGTAAAGTGCATATGTATACATCCCCACTATGTTGCAATAAAATAGGCTTCTGCTTTTTGTTGGGTTTTTGCGGTTTTTTGGTGCAATTTTTAAGTACACTCCAGTACTAATGTTTTAGTACTTGATTTCTTTTATTGCCTTGTCCAAAGGAATCTTTTCCCCTGCTTTGCTTAGTTGTTACTTTACCAAGAAAAATTACAAGTGGATGACAATGGGTCAAAACTCTATTACCTTGCGGGAGAGTTTTGGTGGAATTGCAGTTTTCTAAGGCAGCATGGAAGACAGCCTGTGGGCCAGATTCAGCCCACAGAGCTTCATCATCTGGACTGTTGGGCTACCAGCCGGCAACTGGAGGTTGAGGGATGTGGCTAGGGGGAGCGGCCTGCCACAGAATCCTTACACTCCAATGGACAGGGCAGTCGGTGGCAGGTGGGTGAGCAAAGGCTAACACAGCCTGCAGCCACTTGGTTGGTTGTCAGTACCATGGTAAATTGCTGATTGCCCTCCCTTTGCCGCTGCTGCCCTGCCTTGTGACAGGGCTGGGGCTAGTCCTGCCTTGGGCTGTCACGGAGTCTGGAGCATGAAGCGAGTTTGACATCCCTAGCTTAAGGGTAACTTAATTTGGAAAATACATTTTAAACTTTGGAAATCCCAAAAGGCCCTTATGTTCCCTCTGTTGCATTTCTAGTTAAAGAACACTGTAAGGTCTTTCAGTGAGAGATTGTGTCCACCTGCATGTTTGTACATCACCTGGCAGGACACAGTGCCCTAACAGAGTGAGCTTTCTGAATGCTGTAGTAACACACGTAATAATGAAACAGGCAAAAACCACAGAATTAACCTTGCAAGTGATACTGACCAATTCTTTTCAGCAATATCCTCTCACCATATGCATTTGAGCTGAACGTATGATTCTGTGAAGAGGACTACTTTAATAAAGGGAGGCTCTTGCATTTCCTGTAGTTACCCTTTGCTGTGGCTTACTAAAATTAATTTTAAGACTGAAACACATTTAGGAGAACAAATGCATGTCTGGACTACAATTATAAGCATTAAGAATTCATAAAATTTAAATTAATCGGATACTAATTTTTTTTAGCATGTTTGTAATAAACTTGTGAGATTAAATCACAAGAGGTTATAATTCTTTTGATATTCCTCTTATGATGATTTTCAGAGTTTTTTAAGTCTCTGAAATCAGTTTTTAGAGGAGAAAAGACATATGGCTAGTCAAAACAGGTTTCTATAAAAATATTCAGCCTTGACTAATTCAGGTATCAACTGTCACTTCACAAAGCTCTAAAAATAGCCTAATCTAGTTGAGAGAAAACATGTTTATTTTAAAACAATAATATTTTAAAATTAATAGTTTAATAGAGAACATTGGCCAAAAGCAGATGATGATGAAGCAAGAGTGCCATCCTTCAGAGAGCTGCTCTGGGAAATTTCTCCCAATGTGTAGATGTCTTGCTGTATATACCAAACTGCAGGACCAGGGTCTGGAATAATTCATTTTGCCTGATCCATCATGATGATGTAAAAATAAAATCCATTAATTTTTGTTTGTGATGCTTCACCAATTTATTTCTAAAGCTATGTTTTGAACTTGCTCAGAAATAGTTTAACAAACATATGGCGTTAATGTTCAGAATCATTGAGGACATAGGCAGAATAAAACTTGTAACCAATTTCATTATTTTTTTATTTTAATAAATGGCTTCATAGGATAAGCTCTAAGCACACAATAAAACAAGGCAACTAATTAATACTAGCAAGCCAAATGGACCACCTTCCTCAGATTGCTTTTATGTGCTCCTTACAGTGGTGCCTATTCATGCAAAAGCCTGAGGGAATGACCCTTCCCTGTGCCAAGGTCATTGGATCTGGGCTGTGTCTGACTAATGAGTTAAATGCAAGAGCAAAGCTGAGAAGGCATTTTATAATTTGAGAAACTTATTTCAGCAGCATGACCTCCCATCCTGCTTTATGTCAAAGTGAGTAAGAATAATAAACCGCATCATAAAAAATAATGGTTTCTGTTGCCCTGTGAAGGTCTGCTATGTTTTTTTGTTTTTGTTTTGGGTTTTTTTCTGTGGTCCTACTTTTCTGCACTCTCCATTGACGTCATGCTGCAGACAAGACTTGGAGAAATACTTCTTAAAATGACCTATGTGTCTGGATATAGATAGGTCCAAACATGCAATTGTATCTACACACACCTGGCTTCTGGGTCTGCTAACATGGTTCCAGTAGCATCAGGGTCATAATACCTACTTAGACGTTACTGTCATTGGCACAAAGGGGGTGTGTGTGTGGTTGTGCCTCTTCTCCCTGGCACTAGCCACTACACCCACCTTCCTTCCGCTCAGCAATACTGCACAGTCAAATGTGTTGGGTCACCTTGTAGAGTATGCTATCTAATGTTGGTTGTGTGGTCACATAATGAAAGACGTGCCTCTAATGTACTTTCACATACAATGCCATAGCAAAGGAAGGGGGGAAGGAGGGGGCAAGTGGGGTGACCGCCCTGGGCGCTGAAGCCAAGGGGCGCCAACAGGCACTGCCCAGCTAGGGCAGGGCACAGAGTGGAACTGTGAATGGCTTGTTTGGGGGGGCGATGGGAGAGGCACGGGGATGGGGGAAGGGTGGCTCCCACCACTATGTGCACTCTTGAGCAAGCAAGTGAGGGAGGGCATGTACTCCCTGGATCTGTGCATGGGGAAAGGGTGGGCTACCTCAGTGGGCTGTGCCCCAGGCGCCAAACTTTGTTGTTGCGGCACCCTTCACATATTTCAGCACAGAAATTAACATGTAAGGAGGAAGTTTGTCTTTAGTAAGTCCTGCACTTAAACCTGGGATTAATTGGAGAAGTTTATCTGGAGATGTTTATTTGTTTATAGACTGTCATAAAAATATTAACTTCAGTGGTTTGATCCTGCAGATTATGTATATGCATACTTAATTCTATACACATTAATAGGTCTGTTAAAGTCAAGAGGACTCCTTTAATGTGAAATCAATGTATGTAGAAATGTTTGCACAGTTGAGGGTCTAAAGATGCTTCCTCAGCCTGATGAAGGGTGTTGTGCCCAAAAGCTTACTGGAGAAGAATTTTTCCAACTATTTGAGTTGGTCTAATAAAAGATACTGGATTTACTCAAAGAACCCTGTCTGCCTCAAGCTTACCATTACACTTTTATATAGTTTATTTGTTTTATAACTTGTTTTTCCATTGAGAGTTAAGCAGTTCAAGATGCTTTCATATGGATTACATCACAGAGAAGTATATCCAATTTATATATTTGCTTTTTTAAAAAAAAATATTTTTCATGAAACAGTACCTTTTTTTTAAACAAAGAAGCAGAATTGCTGTTAAGATGGGATGACAAATTAGTTATAATGCAATAAAAACATTTAGGAGAATTTTATATTAGTTAACACGGTTTGGTTTTGCAGCTACAAAACAGTCCAGGTTTATGTCTTTAATTTAAAATGTAAATGAAAGCATAACATCTGTCTCAGAAGCCATAAAATACTGGACTTTAAGGAAGAGCTTAACTTCATTCATCATTTTTATTTCTCTGCTGGTGGCTAAAAATTGTTCTAGTGTGCGTCTGCCAGTACAAACAAGATCACTCTCTACAGGCTTCTCTAATTGAAATCTAACTCTGAGGCATTTCTAAATGTTGTGTCAAGAAGTCAGGGCCTCTTTAGTTTGCCCTTCACAAAAATAGCTTCAGCTCAGTTTCTTATGAGACAATTGGGTGTTTTTGCTTTAGTGCATGCCTCAACAGATCATGACTGTGGGTGAAGTTTTACTGAAATGAGGCCCTCAGATTCTCAAAGAAGGGTGGGAAATTAGGGGGTGAGCGGAGGGTGGGAGAATACAATATCTCACTCAGTAACATTTTCTCATGTAGTCAAGGCTTTTGAGAATTCTATAAAAGCGGAATATAAACTTCAGATATTACATACCAGATTGGATAGCTCTTCATGTTTTGGATTGGTTTTTTTTTTTTTTTTTTTTCCCCTCCTCCCCTCCTTCACAACAGGTTGTAGGTTTTAATGTCTTAAGAGGAAGTGCTTAAGTGCCACTTAGTGGCTGTCCAGAGGAAATGTAAGAGAGTTCTCATGGCAAAAAGTTGTTTAGAACACTTTTTCTACCACCGGAGGCATTCCTTACTTTGATTTACAGGAATATAGGCTGGATTCATGGTTGATGGCAAATTTCCAGTGAGATTTGCATCAGATGCTTGGTCTCATATGTCCCATTTTAATAATCTTTGCTTCTAAAACAGTCCTTTTGGACAACCCTTGTGGGTTCAGAAATATACACAAGCACTAAAAAATCAGTGCGTTAACTAGTGGTGTAAGTATCATTTAAATAATTACCTTTTTAAACTCCTCTAATGATACTGGTTAAATGGTTAAGGAATAACACATATTACACATGTGGGGCAGATCTCTCATGCCTTCCCATCCCCAGCAGAACTTGCTGCAAAGTGGAGCCAGGCACCTCCCTGCCCCTTCCCTGCTCAGCAGCAGCATCTCCCTGCACCTTTCCCTGCTGTAGCCCAGGTGGGGACTGGCCCTGTGTACTCACTAGTTCTCCCATCTGCGCTGCTGTCTACGTAAGGGGTGGGGGAGCCTGCTCTGGCTTGGCTGCCAGCTGTGCTGTGCTGCTGCCCCGAGTAATTCTGCAGAAGGCCAGAGAGAGGCAAGCTGGCTCTGACCAGGTGGGGGGAGGAGGTGGTGGCAACCCCCACCACCCATGTGAAACTGTGGGTGGCAGCAGCCAGTAAGCGGCCTTCCCAGTTTGTGGCTGCCCAATTCTGGCTGCAGCGGGGTGTGTGTGTGTGTGTGTGTGTGCATGCACGCACGCGCGCATGTAGGGGGAATGAAGGGAGAACCATATGCTAAGACAGACAGGCAGAGCTTATTTTTTGAATGCTTGCTTCATCTTTAAGGGATACTAGTCCCCTCTTCCCTCTTTCCTGCCATCTGCTTGCACAGGGAACAAGTGGTGAGGCCATGTCCCTTTCCTGGGGCATCAGGCCACTTCCCTTTCCTGCCAGACTCTGTCCGGCACTGAATGGTAACTGTAATGCTAAATGGTAACAGTAATGCATGCCTGATGAAGGGGATTTATACCTGAAGGCTTACTAAGAAGAATTTTTCCAACTATTTGAGTTGGTCTAACAAAAGATATCAGAGTTACCCAAAGAACTTTGTTTACCAGTATAAAGATACTTACTTTTTAAATATTTAAAGTTTCACAGCCCTTGTTTATCTGATTTTTCTGCTCTATAATTAGCTTGATAAAGGAAGTAAAATGCAGGTACCTTTAGGTGCAAAATGCTAAAATTGCAAAGGAAAACATTTTGTGGGAGAATATAGTTTATTTATAAATATTAAATAGACAAAAACAGTGCTTGTTCAACAGACTGGTGTCTGGTATCAGTTCATGGTCTGGAGTGTCTCTTAGTTCCATTAGCTGGATATTTGATTAGCATGAAAACATTACCTATCAGGGTGGCACAAAATAGGCTTGATGCAATAAGCCCATTTCCAGTTACCAACCCTTAAGAGCCAAATTGTCTTGGAAACCTGTAGGAATATCTCAAACTTCAGCATGTTGAAGGCTTGATTCTCTCTCTGATACTTATTCCCAGTATTGAGAATTAGTAGTAAGTTGCATGTGTTCATCAGCAGGAGAATAGATTTCAGGTGTCTAAACTGCATTCTCTTTATTCCTCTTACATTTTTACTGTCATGTAACTTTTCCAGTTACTAACAGGAGGCCGTTGGTGGGAGTTCTGCAGGGATGCAAAAGTTGAGAGAATTCTCCTAGTCTGTATTTGAATGGATATAGAGTAGGGCTGTGCAAAACAGTACCGTTCTGCTTCGACTTCTGTTTCGACATTTCAGTGGAACAGTGTTTTGTTTCGATTTCATAGACACTTGGGCTGGAAGGGACCCTGGAGGATCATTGAGTCTAGCCCCCTGCCCCAGGGGCAGGAAGTCAGCAGGGATCATAGGATCCCAGCAAGATAAGCATCCAAATGTCTTTAGAAGGCATTCAGAGTCGGTGCTTGAACCGCCTCAGTTGGCAGTCTGTTCCAAACTTTGGGGGTTTGGACAGTGAAGAAGTTCTTTCTTATGTCCAGCCTAAACTGGTCATAGTGGAGTTTGTAACCGTTCAATCTTGTCATCCCTCGGAGTGCTCTGGTGAACAGATATTCCCCCAGATCCTGATGAGCACCCCTGATAAACTTATAGGTGGCCACCAGATCACCCCTGAGCCTGCGCTTTTCTCAGCCTCTCATCATAAGGTCTGTTTTCCTGACCTCTGATCATGCGCGTGGCTCTCCTCTGCACCCTCTCAAACTTCTCCACATCCTTTTTGAATTGTGGAGCCCAAAACTGGACTTGGTACTCCAGCTGCGGCCTCACCAAGGCTGAGTACAGCGGGAGAATGACGTCCCGGGATCTGCTTGGAAGCATCTATGGATGCAAGCCAGTGTTTTCTTGCTTTATTAGCTGCAGCATCGCACTGAAGGCTTATATTCATCTTGTGGTCAACCATGACCCCCAAGTGCCTTTCATCTGTAGTGCTAACCAGCGTAGCACTACCAAGCCTATAAGCATGGTGCAGGTTTTTCCTCCCAAGGTGGAGAACCTTGCATTTTTTTGGTGTTGAACACCACCAGGTTCTCATCCACCTATTTGCTGAGCCAGTCCAGGTCAGCCTGGATCACCCGCCTGTCTTCTGGGGTGGATGCTTTGCCCCAAAGTTTTGTGTCATTGGCGAACTTGGCCAATCCGCTTCTGACACCAATGTCCGCATCGTTGATGTAGATGTTAAACAGTATAGGCCCTAGGACAGAGCCTTGTGAGATCCCACTGGTCACAGCACACCAAGACAATTGGATCCCATTGACCACCACCCTCTGGGTCCTACCGCAGAGCCAGTTCCCCAGCCAGCGGATCGTGGTGACATCAAGGCCACAGTTAGCCAGTGTAACCGAGAGATGATCGTGGGATACCAGATAGAAGGCTTTTTTAAAGTTGAGGTATATGACGTCGATCTCTTCCCCTTTGTCCAGATGATAAGTCACCTGGTCATAAAAGGAAATGAGATTGGTCGAGCAAGACCTACCTGCAACAAACCCATGCTGGGTATCTCTCAGGATATTGCCTTCAGCTGGTCTGTTAAGGATGGCCTCCTTGATAATCTTTTCCAAGACTTTCCCCAGGATAGAGGTCAGGCTGATGGGCCTGTAGTTTGCTGGATCCACTTTCCTCCCTTTCTTGAAGATAGGTATGACATTGGCCCTCTTCCAATCATCGGGCACTTCACCAGAGCACCAAGAACTCTCAAAGATCCATGCCAGGGGCTGAGCTATGATGCTTGCTAGCTCCCTGAGTACCCTTGGGTGTAGCCCATCAGGGCCGGCTGACTTGAAGATATCCAGCCTGTCGAGGTGTTCCTTCACAAGGTCAGCTTTGATGGAGGGCAAGGAATCTCCCTCGCCCGGGCCTCCCTGACCCATAGTGGACAGGGCCTGTCCATGGGGCTGATGGAAAACTGATGCAAAGTACCAATTTAGCAGGTCTGCTCTTTCCTGGGAGTCAGTTGTCGAGTTTCATTTTGTTTCATTCTGTTCTGTTTCATTTCATCGAAACTGTTTCAACGTTTCACCCATAGGCTATAACGGGGAAGCATGAAACTGCCTATAACTTTGTAATTTCTTGCCCGATTCAGATGAAACTTGCAGGGATGGTAGCCCCTTCTGAGGGCATGAAGCCCACCAAGTTTCAAGGAGATAGGTGCAGAGATTTCTGGGAAACTGCACCTCAAGCTGTTGACAAGCAAAACTTATGGCACTTGCCAGCAGCGGCAGCCTCCTGTCATCCGGACCACCAAACCGGGGGTCTGCACTTTCGGGAAGGCTGCAGAGCTGTGCCAGACTCCTCCTAGGGGTGTGGGCCCTCATCTGCCTGTCGGATGACAGGAAGCTGGTTCTGCTGTCTGGGGCCAGCGGCAGCACCAGTCTTTCCAGCGCTGGGAAGGTTGGTGCTGCCACTGGCCCCAGAAAGCAGAACTTGCCCCTTGTGATACAGCAGGCACATCGGGGCCCACATCCCTGGAAGGAGTCCAGCACAGCCCCCATAGCCCTCCTAGGAGTGCAAGCGGGCCCCCAATCTGCCTGCCAGATGACAGAAGGCTGCTGCTGGTGCTGGCTGGGACCATTGTGCAGCCTGTATCCAGCTCCAGGAGGATAGGCGCTGTCGCTGGCAGGAGCCTCCTGTCGTCCAGCAGGCAGACTGGGGGCCTGCACCCCCAGGAGGAGTCCAGCACAACCCCTGCAGGCCTCTCAGAGGTGTGGGCAGGCCCCTGATGTGCCTGCCAGGTGACAGGAGATGGCTGCTGCTGGCTGGGACCATTGCTGGGTTTCATCTGTGCCAAGCGCCAGGAAGGTTGGTGTTGCTGCTGGCCCCAGTGGGCAGTCATCTGGTGCACAGATCTGGGGGCTGCACCCCCAAGAGGGCTGGGGGCTGTGCCAGAATCCTCCCAGGAGGCGCGGCCCCCGGATCCGCACCGGATGATAGGAGACTGTTGCTGCCGGCTGGGACCGGCGCTGAAGCCATTTAAGTCTGGCTTTGGAAACTGAAACGTTTTCAGTGCCGTTGTTTTGTGTCAAAGCTGTTTCAAAGGCTTTTGTTTCATTTTGAGTTCGAAATGTATCAAAACAGCTTCAAAACGAAACACCTGGCAAAATTTCGTATAGCCCTAATATAGAGTCTTTTTCATGTTTGTTGAAGACTAATTCAGTTTTACGCATTCTAACAGAGTATCCATATATGGTTCCTGGGGACTGAGAAGTTCATAGGAGGCCTGGATAAACACAACAAAGGTTCCTCTCTGAGACTGTTGATTTAAAAACAGGTTCCTGGTTTTAAACTTCTGAAGATAAACTGACAAAGGCTTTTGCCACATTCCCTTTATGCAGCCTTAACAGTCTGTAAACTCCAAACAAACCATATAAAATCAGTACAAATAAGAGAACTCTTATGCCTCCAGAGTTCAATCCTTGCTTCTGAACTACAAATCTGTTTTTCTCACTCTCAAGAGAGTAGCCCAGACTTTCTTAAGTCATAAACTAAAGAAAGCTTCAGTCAGAAGTTTAAAGCTTTATACAAATTGTCCCCAGGCAGGCTGCCACATTCTTAGTAGGTGAAAATTAAGGGCTTCCAAAATTCAATTAGATCTTGATTCATTCCAATCTAATAATTTTAATCTTATTCTAATTCTTATCTAATAATCTGATTTGTATAATCTAGCCTAAAAGTCAAATCTAGAAATCTTAATTTTTTTTAAAATTGTATACTTCTTCCAACAATAAGCAATAGCCATTGCTGAAAGCACTGAGGCCAAAATTCTCTGTCCTGTCCCTCTCAATTCCTCTAATTCAGGGGTGGGCAAAATGCAGCCAGGGGGTCAGATGTGGCCCGCCAGGCCATTCTATCCGACCCGCAGGGCCCCTAAAAAATTTAGAAAATTAATATTTATCTGCCCTGGGCTGCCTGTCATGCGGCTCTTGATGGCTTGCTAAAACTCAGTAAGTGGCCCTCTGCCCAAAATAATTGCCTGCCCCTGCAGTCTAATTGGTCCTACACATATGCTGAAAAAAGCAATTAAGAAAATACAAAAGAATACCAGTGCATAATATAATAAATAACCTTTACTACAGAGTTTACAATGGAGCAGTAAAAGATTTTAATCTATTCAGAGTCATATGAAACACCTCTAGATCAGAACTTAGTCAAATATCCCTTCTTGATGTGACAGGAAGTGCCCCTGTAAGAGCCAGGAAGTGGATTTTTTGGGTAATGAGATTCAAATTCAAGATACTAAATGCAGGTTAAGCAATGATATTGTACCTGCTTAAAATCCCACAGAAGTTTCACTGGCACCTCCATTTCTCAATACTCCAAACTAACTCATTTCGTTGTATTCCACCCCAGAGGCAGTTGCACCAAAGAAACTGTTCATTTCTTGTTTTTAAAACACTTTATCATTGTTTAAGACCAAAGTCACTCCAATTCTAGTCACTTAGTTTGCTCCAGAGAAGCTGACTTTTGCCCCTGTCTGGAGACTGATGAACTCTAGGGGCATGTCCCCATGAGTGCACTCGTGCGTTTTCCAGGGACAAATGGCAGTAGCACGTATTTGTACTGCTGCTACTTGTCCCTGGGCATGCTGTGACGTGGCAGATTACCCCAGGTGACGTAGGGGAGGCTGGGACCAGCACCTGGGCTGCCTTTCTTGGGGGCCTCCTGGGGCTGCAATGGTGGTGATCCAGGCACGCAGAGCCTGGTTGGCAGCCAGTGTGGCTCTTGCTGGTCAGGCTCTGGTTTTGGATGTTGCATGCTGTTGCCACGTGCACTGTACCACTTTATTTTGGTGCAGTTTTTTAGATACTGGGATTTCCTGGTGTCTAATTTTGTCCCCAAGCACATTAATATGTTAACATGTGGTATGTGCATTTTGCGGTGCCTCTAAATGCTTTGAGGCACCACAAGCTGCACATTCTCGCTCATGGGGACGCAGCCTAGGACTCCACTTCACTTATGAGTATACCCGTATGGAGCAGGTGTCGGGATTAGGACATAAGAAATGTCATAGAGGATCAAACTACAGGTCCATCTAGTCCAGTATCTTGTCTCTCTCAGTGGCATAGAATGCATGCAGAGCGGATGAGTGTTTATTTATGTAGGGCTTAGCCAGGCATTTCTGTTCTCTGACCTTCTTCTCTTACAGTTTCCAGCAAATAGAAGCCCAGGAAGTGTTTTGAAGGTACAGACCTACTACATTTTAATGCACACTGCTGGATCATGAATTTCTATAATCATCTTTTGAATTTGGTTAAAATATCAAGAACAATTATTATTAAGAAAAAGATGGAATTATATTTATTTTATTGTATTTTATTTTTATTTAGCTAAATAGTCTGCTGCATTTGAAAGTGTACATTTTTTTAGGATCAGGGTCTAGTACACAATCTTGCTTATTCGCTCTGTGCGATTTACGTGTGTGAAACTGAATGCATGTATTAGTGTTTAGCTTGGGTATAATGTGAAAGGGTGGAACAACCATGGAAGAGGTTAAAAAAGCCTATGTTGAATCACTCAGTTGAAATGCATGCTTGGATTCATGGTTATGGGATAACGGATGACTATTGTTAAGGAATCTTTTGTTCTAACACAAATGGAAGTGCAGTTAGCACATGTGGCAGAAATATGCTGTTGGATCTTGCACTAAAATAAGATCCAGCGCTTGAATTCTTTGAAGTGTTTCAGCTTTATCAAAAGAATAGATGATCAGTGGGGGCACATTCCTTTGCTACATTTTAACAGTTGTTTTCCAATACATGGTTATGCAATAATAAGATAAAGCATTAGTGATAATCAAACTGGGGAAAATGCACTTCCATTTAAAAAAAAACCAAAAAAACCCCTGAAATTCAGAGAGGTGATTTTTTGGGGTGATAAAGAACAGTATTTGAATCTCATTCTTGAAGAGGTTATACTAACTTTTTGGGGTTTCTTCACATACTGCCAGAGACGCTATGTTGCACAGATTATGAAGTCCACACTTTTGAGATGCATTTAAAGGGTTAATAAACTGAAGGAGGCAGGAGACAGAAATGAGAAACAGCAAGTAAAGTATACATGCAAAGGAATATTATTCATTCAGTATTTCAGCCCCAGTATATTTGAAGTGGAAAATAATCTGTCACGCAACAAAGCAATAGATAATTCTATTAAAATACAAATAGTGTAGGTATTTACAAATAGGGTAGGTTATTGTATATGTTAACTATGATCTTGGTATGTTGCCAAAACTATTCTGAATATATCACTACACAGGAAATATCTGGTGAAGGAGCATGGTGTAGCTTCTAATCAAATGAAGACTGACAATGGAAAAGAATCGGAGGTCTGATTGGTCAATGAAGCTGAATGCACTTTTAATTTTAATGAGGTAACTGTTGTGTACAAACCAGTCCAGGAAGAGTTAGCTTCATCCTGCTTAAGGTCTAGTGTTTGATTTACTTGAGGGTTAAAACAGAGGTCTGGGATGAGGGCAACATTACAGAAATTAAGATTTCTTCAGGTGGATTCTGGAAAGGAAAAGGAAAACATGGTATTTTTTTTCTTTTCTTATCTTTACTTGCTTTGTTAAAGTTAATATTCATAAAGATATAATTGGAGCTGAGCCACTGATTTTAGTGGCAATAGAGGGAAGTCCTTTCCAATCAAAAAATGTTTTGCATCTTGTGGGCTACGATATGATCAGGTGTAAATTACTGGAGCTCCACTTATTAGTAGAACAGTGGAGCTGATTTATATTCCTGGAGATCTAGCCCAATACACTTGTACAGATTTTCTTCTGTTTTAATTGAACTGCTATTTTCACTGAAACTAAATATATTGCTTGTTAGATTCTAGAAAATCAGTGTACTTGGTTAGTGTGGGTTTTTTGTCTAATTGTTTCAGTATCTTGGTTTTCTTTGATTTTTTTTTTTTTTCTTTTTCTATGGAATGGCTCTTCAAACAGCTAAAGTGAAATTCCAGTAGACACCTTAGAGTTTTCATTCAAGGTTTAGAAATGCTTCCTTGAGGCATCCTAACTTCTCACCATCAAGTGTTATATGCGTTTCTGCTGTCAAATTAGCCAGGTTCAGCTGTGTGCTTTTAAATATTTAAAGGCAATATGAATGTTGCATTGGAAAGTAGAGTTTAAATTGACAGTAGAGCTTGGCTTTTTAATGGTGAGAATCTAATTTGTGATTATGGCAGATAAAACAGTTACTAAGAGATGTAGCATCTTTCCATGTTGTGGAGAACAGACTACTTTTTCATAGCAACCTGATACTGCAAAAACTAACTACTCACATGTTTAAAACTAATCATTTGCACAAGTAAGGATCAAGGCCTTATATTGTAAAAACATATGTACAGAATTATTTTATTTGTAATGTGTGTTTTATCTGAAGTGATGTTCCATTTATTGGCAGTATTTATTTGTGGTTATCTCTAGCACATTGTAAAATTATATTTTATAACTTTTATTTTAATCCTAATGAAGAGCTGCTGTGTCCATTCTTTATTTTCTTTGTGTCAGGACTATCTGGACACACAATTTTCTTATAGTTATCCATGATTAAAAGCAGAAGTTTTTATTCAGTACTTCAAAATTATATAATTTCCAGTGTGCAGTATTCTTCCACAAAGGAAATGAGACATTCTCAATTCAAATGTTTACTTCCTAGCTAAATAACTCCTTTTAACCACATACATTTGGAGTTGAAGGGTAGTTTATTTTTGATCCTTAGTAGCTGATTCAAAATGAAAATTTACGCAGTCACACATTTATTCATTATTTCAGTGCTTTGCAGTCCTTCCTTTTACTCCCTTCCTCTTTTTTTACTCCCTTCCTTTAAACTTTCTAAAGCTGTTTTTTTGTTTTTGTTTTTGTGTTTTTTTGTTTTTTTTTGAGGGGAGGTGGGGGTTGCGAAACTTCTTTCCCAATGACCAACCACAGAAATCTCTAGGGAATAGTTCAAGACTCTAAAAGAAAGGAAATGTAATACTTACATGTGGGGGAGGGAAGATAGTAGGAATTTGGATGGTGTGAATGAAAACCTTTTTATTGTGACTTCTCTAGCATCAGACATGGTTAATCTGCATTTGATTGTCTTATTCCTAAATCTCATTGTCAAAGAGAGTCTTTCATCAGGTATATTTTATTGATATGTATATTTAATTTTCATGCTCCAAAATGTTTCTGAATTAGAGCTACTGTGAGTGAGCATGCGCAACAGGCACTAAAATTGTCATCACTTTATTTTCAATATTTTTAAATGTAGTTTATCATAGAAATCTACTGGGGTTTTTGCTTTTTTTTTTCCCAAGCCTGGGAGTTTCTGACCTCAGTTCAGGCTACTAGACAGCACCCTCTAAAGCAGTGGTTTGCAACCTTTTTATTCCTGAGACACCCCTTGATAGACTCAAGGCACCCCACAGAAAATGCCAGCTCTGAGTTTTCACTCATTTTTTGACTCCAGAAAAACAATAAAGCAATTCTTTTGTTTCAAAGAACTCAAAAAGACCACACCCAGTCAGAATGCTTTTAATGCAGTGGATTCCTATTTGAAATTGTGAATCATGTTTGCACACCTAACAATGCTGACATTGCCTAGCACTGTGCAGCACCCTTGAAAGGAGCTCCAGACATGCTGGGGTGCAATAACACCCTGGTTTAGAATCACTGCTCTGGAGTGGAGGCTGCTGTAAAGCAAGCTGCCTGGGTGAACCCCCCCACACTCGCAGGCAAAGGCCTCCTTACAAGCTGAGAGAGCTAAGCTACCTCTCTCTGGTAGGTTGGTCTTTGTGATATTGGCAGATGTTTTGGCAGTCAAGAGGACTAGGTTACAAGAAGGGCTCCCCTTGCTGTACTGGGCACTGCATGCCGACACCTTCTCTTATTTCATAGTTTCTACAGCTTTGGGACTATAGCTTTATAGTCCCAAACTCTGACAGTTTGCACACTACCTATTTAAAATGATACAACCTTACGTACCACCAGCAATTTTTGTCATATAAAGAAATTATAATAAATCTGTTAATGCATACCATTGACAGGTTGTTTTCATACCACTGGTGGTACCCATACCCCAGATTGGAAAACACTGCTGTATAGCTGTTTACCATTTTTTCCCCCACCCTTTCTCTATTTTTTCAATTCTATAGTCTGGAAGCTACCAAATATCAGGTCAGTCAGCTGAAGAAATTCTGAATTATGCTAGTGTTGGTGGTTTACAGAATTATAGGGAAAGTGTTATCATCACTCTTTCTACTTACTGTGTAATCCTCAGGTTCTTCCTTGTTCCTTCCAGCTCTCAGACAACAAGGCTAGGAACAGACATTACATATGAATTGGTATAAGTGATCAAAAACCAGTCTAAATCTTAGTGCACATAAACTATTTTCAAAATGTCTGAAACTGGTATAAGATAAACTTGGATATATGTAGTATCAGACTTAACTGATTTAGGTTAAATCGCTGTATTGAACTTCTGTTCCAGATCCCCTAAACATTCAAGTTAACTCACAGTCCCCCAGCATCCCAGGATGCTTTGTGCCTCCTTCATGAGCCCCCCCCCCATCACAGAGCAGGCAAGCTAGCCTTGGCCCAAGCTGTCTGCTTCAGCCCAGCAGTGAGGCATGCTCTAGTGCTTGCCGGGCTTCTGGCCTGGGCTACTGCAGGAATGTGGCTGCATTTCTGGAATTAGTAGCGAGTCTGTGTTTACTTGCTTATCGGTTCAATCTATGCATTTTAGACTAACCTGTGAAGATTGACTTGATTCAGCCTCAAGCTTTTTGACTGTCTATATGTAGCCCAAGTTATCCCTTACCCCAGAAGCCCAGCTGAAACTGAGTATCAACTGAGTGTCCACTTTTTACTCAGCTCTCATCCTTTTTGTGCCTGGAGTTTTCAGACACCCTGAGTCCATTATGCGCACACTTTGCAAAAGTGAATCCAAGCCATAAAAAGATCCTTGGCCATGGGCTCTCCCTGGTTCATCAGCTTTTCCTCCTCAGTCCCACTCTAAGCACTGGGAACAAAAGTTTTCTTCTGCTTTGGGGCTCTCAAAATATGAGCTAAATACTCCGTTCTCAGAAAGATGGGAGGGAGAAGATCCTTAAAATAGGCCTTCTTTTGCACAAAAAAGTATTTGTCAGTCTGATGAAGGACACTTTCTACCCCCACTTCGTTGACCATTCAAAATTAGGTAATTCACGTTGCCTGTTCTTGAGCAAAGATGTGGAAGTTTTGGTTAATTAATTCATTCCAATTCTGAGATTTGTACCAGCAATCTAGTATTTCCTGTTACCCAGAAATGCCTCAAAATGAGCTGTAAGATGAGCAGGTCTACCTTGTCTATACTGGAATCTTTTGAGGGAAAACTCTCTTGTGGGATGTAGTCCACACCAAAGAGGAAGACTTTTCCCTTCATATGACCAGTATAATTAATCAGCTTATTCCAATTTAATATCTTAAGATTATTTTCTTGACTCACTCAACTAATGCCTCTTTCTTTGTGCTCATGTATTACAGTTTTCTTGTACTGGTATATAAAATGTTATATATATTGTCCTATTATGCAGCAAAGCCTGATAAAAGAAGCAGAATGTTTGAATTCCCTCATATGGTAATTTGTTTTGTTTAATTTAGGATACAATTTTAGCCATTCAGGCTACTCCATCTCTCCTATCTGCTGTTGCTTCACTCCACAGTTGATTTACTTATTGCTTGGCTCTTTCTCCAGGTTCATCTGTGAGGCAAAAGGAAATGCTGAAGTGACTGAATGAGTAGAGAATTTCAGCATTTATGAATTTTGTCATTACCAGGGCTTGAAGTAATTACCAGATTCTAGCTAGAGACCTAAACCTACAGTACCAGTAAGAAAAATAGGTGGGCAGTCTCCAGATGAGAAGTACAGTTCCACCTGTCACCATCTAAGGAGCCATGGAAGAAAGGGAAGCCTATGGGAGTTTGTTCCTGACACTGGTTAGGGATGGTTTTTCTTATTGTCCTGTGATTTGGCAACATCATAAAAACTTGAAGCCCCTCTTGACTTCTAGCTACTAGATTGAGAAGGTGCTTGGACAGGAAGCTCCAACATCTTCCAGTGGGTTTCTTGGTGCTTTAACTATTACAGTGAAATCCTGGTTCCATTGGAGTTAATGAAAAAAGCTTCCTTTGTTTCAACAGGAGCAGGATTTATTTCTTGGAATGTGAATACCTGTGGACCATAGCCTCCATTATGTATATCTGATGTAATGTTGAATTTGTTGTGTAATGTTCAATTTATAGTTTAGGCATGAAAATGATATTTTAGTTTTGTTTAACAGCTTTCTTTCTCTTATCCTTGGCAAATACAAGTTTGTTCTATCATCCATTTGTTTAAAAACAATTTTCTCCATATCTTTTCAGGTGTTAGCTAATAGTCCTAGTTCTGACCTGGCTATTTGGGTTAGTTGAAAGGCATAGGTTGGGCTATAGATCAGGAAAATCTCCTTCCCCCTCTCCCTAACTTCAGTAGATCTACATGAGCAGTTTTGCTTGTCCTAGTTTTCTTCTCCATGTCTAGACACAGGTGGAATGGAAATCTGGCATTTTTAGGCTATTTCAAGTAGTGTTAGAGTGATGTTGTAGTTGTGATGGTCCAGGAAATATGTGAGGCAAGTATGTTTGTGGGCAATATCTTTTATTGAACCAACTGCATGCTTGGAAAAGATTTAAATCAGCTTTTGGTTACAAGGAACCCAGATTGTTGGTCCAATGCAAGATGCCACCTATGAAAACCCTTGCCTCTAAACAGTTTCAATTTTTTCTTTTTTAAATCTAAGTATATTTAGAAAGAGGGAACAAATATCTTTAAATTTATGGCCCTGTTCTCCATCAGCTACTCTCCTTTATATAAAAAAAAAAAAGTGTGATTATTAGTGTGACTTCATTTCCTTCTTCTCTTCCATCTGGTTGGGGAAAACGAGTTATATACATGTACAGAAGTAGAGAGAAGTAGTTAGTGGACTTGGATTTCAACAAATCCAGGGAACAGATTAAAACAAATAAAGAACAAGTAAAAATGAAGAATATTCTGTAATGAAGGGTCAAATGCATTATGTAACCAGCAAGAGCCCTATAATTCCCTCATGTCCATGTTTATCCAATTAAATTTGAAAGCCCTGCCCATGCGTGAGAACAGAATTTAGCTCCAGGAAGGCAGAGAATGGTATAGGGTCATGAAAGGGCATGTGTACGAAGAGCTAATAACTCAAAGTAAAAATAACAGCAAACGAATATTCAGGCTGGGAAAGTTCCTTTAAAAAAAAAAAAAAAAAAAAAGGATTGAATTGGGTCTACATGTTGTTTGTGCGATGGAGGCTTTACACCTAAAGCTGGCCACACTGCTCTGTGCCCATCTCTCCAAAGCATTCAGCATGTATAATTTGGAAAGCAAGAAGCAAGTTCTCAATATTAGTAAGTAATCAAACCAAACTTCTCCCTGATGTAAAGTCTTATGAAATCTTGCTTAGTACTGATTTCTAATGAAATCTCAAAGGTACTGCACCCTTTTAAACTCAAGTCTCAAGCCAAAAAGCATAAGGGAATTTCACTAAAACGTGTTCTACTTTTTATGGGAGTGGGCAGCTATACAATATAAAGTTCCCTTTTTTGTAACGATGTAAAGCAGAAAATGTGGCTTGAAAGTATTCCTGTGCATAATTATGTATTTTTTTAAATAGTAGAAAATATATCTGCTAATATTTTCCATTATAACATCCACTAGATCATGTTTTTAGTTTAATGATTGTGTATTAAGATAAGGGTGTATCAGAAGCTACGCTGTTTTGTTTATACAGTACAAATGTATTCCCAACTCTCTGAGTTTTTCCAGTTACCAGAAATGGATATACAATACTTATGGAAGAGAAGTTATTTCCTTAAACTTTGCACAAGCCAGATTTAAAAACAGAAAAACAGAGTTTCTAATTTAAACCATCAGGCATTCTGAAAAAGGACAGTTATTCATATTACATTGCTAAAAATGTTTTTAGCAGTTAGAGGAATCATTTATGCTAAATATTTCAGACCTACAAAGGTACTTGTGTCCATGCCTTGCATCAGTATAATAGCTGAGTGCCTCCCAGATTTCAGTTAATATATTTTTCCCTCGCAGCTGCCAGGTTCCCAAATACTATTTCCATTTTACAGGCAGGAAACCGAGACAAGTAGAGACAAAGTAATTCAAATCTGCGGCAAAATTTAGAATTCAGTCTTGGGTTGTCTAAATCAGTGGTGCTCGACCTTTTGGCCCTGCTGGCTACATGAGTGGGGTGGGGCCAGTCTGTGGGCCAGATCATTCTCTGTATGCCAGACTCTGGCCCTAGGACTAGTGCTGCCCCAAGTGCCAGGAGTGGCCCTGGGGCCCAGCACTGCCTTTCCTGCCCCTGTTTGCAGGGATTGGTTCGGTGCAGGGCTGGCACCATCTGCTACTGCCTCCTACCCCCAGGATTGGTTCTTGGGGTCCCAGTTCCATCCCCTCTTGCCCCAGTGTGCTCGGATTGGGTCCTAGGTGCTAGTGCTGCCCCTGCCTGGCCCTGTGTGCTGGGATTGGGTGCCAATCTAGAGCACAGCGCCTGGGGCTCCCCATGAGTATGGAAATTTGGAGAGGTTGAGGGGGGCAGTGCCACTGTTCTTCTGCCACCAAATTTTTGCACCTGTGGGGAGCTCTGTGGGCTGGATGACATGGCACTGTGGGCAGGGGATTGAGCACCCTGATATAAATTCTAACTCAGTGTTTTAACTTTAATGTCATTTTTCCTCTCATTTAAATGGTACCTTAGAGGATGTACAAAACCATGTACATGTTACTAGTACAGTTACCTTTGATTCAGAAAATGAAGTGGAGAGTAAGGTTAAGTGACTAGTTCAGAGTTGCTCACTTAGTTGCAGTCAGGAATTGAAGTCAGATTTCCTGAACTACATCATCATCTAATGGCAGCTAGGAGGATGTACTTATTGTTTGTTTTTAAAACTGGACCTGGAGCCAACCAGGAAGGGGTAGCTGAGAAAGCATCTGTACAGACTGTATCTTTACACTGAAGTAGGGAGACAAATTGTCACAGGGACACTGAGGTGTCCTGTGCCTTAAGTAAAGAAGGTGGGCTGCTGTCAGTCAGCAGGACAGCCCCAGGTGCTGGTTGCTATGGCAACCAAGTAGGTCATGTGACCGGAAGGGGGCAGGGCTGGGCCCTGTATAAGCAGCTCAGGCTGGAACCTGAGAGCAGTTCCCCTCTGGCCACTGCACAAGCAGGAGCTCTGCGGCGGAGAGCTGAGCAGCAGAGCCTACGGTGGCAGTTTGACCGCTGCAATGATGCGAGGGGAGCGGGAGAGCCCTGGGAAAGGTATTGGTGAGAGCCAGCGTTGCGTGTGGTTTGTGTTATAAGCCGGTGGGCTTTTTGCGTGTGTTATAGCCGCATGGCTCACGGTTTGTTATGACTACACCGGAGGACCGGGTGAGGCTGTAGGGGTGAGAGGAGGCCTCACAGGGGTTCCCCAGCAGCTTGGAGGTTCCCGGTGCTCAGTGGGGCACAGCGAGTGGTGCCAGTGGGGCACAGCGGTTTGCACCGGAGAGGCGCGGCAAAGGCCCCAGAGGGGGCAATGGCTGCGAGAGGCGCGGCAAAGGCCCCAGAGGGGGGTGACAGGCCCTAGGCGGGCTGTGTAGTATATCAGGCCACCCCAAGGCGGGCGGCAGTCACTTTTGATAGGCACTCAGGACGGGTGCGGACTGAAGGGGGTTTCAGAGGGCTTCCATGGCAAGAGGGGAGCCCAAGGAATCAGAGGGGCCAGGTAAGGCTCCGGCCGCCTGAGCCTAACTGGACTTGCAGAAACAGACTACCATTAGTGACAGGATTCAGAAGGGGGCCAGGCAAGGCTTGGGTCGCCTGAGCCCAATTGCATGGTTGTTATTCGTAGGACTCGGAGAGGGGACAGGTAAGGCTCAGGCCGCTTGTGCCCACCAAAGTAAATACCCAATGCAGATTGCGGGATAGGCCCAAGGACGCCCAGAGAAAGGGGCTCTGGTGGCGGGCTGAATCCAGGGGGCGCTAGGTAGGGCACTAGTGGCAGGCCAAGCCCAGGGGCGCCAGAGAAAGCGGGCACTGGTTGTAGACCAGGCCCAGGGGTGCCAGCGGAGGGGCGCTAGTGGCAAGCCAAGCCCAGGGGGCGCCAGGTAGAGTACTGGTTACGGGTTCAGCCCAAGGGGGCGCCAGACAGGGCGCAGAAGGTTAAGGACCAGACAACGTCTGGGAAGAACTGCGAGGCTTGGGGCGTGCTAAAGGGGAGGTAAGGAGGCACGCATAGCCCTTAAGGCAGGGGTGCGCAGAGGCACCCATACAGAATAGGGGTAGTAATATTAGTACCGTTCACCAGGGAAAAAGGCAGCCTCCCATCTGAACCAATTATCATCAAAGACGTGGCAGGCGAGAACCAGAGGGTGCTGAGTACACCTTACGCGACGGTAGGGGGTGCTAGGGAGTTCACGGCCGCTCCTAGGCCCCACCCCCTGACACAAATATTAGATTTAGAAGTAGTATTGTTCATGCAGAATGTTAAGGAAATATGAGACTAATGCTGTCACGTAATGGAAAATACCCTCTCTATTATAAGCACCCCTTCCTTGTACCCTTACTTGCTTTATGTTAAAAACATAGCCTAGATTGCAAGTACGTTTAGTGCTCATGAAAGGTGCCAGATTTAAACAGATGTCCTTTATTCATCTACAGAACACACACATTATGAACAGCAGCAGCAGTGAAAGCTTCTCCCTGCTACCAGCCAACATGCCTCTAGAGAGATCACTGTCAGAGAAGACATGAGTGCTGTCTGTCTGCATGCTTGTGAAGCATTTGGGCTCTTTGGTAGGGTGCCTTGTGGCCTTGGATGTAGGCACCTGTACATATACAAACATAAGCTCACTCTGCATTGTTACTTTAAGTTAAATTATGTTAAACGTCAGTTCATTTAATCTTTATGAAAATATGAATTACTAAATAACTTGCGTTTTTACTTTGAGGAAATAACCTGCAGTCCAAACTATGGACTTGAAACAAAGGCGAGCAAAGTCCATAGAAAAGTTTTTGTTGACTTGGGCTTTAGTTCAGCCCCTTTTTATGAACAGAAGTTTGTGTGATAGGGACCTTTGTGTATTTTAGGTGCAAAGTTCACTAAAATAAATTGTATCTGCGATAAAGAGTAGTGTATGGGTGTGTCTACACATGATGCTACATTGCCATAGGAATGTTTACATATGACCAGCAGTTACTTCACTGTAGGGACACACTCCCCGAGTATAGCGCACTGCTGTAATGAGGTAGCTGCTAAAAATAACCATGCACCGTGTGTATGGCACAGTACAGACTGTTACTGCACTGTGATTTATTACTTCCAAAAGGAAGTAGCTGCTCTGCTTTCTGCCTCTTTGTGCTCCCTGCCTGATGTAATACGCTGCTTTCTGCTTCTTGTCCTATACCACTGTTGCCTCTCCCCTCCCTAAGTCTGCTGCGTGCCACACACAGAAGCTGCCTATGTCATTTTTAGCATCCGTGTTACAGGTTTGCCACCCCTGTGCTACGGCATCATATCAAATAGCTGTATGTATGAAAAAGGGATCTTGTTTCAAGATTCTAGAATTTCCACTGAGTAGAACATGAAGCAAGTCACCTAACTTATATGTGGTCTAGTAAAATAAATATAATATTTAGGTCAAAGACTTTAAGATACTCAGATAAAGAGATACTAGATTTTCCTTCTAATGGAGCTATTATTGCCCACAAAGGTGAAAAATATATTAACTCTGGCTTGACTGAACCATAGGTGAAATCAGGTCCTTTTGTAAGCTGTCCCATGCATTATCTTTAGCATTCTGGTCTTTCAACATCCATAACAGTTTTCTCAGTTCTGAGCAGGCACCAAAGGGTGGAATGTTGCCTATTACAATAATAACAGTTGCCTAACTGTTAGCACATACTTCCTTTTGGTTGTCTTAAAAGAATTTACAATTTGATGAGACTAAGCAGGGGTTATATTTTTACTGTGTGTAGTGTATCTATCACAATGGACCTCTGATTCATGGTTAGGGCCTGTAGATCCCTCTGCTATACAGACTAGTAAATAATAGAGCATATTATCATGCACTGTGTTCTTTAGCATACAGTGAGTTTCAAGTATGAGACACTTTTCAAGAATATTGTGGAATTGCTTAGATTAGACTTTATGCAGTGTTATGCTGCTATCGCTAAATGATTGAACAGTGATTGAAATATAATTAGTACAGTAATTGATGCATGATTTATGACTTGTCACTTGCATGGTCCTTTTGAAGCCATGCCATGCTGTCATCTCATTACTGCTCCACTAAACTTGTGTTTGTTGACTCTTATTGTATCTGTGTTACCAGATCTTTATACTTGCGTCAACATGCTTCACTTAACTTTTGAATGATTTCTTGAAGTTCAAATTTAGCATGACCTTTTTAAGACCAGCAAAATACCTAATGCCACATTCTACCCAAGACTAGAGCTGAGTGATTTATTTTGTTGTTGTTGTTCAACAATAAAGTCAATTAGCTCCAAAAAAAATAGATTGAGAAAGGACTTACCTCACAATGCTCATCACCTGGAAGCTGGGACACTCATCTGAGAGGTTAGGAAACTTGTATTCAAATCCAAAGACAATTCAAGGCAGTGTACTAGAATCAAGGTTTCCTATTTCTCAAAATGCTGCTTATTTCCTGAGCGACAGTGTGTTCTGAAATAGGACTCTCTCCATTTCTTGTTGGAACTCTTCCACTAAAAAAAAAAAAAAAAAAAAAGCAAGTATTACTGTTCTTTATCAATATTCATGGAGAGCAAAATCAAAGGAAGTGGTTATCTAGCCTGGTGGTTAAGACACTTACACTTGCCTGGGAGATGAGCCATTTGAAATCCAGTTCTTGTTCCAGTGAATGTCTAATTATTTTACTTATGCAAAGTTAAACAGTCTCAAAAAGAGAGATTGAGACCTTGCCACCTTGGAATATCAGATATCTTGGCAATCAGGGAAAGCCTGACACTTAACTTGGAGGTCAAATGCATAGGTTCAACAATCCTGGAGCTGAGGGAATTCAAACTAGTTCCTCCAGGTGAATGTTCTAGCCACTGAGCAGAAAAGGAGGGGACTGTTTTTCCTAAGTGCTTTAATTCAGTGAAGCTAACTCTTTGTTTCCTTTGCTTTTTTTCTTACCAGGCATGAAAATGGAACATTTTGGCTCAGATGATGTTTTCCGTGTTAAATAAAAAGCTGCTTCTTCATTTCAACAAGTGAAATGAAAACAATTTTAAATTTTGGCTTTGAAACTGAGAATTTGATTATTTGCTCATAGCCCTACTCCCAGTTGGGTGTTGATTAGAGAGGAGGAATTTCTGTTTAATATGAATGATGGATGGTGTGTGTAAATGCATGCATATCTAGATACATATTTACTGTGCCAAGCAGTGCTGCCCTCAAAGATGCTAAGCTGAACTTTTGCATGCTATCTTTTGAACGGAAATAGCCACTCTTGCACAGTTTTACAAGCTAGTTCATTAGCCTTGTCTCGTGATACCATGTGAATTGCATTGCACTGCTTCTGGTTTGGAAGGAGCACATGTGAAACAGTGCAGCATGTTTAAGAGTGCTACACACTGGCATTGTACATTTCTGGTGTAGACATATAGTTTCTGACTTCCTGCATTTTGAACAGAAGGAATGAAAGAATGGGGGTTAAGACATTTCTGATTTAGATAGGAGATAACATGTTTTGAGCTGCCTGAAATTCACTTTACATTGACTTGGGAATTATTTCCATGATGCTCTCTACATTAATGTTTGTTTATGTCTTAAAGTGGATATACAGTACTTTTGTGACTGAATGTAAACAAATTACTTTAAAACAGCTTAGGTTATGGGAAATCTTGCATTTATGGCAGCCTTAAGTAGAAGGTTATGTTTTGCTTTCAACTGGTATATAAAACATTTATTTGATATTGGATTTTTTTCCAGAAGGCTACTTTAACCACGTTGTGTAAGCACTGGCTATGAATGCTGTCTTTTATAGCAGACTGCTTAAGTGCAGCTTAGTTGCCAGTATAGTTTTTATTTTTTTTCTTTAAAATCCTTGGCATGTTATTACAGTGCTGTTATACAGACTACCACATTTCACAACTTCCTGAGTAATGCACAGAGCAGAACTCTGTAGGTACTTTCTCTTTCTCCCCTCCTCCCCCTTTCTCTGTCTGAGTAGGTGGAGTCTGAATACTGCTTGTAGCATGCTCCCTCCCCCTTCCCTTTTTACCCAGCCCTTTCCTTTCTTGCACTGAGTTTCTCAGACTGGAATTGTAAAGTTTCAAAGACAGTGACCTCATAGTTACTGTAGAGCCTGGAAAGTGAGCATGCCTCTCTGCAGTATGAGACGGGCTGCTTAAAAACTGTTTCGAAAGAAGGCTTTTTCTCTTTTCACAATAAATGAGGCTGCTGCTTGATTCAGATGTGAGAGGGTTGTTTCTAAGATAGAAGCAAGCAAGGAGGTGAAAAGAGGGGCTGTGAGAGAGTGGCCAAAGTTACAGATCACCGCGCTGTTGTAGGATGTCACCATTGTTCAGCTGGGTGGCCAAGGTAGGAAGAGTTTTCATTCATTCTTTTTTTATGTATTTCTAAAACAATAAAATGATCAGGAGTGCTCAACTTTCTTTTTAATGCTAACTCACAAAATTAGACTTGGGAAAAGAAATCTTTTTAATTTCACGTTTTGTCTGGAAGTTGGAAGCAGTTTTTTATGTTGTTTGTGTTGAGGTGAGTGGAAGTGGCTGTTACGGTTATTGCTGAATATTCTGGTCTATACCTGATTTGTGGAATAGAAAGCTATCATTTAAAACTGTACAGTAGGTGTGGTCTTATTGCTTATTTAGGTCTGACAGTTAAATTAAGTCTTGTTTGCTCCGGTTGTATAGCACTCCCACTTTTGTCCAGAATTGTACCCAGAGCTTTTACTAGCTGTTAATATGGGAACATTTTTAGGTGAAGGCAAAGCTAATACCACTTTGCATCTGACTGACCAGGACTGATGTAGCACTTTCCATTCAAATTGTGAAACTACATATATGTATTAGAAACAGTAACAGGAAGGATAGTTTTAAAAAAATCTGAAACATTATCAGATTAGTTCAGCTGAATTTTAGGGATAGCAGTGAATTGATTTTAAATTCTGTCTGCATAGCATCTATTCTATAGATGCAGTATATACAAAAGACTACACACGATAGCATAGATCAGGAACCTTTGGTAAGTGAAATAGTTCAGTATGATGGGGAAGTGTTGATT
>NW_017728948.1:44083766-44087765 GCF_001723895.1 Crocodylus porosus
TTCTCACTGCTCTGGTCCTCCTACACTGGAGAGAAAAATGTCCACCCACTTGCACATTCTGTCTGCTGTATGACTACGCTTTTTTTAGTAGTTGCCCTGGAAATGACACTCAGACTTCCAATGCCAGGTGTGGCAAATATGTAGTCTGATGGATGATTGTAGACAACAATTAATAATTCTGCTGAATAAATATTCAAGGGCCCCTAAGAGTGATGACACTCAAGTGTTAGTGGGTTAACTTGTTGGCTAGACAAAGCAATTGGACAGAAAGTAGTCAGGTTAGGAATATTTACAAGACAGGACTTGTAGTACACAGATGTGGCTAATTCTCCATAGCAAGTGACAGAAAATACCTCTCACTTGGTTTTAAAAAGTGTCATGCGTATTTTAAAAAAAAATCACTATGACCTTTTCAAAGCTGTTTCCTCTTACCTGCTATGTAGTGTTTAGTTTTATTCTACTATTAATCAATCTTAGCAAAAATAAACAATGTGGTTTTAGAAATTTGAAATTTAAACTTGTTAATACAAAAAATGTTACTGGATGCCAAATAGATTAATAATAGCCTATTAGGAGGACTTCAGTTATTGGGAAATGCCACACCTAAGAGCAAATCCATGTCCTACAGTTTTTATCTGCTTCTCATCACATCCTGGTCTGTTCCATAATGGGGAGTGGTACAGAAAACAGAGCCTTCTGTAATCCTGCTATTTAAACAAAATATGTCTTAATAGAACAAATGCTTAGTACAGTTCAGCCCTGTAAACACTTACATAACAGTAACTTTTCCCTTTGAGCAATCTCTCTGTGAAAGTGTTAATACTGATACCTAAATGTTACTTTAACATTGCCCTTGGGTATGTTTTCACTGCTAAATTAAGTCAGGCTCCTAGTCAAGAGTTTCACTTAACCTGCATTGTCACTGGGATGCATTTTAGTGATGCTTTGAGCCCAAGCTAGCTGTGCCCATTCGGGTATAGATTCAAGCCAGTGAGATTTTCTGTTTGGGCTAGAAACTTACCCACTTAGCAATAGGCTAAACCAGCTGGGTGCCAGTGTAACAGATAAAAATCGATAATTGTTCTTAGAACAAAACATCAGAATGATTTTCAGTTAAATCACACACTAATTAAAATAAATTTTACTTTTAAAACTAGATCTACTTAAAATTCAGATGTAAAATTTACTGCAATCTATTAAAAACTTTTAAACGTAATAAAAATAATATTCCTGGCAGTGCATATTTGCTGCTGTAGCATTAAAGAAAGTTAAACAATTAGACTGGGGTAAGTTAATGGTCTTGCACCTAGAATCAGTTTGTTTAAAAGAATAAAGTAAGCGGGGGGGGGAGGAGCTCAACCTCCGGCTTGTGAGCCACATGCAGCCCACAGAGCCATCAGATCTGATGCGCGGGGTTCCCCACAGGTCCAGGAATTTGGTCATGGGGCAGCAGTGGCCAGCGATCTGGTTATCTTTCCTGATGCCAAATTCCCAAACCTCAAGCCCCTCATGCCCAGTGGGAGCCAGACTGTGCTCCCTTCCCTTTGTGGGTCTTGGTTGGGGCTGAGTCCCACCTCCCTGCCTGCCCCCCACAGGACCAGGCCACCCCCCTTCTCCCCTTCAGGGCTGGATCCAAGGCCCCTTCCTCCCTGGGGGGCTAGGTTATGTCTAGGTTACCGTATTTCCAGTTCCAACAAAGAGGGCACTTGTCAGAGGGACACCTAACTCCCCACCCACAGCCCCCCCATCTCCCAGGCTATGCTGGTGACCTTCCATCCCAACCAGCCCCCTGACCCTGATGGTGCCCCTCGCTTCTGACCCGCAGCCCCCCAGCCCTGATGGTACCTCTCACTCCTGATCCACAAGCTTGCTGTCCTTCCTGTGTCCTCATTCCCAGGGAACAGCCCCCCCCTGCCCTGGGCTGGGGCTCCAATGCAGTGCCAGGTGACCTGGCCACATCCTGCCTCCTCTTCACCGCCTGGGCAGTGTCTCCTGGCCCCTCACCCCTGGGAACATGGGCACTAGCCCCTGTGCTGCTGTCCTGGCCATGGAGTTCCCCGCTACCCTCAAAGGGTACCCCTTCCCTCGCTGGATGAGCAGGCATCCTCCCCCCTGCTGTACCCTAGCCCCAGTGCCCTGCCACCACTCCTCAGTGCCACCAGCCACCTGCTCCCCTCACATACCCATCCCCTTGCCCCCACTACCCTCCCATATGCAGCCCCCTTGACAGCTCTGGCCTTCCAACCCCTCCCCCACAGACTTAGTTGCATCCAGCTTCGAGGCTGCTCCCATAGTCCTGCCTGGCTGCATACTGGCCGTGTGTGTGTGTGTGTGTGTGTGTGTGTGTGTACGTGCAGACACACATGTGCTTGCTGCCTCCAATCTCTCCCCTGCCTGCTCCTACCGGTGGAGCAAAGCAAAATCCTGGACATTTGTTCAGATTTCAAAAAAACACCTGGCAGAGATTGGGGGACTCAAAAAGAGGACATGTTTAGTAGAACCCAGATGTATGGTAGCCTTATTTATGTCTCTCTCCCCTGCCTCCCTGCAGGGCTGTATAAAGCTTCCTTTCGCCTCCCATCCCCCTCCCATGGGGCCAGGTTGTCCCCCCCCCCCCATCCCTTTTTATGGCTGTATGTTGGACACTGTGGTGGCCCAAGGCTCTTGATTAGAACCACCATCCAACCCACGAGGGGAAAGAGGTTGAGCACCACTGAACTACACAACTGTAACTTTTTTGCAGGTGCTTAAAAATATCCTCTTCTTTTAAATCAATTCACCATTCAGTAAAATAATTCCTCATTCAGAGTTGAGCAAGTGATTGGGAGTTGAAGCAGAAAAGCTTCCAATTTATGAATAAAAACTGGTGTGGGAGACTGGGATCTCCTACTTTTAAAATCTTGAAGGATAGGATGACTAGATAAAAGATGTTCAATTTACTAACTACAGATGATGCTTCCTTTCTTTAATAAATCAATTATTTTTAAATGCAATTATGTATTCACATTTAATTTTATTTTAATTAAGAAAAGCAACTAACAATGCTTTTCTAATGTACTTTAATTGCAGTTTCCATTCATAAGCAGCTTAACACAAATCATGAATAGTAATTAACCAATTACTCATTTCGCATAATATTAAAAATGCAAACAAATATGTTGCAATATAATTGCATAAATGTATGTGTGTGTATATATCTTCTTAACAAAAAGAAATACCAAATTTAGTATAAAGCTATCACGTTTCCACTGTGTGTTTAAGTTAATTGTGAATTGTTTGCTTCAAGAAAATAAAATCAGAAATATAAAAAAGAAAAGATTAAAATAAGAATTTAAGTCACAGTCATTATGGGTGATCTAAATAATTTTAATCTAACACCTAATGCTCCAATTTCTTTGAACCATTCATTCCCTTTTGTGATGAAACAAATTCTTTCAGAATTTACTGGGAAATAATGAGGGACAGGCAGGGCTTCCAGCACTTTATAGAACCATAAAACACACCCTTAAATTTATCAGTAGCCATAGGTAAGCTTTTACCTAAAATTGCTGGATCTGTATATTTATGGTTAAAAAATCAAACAAACATGTAAGAATTAGCCAATTTCTTTTTCACTGGGGTAGTCTCCATCCATTTAAAAAAATTGGTATAATGTCTGCCTTAGCAAGGCCACATTACTTGACTGAAGCCTCCAGGCACTACTTCTGAAGCATAAGAATAATGCTGGAATCTCTCTGTTTTTCCTGAAACTCTGATACCATCTAGTGTGGTCCATTAGAGTTACTCTTGCAAAAGTTCAGTCATGATTTATATTGTAAAATTCTGTATTCGGTGTTGGTCACTTGGTTATAATAGGCCTTTCTGAAGAAAAAAATATTCTAGTATTTAAGTGGTTAGCTTAGGTGTGAAACTGCACCTAGTATAGTGTTTTGCCTTGGAGTTTTGCCCTAGGCAGTGTTTCAAATTTTAAGAAGCTTGGAGAGCAAGAGCTTTTATTTT
>NW_017728948.1:44087776-44103439 GCF_001723895.1 Crocodylus porosus
GACAAGCCTCTTAAGCTTGTCAAAGTCGGCTTTTCTGAAGTCAAGGACTTCTGTGTTGCTGACTGACTTGCCAGCTTTACGATGGATGGTGAAGGTGATCAGCTCATGGTTGCTGTCACCCAGCTTCCCATCGATCACTAGGTCGCCGATTAGGTCGTCCCCCGTAGCCATTTCACTGCAAACCTTTTTATGTAAATGGAGAACAGATTTGCCTTGTCTTAAGAAGAATCCTATACCATTTAACACAATCCACTAGCCAAGAAGCTTCGTTGGGAGTAGGAGCGAACTGCAGTCTCCTGTAGATTACAGTCCATACTTTTGCTGTTTTTATTATTGCCCACAAACATCTATTTTAGTACATCTGAAGGGGCTCTAATCTGGGAGACGGATGAATTATATAAGAGGAATAGTAACTGCAATCTCTTGGTGATTTTCTGGTGATATATGAACTAAGAAACAGATAGTGAATGATTACAAGGAAAAGGGATCTAGCTATATGACCTTACTCATGGGAGTATTTTTACTGAAATGAGTGGTATTTCCTGCATTATTAAGGATTGAGACCACATTGTTGCAATAACATCTGAGAACAAAGAATTAGAGGTGCACCGATACATCGGTCCCATATCGGATCGGCACCAATATAAGGAAAATGACTGTATTGACAATTGGGTTTTTTGGCTGATGTGGCTGATAAATGCCCTGTGTTCACGCATCTGGGTCTGGCTGGTAAGTCTGTTGTGAGAGAAGGGGTGTGGGGGAGGGGTAGATAGAAGCCCCTGTGGTGAGGGAAGAAGCGGGGCTGGGGCTGGGGCAGGCGCTGCACAGCCAGGGTGGGGTCTGGGACAGAGCCACAGGTGTCTTGTATGGGGGGGCACAGGGAGGGGGTGACAGCTCCAGCCTCTGTGCACACCCTAGGATAGCATGGATGACATGTGCCCCTGGATCTGCACATGGGGTGAGGGTGGGCTACCACTGCGGGCTGGGGCCAGCACTAGGCTCTTCCCGGTGAAGGCTGGGCTGGGCTGTGCTCGGGGTGGGCCATGGCAGTGCTGGGAAGGAGACTACAGGGTGTCCTGCAGCCACCCCAAAATTCACTGTAGCCCCACCCCCACCCCAGCGCTGAGTGCAGCCCAGCCTCCTGCCAGAAAGAGCCCAGTGCTGCCCCAAGCCTGCAGTGGCAGCCCACCCTTCCCCATGCACAGATCTGGGGGCACATGCCCCCCATGTCCTCCCAGGATATATGCAATGGTGGGTGCCTCCCTTTCCCCATGCCACCCTTGGACAAGCCATGGCTCCATCCTGTGCCCCACCCTGGTTTTGCAGTGTATGCCCCAGTGCCAGTCCCACTTACTCCCTCATTGTAGGGCCTCCACTTGCCCCCCCCACACACATTGGCTTCAGGATTTTAATACAAGAGTAAGAATGTTTGCCTTAATGGAGCAATTCATTGTTATTCTTCAAGTCTGCCTGAATTCACATCTGTTTTTCTGAGGTGTGATGATTATACAGGGGGTAAAGCCAGGTAGAATCAGGCCCATGATGTTCTTGTGTCTGTCTGCTACTGTGCAAGTACAGCAAAGTAACTTCCTATGTGTTTGTAAATGATCATGTACATTTATGGTACTAAATAAATAATAGTTTTTCTAAAGTGAAGTTCTCAGCCATGTAAATTTCAGCTCGCAAAGACTTTCTACTAAGTCATTTAAACCTCTTAGTGAATTTCTTATAAGCGGCCTCTTTGAGGTCCCCATGGCCCAAATCTAATGAGGTGATTTCTAGATAGACTAAGTGATTAGCTGAGCTTGTTATTTTGCATCCTGTGCTGGGCTCTAACCTCCCAAACTCAAATTGAACATTTAGACCCTATTTGATTCTGTTTGATTTGCTTACCCCCAAAAATCTTCTTAAGTGATTCTATTTGTATGAGGAAAGCAAGCACAGGTTGTGACTCAATTTGGCAAAATTCCCGCTTGTTCAATGGTAGCAGGAGAGAGTCCCTGGCCTTATGGTGAAATGAAAGAATACAATAGAGTACTTAGAAGTTTGCATATGTGATTGTGCAGTTCAGTTTTATGAATGTGTCTTGTTGTCAGCTTTGCAGTCAAAAACACCACTCATGTAGCTAAGAGGTCTAATTCAGGAGCGTTCAGTGCTTGGCCTGTGGCTGGTGGAGCAACATCATCCCGCCCATGACTGAAAATTCGGTAGTGGCATCACTAATTGTTGCTCCTCTGCTGCCAAATTTCTGGACCCATGGGAGTGCTGTGGGCTGGACTGGGTGTGATCAGGGTAGCTCAGGACCCAATCTTGGTGCATGAGGCTGATCCAGCTTATGGACTGAAGCAACAACTCATCCAGCCTGTGGGATTAGTAGGTTGAGCATCACTGGTCTAATGTAGTGGAACAGTCATTTGAGGTATACGTATCAAAAGTTGATCTGACTGCAATTGAGCTCTGAATTCCCCAAATACAAACATCTTTTGTGAAAACATGGCAAATGCAGAACAAGTACTTGAGCAAAAGAATTACACAAATATCATCTACCCCCAGCTTTCATTCTCCTGTTCTGCTCCTGTAGCTGCTCTCAATAATTTGTAAGAGTCACAGTTCCTTTTCTAATTATCTCAGCACTTCACAGATCACTTTCTACCTTTTGCTCTGCTCCAGCCTACCAAAATGCTAGTCCAGAAACCACTGATGTTCCTTCACAGATGAGCTCAGAGGAATACAAGAATATTACAGCTCACATTTTCTATCCTCCTCAGAATCTAGGAACATCAACATGTCTGTGAATCTTCTGCTTATGGGGAAATTGTATTATCAACCTTGTTTCTGTGCCAGCTAGTAAAAACTTAAGTGTTTAAAAATCAAGTTAATTCTGAAATTAACGTTCAAGGTTGGATGAGCAGTATTGGGTAGTGTGTGTAGCTGAGAGGTTGATGAGGATGTGGGAGGTAATGTAAGAGTGATGTTGTAGCTGTGATGGTGCAGAAATGTGAGAGGCAAGGATTGCTTAGGTTGATGTCTGTTGATAGGACTAATTATGTAGTTAGGGTAAAGTTACAAAAGTTTTTGAATTCAAGGCATTGTTCCTCAGGTCTCTGATTATAGGAAGCTAGGAACAGCATAGTGAAGCACAGCATAGAGGAGGGAATGAGAGAAATTCTCGCATGTAACAGACACAATTAGAAAAAGAAAAGAAGCTGATTCCTGGGAGGGGGGATGGGGAGGGAGGGTGTGGTCAGTCTCACCTTCCTTGTGTGGAAAAAATTCAGGAGTTGGATAAATTACAATGGGCCATAAATCCAGTATCAGTGTTTAATCCAGGGGTGGGTAAGTATTTCAGCTGGAGGGCTGCTTAATGAGTGGTGAGCTGCTGAGGGCTGCAAGGGTAGCCCTGCCCCTTGACAGATTCCCACCCCCTGGTCACCATCTTGGGACCAGAAATCCCACCCCTGACCTTTGCCACCAGAACTCCTTCCCCTTGCCCCCAAAAGTACTTCTTTTGACCGGGGGGGGGGGGGAGGGAGGGTGGAGAGCAGGGTTTGTCATCTGAACCAGAAAAAAACCCAAATCGTATGTACTAAAAGTCAAACATTTACTATAATGTATTTTAATTATATTACAAAATTTTTTTTTGTCATGACTTGTTCTTGTGTAGTCAGTGTATATAGAGGTGACTGCATAATAGGTCAAAAATCAAGTTTTGTGTGTTGAGAGTGTGGGGTTTGGTTGTGCACACACACCATACACACATGTGGAGTTTGTGAGGGGGTGTGGCTGTGTGAGGGGGCAGAGGGTATGCTGTAAGGTGTGTGCATACTTGGGAGGGTGGTTGGGGTAGATTGTGTGTGTGGGGGAGTTGTGGGGTGCGAGGAGTGGGGCACACTCCTCTTGGGGTGCTTGTGGTACTTCTGCCCGGTGGCACACAACTCCAGTCATAGCTACACATGGCAACAAGGAACACAGCCAGGCCAGCCCACCTCTATCACGTGGCACTCCCTGTATTTTGCCCACCCCTGGTTAGTCCTTGGTTCTTCATGTTCAGCAAGCTTATGAATTCTTGTTCCCAGGTGTTTTTTATAGGTGTTCAGTAGATTTCCCTTGAGCAGGAGGATAGTGAGGTCAGAGCGAGAGAGGGGTGGTTCTGTAAGCAGTGTGCTTCTAATGGCGAGTATACGTCTCCATCCTTTATTTGTGCACATCTTGTGAGAGTTCATTCTCTTGCCTAGTTGCTGTTTAGTTTCACCCAAGTAGATGCCATAAAGGGATTTGGTGCATTGGATTAGATGTATCACAGTTTGAAAAAGGCATGTATCCCAGCCGCCAGTGGAAGGTTTGGGATTGATAGTGTGGTTGGGGTAGAAAGGTAAGAAAGGTTTATTGACTTAACAAACACATGACTACGCGTAGTAACAAAACAACAAGGACAGACTATAATAATTTGCGTTGGCAACTTATCGGCAGTCCCCTCTGATACCTGATGTACAACAAGTTCTTTTCCACAAAGCTCAGTGAAGTTGGGCGTCCCCAATCAACGCTGTCCGAGGGGTACCAGGAAGGACTCTGGTATTCAATCCTCGGGCTCCTCAAGATTGACAGGCCCACCGAATCCAGGTCAGCAGCTCATCTTAAATCGGTAACTTATTTCGCTGAGCTGCATCTTCCTTCTAAATGATTTCCGGATGTGCTAGCTAATGTATAACTTCTGAGCTATGCTGATAACTTACAGCAATCCAGATTCTCCCACTGCAAACTTTTCTTAGGACTGACCAATAGCAGTACAAGGCTTGCATTCTTCTGATAAGGTTAATTTTTACTACGCCACACAGCCTGCTACTTCTACAAGGCTTTGTTAAATTTACTAGGCCTTACTACATCTTTGACTTTAATTAGGCTCCTAACAACATATAGCTTAACATCTGAACAAATGACAGAAAAACATGGTCTAATTTTCACAGAGCTTTCAGCAAGCACTTTTATCACACAGACATAATTTCAGCTGTCACAGCATGTGTAGGAACCATGGATCTGATGAACACCTTCTAAATGGGAGGTGTTAATAGTGGTGGCAGTAGAGCTGTGCTGACAAATTAGGCATTTCTTGCAAAGATAAGGCTGTGTTCCACTTAATAGTTTCATAGAGTCAGAAGGGACCTCAGTGGGCCGCTAGTCTGATCCCCTGCCCCTGGCAGGCAAGAAAAGAGTCACCAGCCCTGGGGTCATGTGATCCCAGCCAGGTGCCTGTCCAGTCTCCTCTTGAAGGCCCCCAAGGATGGGGCCAAAATGTCTGTTGAGCAGTGGAGAGTTTGCTTCTGATGTTCTGGGCAAAGATGAGAGGCTGTTTGAAAACCAGGATTAGAAGGGCTAGGAATATTTCTCTCAAGGTCTGATCTTTGCTCAATATGAGCTGTAGTTGTTTGGTGATTCTTCTGACTGGTTCCAGTGTGGGCTGGTAGGTGACCACCGGGGCATATGGTCACAGAAGGTTTTCTTTTTGTATTGTAGTAGCAGGTTACTGCAAGGTAGTTGGATAGCTCTTTCAAGCAAGCAGTCTATTTTTTTTTTTTTTTTTTTACTAGGGTGTCATCATTGGATAAAGGCAGATTTTAGGCTGGTCAGGTGTGCATCACGAAGGTTCTACTGAAAGAGTAGATGCAGTGGTATCTGGGGGCCTTGCTGTAGAGAACAGCCTTTTCTGATGTGCTTGGGATCATTGCTGGTCTTGTGGACAAAAGTATGACAGTCAGTAGGTTTTCTCCAGGTTGGTCTATCTTTGTGCCCATAGCTGTGCTCATGGTTTGGAGGATGTAGGAAGTAATACTTTGACAGGGTTCCTTTAATCAGGCATTGCCCTGGAGGAAAAATGGTAGATTTTGTCAAAATTAAAGGATTAGAGCTTTACTTTTAATGGACTGAAAAATTGTGGTATCTTGTTGAGAAAAAAGGTCAAATCTTTTATTTTGTTGGTATTTTAGATAATAATAAAGATGTGCAAAATATTAGATGTGCTCCAAGGAAATCTTATGCACTAAATGAGATGTGTGGGATAATAGCCTGAAGAATGAATAAATAAAGGCTTCAGTGAGCAAGTAGATTTTTAAGAAGGGAGTTACAGGGGTTGATGGTGCTTGGTACAAGGAAGTTGATGGTTTTACTTTTGTGAACTTATTGTCATGTGCATGGTTGCATTTGTATTGTGAGTTTTTTTCAGAATAAAAATCAATGTTTTTGGCAATACAAAAGTAAAGGTTATCTAACATCTGTAAATGCTGTGTTTTTAATGAAAGTGATTTACAGCAAAACCTTTCTAAAGACTCACAGTTGCTTTTCTGTGGAGAAAGGGAAGAGTTCAGTAGATACCTTTATTTGGTAAGGTCAGAATAACATTTCTGCTACAATTGTCTCCTCTTGCTTTTTTATGTGCACTCAGGCTACTGGATGACTGATTCAGTGGTCCTAGATTGGATGGTTAACTACTTAAGGTACTTGAGAGATGTGTGGTATAGACTTAAAGCCAATCAGTGGAGTTGGAAAGAGCATATATACCCCATTCTAGTAGGTGAATGGAGTCATCCAAAGGAGACCAACAAAGTATTTTTTTTTAATTTAATTTTTTCCCTTTTTACTACCACTTCTTGAACTTGAGGCCTGAAATTTAATTCTCTGTACTCCCCACTTTTTGTGGAGAAATTTTAACTCCCTCTCCCCCCACCACCCCTTTATTAGAAATATTGGGAATGGAAATATTGTCTTCATAGCAGAATGTGTAGAAATCTTTTGTGACTCTCACCAAAACGGAAGCAGATAGAGGGATTATATCTTCTTTGCAATAAATATGTATTTATCAGTAGGAGAATTGATTTCTGCTACCTGTCCTGATTTAAATCTTAGGGCATTTTTACATGTGTTGTGGGACATGGTGCTGGACACTTTAATTAGCGAGCTGCTCTAATTAAAAGTTCCTGCACATCACGTGTATCAGCGTTGCTACATATCCCTATGCTAAAAAAATGGCACTTTGACCTAAACTTCATTGAACATGTCTTATTTCAAAGTGCAGCACTGCCATTTTTTTTCAGTGTGGAGATGCACGGTGATGCTGATGCATGTGACACGGGAAGCTGCCGGAGCACATCAGTTTCCATGCTCCAGCAGATTTGATTAATCAAGGCTGCTCTGACGTGCTGGATTTCCAGCATGTTGGAGCAGGCTCTGCACACATGTATAGAAGCCCTTAGGGAGCAGATGGTAGTGATCTAATTGAAAAATGCACCGTCCCTGGCAGTAAAGGCAAAGCCCCTCAAAAATCATCAGGGTGGAAAAAAAGGTTCATTCTTAATTCATCTAGCACAGGATAAAAATCTTAATGAAGACTTATTCCTTGACTCTGCCATAGTCTGTTACTCAACCTGCTAAAGGAATATAAAAAGGCCATGGGCAGTCCTCAGTTTTACCTTGACCCATAGACACTGTAGTGGCATTCACTTGTGTTTTCACTGTGTTTTTCCCTTTTATTAGTTAACTCCTGTTAAGAACACATTCTAGTTTTCCTGGGGAAAACAAAGCCTTTCTTATTTCCTTGGTCCCACTGCCAGACCTCAAGAATGCTAGGTTTGGCAGTTCATTATCAAAAAGGTTTTATGTGGCAGCTGCTCCTCAGTATTGTGTGGAAAATGGGAAGTAAGTGACAGACAGACGCACAGTTGCATTCACATACACATATGCCCGTACATGTGCACATGAAGAGATGCACAGAGATACCTGCACACACATGCAGACAGACATGCACACAGTAGGCAAAACTAATATAAATATTCAGCGCTTTTCTCATACTCATTTTCAGTTCAAGGAGCTTTGTAACCAAGTTTCTATTAGATTTTAGGAGTTGCATTTGCACATTTACTGGACCATTGGTCTGGGGCTATAGCACCAATCAGCAAAGCTCATTGCCACTGTTGTCATGGAAATTTGGATGGTTACCACTTCTTTTTAATTGTTGCATGCTGTTTTTCTTTCGTTTCTTTGGACCTTTTCACAGTTTCAAACCATCAAAAATGCAAACGAGAAAAAAGCAAGGAAGTAGTAGAAAAAAGATCTTGCTTTTTGAAGTATGTATACAAAGATCTATCTTAAAAGTTAATAAATAGTTAACAGAGTTTTGACCCAAGATAAAGCCAGGAATTTCACATTTCAGCTAAAACCCCTGTGACAATATGGGTTGCTAGGGAAAGTTGTCTGAAGAAATGCTTCACTTATTTTACTTAATATCTGTTCATCAGAGAGTCTCTTATAGAATTTTGTACTTTAAAATGCATTTCTGAATTATGTTAAGAGAGGCAAACATTTCTTGGATTTATATCTTTTATTGGACCAACCAACTATATAGTTGGGATAGAGCTAGACAGGCTTTTGAATGCAAGACGTTCTTCATCAGATCTGAGCAGCGGGAGCCAACACAGTATAGTAAAAGAAACAGTTGCAAGAATGGGGAGAGAAATTCCCAAAGCTAGCAGACACACAGGGTGCAGACAAATTACATTTATTGTGTGATCAGCCCCCTGAAAGCACTCTACAGCTGTTCCATAGCACATGTGTACAGCTGCAGAGCGTTTTTAAAGTGGCTGATCACACAACAAATTTACCCTCATCAGGTGAGAAATCAGGTGAAGGTGTTCCACTTTGGAGCACCTGAGGGAACTTGTATTTCCCTAGGCTTAATTTGTGGCAAGATTGGGGCGGGGCTGGTCTGGTCTGATGTAGCCCAGCCCGCCCCTGGGCCTGTCTGCAGGAAGGGAGGGAGAAAGCTGGAAAGGGAGTGAGCTTCTGGCTGGGAGTTGCCTGGCCTGAGCTGGAGGCTGATGGGGGAGGGGGTAGGTTGATTGGAGCCCCTCTGCCTTGTGCCTCCCCCACCAGTCCCCCTTCCTTCAGCTCAGGCTGGGCAAACCCCAGCTGGCACTCTGCTCTCCTTCCCCTCCTCTCCCCTTCCTTCCTTCAGACGGCCTGGGGGGGTGGGGGAGTGGAACTGGGGGAGAGGGGCATCTCCTTGGCTACAGGTGGCCTTGATTACCCCCTCCTCCCCAGCCCAACAGGTGAACATCTGTTCAGCCAGGGTGGGCTTTAACTCATGGTGCTTTTTATAAAGCACCATGAGTTAGATCGGGGGGTCTGCATATTCGTCAGCGCCCACAATTAGCAGAAGAATAGAAGCGAATTACTGGGATATCAAGACCTAAAAGGGAAGAGGTTCTTTCTCACTGTTCATGTAGGGGGAGAATTCAGGAATCAGTAGATTATGAAGAGGCCTAAAACAAGTAACACCAAATCATTGTTAAGCCCGTGTGTCTTAGCATCCAGACAGCTTATGATTTTTTGTTCCCAAGTTCACCTTTTGAAGGTGTCAGGTAGATTTCCCTTGAGCGGAGGGTAGTGAAGTCATAGCAGGAGTGGTTGTTCTGTGAGAAACGTGCTCCTAATGTTGGGTGCATCTCTGTCATTTATATTTCTGCTATGGGAGTTCATTCTAGTGAGTAGTTGCTTTGGAGCAGTTGCTGTTTTGTTTCACTCATGTAGTTGCCACGAGTGCATTTGGTGTATTGGCTTAGGTATTACATTTGGGGAAAGATATGCATAGGAACCATGGATTCTGATTATTTGGTTATGGGGGGGAGGGCGTTGATGAAAGTAGTCAAGATGCACTGACAGCTTAAGCATTTCTTGAGAAGTCAAAGTTGTGTCCCACTTGATGTCTGTTGGGAAACGGGGAGCTTGCTTCTAAGCTGGGCAAGGTGAGATGGAGTTATTTGAAAGCCAGGGGTGGAGGGGGCTGGGAATATTTCTCTCAAGGTCTGATCTCTGTCTGGTATAGGCTGTAGTTGTTTCATGATTCCTTTGGTCAGTTCCAGTGTGTGGTGATAAATGACCACTGAGGAGGTTTATTCACAGGGGTTTTCTTTTTGTATTGTAGCAGGTTAATGTGCAGTTTTTGGATAGCTCTTTTGAGCATATGATCTAATTTTTACTAGAGTATCCTTGTTGCATAAAGACAGATTTTAGACTGGCTACATGGGCATTACAAGAACATGATAATTTTAACTAACTAATGCTGTCTTCTGTTCCTATAGTATGGTATGTTGTGTGAGGTTAACTGCTGAATAAAGACAGCCAAAGTGAAATATGAAGATACTGAAGTATGTATAATTGTATGCTAATGTTATGGTAATTGTGTCTGACATAATTAAAAACATTTTACAGTCATTTACTTATTATAGTTGGCTTCTTAATGGGCCAGTTCCTATTTCAATAACATTGTTCTTGGGTTGGGGACATGTTAGCTTCTTGTAATCACTTTGGCTGACTGTGGACATTCAAGGAGTCTTTCCTTGAAATCTTGACTCCCTTGGCTTCCATTACTCCAGAGGTGTCAAACTTGTACTGGGCTGGTTCTGGGCTGTAGGGTTCCTCACAGGCTGGATGTGCAAGGCAGGTGGTGTCTGCAGTGGTGGCAGGGCCAGTGGCTGCATGCCCTAGCAGAAGCAGCACAAGCAGCAGTGGTAGCAGGACAAGTGGCCACAGGGTGAATGGGGCTGTAGCAGCACAACCTTTGCTTGCCCTCACTGCTGCCAAGAGCTGTGTCCAGTGTGTCCCTGGACTCTGCAGCAGGTCCTGTCCTCCATTATCCACATTCCCCAAATTCCCTGGCCCATCAGTAGTAGCTTAGCGGGCCTGATGCAGTGCCTCTGGAAGCTAGGGCTGGCCTATGGACTGTATATTTGACACTCCTTTCTTTATTACTCAGTTCTTTACTGGATCTCCTTCTACTTCTGATTAAAGATTTTAATTTCTTCTCTTAATGCATCCTCCCCACGATCGCCTTTCTTGATGATTGTAGTTAACACCACGCTTGTGTCTTGGACCATAGGGTAAGCATTATTCTCAACTAAGACCTCTTTCCTCAGTCCATCCAACCACGCTATGTCTGCCTTGTAAATTTTGTCTGCATATCATCTTTATGATTATGGCCTCTCTCACAGAGCTAAACTTACCATCTAGGCTTCCATTTCACATCTCACTTCCTGCAATATCCTTTACTCTGACTTGATACATGTAGTCTTGTCCCGTTGCTTTGCATCCAAAATGCTGTTACAAAAGGTAATTTCCCCTGTTTGTCACTTTGACAGTGCTCCCCTCTCTCTCTTTTTGGGTGCCTCGACTGGGTCTCTCTTTTTTCTGTTGTGTTAACATGAGCTATTTCCCTTTATTTTTAAGGTCCTTCACATCCTATGCCCACTCTACCTTGCATCGCTGATCTTGTACTGCATTGTGATATGTGCCCCCTCTCAGCCCACAATGCCAGTTTCCATTGCTCATTTGTTAGATTTTCAAATAATCACCTTTGTTGTTTCCTTCATGGCACCCTGCTTGCTAATTCATTATCTACCTTCAAATTCCTTCTTTAATCTCTCATTTGCTGTGCTGCCTGTAAACGACACTTTAAAGCGGGTTTCAAATGGGTTAAATGTCTTTTGAACTGCTTTAATAGCATTGCTGTTTGCACATTCGGCAGCATATTCCACGTTAATTGCAGCCGCTGTAGCACGTTTGGTGGCATAATGCGCCTTGAATGACTTTGGAATGCAGCAAATGACTTTGGGGTGCTGCAAAGTAAAGCATCTCTGAGGAGTTTTAATTTCCTACTCTATAGCCACGGAGGGAAGCATTGCGGTCCAGGCAGCCCAGCAGTAGCCTGGGAAGACAGGCTTCACAGAATGGGGTGGGGGGAAAGCAATGAGGCTGATTTTTTTTCCCCCGCAAAAGCCTGCCTGAGCTGTGTGGTGGCCCAGTGCTTCCCTCTGGCTACGGTGTCCCCTGGGACTGGCCAAGTTGGGTCCCTGTGGGCAGGTGCTGTCTGGCAGGGGACTACCGCTGCTGCGGAGGGAAGCACCAATCCCTCCTTCCCCCCCTCCACCACACTGCAGCTCAGGGACTGTTCTACTCTCCAGCACCTTGCTCTACCCTCCTGCAGCTGGAGAGACGGGTAAGGATCGGGTGGACATGAGCGTACCCAGCACAGGGGTTTACTTCGCCCTAAATTGAAGTGGTGTTTTAAAAAAAACACCACTTCAGTTTAGAGAGAATTAAACCCTCATGTTGTGTACAGAGGCCCCTAATCTGCTATGATTGCTGCCTGCCATGTGAGCTGGTGTTGCACTATCAATTTGTGCTTCCTTGTTTGTATCTATCTGTTGTCTCCTGTTCTGTGTATGTAACATAACCTCTGTGCAATAGTTAAGGTCATTCCTATCTGTATCTGTTCAGTGGAATCTTTGTTTATGATGAGTGTTTCTGGGCATGACCATAATACATGAAATTAAGCACTACTTTACTTCTAATACAAATAGAAATGTTCCATTGATTTGAATGGATACTGAATCAAGGCAGTGATGCATTTAGAGAAAACGCACTTCAGCATCAGAGGCCCTATCCTATTTTATTCCTACCAAATAAGGAGATTTAATAGATCAACATTTTCAAAAGCAGCCCCTGATTTTGGGTGCCCAGTTTGAGTCTCTTTGGGGCTCAGTTTTTGGAGAGGCTGAGCATTCAAATGTCTTTGGAGTCCATGGAGATGCAGTTTTTAAGTACAGTGCAGTCAGAAAAAATGTCAATCTCAGTATTTTTAGGGTTGAATTTTCAAAGGAACCTGACAGCTATATGACTCTTACTGAGTTTGTGTGCTTTTTGAGTGTCTGGTTTCCTTTGAAAGCTCACCCGTAAGGTTCTGAAAAAGGAGAAGAAAAGTGCTATTGCAAGAGACTACAGATGCTCAAAAATGGAGATATGGCCCAATATTGAAAAAGGAACAGAGATTCTGAACTTCTGTGCGCCAGAGGAGTTTCCTGTGTTTGCAGTATGATGTAGATCAAAGTTGGTATATATATAAATACATTGTGTAACTTCCAAAAATATTTATGATTATATGCCAGAATTTATAATGGAAGGTTTAGAGTACTTTTGATCAAGGTCTTTATATATCAGGTCTTTGCATATGTCTCTCACTTGGAAAGACATTAAGACCACGTGGCATTTCATGACTTCTCATCACTTGTTTGCTTTCTCTAACTGCAGCGATTTAAGTGAATCCATGCCACTTTATGATAGCTAAAGGGGTATGTCTACTTTGCATGGTGTAGTGCAGGGGTCAGCAACATTTTTGAGCAGAGTGCCAAAAACACTTACCACCTCAACATGCAAGATGTTGGTGTCCCCAGGGCAGATGGTGGGGGAGCTGCAAGGGGCCTGATCCTTGTTGTGGTAATACAGCCCTGGTCCCTTTTCCACCATCCACCTCAAGGTGTGCATGCCAAGAAAAGTGCTTTTGCGTACCACACTCTGGCACCCATGCCAGCAGTTGCCTGACCCTTGTGTAGTGCAATGGAGAGGTACCCAAGTTAGTTGAGCAGTCTGCTTGAAGAATGTGAAGAAACAAGGTAAATTAAGTCGGGCAGAGAGGGCTGCATTTGTGCAGTTATATTACTTCAAAGCAACCAAGGAAACAAGTCAAAGATGCATTATACTACTACTCTGAGGCTAATGGATAGTTGTGGGTAATAAATGTGAAGTAACGTAAGTAATGTGCTAGTTTGACTTTTATTTGGAATTGATAGGCTGAGAGAGGCAATTTGTATGAAAAAGAAACATGTTGACTTGAACAAAAAATTATAGGAAACATGTTGGTTTTGAATGAAATAATAATAAATCAGAGTATGAGACTAACTTCTTCTTTCATACAGCTGACATGGAACAACAATTATATAAGTCCAGTTTAAGGTAGTTACCAGTCTAATGCTCTTGAGGAAAGGAAATGCATCTGCAATGTCGCCATCAAATTTGTATAGAGGACAGAGTGTTGTTATGTGGTTCGTAGCTTGATCAGGATTGCCACAGTCACACTTTGAAGAACTCCTAATACATCCAGTGACTGCAGCAGCTATTCCCAATTTGGATCTGATTTAGAGCCTTCCACGTTTTTCGTGGAATGTCAAAACCAGAAGTCTTTATTGTTGGGTTGGAAATTAGATGTTTATTCTGGATGGTGGCTTCATGCTGTGCTTTCCTCCAAGTTGCTGCACTGTCGTGTCCTACAAGGGCTAGTACACATGCCTACAAAGGTTTCTAGGAGACCAAGTGGTGACCTGGGAGGTGCTTCTCTGTATGAATGGAGAGGTCTGGGTCATCATCAGGGATCCAAGTTTTCTGTTTCTGATGGGAATATGGAAAAAAAAAAACATGGACTTTAACTAACATGAAAAAATCTGTGTTTTTCGCAAAGGAGAAACGCACAGATTTTCCATTTTTGGAAAGAACTCTCTGCAGGCTGGCAGAGCTCCAGTCTGCAAGGGGCTGGAGAGAGAGGGAGAAGGGTGGTCAGACAGGGGGCGCCATGTGCATGTGCACGCTCACACACGTACATGGCCACCAGGCAGCCTGGAGAGCAGCTCCTGCAGGTAAGTCTGGTGGGGGGGGAAGGAGGATTGAAGCCCCCATGGTGAGGGGTGCCCCAGCTGAGGCAGCGCGTGGGGCTTAGGTCACCCATAGGACCTCACCGGGGAGCAGGATGGAGTCTTGGGTGACTCATCTGGGCAGGGAGCTGGCTCCCTGCTGCTGTGTGCACTCTTGGAGGGGGGACATGAGGAGCATGTGCCCCCTAGATTGGTGTGTAGGGTAGGAGCAGGCTGCCTGCTGTGGGCTCAGCCTCCCTGTCCTGTTGCCTTCCCCAGCTCCCTCAGGGCCTTTGCAGCTCAGCAGGTGGGACCCAGTGTGGCAGGGCAGAGTGGGGCCATGCAGGGAAGCTTGTTGCTGCTGCAAGCCTAGTGCTGCCTTGGCAAAGTGCTCCCTGCCCACCTGTTGGCAGCAGGGGCAGTGGCACAGAGTTGTGCCTCTTGCTGCTGCCACATGGGGATGGGGTGCATTGCCATGGCAGTGCGAGGCTTGCAACAGAGTTGAGGAGTTTCACCTGGCCCCATCTGCCCTGCTGTGCTGGGTCCTGCCCACTGGGCCCCAGAGGGAGGGCAGTAAGGCAGAAAGCCTTGAGTTCACAGCAGGGAGCCTGCACCCACCCCAAGGGGTCCACTCAAGACATGCTGCCCATGGGGGAGGTAGAACTAGGCCCCATACTCCACTATGCTGCAGCAGCCACCGCCTCCCACAGGTGGCAGCTGAAGCTCAGGTGCTGCTCTGGAGGGCAGGGGACTGAGAATCCGGGTCCCTGGCCCTATAGCCCTGGCAGCCGGGGGCTTCCTCCAACAGGGCTGGGGGAGGCAAGGAGCTATGGGTGGGTAGTGAGGGGCCTGGACCTGCTGGGGAGGCTGGAGGTAGTAAAGGAGGGGCCTGGACCTGCTTCCTGGTGAGCTAAGGGGGCAGGGGGAGCTCTTATTTTTTCCATGATTAAAAAACACCCCAAAATCAAATGCTAACATATTTATAGGTATTTAGAATTTATTAAGATGGTAGAGGCACTGGTAGGCTTCAAAATTGCTTTAAAATTGTAAATAAATCAATAAAACTTTGTGTTCAATTGATACCTATATATATAGTGGCATTTCCTTTTAATCGCACATTTTGGGGTTTTTAAATCAGAGAATCTTTTATTTTTTTTTT
>NW_017728948.1:44103539-44156401 GCF_001723895.1 Crocodylus porosus
AACATATTTATAGGTATTTAGAATTTATTAAGATGGTAGAGGCACTGGTAGGCTTCAAAATTGCTTTAAAATTGTAAATAAATCAATAAAACTTTTTTTTTTTTTTTTTTTTTTTAAATGGAGAAAACCGGGATCCATGGTTCTCATTCATGTGGACAGCCTCTCTATATGTAGTTTTGTCACATCAGATATCTGGAGGAGTAATATTGGCCAGCACTGGTAACCACTGAATCAGTGTAGATTTCAAGGTTGCAGAATTTAACTTAGACATCCATGTATTTGGTATGAGTCCTATAGCTCAGGCACGTACACAGTACTTGACCATTTAAGAAGGTCAAGTTGTGGCAGAGCTTAGAGCCTGGCTTCCCTTCCACACGGAGCAGCATGAGAAGACCACCTATGCCCCTGACTTCCTAAGCCTGGCCCCCAGAGCCCTGTAGTCACTCACGGCGTGGTCCAGACTACTCCTAGCCGCATCATTCATGCCCACATGGACAAGGTCTGTGGGATAGTAGCATAGGGCCGCTGCAGGACAAATCAGGTCAGTTGGTGGTTGATGCAGACAAAAATGCAGAGCTCTTCAATGAGTTCTTCGCTTCAGTATTCCTTAATACTGACCAAGACAATCCCCCCACCTTGAACACAGACTGCCAGAAAGTTAGTACTGGCTTAGTTAAAGAGCACTTGGAAGTGCTGGATGGGTACAAATCAGCCAGCCCAGATGACCTCCATCCACGGGTGCTGAAGGAATTGGCCAGTGTCATTGCTGAGCTGCTGGCACAGCTGTTTGAGCCGTCATGGTGCTCTGGACAGGTTCCTGAGGACTGGAAAAAGGCCAATGTGGTGTCCATTTCTAAGAAGGGGAGAAGGGAGGAGCCAGGTAACTTTAGGCCAGTCAGTCTTACCTCTATCCCTGGGAAAATACTAGAAAAAATCATGAAAGTGTGTATTTGTGAAAGCCTAGCAGATGAAACGATGCTGAATGGAAACCAGGACAGGTTTGTTGCAGGTAGATCCTGCCTGACAAACCTTGTAGCCTTTTATGACCAGGTCACACGCTGCCTTGACACAGGAGCGGAAGCCAATGTCATCTACTTGGATTTTAGGAAGACTTTTGACACAGTTTCACATCCTGTTCTCATAGAGAAGCTAATGGGCTGTGGAGTGGATGCCTGCACAGTCAGGTGGGTGGCTAACTAGCTTAGGGACTGCACCCAGAGAGTGGTGGTTGACAGGTCACTTTCAACCTGGAAGGAGGTGGGCAGTGGGGTCCTGCAGGGTTTGGTCCTTGGGCTAGTATTATTTAATATCTTCATCAGTGATTTTGATGAGGGTGTGTTTGAGCACCCTCTCCAAGTTCACAGATGATACCAAATTATTGGACAAAGTTAATACACTAGAGGGCAGGGAGCAGTTACAGGTTGACCTGGACAGGTTAGATCAGTGAGCAGAACATAATAGGATGCAGTTCAACAAAGATAAATGTAAGGTACTCCACCTAGGAAGGAGGAATCCCCAGCACACATGCAGGTTGGGGTATGTCCTCAGCAGCTCATAGTTGACTTCAAGATGAACATGAGCTGGCAGTGCAACAAGGCCATCAACAAAGCCAATTGCACCTTGTTGTATATTAGCAGATGCATGACCAACAGATCAAGGGAAGTAATGATCCCACTCTGTGCAGCACTAGTTAGGCCGCAGTTGGAGTACTGTGTCCAGTTTGGGGCGCTGCACTTAGAGGGACACGGAAGATCTGGAAAGGGTTCAGAGGAAGGCCACCCGTATGATTAGTGGTCTCTGTGAAAGACCCTACGAGGAGTGGTTGAGAGATCTGGATCTCTTCAGCTTATACAGAAGACGGCTGAGGGGTGACCTTGTGGCTGCCTATACATTTATCAGGGGAGGACAGCAGGGAATTGGGGATGCACTATTTACCAGAGCGCCCCAGGGAGTAACTAAGAATAATGGGTGCAAACTAGTGGAGAGTAGATTTAGGTTAGACATTAGGAAAGAATTTTTTACGGTAAGGGTGGCCAGAGTCTGGAATGGGCTTCCAAGAGAGGTGGTCCTATCACCATAGTTGGAGGTCTTCAAGAGGAGGCTTGACAGTCACCTGGCTTGGGTCATCTGACCTTGGTCCTCTTTCCTGCTAGGGGCAGGGGGTTGGACACAATGATCCGTTGGGTCCCTTCTGACTGTAGAATCTATGAATAGTAATCAGAGGGCCTGATGAGGTTTGAAATCCTTGCAGTGATATTCTGCATCCTGGCTCCCGGTAGGTAGCAACAGTGATCTGTGGGATCCAGTTGACAGATGGGTCCCTCCATGCCTCTCAGGAAGGAGTCACCTACCACAATGACCCAGTGTCTCTTCCTCCAGCTGCTTGGTTGTTGCGCAGCCTGCCTGGTTATTGAAGACGTGTCTTGCCCTGCAGCTGCTTTTTCTGCATCATCCTCCAGTGCTGCCAGGGCTTTGTATCTGTTCCCCAGTTGCATTGGGAAAGCAGTCACAGCTGCATGCTGTCTAGCTGTGGAGGTGACCGTCCTCCATTCAGCTGTTCTGGGACTCTCCCATGACGTCTCTGCGCTAGGTGAATTTTGCTAATTCACTCTGTTAAAAGAATAGGTCAGGAAAATCTTTGACAGATGCTTGAGCTAGTTACATAGGTCAGCAGATGGGATTTTAGGTGCAGTTGTATCCTGTAATTAGAAGGAGGAATGTTATGATTTTTATCAGAAAGATATTGTGGGGAGAGAGCATTCTTTTCAAGCCAGTGATCTTTGACATTTAGAAAGGGTTTGAAACCCCCTAGCTGAGAATTCTCATAATATAGACTAGCTCTGTCTTAATAGAAAGACTTTTGGGTGGGCCACTTTACCTCCAAGTTGCTATCATGCAACATCCCATTGATATGGATACATCATAGTTTCAGTAAATTAAAAATTATCGTTAAGTTGTGGGTTTTCAACAATGTAAGTTAGCGCTTGCAACAAGAGACATTTAGAAAGGGTTTGAAACCCCCTAGCTGAGAATTCTCATAATATAGACTAGCTCTGTCTTAATAGAAAGACTTTTGGGTGGGCCACTTAACCTCCAAGTTGCTATCATGCAACATCCCATTGATATGGATATATCATAGTTTCAGTAAATTAAAAATTATCGTTAAGTTGTGGGTTTTCAACAATGTAAGTTAGCGCTTGCAACAAGAGAGAGTGAGTCAGGGCTATGACTCCTCACGGCTGTTTTTGTCAATCAGTTGAATGGTTCTCATTCAAGTCACACAACGAAACATTAAGGTTAAACCCCCCGGCTGAATCACAGGGAGGTTAGTAAGTTTTATGTGATGAATTCTAAAATGCAGAATACCATATTTCTCTGAATTGGTGCTAACAATTTCCCTTTATTCCCTTGAGTAGGAGTCTGGACTAGATGACCAGCCTTATGTTTCCTATACTTCTTTATATCCTTAATGCATTGTGCATTTGTATGTAGTACATATCCAGTAGCTCTAAAGAGTTATTACATATTGTCACAAATGCTTCAGTATTGTACATGATGAGCACATAGAAAAAGTTCATGTAATGAGAAATTAAACTTCCAAGCAATGCTTGTTTGTTTAGTTTTTGTTGTAATTTGTAATTGCAACAAAAAAATAATTTGTTGTAATTTGTAGTAATCAAGGATCTTGAAGAAAGAAATGTAATTCAAGCTTTTATTAAAAATATTACATGGGTGCTACAGAAACATCATCTGGCAGGGGTGAAAATAATGTGACAGGGTCTGCACAGAATCAAATAAGAGACAGGGGGCTAACCTAAAGAACATGTGCTACAAGTGGCACTGGTAACCTGTTGCATGTGGCGTGTAGCAGATTGGAGAGGAGATAGGCAGCACAGTGGAGAGGGATAAGGCAGAGCGCGGAAAAATGAGCAGTAACTCGGTCAGGGAGCACGAGGCAAGGAGCTTACGTGGGTAAGGGAAAGGGATCAGAGTGGCATTTGCGGAAGATACAGAACTAATTTGAGGTGTACCTGCCAAAAAAGTTGACCCCATCTAAACTAAAGGATGGCCTGTGAGCCAGGGCATGCATAAAAGCTAAGGCCACGATTCTGCTGCATGTAGAGCAGGGTCTGTTAAAGGGCTTCGCCTGAAGAGAATGTGCTGATCGACAAGTTCAGAGGTATGCATGCATTATGATTGTTTTAAAATGTATTTTTGTAGAATGGTCAGATAATGCTAGAAGGCTTCATTGAAAATATGCTGTAAGTGTTCAATCACACAAAAAATAACTAACTAGGAAGAAATCCTCGCTGATTTGCCCTACTTCAGTAGAACATAAAATAAAGTCTTGTTCTGTTTCCTATCCTGTTTTATAGTGATTTGTAAGCAGTAACTTAAGACATTGTTTTCTCGAAGGGAAAGGAAAACTTTTTGTGTTTTTAAATTTCCTGGACAGCTTCCTGCTTCACATGGCCATGTAAAAAGGATAGTCTTTGCAATGTAGGTCTCAGCAGTTGTATGGAAAATGATCAGGCTCAGGTTCCCAGTCAAATTAGTAGGATTGTGATGTGAGAGAGAACATATTAGACTGGTGTAGTTTTCTTGGCAATTTTATTTAGGGAGCAATAATGTCCAACTGGAAATGAAGCATTCCCTTTATGTCTTTATATGATAACCGTTTAAAATGTAAACATACACACTGACTACATGGTGCTTATTAAACAGTGAATGTTATATAGTTGGCTTTAGAGTTATTTATACAGTATAATGTAGAAATGTTTTATTTGATGGTTTCCTCTCTTTAACTTGCCTACAGAAGACTTACTTCTATAAAATTCTTCTCTGGTATATTGTAGTTTCACGTCTGGTAGTGAAGGCAGGTGGCAAGAGTCAGCAGAAGTTTTCTACAAAAAAGAATCCATTTGTGGTCAACTGCAAGACATTTTTCCTAGTCTTACAAAACCCAAGAGCTGTTTTTGATGTTTTGGAGGGCTGTCTACTGGATGAAAGACCTTTTGAATCTCGTATTAACTATTAATGTGCATGTAGACACAGTGGACTCTTGAAACCATGGAGACATTGACATAGATAGCAGCCAGTGACATCTTGAGCTTGGTATTGTATAGACCCCTTTACAACAGGGTTAAATTATATGGGGGCAAAACACCCAGGTCCTGGCTATACTAATGTCATCACTGCTATTACCACAAAGTAGAGCTAACATAGAGATGAATTACCTTGGTCAATTTGCACGTAGCATGCTGACTTCCTTTGCTGACAGTTGGACTGTTTACTGTATTTACTCAATTAGAAGATGAGGTTTTTCCCCCATTTTACATGGAGACAAAAACCTGTCACCACAATGGAGCATGAGGTAGAGCTGCAGCTCCAGCAACAGCTCCAGTCCCTACCCTTCTGCTTCTGCATGCCCTGCCTCTCCTCCTCTGTAGCCCCCAGTCCCCCTCCCTCCCATACCTCATCTCCCTCTCTCTCTTCCTTGGCTGCGCTCCTCCTTACCTTTGACCTGTCCCAGCAGGCTCTGTCCTTGCTGAAGCCAGTCCCATAGCAGCAGTGGCAGGGAACTGACACTTCTGTTCTAGGCCAGCCCTGTAGGTCCTTGCTACTGTTACAGGGCCAGACTGGAGCCATAGGCCCTGGGCTGCAGCAGGGACAGAGCCTGCCAGTGCAGAGTGAAGGTAAGAGGGGTGAGGGGAGATGGGAGGAAAGGCAGGGGGCAGGTATCTGAAGCTGCAGGTGGCAGAAGTAGCATGGAAGAGGGAGGAGAGGAGGAATTGGAGCAGCCTGAGGATTGTGGGGGAAGAGGGGGGGCCAGCACAATGGGGTAAGTGGGGGAGGGGACAGGCAGCAGGGAGAAGCTGTCTGCCTGTCTCGCTGCCTGCCACCTGTCCCCTACCACCTTGCATTGCCTTCCCTATTACTGCCCCCCCTGCCCCGTCTAACCAGGTACCCCCTCCTCCACTGTCCGCCATTGCCTGCTTCATTAGTACCCCCTTATCACCTCCCCCCCACCATTGCCTGCAGTAGCAAGGGGGATGAATTTAAGATAATTTCAAATAATTAAATTACAGACATGGAAAATTATAATAAATTTATAAATTTTCCATGTGTAGACTCTAACTATTGGGGGGGGGGCATCTTATATTCAGGTAAATGCAGTAATACTTGCATAGTTCCAGTGGTTTGGAGGAAAACATACAAAGCCAAAAATACTTGGGAATCATGAAATATGTAACCTATTCCATAATTTTAAGCTTTGGCATTAAAATATTTATTTTCAGAGTTTAAAAACCTGTCTCATTTGCTGAATATCAGTCACTGTAAACGTCCATGCCCGGAACAATTCACGTGTCCTCTCCTTTTTATCTTATGAGGCTGGTATTATTTATTTTATATGTGGGACTTGAGACCAAGCTAAGTTTAGAGAGGAAAATTAAGTGTTGTAGGTAGTTGCTGAAAAACTCAGGGCAGCTACCATCCCTGGTTGATTTAATCAATGGGAATTCAGTTTATACTGTGCTAATAAGGAAAAATGATCAAAGGGCCACAGTTTGCCCGGAATGGCACTGTTGGATGACCTGGCAGGTGAATTTTCTCTACCAAGCATCTGACTATCTAGGGTAGAACTGGATAGGCCTGTCTTGAGAAGGAATCCTGGGATGCCTCTGGGTGATGTTTCAGAAAGGTGCATCGGGTATCGCTTGCCGGTATGGCCTGCTGGCCACAGCCTGGCATCATCTACTATATTCTGATGGTTTATGTGAACCAGAAAAGGAACTGACTATTATGGGAATCATTTTATAGATCAGTGGCTGAACAGAAAATAAAAAAATGGATATCTGAAATAAAATTTTGTTTTTGTTTAAAAAAAATACAGATCAAACTAAAGTGTTTCACTTGAGACGATTTTTTTATTTCTGACTTCTTTTTAAAAATGAAATCAAAGGACACTTAGAAACAAAGGGCTAGATTCACAAGGGGATTTAGGTGCCGTTCAGAAAAGAGGCTCCCAGGTGCAGGGCTCAACCATGCATAGCTGGGGCTGAGTGTCCCACAGCTGAGGAGACCCTCAGTCCCGGCAGTGGTGGGGTGTTGCCTGGACAGAGAGTCCTGTCAGGTGCAGGACTCACCACTCGGGCAGCTGTGGGGCACTTCCACAGCTGTGAGTCTGGTCAGCCACAGGACACAGTTGTGGGAGCTTGCTACTTGCCAGTGCAGGGGGGAGTCTGGGATGGCAATCCTGGGCTTCCTTTGCATCAGTAATAAAGCGTAATAGGATCTGATCCTGGGTCCCATAATCACACCTCCTGCCATGTACGTGTGGCATGGCAGGAGGTGTGACTGGGTGGATTGTTTATCAGATCCTATCATACCTTTACCTGAACATCTAGAGGGGCTCTTGGAGACTAGATGGTTCACAGAGGCATGAGCTTTTGCAGACAACCTTTGTCAGATGCTGTGAATGGACTACACTGTATTAATGTGATGCTGCCTTTTATTAAGTTGTTTAAAGATTGGTACAAAGACCTCGTCCCCTCCATAACTATTCAGCAATTCAAAAGGTGTAGCAGTTTCCTGTGGAAAGTGGCATATAAGAAGTAGCAAGCCTCCAGCAGCCAATATGAATTTCTAATAAGACCACTGCTATCTCAACCAAGGATTGATTATGACAAGATCTGAACTTAAATGACTAGGGCAGTGGTGGCCAGCTTTCTTGGCAGGTGTAGTGCTGCAAGTTAAGTCTTGCCCCCTCCCCAGGTACCACTCTGATTCTTGCCCTCCTGAGATCCTGGAATGGAGGTAGGGGGGCTTGAACCTCTGGGTGCACAAAGCAGGGGAGGGTTAAGATGCTGTAGCAGGAGGAGGTGACACCTGTCACCTCTTGCAGCAGCATCACATCTTCACTCTACTCTACAGAGTGTTTCACTCTGGCAGGTATTACATTTATGGCATGATTAACAAGTTAATTGCGCCATAATATACCACATGCCACACACAGCTAATTTAGGATATCAATAGCACGTAGGACATATTGGTGGTTGGTTTGTGAAGGATTTTAAATTGACTATGTGTCCAGATCAGTGCCCTCCCCACTGATGCCAGTAATCAGCTGATTGTTGGCATTGACTGGAAACTTATAACCCCATCAGGGTCTTTTCCTCTGTCCATTGCTGCTGCTGTGTCCTGATTCTGATCCTTAACACTTTTCTTCCCCTAGAATCACACAAAGTTAAGATTGGAAGGGACCTCGGGAGGTCATCTTGTCCAACCTCCTGCTCAAATCAGGACCGTCCCCAACTAGATCATCCCAGCCAAAGCTTTTTCTAGATGGGTTTTGAAAACCTCCAAGGATGGAGCTTTTACCACCTCTCTGGGTAACCTGTTCCAGTGTTTTACTAGCTTCCTAGTGAGAAAATTCTTCCGAATGTGTAACCTAAACGTCTCTTGCTGCAACTTGAGACTGTAACTCCTTGTTTTGATCTGCTTCTGCCTCCAAGCTAATTCCTTGGATTACTCCTCTTTCCTCTATCATATCCAGAAGTGTAAAGAGGGATAGGTGAGCGAACAGGGCAGGTGTTCTGGGTCTTGCAAAAGAAATGTACCTCTGCTCTGGCTGCATTTTCTGTTAGCTCAGTATATCACATCATGGGGCACTCTAGGAATTGTAGCTCTCTAGAGTGGCAGTAGAGTTTGGGGAGGGTTTTGGTGCAAATAATTTGACTTATCTTAATTTAAGCACCTGACTAATCTGGTATCTAAATGTTTTAAGCATATGCTTGTTGAACTGGAGGAATACGTATAGAGAAAGGGTGTTCAACTCCTGGCCTGCAGGCCAGATCCAATCTGTGGAGCCATGGCATCTGGCCCACAGAGCTCCTCATGGGTTGGGAAATTTGGCAGCACGGGAGTGCTGGCAATTTTAATACTGACACCTCTCTGCCTACTGCCAAATTTCCCGTCTTGCATCTGAACTGGGGCTGGGCCATGCCCCCCCTCCCCCCAAATCCTCCCCTCCTCTGGACACACAGTTGCATGGGCCACTAGCCATATCTGGCCTGTGGACATGCTACACACTGCCTATCTGAACTGCAGGGCAAAAAGGTTGAGCACCACTGGCATAGAGATTCATACCTTATAGTCTCTACCGTAAAGTCTGTAGGTGAGCTAAAATCGTATTTGCCTTTTTGCTTTTCTTGCATCACAGTTTTTAATGCATTAATCATTCATTTTCTGTGGAATGGATTATTTGGCAACTTAATTCTCGTTAGATAAACAGATATATATTTTTTTCTGTTTACCACAAAACAGCAGCTGTTGCATTCAGTTATTACCCATCTGTCTTAATTAAAATAGTTCTTCACTTCTCCTTAAAATCACTTCCAGGCTGAAGACATCTGACCTTTAATATGTGCTTTGTATAAATTCCAGGAGTGAGTGTTTTTATTTTAGTTTTATTCATTTTTTTTTTTTTTTTTAATTATTTAACTGGAGCAAAAAGTAGTGATTTTCCTGTATTTCGAACAGAAAGTCAGTCCTGGGAAAATCTGTTTTTTGCTTTCAAAACACTGAATGCCATGGAGAAACACAAACCTGCACAGGCATAAAATTATTTTTGTTTTCTAATAATTAATGGACAGAGTAGATTGGTAATTGATACCTTTGTAAGCCAATAAAAACAAACATCAAGAAGTTTTAGAAGCCAGTTTGACTTTAATAGATTAACCAAAAGTATTTTAAGGCTTTGCTTATAGATTTCATTTATAACCCTTTTTCACTTATCTTTTCAATACATACTTCCAATAAATGTCCATTTAAACACTTCAGAAATAGTACAATTTACGAAAATAACTGCACATTTTACTTGAGACTATTGTATTGCTGGGTTAATAAATCTTATAGTTGTTAATAGTTGTCATATATTGCATTTAGAACGTCTTTTATGTGAACATGTGTTTCTCTTGGTTTGTATTTCTTCTGTTCACCAGTCCTACCCTGCACATTTGATAACTTGATAAAGCATGTCCATATTTAAGTAATAGTGATTAAGTAAGAAATTACTTTTTTTGTTTTTGTTTATCCTGCTGTTCCATACTTTGTTTTGTGTTTGGGGGAGCCGTTTCTGATCATCCGTAGCCGTTTATCTGTGTCTGCTAATTACCTATTGGAATAAAGAAAGTTAGCCAGAGAAGACTTAAGTATTCTAGAAAGCCAAAATTATGTATGCATGGGGAAAATCATGTCATTAATAAAGAGATTCCTTTCTTCCATCTACAAATCACTGTAGGTATGCTATTGTGAACATAATTACGTCTGTAAAAAGCTAATTATATCTGCAAATGGTGCCTTTATCTGCATCTAGGTCCCTGGAAACTGCTGACTGGAGATGCACAAATAGAGTCCAAAGTTCTTTTTAAAAATCTGTGCCTGGCATGGATTAAACTAATTTGGTATAAGGCACATTTGCTCTTTATTTGCATTTCTTTCTCTCTCTCCTCCACTCATTCTCACCCGTTCGTATTCTGGAATAAGGATGTCTACGCAGGGAGATAGGAATGCCTCTTTTGGAATAACTTCTAATTTAGGCAAGTCCTTAACACTAAATGTCAAATGTTTGATCTGTTCCTGGGAAAAATTCTTCCTACTGTTTTGTTTTGTTTTTTTTTTCCTGAACATCACTATAGGGGCTAAGAAAACATAGTCTCCAGAACCAGTCTTCTATTACTGGTCTTCCTGATCTCAGCACTTTGTCATGCATGTCCCCCACACTGTGAATGGAAAGGCCATCAATGAAGACAGTGAATTCTCGGAATTGAAGATTACAGAATAAACCTGGAAATGTTGATCTTTGTATTGTAGGATGTTGCTGGACTTCTCCCAGTTATGTACTGCAGGAAAGAAGAGCACTGCAGCAGTAATTAACCTGTTTATTTTCCTGTGAAAATTTATATCAAGAAACAGCAGAGTTTATACGTACCTTGGCTTGCCGCAGAATTTAAGCAGTTTGTCCAAGCAATGTTTACAATTAACCCAGTGTTGTAGTTCTTACTAGGGCAAAGGTCTCATTGTAGTAATAATGATGTTGCCTGGAGAAGGACTGCATGACTGATCTTAATATGTTTTATAGTTAGAATATGTTTCATCTTCAGAGTACTGCACAGATGTTTAACTAACTAATATTTACCTGTCCTGTGAGGCCGTTAAGTATTATTATCATTTGACAATTGATGGAACTGAGGTACAAAGGAGTTTCTGTAGGTTGTCTTTTCCCTTCTGTTTCTGGCTCACAGAGGAGTCAGGCTCAGAGCCAGCATTAAAACTTGTGAGTTCCTAAAACTTCCTAAGCCTACATGTAGATCTCTGTGAAGGGCTAGTGGGATTAGGAAAAGCAATTTGAAAAAAGGTTATCATGCTATAGAAGACCCTTGTGTAACTTTTTGTTTTGTTATTTCTTCTTCTGATAATCAACTTACATTTCTTAAAAGGCTAGGGAGCTGATTTGGTACTTGTAGTCAATATCTGTAGTAAATATTAGAACCACGCTGCATCCATCTGTTCAATCAAGATTGAGATGAGCAAATTTGTTAAAAATACCATTCAGATATTTATCTATTTTCCTGACTTTGCCATGTCCAGTGCAGATGTCATAACTGCTGTGTATTTCTCTGTTTGAATGTCTGAATGTCATATTAGTTACAAATTTCTGTAAGACTACAGGAGGAAATACCCTTAAGTACATGCAACACAGGGACTCATCACCCTGGAAAAGCGTAGGCTCAGGGGTGACTTGGTGGCAGCTTACAAGTACAAAAGGGGTGTCCATCAGGAACTGGGAGAACATCTGGTCACTAGGGCACCCCAAAGGAAGAGAAGATCCAATGGTCACACTAGGTTGGATATAAGGAAAAATTTCTTTTCTGTCTGCTGTTGTACTGCAGGGAAGAAGCTGGTGCTGAGCGTGGGGAAAAGTGGCCCCTCACCCGCCCCATGGCCAGCCCCCTGCACTGCAGCCGCTCACAGCCTGCCTGGAGCTGCTTGTGCCTGCTCTGGACAGCCCTGTGTAGGTTGCGAGTGCCTGCAATGCAAGGCGCCAGCCATGGGGCAGGCTAGGGGCCACTTTTCCCCATGCTTAGCACCCGCTTCTTCCCTGCTGGTGAGCAGGGAATCGGGGCTGTGCCCTGCCCCCCGCCTGTACCTCGGGGCTGGGGGGGCACTGGGTGTGAGCAGGCAGTGAGCCAGTGGGAGCTCAGGGCCTGCACCAGTGTCCTGGGGCTAGTGCCAGTGGGGCCCAGAACAGGGTGGCAGGAGCACGGGGTCCCAGCTGGCAGGGGCTCTCTGGAGCCAGGCCAGCTCCCCACTCCGTTGGTACAGCCCAGCCCAGCTTCACAGACCCCTGCCAGCCTGCACCCTGCTTTGGGCCCCACCGATACTAGACCTGGGACATTAGCAACTTATTTCAGTGTTTCAAAATGTTTTACGAACATTCAGACCAGTGTAGAATGTGTTGGAGTGGCTAGACAGTATAGAACAGTTAGAGTGCTCTACCATGGCCCAGTGACAGGGATAAGGAGGACAGGCTCCATATTTTATGCTGGTCATCTAAAAAATGTGGTACAAATTAGATTGGCCATGTCACCCAGTTAGGGTGGCCACTGATGCATCCCCAGAGTACAGGACAACCCCTTGGTGACAGGCCAGGACCGTTGGCTCCCTTGGCCAAGCATTGAGAAGTGGGGCCACTGCCTTGGCCAATCGGGATGGAGGGGCAGGGCCACTAGGCCCATTGGCCAATGAGCAGAAAGGAGTGGGGCCTCTACAAAAAGGCCACCTCCCTTTCTTGCTCCTTCCCTGGCTGGATTGTAACCTTGCTTCTCCTGGCTGTGCACTGCCCTGCCTCTAGGCGCAGTCAATAGAATCGCAAGGACAAATGCTTGATATGTATTTCTACCAATGAACTGAAAACCAGGACATTTTTGCAGTCCATTGCTCATTCAGAAATGGACAAGGGACTAAAGGATTACAAACAGGAGGGTCTGGTATAAAGCAGGACCGGTGGTTACCTTATACCCAGTCTAAGTGGTAGCTCTGAACAGGGCAAGAACTAAGAATGCACAAATATACAAAAACAACTTAAGAGTCCCAAAACAGCTCTTGTTTAAACCAGCGTGTAGAAAAAGAGGAATGTATAGTCTGGCTCAGTATCTGAATAAGCCTCATAAGATGTCTAACAATATGTCTTTGTTGCATAGTTCCTTTGTGAGGTGAGGAGATATTATCTCATGGTTGTTTGATCTGAGATGCTTTAGGATTCTTGCTCAGTCCCTTGCACCAGTTGTGGAAGAACTTTTGTGCTCTTGAGAGGAATTGTAGGGAAGGACTACCAGAAGTTGAGGGGGTTTTTTCCCTTGGCCTATGTCCTCCCTGTAATGAAACTGGTTTTAACCTGGGGTAGAGTCTAACCCAGTCAGTAAGCCAGGTGGGCTACTCTAAACATAGACCATCTCCATTCCATGCTCAAACTGGTTTCTGTACAAATGATGGGGGATTGGGCAAAAAGTCAGGTAAGAATTTGAGCTAATGTGTAGTGAAAATGTACTCTACAAGATAAGTCTTTGCATCAAGGACTGTCATTCATCCCAGTCTTATAAAGTTAAATCGAAGCAGAGAGCTGTTAAAGCCGCATAGCTAATTAGTGACATAGCTAAGAATAAACCTTTACGGTCATTGCCTCCAGTCTTCTACTGTAACCCCTAGACATTGTCTTTTTGCTCTATATATGATTTAACTGATGACTCATGCCTCATGCTCAAGGGTGAAGTAACGTTTCCTGACCTCTTTTTGGTTATTTGTTACTCATTGTTTTAATCCCCTGACCATGTAAGTTTTGGAGTTTTTCTTGTTGCTGAACTTCCTTATCTATAAAAGGAAAGAATTGATGTAATTGATGTTTTTCTGAACTGCCAAAGTAAAACCTCTTTTTTTCCCTCCCTTCTCTTTCTTTTTTAACCTTCCAGATGTTTTTCCCTTAATGCCATTGTTGGTTCTTGTTCCAGCTTTCCTGCAAAATCCAACTATGTTTACACTGTTTGAAAAAAAGGACATGTTTGTTTTAAAGGCCAAGGTGATTTCTAGAAAGGGTTGATGGAGTTCAGGAATATATCTCCATGTCTGTACTCAGTTATGGGGAGATGGCTTTTCTGGGTTCTGTAGTGGAGACTTGTCAAAACCCTTCTGCACAATTAAATATTTTTCAGTATATGCTCTGTGCACGCACGCGCGCGCACACATGTGTACTTCTGTTTGCTTTGCTGCTGTCTTAAGTAATGCTTTAGTTCAATCAAAAGCTGAAAGAATGCAAAATGGTATGTTAGAACTGTGTGTGATACACATACTACAAATATTGGCGTAGGAAATTGCAATGAGATGATCTGCATGTGTAATTCAGGCAGTTCAACCAATATCTGATACTATTAATTTTAAGAAAAAATACTGGTATCTGATAGAAGTTGGGCCTTTTTAACTTATAGCTTTTTGGGTTAAACAGCATATTTCTCTGAAAATGGACGGAGTGTTTCTTAAGTCAGTGTAGTCAGGATTCCCACCCTGAGAAATTACAGAATAAAAAATGACCTCAAAAAGAGTGTTTCTTTTTCTGTTAAACAAATTGACATCTCGTCAAAAATATTTTGACTTGGTGATAGAAGAAGCTACTGGTCCAAGAAATATGCAACATTTAACATTAATTTAACAATGACTTTTGGTGAGTGGGTAAAATGAAAAATAAAAGAAATTAAGAGAGATTTCATGTTGCTTATAGATTGATTTGTAATAGTTCTTTGTATTCTGGTTTATTTTCCTTTCTTTTTTCCTTTTCCTTTGGCAAGGTCATGTGAAGTACTTATGCTTCACTGACCTGAATCTCTTCAGTCTCTGCAAGAGGAGACTGAGGGGGGGAATCTTGTGGCTGCCTACAGCCTTATCAGGGGCCAGCAGCAGGGACTCAGGGAAAGTCTGTTCACCGGGCCCCCCCTTGGGGTCACCAGGAACAATGGCCACAAGCTGAGGAAGGATAGATTTGGGTTGGGTATTAGGAAGAACTACTTCACGGTAAGGGTGGCCAGAGCCTGGAATAGGCTTCCCAGAGAGGTGGTGCTCTCACCTTCCCTGGAGATCTTCAAGAGGAGACTGGATAGGCACCTGGCTGGGGTCTTATGACCCTTGCCATCCCCAATGCTCCTTCCTGCCCATGGCAGGGGGTCGGACTAGATGATCTGTCTAGGTCCCTTCTGACTCATTGATGCTATGAAAATTTTTAGTGCCTTGGAAGAGCAGACCTTAAGAGCAGGTGTATTATGATGCTGCTCTTTTGTTAGAGAAACAAATGAAGGAGACACTTCTTCATTCTCTTGCAAACATTTTCTTTTGAATAATATTTAACTGCTGATGCATTCACTGCCTGAAATGACACAAGTAGCCACTTTTGGAATTTCTACATTCCAGTCTGGCAGTTATAAAGTTGTTTATTAATATACAATTTGTCCTTATTTCTTATAGGTGCCTGAGATTATTAACTCCATTCGCCAGGCTGGAAAAATTGCTCGTCAAGAAGAATTTCAGATTAATCTGTCTGATTCTGAAGACCCATTTGCCAAGAAGTTTGAAGTATTGTTCTGTGGGCGAGTGACAGTAGCACATAAAAATGCACCCCCAGCCCTCATAGACGAATGTATTGAAAAATTTAACCATGCCAGCTGTACAAAAAAAATGGAGTTCAATTCACTGTCCCAACAACATGAAACTGCCAGTAACTCAGGGGGATTTTCCTTAAGTGATAAATTCCGATCAGTCTTCCAACCCTTGGTCAGTGATGAAGAAGAGAAAAAGCCAATGAGGAAGTCCTACTCTCAGCCTGGGTTGCGTTCCTTTTCTTTTAAGAAGGACTTTCAAGATAGTCGCAGGAGCAACAGCTTTATCAGCTCTTTTGAGGAAGATGCTATTTTGCTGAACATAAAAAGTCAACATATGTATGGGCACAGTGTTGTACAGCCAACAGATATTGCAGAAAACCGGACTATGCTGTTTACGGTAAAGCAAGATTACAGCTCTTGCCATTGTTTTATGTCTCTAGATTCTGGATGGTAAATGCAAAAGCAGATATCCTACAGAATAGGTTCTTCCTTGAATAGCTTAACAACAGCTGTTGGGGCTTGAGTTAAACAAAATCACATGTTTCTATATAATTTTATCAGTCAATGCAGATCTTGACTTCACTGGTCAAAATGAGTTAAACTGAAAAATTGGGCTTCTAAAAACTTGTAAAATAACTGAAGTTATTAAGGCATGTTTCTTTATTATGCCTTTATATATATCTGGCAATTGATTTTTATTTCTATGACATACATAATCATGTTAAGTAAAAACAGCAGAAACAATTTTGTAAGTGAAAGATACTACCTATAGTTAAAGTGCAGATTCTTTGGAAGATTCTTTAAATACAGGTCCTGTATTTGAAAACATGTCTACAAGTTAACATGTAGACAGCATGAGACTAAATTGACATCACTCTTATTGCTCTCATTCACATCCTCACTTGAAGTGGGGGAGGAGGTGCACTGCATTAATGGGTGCCCTTCACAGTGAAACCACAAGCACAATGTTTTGTAACTGCTGGAGTGGAAATGTGCCTAGGGATAGCAGTAGTAGGTATTTTGTCTAAGCTCTGCAGCTGTAGACTGGCTCCTTCAGGGTGGCAAACAGAGGAAGATTGAAAGCAAAATTAGTGCTTTACTAAAAGCAATGCCATATGTATACCTCTCCACTGGGATAGGATTTTCACTTTGATGTTTTGATAGCCTCTGTTTAAGTAAGTCTTAATTTTTAAATATCTCTATTTCTGCTCTGGTAATGATAGCAAGCACTGCAAGGTGGAGTGGGAGAGTAATGTCTCTCTCCACCTTCCCCCCCCCTGCCATCCCTCTCCCAAACTGTAAAGTTCTTTTGCATTCCAGAACAACCTAAATCTGAAAGAGGTGTGAAATTTTAAGTATTTTTTTTTTTTTTTACAGAAATGGAAACTAAATGGCTTTAACCTCTTTGTACATGAATACTGAAAGTGGGTACCCAAGTAAGGCTGTCTCTCTGGCTTTGATAGCAATAGTGAGAGGTATGAATCCTACTCATTCCTACCTGCTCTACACAGGCCTGAGCCTGCAGATTAAGCAGCATTGATGGGTCAGTAGTGCACCTGAGCAGCTTGGAGCAGCCCCAGTTATATACCAGGAGCCCCAATTGTATCAGGAGCCGAAGGTAGAGTCACCCAGAAGTGCCCCAGAATCCTCTGTGGTGCTTAAATATGGGAGCTTGAGGGCAGGTGGTATGGGCATTAGTGGCCATGGTTTATCTGTTGGTGATGAAACGAGCCACACCTAGGCTTGTTCTGGAGGCCTTGCAGAGATAGCAAATATGTAGAATGTTGTTTTACTTCACATGCCTCATGGCAGTTACCCAGCCATGTAACTACCATTTTTGTCACTTACACCCTGTTTGTGATTTTATTCCATATGCAGCATGGACACAAACACGTTACCATGACTATGGAGCATGCACAGTGAACTATGTTTCTGTTTGGAGGTGGGATTCAATAATCATTAGGGTACTGTGGTCATTAGGGTATTGTGCTGGAATTCAGAGATGAATGTACAAAACTTTCCCTGGCTGAGGGATGCCCAGGTCTTCTGCTTCCTGGGTAACTGTTATAGCTAATTGCCTAACCAAGAGAAAAAAACCTCTTCAGATTTTGTAAGTTTAAAAGAACTTCTGGAAATTCCAAGGGTCAAAGTAGAAGCCGAACATTTAGCATGTTAACTCTGAAAAACATTTGAACAAGGATGCCTGCCTACCAACTCTGCTAAAATGCCTTTGATACAGTTTCTGATATTCCTAATCCGACCTGGGAAATTGCTGTCCTGGCCAGCATTTTAGGGAAGTGATCCACTCCCCTACTCCTGCCCTTTTCCCTCATTGGAATGAAGCCTTCTGGGAATTAAAGGTTGCTGGGGTTGAGGGTGGGTATATTTGCTTTTAGTGTTTATGAGGGAGAGACCACCTTTGTAAGAAGAAAATAACTGGAAGTTCACCAAGCTGCAATCAGCCTGCCCCTCTTGGCTTAATTGCAGGATTGTCTCTGGCAATTTTTTGACACACTGGCAACTCTGGGTAGTTTTAAACATTCCATATTGGGTCACATCCAATCCTAATGAAAAACGCTGCCAAAGGCTGAAATCTTGAACACTTGTTTTACTTTAAAGCTAGCACTGATTTATCAGAAGACTTCCTATCTAAATCTAGCTATTATTTACAATAGCTACAGGATCAGAAATTAATTTACAACTAAGTATAAATAAAAGCCCTCCAATCCTTCATTTTTATAGCTGGAAATACATCCAACCCTATATGTCTTATGAAGCTTCTAAAAAAAAAAATAATTGGGAAAGTAGGTGGATTTCCAAACCTAGAGTTACCCCTCACTGAAGGTTTACCACATAACTTTGAAAAATTGTCACGCCAAGTCTGCTGAATTCCTTGCCTGAAATCTAGTTTTACAGTTGTCTAGCTAAATGCAGTTCCTTTACTGTTTCCTTTGCCTTACACAAACCAAAATTCCGATTCAGTATTTTTACAGTGCTGTAGAGTAGCAAGGAAGGTCAAACCTTGCATGAATATATTTTCTTTTATTCATGGAAAATGTGGTATCTATTTTACTAGTATCAATAAATCTCAGTTGCTTTAAAGTGTAAAATAGAATAAATATTGAGAGTGCTTGTGTCTGGGAACCATTTTTGCGGTTGGAACAAATCCGTTGTGTTTTCAATGCTAAATAATATTCTCTTTTCATTAACTTTTTTTAGATTGGCCAGTCTGAGGTGTACCTCATCAGCCCAGACACAAAAAAAGTAGCACTTGAGAAAAGCTTTAAAGAAATTTCATTTTGCTCTCAGGTAAATTTGGTGGTATATTAATTTTGGGGCTTCTCACATTACTTTCTGTTAATCAGTGATTTCATGAGGCTTTTAATTTTGTGTTTAATAGTTACTCTTGTAATATCTGTAGTCAGGTCTTGATCAATAAGAAGCTATTGGACTAAGTTCTGGTTTCGAGTTTCAAGAGAAGGATTCACTCTTTTGCAAGTCCAGCATTCACATTGCCATTTCCGGGCATTTTAATGTAATAATGCCCGAACAGACCATTGGATGTTACTGAACATTATCTTTGTAAATACCACGTTTACTTGCATACCACATGCACCGTTCATCTAAAAATTAGCCCTCCAAAACTGGGGGTGTGTCTTAAGCAGGGAGGCTGATTTCTGTGTCACACAAACCTTTGCCACAAACCGACTAGGCGCAGCCCATCTGGCTCATAGGGCAAAAAAGTTGAGCACCACTAATCTAAAGTTTTGATAAGGGGTTTCAGGCATAGCTACACTGAAGGGGCCTTGTTACCCAGTAATTTTAGGCAGCTTTTGGAGCTCTTAACTCCTGGATTGGCTGCACATTAACACCTTTAAGTGGTTTAAAGCACTTGTTATTTGTCTTTAAATAAGGCCACTCCAGGGCAGGATTATCTCTAATCTGCCTAATTTTGCTCCTGTTCCATTAGGGTCTGGCCACTCCCTACAGCTGTTCTGCTTAAGTTGAAGACCTCCAGCATCCAAGGATGCAGTGGCCCCTCCTGATTTCGGGGAAGTGGGGATGCTGGGGCACAGTGGGGCTGGGCATGTTGCCTTCCCCCCATGGCATGTCAAGCAAAGCAAACACTGAAGCTCCAGAGCACCTGGCAGCTGCAGCGCCTTGTACTACTGCTTAGACTGGCAAAGCAAGCCAGTGTGATGGGTGCAGAAGGACCACCCCCATTCTGCCATTTGGTGAAAGCAGCGAGCTGGTCTGAGTGGCAGTGGGAAGCAACACAGCCTCCAAGGGCTCTAGGGCTGTGATGCTCACTCTGCCCAGGAGGAGCAGTGAGCCAGTCCTGCCCCTAGCTCCTAGTTTTGCCCCTGGTCACCAAGCCTTGACATAGGTAAAGGAAGGTCAGAGACAGCTTTTTGCCTTAAGGTGCGACTGCTCCACTAAGCTGATTAACATTAGCGTGGCTGTCGGCATAAGATGTAATAAGGCCCAAGGTTATCAAAGCCAACATAGGACCCGTCACTGGACATTCCCTGCCCAACCCTATCCCAGGCTTTCCAGTTTTTCAAATTCTCAAATATCTTAATGATCAATGTTTTTGTAGACATTTTCCATAGGATGCTTTCTTTAAATAACTACGCAATGTTGTAATGTGTTACTTACCTCATAATATGTTCTGAGATTGTAATTTAAGGCATTACCTATACTTGACTTACCTTTACGTAAACTTGTGGTTCTTTTAATTAAAGGAGTATTTTTAATTGATTTTTGTCATTCCAGGGTAGGCACCTGAGCAGATGCTCTTAAATCAGTTTAAGGCTCAAAGCCACTTCCTCAGGCAGAATCCTGACTCATTAGATGAAACCTTGTAGCTTGCCTTCAAGATCAACTATGTTTTTCTCAGAATTAAAAGGAAATTAGTTTCTGAATCAAGGCATGTCCCTTTCCCTGTAAAACTCTATTGATTAGGTGGTGTATAAAGTGAAGATACTAGGGAATATGCAGCAGCTCCCCATCTTTCTGATACTGGAAAGTGAGAGAAGAGGCAAAGGTTGCTGCCTCAGTTTCTCTGCTTTGATCTTGTTGTTCTAAGCAATTGGCATATTAAACAAGTATGCTTCCAAAGAATGGAAGTTTTGTGTATTTTAATAGGCTGGCTTGTTCACCCATTATGAGGTCTTGAGAGTGTGCCAGCTGTGTTTTGCATTATACAAACTTAAACTTCTCGTGCCCCAGTTCAGCAAAACCTTCAAAGACGTGCCTAACCAAAGCCATGGGAAAAGTAGTGTGCTTAAAGTAAATGGATGGTTAAATGATTTGCTAGTTAGGTGAGGAAAGATCTAGGAAAAAAGTGTTTCATTTCCTCTGTTGCTTGATATTGGAGATATAGAGCATGGCATGATTGTGTCTGGGATCACAAATAATTCCTATGATTTTTTGTTAATGGATTGCTTGGTACAGAAATTGGAATGTTAGTAACATTACAACCCATTCTAGTGGGATGAGCTGTTTTAGGGATGTGTATTTTAAACACATTTCAAAGAATAGTGGTTAATTCCTTTTGTGTTCTAACAGATTCTAAATAACCTGATAAGAATTTCGATTTTCCCAGGTCTGTAGCACAAGACCATAGAAGACCATGGCTCATTCAGGCTGAGAAAGAACTCAGAATAGTACCCAGTATGGAACATGCATAGTTCAGAGTAATCAACAGAAACATTGCCTAGCTTTTATCTTTATCTCACTAACAATGCTACAAATAAGGAGTATACTGTTCTGAAGTTAGTGAACTTACAAATACATAATTGAGAGCAGAATCATGCCTTGCATTTTCTATAACATGTCATTATCCATTCAGGAATTATTATGGATAACCAAATAAAACCCTAAGATTGGCTGTGCTTTTAGTGGAAATTAGACTTTTAGAAACTGAGGATGCAGTGCCAGCTTATCTTTCTAATTCATTTCTTTTGCTGAAGTATTAATACTAGCTGTTTGCCTTTGTCATGATACTTATTTTAAAAATGAAATGAGTATGTAACTGTCATATTACAAGAAGCTGGGTATCTATTAAGTTACTTTTCTGGATTTAACTGGCACCTGCTAAAGGGTTGTTAATATTTATAGCAAGGAGATAATACTATTCAGATTACTTTAGGTGAATGGGTTTTATATATATGAATATATATGCTACGTGTGAGTGTGTATGTATGTGTATATATATGCTTTTTAGTGTTGCTGGTTGTTTTGTGTGTTCATATTTTATTATTTTACTCTCCTCATGATATAGTGACAAATTTCAGCTCTGTAAAGAACATCAGAAACAGGACCTACTTGATAAAAATCAGAATATTTATAATTGACTATGAATTATGTGAATCATGTACTGGTTTTGATGCAACAAATCCAACCATTTTTTGTTATCCTAACACCAAGTTGGTTTCTATTACTGATCGCATGCTGCTTTTGGCATCTGTTTAATGATAGACAATGCTTTTAATGAGGTTTCCTTGTATGCAAATATAAGATGAAGGGCTTTCTTTCCCATGCTGATTTTCCCCATCCCTCATTTTGTACTTGAGTGAATACAGTATTAGTTTTAAGAAGGAAGGAAACACCATGATAAAAAAAATAGGAATAATAGCTGTACAGACCATCATCTCTCCTTAGTAAGCAGAGACAACTCTTGCTGATGAAAATAATGAAAACTTCTTCGAACACTTAGTGAAAAGATCTGAGTCTGACAAAGGACAAGCAGAAGCAGGGAAGGACTTCGGAAATTTCAGTAGACAGTCAATTTGGGAAAAATCTCTGCTTCCACTGAAATGTGAAAAATCATGAACCTGAGACCTTTAAAACTATTATTGCATATTGGTTTTACATTGCCTCTCAAGTTTTCTGACACAACTTCAAAACCCTACGAAAATAATTTAAATCTTCATGGCCCCAATTCAAACACTGAACAGCAATTATCCCCTTTCCTATTCATGCAAGTGCTTCCCAAACTCCCTACAGTTTGTTGCATTTGCAAAAAGGTATTTTTGATTTAAATACATTAAAAAGTTGTGTGCAGTAGTGGTTTCTTTAATGGGCTAGATAGATATTACATGGCGGGCATGAGATACTTCATTTACCATAAAGTTGTTATGCTTTTGGAATTGTGTATGGAGTCGGCACGAGACTGACTGCTGTTCTTTTATGCCAGGGAATTAGGCATGTGGACCATTTTGGGTTCATCTGCAGAGAATCTTCAGAAAGCGGAGGCTGCCACTTTGTCTGCTATGTGTTTCAGTGCACAGATGAAGCCCTGGTAAGCGACATAAATGAAGAGAGCAATCTTGTACCTTGCTGAGAGGTTTCTTTGGCTTAGTGTTTTCAATTCCCATTGCCCTGGAACTGCACCCAGAATGTAATTGTCATAGTTTCATAGTTTCTAGGGTCAGAAGGGACCTGAGTAGATCATCTAGCCCGACCCCCTGCCGTGGCAGGAAATAATACTGGGGTCAAACAACCCCAGCAAGATGTTCATCCAACCTCCTCTTAAAAACCCCCAGGGTAGGAGCCAGCACCACTTCTCTTGGAAGTTGGTTCCAGACTCTAGCCGCCCTGTCTGAAGTAGCGCTTCCTGATATCTAGCCTAAACATGCCCTCTGCCAGCTTGTGACCGTTATTCCTGGTCACTCCTGGCAGTGCATGGGGGAATAGTGACTCCCCTAATGCCTGCTGATCCTCCCCGAGTAGTTTATAACAGGCCACTAGATCCCCCCTCAGCCTTCTCTTGTGGAGGCTGAACATGTTCAGGTCCCGTAACCTCTTCTCGTAGGGTCTACCCTGCTGCCCCCTGATCATGTAAGTGGCCCTCCTCTGGACCCTCTCGATGCTGTCCACAAGATTGCAGTGTAATGTAATGTAATGTCCTTAAGATTGTAATGTAAAAAAAAAGTTAATATTTGTTTAAGGCAGAAATAAGAATATTAAAACCAATGTAATCATTTCCCTTGATATTTTGGGTGACCATGGAAAACTTCATGCTTAACAAAGTATTGAATCAGATTATATGCAATAGAATTCCCATCAAAATGAATGGGGAGTCCTTAAAACTGACACCAGTGTTGATTTTTAAAGTCAAAGCTCCCTGCTTCACTAGTAATCGGGTCATTGTCTCATTGACATCCTCTGCTCTGGAGCATAAATATTAACCTAAGATGCCATTTCAAAGAAAAAGCACACCAACATAACTTTAACATAAGTTTTGTTCATTCACCTTGGTTTCTGTTGTTATTCTCTTTAGGTTGATGAAATCATGATGACTCTAAAACAGGCTTTCACTGTAGCTGCTGTGCAACAAACCTCCAGATCTCAGCTCCAGCTCTGTGAAGTATGTCCTATGCAAAGCCTGCATAAACTCTGTGAGAAAATAGAAGGTAGGTATTTATTAAGCTGATACTGGCACTCTCAGAGTGTCTGAGACTGACTGACTGTTCAGAGTGAGAATTTTACGTATAAAACACTTATATGCAAGAATATACTTTTTCCTTAGGGCAAGGGTGGGCAATTATTTTGGGCGGAGGGCTGCTTACTGAGTTTTGAAAAGCTATCAAGGACTGCATGACAGGCAGCCGGGGCAGATAAATATTAATTTTCTAAACTTTTTAGGGGACCCATGGGCTGGACAGAATGGCCTGGTGGGCCACATCCGGCCCACGGGCTGCGTTTTTTGCCCACCCCTGCCTTAGGGTATTGATTTTTGTTGTGGGTTTTGAAGGCCAGCCAGATTTTTTGTTTTAAAAACTGAAATATAGATTGTAGGAAAGAAGAATTGTCAAGCAAAAGCCAAATTTATTCATACAGTACTTTAATATTTAAAAAATAATAGCTATCTACAAAATTGAATTGAAGAGTTTGGTTCTCTAATTTATACACTAGTAAAACTGAAAATCACTTTTATAAGATCTTTTAAAGAAGATATACTTTACTAGTTGTTAATGAATTCAATTAAATTGGATAGTGTTATTAGGCTACTGTTAAGCGTGATTTCAAATATTGGATCTTTTAAAGAATTTGTTTCATCTTTGATAGAAACAATAGACTTGCAGCCTATATCTGTTGTCCAGAAGAAATGTGTTGCAATTTCAGCAGCTTTCACAGCTAAGGATTTAGCTATTTAAGGTAGAGCTGTGATGAATAAGGGACAGCAGCTGTCAGATCAAACTAGCAGTAGCTTGTTGGACTAAGGCCTATCTAGAATTAATCTGTAGAAACTGGAGAATTTCCAAAATTGCATTGCACTGTACTTTGTTTGGCCTTCTAAACAGCTCTGATTCTGAGGGCACTCAGAAGGCCAGTTGAGTCTTACAGGCTATGTCCGGTAGCAGTTTCCTTAAATACATTGCAGTGCTCCCTGCATAGCTGCCACATGTAGACAACACGTGGTTAGGTTAATTAGTACTACTGAGAGACAGTTCCAGTTAGTTTGCCTTCATGCTAATTAGTCTATCAGTCATGCTTTGAGGATAGTTATGCTACTTCCTGTTTAGGAGGCAGTTCACACAGAGCATTACTGAGTTTGATGTGTTTTTTGTGCAGACATGCTATTGAATCCTACCAGAGAATCCACTTCCAGTATGGTAGAGCACTGACCATGTTCCACAGTCAGGTGTTTTTCAGAAGTTCAGAAGCTTGATGGTGATTTGTTACCAGCTTAATCTGGGACAAGAACTTGAATAATATATCTGAGGGACAGTGTTATCTGCTTTTAACTTTCAGTATATTTGGAGAATGCAGTATACAGTGCATCTTAGTCAATATTTTGCTTCATCAAGAGTTTTACTAAGGCAGGGGTCAGGAACCTACCATCTGGTCTCACACAGAAGGGTCTGCTTCGGCGCAAGGGATCTATGGCACAGAGCTCTACTGTGCTCTCCCTAGTGCTCTCCCTCACTATAGAGTCTGTTGGTCTGCCACCTGTACAGAGTGGTTGGAGATCAGCCGTGAGTGTAAGTGCAGGCAGCTGGTCACTCTGGGGATATAGTCTTCCAGCCCGTGGGAGGGACCAGGTGACAAAGAGTGGCTCAAACCAGCAAAAGGTTGCCTTCCTCTGGAATGAGGCATAAACATAATTAAGTAGTAGCAAATATTAATACAAACTTGGTACAAAACACCAGTAAAGGCAGTCTGGTTAAGCTCCAACACATGGTACGTTCACTTTGTGTTTTATAATAACACAGCATTTTCTAGGTTGGCTAACAATTCTAATTGTTTTCTATTTCAGCAAAACTCCTTGTTGCAAAGGGTGCATTTTCTCATCATACATATATGAATATGTTCATATTTGCTTAGGTTAATGTAGCATTCTTCTAAAATAAGTGAAACAGATCAAGTTATTTAAACAACATTAATGCAACCTTTGTTTAAGACCTCCAGTAAAGATTATATGATAATTAAATTGTCGCAAATTAGGGCTTGGTTTATTGCTTTTCCTTTTGTTCCCCTCTTCCTAGGACTACATCCTTCTAAAACTAAATTAGAACTACAAAAGCATCTAACAACACTAAATAATCAGGAACAAGCCTCTGTTTTTGAGGAGGTTCAGGTAATCTTTGTGCTTTTTTGCTTGTTTTATTAAGTTGTTGGTTTGTGTTTTACTAAAATTGTTTGTGTCAAGTGAAAACTTGAATAGACTGGAGAAATGATCTCAGATCAGTCAGATGAAATTTGACAAGGGCAATTGAAAGTTTCTGCATTTGGTACAGAATAGCTGCATGCACAAATACAGATTAGGGTGGAGGTGGACAAAATATGGCCTGCAGGCTGGATACAGCCTGTGGAAAGACTTTGTCCAGCCCACGGTGGGTCCCTCAGTCCCACCTGGCTTAGACTGCATCTAGCCCATGGCATGTCCCACCACCCCTGGACGTGCAGCGGGGCTGGGGTGGGTCCGGAGCTAGACTCTATTTCTAGGCAACCGAGGCTACAGCAGCTCCTTCTGGCTGCTGCTGCTGTGCTGGCCCCGTAGAGATTGGCAGGGAACATCTGCACAGCCTTGGCCTATGCTTTCTCTGGACCCACGCCAACTAGGGCAAACCAGCTCTGGACCACTTAGGACCCAGGTGTACAGCCCCAGCCTCAGGCTACCCTTCGCCTCCTCTGGACCTGCCCACCCACGGTAAACAATGTCCAGGCTGCCCTGCGGCTCCTCTCCACTGCCGTCGCCACCAGCACTACCTCTGGGCTGCCCAGAGGGGCAGTGATGCAGTGGAGAGGAGTCACAGGGCAGTCCAGCCCAGGCACTGGCTCCAGGTGGCTACAGCAAGAAGGTCCCGGCAGCAGTACGGGAAGGTGGCTGCTTTTCCCTTGCACCCAACAGCAGCTTCTGCAGGCTACCGTCACTGCCACCGCTGCTCAGCATGGGCAGGCTGGTTTGGAGCAGGTGCGGGTAGGCTGGAGTCGTGGCTGTGCATGTGCATCCCAGCTGGTCTGGAGGTGATCCACTCTGCAAGTCCGGAGTGGGCATGAGGCAAGCCAGGGCCAGAGGTTGGGCACTGCTGGCAGTGGCGGGGAGAAGCCACAGGGCACGTGGGCTCTGGCCTGTTGTCGGGAGGTGATGCTGACTGGCCCATGACAGCTACCCAAAACTGCCTGTGTGGCCCATGGGCCCAAATAATGGCCCACCCTTGGATTAGGGAATGTTTGAATAAACTGGAGAACTACAGACAAGGATTCATGGGATTGCAGTGGACCATAAATTGGATATGAGCCAACAGTGTGCTCTTCTTGCCAAAAAGAGGCCAACATCATACTGGGTGGGATTAACAGGAGTGTCACTTGCAAATCAAAGGCAGTGTATCTGCCACTATTCAGCACTGGTGAGGGATCACCTGGAGTATTCTGTCTAGTGTTGGGCCCCAGATGTCAGGAAAGATGTGAACAGATGCAGAGAATGCCAACAATTATTTGAGGCGTGGGAAGCAAAATTCAACAGGAAAAAGGCTGCTAGAATTAGGGTTATTTTAGTTTGGAGAAGCGATGACTGAGGACCCTGCATGCCAAGATAGGCCCCGCACCACCCCTATTTAGCCACCTGTGTGCCAGGATTGGGCTCCGTGTGTCGGGTTTGGGTCCCGGCACTCTTTCACCACTGCCCGGTGCCACGTGCCAGGATCGACTCGGTTCAAAGCCAGCCTCATGCACATCCTGCACTGGTCCGGTGCACCAGGATCAGGCCCTGCATGCCCAGGGCTCTGGGATCAGGCTCTTAGGTACTGAAATCGGATCCCACACTGCCTTGCATTCCCCATTTAGCCCATGGGGCTTCCCATGGATCAGGAAATTTGACATCAGGGGAATGGCCACTGCTCTTCTGCCTCCACATTTTCTGATTTGTGGGGAAACTCACAGGTCAGATGACACAGCTCCAGAGGCCCACAGGCATAGGTTGAGCACCCCTCAGATAGACTATTCTTTGTGGCCAGAGGGGATAGAACTAGGAACAGTGGCCTCAAGTTGCGGTAGAGAAAATTTAGGTTGGAGATTAGGAGGATTTTTCTGACTAGGCAAATGGTTAACTATTGGAATATCCTACCTAGAGAAGTTGTGAAATCTCCATCCCTGGAAATTGCCAAGAGCAGGTTAGACCAGTGGTGCTCACTGACTTGGCAATGTGGGGGGGAGCAGGGGTAGAGGTAGGGAAGGAGAGGGGTTAAGAGTCCTGGATGCCTGGGACTTTGGCAGCAGGGGATAAGTGGCAGTATTAATGGCTGCTGCTTTTTCCCCCCAAATTTCCCAATTTATCAGGAGCTTCGTGGGCCACATGCTAGCTCCACAGGCTGGGTTTGGCCCACCGTCCGGGGGTTAAGCACACCTGAGTTAGTGGTGCTTTGTTGGGATGATTTAGTTGTGGATGATCCTGCCCGGACCAGGGAACTGGACTATTTGACATCATGAAGGCTCTTCAGTTACTACTTTCTTACAGTCCTACAATCTTAGATTTTTTTCATTTTCCTGAGAATTGTCTTTTTAGCTTATCACAGTAGTTTATGACAGTCTGGAAAACAACCTATATTTAATTGCTTTTTCATTCATAGAGCTTGTCAAAAATACTCAATCTAAACTGCATTTCAATAGAAAAAATGAATTTTTTCATTCAACTATTCTTTTCACTAAGACTGTGCTTACTTTAGAAAGCTTTAACTTTTCATTAGGAAACTGAACATTCAGCATTCTGTGCCAAAAACAAAATCTTTCAAAAGCTTTGCTATTTTTGATGAACATGTGAAGTATGTTAACATTCCTGAATTAAGTTGTATGATTTCAGCAGGACGGTTAACTCAAAAAAAAAAATACCTCAGCTTGTTGAACCAGTTAGAAACTTTGTTGTACTTCCACCTTAAATACTTTCTTCCTCATCTGCCATAGTGTAAGCACAGTTGTTTTGCTTAGAAAGGAGTTTATGAAATTTTGCAAAAATAACTTGAAATTGGGAATTTGAAGGTGAATGTTTGTGAATGGGTTGAAGGTTAGTAAGGAGGAAAATCTAATTGTTGTTTTAGTGTGGAAAATCAGCAAATGGTTTTTTGTTATACTACTTCCACCCTCTCTATAGGATGTCACTGTTTGCTGTATCATTTGTCTTACTGGTGGCTGTTAATCACCCATTACTCCATTTGGAGGTTTAGATGACTGTTTATTTCAGTAACTTAAAGTTTACCCATTTGCAATGATGTCTAAGAAAATAACTTATTGTTACTAAGTGCCTTTTAATTTAAGCCTCTAAAATGATTCAGTGGATGAAACTTAGTATAAAACATATTTCTTTTTCAGATATTTTTAATAGTGATTTTTTTTCAGCCTGTCATTTTAGGTTCAGTGTCTGTAATGTTCAATATGGTATTATCCTGATTTATGTTTTGAAACGATTATCTTTCTAAAAATATTTAACTAATCCCACTTACTCATTGTGACATTCAATATTTGTATCTAGTATATACCCTGTGAATTATAGCAGTACTCTTATGAATTTCAAAAATTTTTAGAGTTTCTCCTTTATATACTGGATACATGTGTATGCACATACACTGTAGTGAGTTATCATTTAAAAAAACTTTCTGTTCTAATAATTCTAAGCAAAATACAAATATGAATAAGAAAATCTCAGTAATTTTAATCGTATAGCCCGTTAGATATTCCTTACTCCTAGATTATACTTGATGTACATACAGTCCGTGCTTTTATCTGTTCTACATTGTTTAGTTCTATCATTCATCATTCCTGTAACCAAAAGGAATACTTTAAATGATTTATCATTAACTAATTTTTGGTCACTAACATTTAGAGCACTGTAACTTTTAAAACATTAATATCATAACAGTGGTATGATGTTTTTACTTTTATTTCACTAATTTATTTGGTTCTATTTTCTTATGATGCAAGTAACCCTCTGCAAAGATCAAGTACTGTATTGAATATTTACTATAATTAAAACTATACAAATATTTTAGAAACAAACCTCTATAGAACATAAAGATGTCTTAATTTTTAAAAGGAGAAACAATGTAATTTTAAAAATCATATTTTACAGAAATGATTTTGTTAAAAGTGAATTTTTATATAATGAAAGTTAGATCCATAGTAGAAAGTTCATATAGATCTCAGCAAACGATAAATACTGCATAAACAGTAAAGAGCAAAAACCATAGCTTTATTTAAAATATTATCCTTTAAAAATTCCCCCTCCCCCCTAAAATATCCTTCCATTGCTTCAGTGCCTTACATTCAGCAATTAACCTCAAGACTGGCATTTGTAAAATATGATTAAAGTTACCTAAGCAGATTGTTGCATTACTTGAATCACTGGCACTCTCTAGTGGAGTAATAGGGTAGCATCAAGAAGATTATATTAAATCACAAAAGTAAAAAAGGGAAATAATATGCAGAGTTTTATAATAATATAGTTCTATTTTTTGTGTTGCTTTATAGAAATTAAGGCCAAGAAATGATCAAAAAGAGAACGAGGTAATTATCTCTGTTCTGAGATATATGTATGAAGAAAAACAGAAGGATCATATTCATGTTGGGGAAGCAAAGTCGGTATGTGATCTTATGCTTAAAAAGATTTCATGTTTTGATTTTCGTTCCTTTTCACTTTTAAAGAATTAATTTCCATCTTTGTCATTTTCTAAATTTTAAACTAACACTAACGCTAAAAGAGGGGAAAAAAGTGGAAATAAACTCTTTTGCTTAATGACATAAACCAACCACTGTAATGTTTCTTGAATCTGCCTTTCTAGTATCTGGTACTGTCAGATAAAGGGTTAGCTATGTAGCACCAGGCTAGATCATGGGTCAGCAACCTTTTAGGAGCGACAGGTTTGTGACCCAGCAGTCACCACTGCTGATCCCACCACTGAATTGTCCTTGATTCTCTCCTTGGAACTAAATTGTGTATCAGGCAAATGGATTAGATGGATCACTGATCTTTCAAATTTGGCTACTGTTATGTTCTCAGTATAATTATGTTCTCAATTATGTCTTCACTCACATAGTTGTAATAAATGTTGCATTCCGTCATAGTTAGTTCTGCATAATCTTAAAAAGACTCTCCCATCTGTTTCTGACTCCCTGCCAGTCCCTGTTTGAACTTAACGGCCTGTCAAACCCAATGTCTGTCAAACCCACAGGAATATATTCTGATTTAAAGACTAATTTTAAAATTTACCCAGTAATTTGGAAGTTGTTTCTTTGTGTGCAAAGATTATTGCAGACTAATGTAAGCAGGGATTGTTAATAAACATTGATGCAGAATTGACAAAAGAAACAGTTGTTTATTTGGGAAAGGAATGACGATATTTGGCGTTTAAGCATCTTGGGAAGAGGCAAAGCAGCCACAAAGCAACTTATGTATAATGTGCATAGACCTGTTACTGACAGAGTACTGTATTCAAACTACGTAGTTAAGACGCACAAAAGAGCAGTGATTTTTGTGTGTTAATTTTGTGCATTCAGTTTGAAAAATTGATTTTTCAAAGGGGATGAGCACTTAGCTTGTAAACATGGGAGGTAACTGTCAGCCTGAAAACCAGGACAACCCAAACCACTTGTCACTTCTTGAAATTTGTGGCTAACTTGCCCTTTTTAGTTTCTACCAACAGTAAGAAATAGATTGAATTTTAATAGTAAATGTTTAGGTTTGGGAATCCAGAAGAAAGATGACAAAGCTGATCGGGAAATACAGATTGCCCGAGTGAGGGACTAACAATAGAGGCGTGGGGGTGAAGCGGGGAATGCAACTAGGTTACAGGAGATACAAAGTTAGCCAACTAAGCCTGGGGGTAGGGGATGGGGGAAAAGGGGGAAGGGGAGGGAAAGGGTTTGCGACGCTGAGAGAGAAAGGAGATAGATACACACAAACCCATTACAATGGTCCGCAATGGTGGAGGAAGTGCCTCAGTCCATACAGAGTCTCATTGCAGGAGTCCTCTTTGCGTGGAGTGGGGTCGTCCGTGGTCGAAGAATCCTCTCAGAGTGAAGCAAAAGTCCATCTAGCACGGAGGGGGAGCATGGTTCAGGTGGTCCTCTCCAGGTCTGGTCTGGCAGTGGCTCGTCTGGTGGAGTCGGAGTACTGGCGGTGGCCCGTGATGTGTTCCATGTAGATGTTGCGGGACCAACGGATGGTGTCGGATGCCATGAGGCAGCGCATCAGCTTGGCGTAGTGGCGGGAGACGTGGCAGGAACACAGAACGCTCTCGTTGCTGGGGTCCCAGGCTCCAAGCGTTCCCACGATGAGCACGTCGACCGTCACATCGTAGCCACGGCCCCTCAGGGTGTCAGCCAGTGGGGCGTACTTCTCCTGCTTGCAAGCCCAGGCATCGGTGAAGGCTTGGCGCTGGTTCTCAAAGGGGATGGTGACATCCATGATCACGACCTTTTTGGCCTCTTCATTGGTGATGACTATGCTGGGTCACATCTGGCTCTTGCAGCCTGGGACAGTGCGGTTCACGGAGATCTCCCCTGCCACAGCCGGGATGGCCCTCACCGGGCGGTCCTGGACAGCATTGTGGCAGAGCTGCCAGGCTCTGGCGTGTAGCTTGCAGCTGCACAGCACATGGGGGAGGGTCTCTGCCACATAGCCGCACAGTTGGCACCTCTTGTCCCGGTGGCCGAAGCGCACGGCCCCATTCAGAGGCAGGCAGTTGAGATGGGCGCGGTGGAGGAGGCGCCAGTCTGCGAAGCGCGTCATGCCCAGCAGGAGCTTCAAGTGGTTGCTAGCATCCCACTTCGAGGTAATGTCGAAGACCTTACCCTGGCTGGGTTTGGCCCTCAGGTCGCCGGTGTACTTGTTTCCGATGGCATCCTTCAGGAATCTCTCCAGGAAGGTCCTCGTGTGGGGCGTCACGGTGATGCGGTCGGCGTGCAGGGCTGGTTGCAGGGAGACTCCCAACTCCTGGTGCTCCTTGGTCCAGGTCCAGGTGCAGCCAATGCGTTTCCCAAGGCGGCGCGTGGCGTTGTGGGCTCGGCTCCACAGCGAGGCAAAGTCCCCGCCATCTTGGCTGAACTCGCCCTCCAGTGAGCTGCTGAGGAAGGTGGCCAAGTCTTGTCTGGTTGGCTGCCTCGCAGTCCTCTTGCGGGCGGTCTCCTCGAGGGCGCTGGCGATGATGGTACTTACCGTCGCATCCAGGCAGGTCAGGAGGCGGAAGGCGTGGGTGACCAGAACAGTGTCGCAGAGGTCTCCCATGTGGGGGATGTTGGCGCCTCCCTGCCGGTAGGGGATGTGTAGGACCTCATTGCTGGCCTGCAGCGGCAGGTGCAGCCACTTCTTGAGCAGCCGCCAGATCTTGGTATCCACCTACTTGAGGGGGGTCTTGGGGACCGCCAACCCTCTCAGGACGAATGTGACGCAGGGGATGAGGAAGGTGTTAACCACATTTATCTTCTGCCAGGGAGCCAGCAGGGACGAGTCCAGCTTGTGGGCGTCCTGCACAATCCCAGTGATGGTCTCCTCCAGCATCTGCCTGGTCTGGTGGGCGTCCCCAGGTAGCAGTAGGCCTCGCCATCACGCAGGTGCCTCATCGCTTGGCCCTGGATCGTGAGGGTGGAGTCCAGGATGCGGCTCTTCTGCCTGCCGTCGATGTGCAGGGAGGCGCACTTGGCGACGTTGAAATGCAGGCCCATCCACCTGGCTACCTCGGACATCACGTCCAGCATCTGCTGCAGCTGGATGGCGTCGGGGGCAAGGAGGACGAGGTCGTCAGTGTAGGCCAGGACATTCAACTTCTGGCCGTACAGGTCGAGCCCGCCATGGCTCGAAGGAGTGGTTCCATGGCCAGGTTGAAGATGATGGTGCTGAGGGGGCAGCCTTGCCTCACCCCCAACTGGATGGGGATCTCCGTGGTCTCTCCATCGGTGGCGCGGACGGTTGTGGTGCATGTGTGGTAGAGCTCTCACACTAGGTCTATGACACCATCCGGTAAGCCAGCTTGCGGAGGGCGCCGAAGATGTGGCGGTGGGGCATGGAGGCATAGTCGTTAGAGATGTCCAGCCATGCCACCGTGCACTGCTTTCTCATCCTCCTGGCGTTGTCCAGGGCCATCTGGAGGGTGAAGTTATGTTCATAGCAGCCCTCCATCGACATGAAGCCCTTCTGGCTCCAGCTGATGGCCCCACTGGTTACCACCCAGTTGGTGATGCGGGCCACCAGGCAGCTGGCATACAGTGTATATTACAGTGCTCCTCTCTCCCTGCTGGGCAAAAATGTAAGAACCAAAGTGGTGGTTGGTAACGTTTTCTGGTGATAGGCAAGAATGGTAAGTTTGAGTCCAAGGTAAGCTGGAGCTAGGACCCAGCTGCCACCACTGCTGGTTCTCCCCAGCACCCAGCTGTGGTGCAGCATGTGCAGAGCTCCACCACACCACACCACATAGGCAAAGCCCTCTGCTGCTGTTGAAGCTCCAGCTCCTTGGGCTGGATCTGCCTGTAGGCTGTAGGTTTCTGACCCCTGAACTAAGGTATGAGCTCAGAGAGTTAAATTCTCTCTGTAGCTGGTGTGTGCAGTCACTTGGAACTCTGCCTAAGGTTATTTATTCAGGGCCTCAAAGCATGGCATATTTGGAGATCCTTAATGTTGTATTATGTTTCATTTGGGTGTATTACCAGAAATATGTGAGGAAAAATATTAGGAAGAACAGCATAGGCTTAGGTAAGATGGGGGAAGGAGAAGAAATGCCCCCTTGTTAATGTGAAATAACTTTAGTTGAGCTAGTGGCAGTTATCTTTAGCAAATGGATTCTGATTATTAATGTGTTGAAAGCAAGATAATATTTTAGCATAAAACTTTTATGCAATTTGAATACTGCTGAGACATGATATAGTATGTTTTCTTAGGTCCTCAAACCAAAAACGTATAATTTGACACTTGGAAAGATGGCTGCATTCCATCACGAAAGCTGACTTACCCCTTAACCCACTGGGCACGTCCACAATTTTGTGATATGTGGTGCTGCAAGCATGTTTGCAGCACCACATACCACATGGTCCAGTGTTCTCTGCAGTGCAAGGGTGCACTGCCCAAGCATGCACTGTGCCGGGGGGTTTTTTCCGCAGATTTTTTTGACCTCTGGATATTCAGGGGTCAAAAAAAAAAACACGTGGGGGAAAAAAACCAGAGTAATGCATGCTTGGCCAGTGCATGATGCTGAAAAGTGAAGTTGGGCCTCCCGGAAACGCTCCCCGCTGCCAGCTAGGTTCTGTGTGGCAGAATCGCCATAGCTGCAGCCCTGGGAGGCCCCCGGGACCCCAGGTAAGGTTGCAGTAGCCATCCCAGTGCTGGCCCCAGCCTCCCCTACCCCACCTGGGGCACCTTGCTGCATGCGAAAGCATGCATGGCATGGGCGTTCCCCTGGGACGAGCAGCGGTGGTGCAAGGTGCACTGCCTCTACTTGTCCCCAGGCAACCAAGCATCCATGAATGTCTGGACACACCCTATTTGGCTTAATACATCATTTCATATCTCCTTTTCCTTGTTCATCTTTAGAGCTGTGTAAGAGTAGATACCCTTGGATTTATATTTGAGGACTTATTTTCTGAGATAGTCAGCCCAAAATACCTTACAGTTTTTTACCTGTTCTATTTGCTAGTTATCCTTGATTTTTGAATAATATTGAGCAATCACTTTGATCAAGCTCATAATTTTAAATTAGAAAAATATAAACAGCTGTGAGTTAAAAGTAAGTTTTTTGTTTTGTTTTGTTTTTAACTAAAACTTCCTTGCAAAATGTGTTTTCCATCTGAAGACAACTGCAGAATGCTTCCAGCCCAATCGCTTGCTATTTAGGAGTGAAAAGGATTGAATTAGAGGATAATTATCTTGTTCTCAGATGTTTGGAAATTGGAATTTTGTTTTAAATCAGCAACAGCCCAGAATGGTTATGCCCAAAGTTTGCTATTATCTAACATATCTTCAGTTGTCCATATAGTACTGTCTGGTCTATTATCAGTTAGTTTATGATGGTCAGGCATTCATATCTCTGAGATTTAGAGTTGCCATTAGTGTTGACAGGTCAAAACAGAAAAGCAGGTCTTATCAATACAGAGAACTGTGCCCTTTTACAGGCTGTGATTTGGCTGTATTTTTTGTCTTTAAATATACATCTCTCAGTTGCCTATTCTTCTTATTGTGTGAGAATTCCCACTGCTGATGCATGTGCCAGTGTTAAATCGCTGCACATCTTCCTGGGCCTCAGAGTTCTCTGTATCCTAATAAATTAAGTTTTGGAGGTCTAGGGAGGGTATTGGTGTGAGCCCCTAAAGATGATCAATCAAGTCTAATATGGGGTTCAAAGCAAACCGTTACTTTCCAAAATGTTGAATCTATTTCTCTTTTGCTTACAGTGGGTAAAATTGTGCTATTTGAGATAAATATGTGAAGGGAGCTATATTTTGGTTATGAAGTACCAGGACTCCTAGTGCTCATGACACATCACTTTAACAGTTTCATTTGAAAAAGCGATTCAATTCCTTGTTCTTATGATAGATCACTTCCGTAGTTGGTGGGAAAACAGTGAATGAGCAGTTTGAGAGCTGAGAAGTGGTTTTGGCATAGAAAAACTAGGATGTGTGCTCCTAGGAAATTGAAGATTTTTCACTGTATTCTATACTTACCTGTATTTTGTATGTGTTTGGGTTTTTTTTAATTACTTAACAGGCTTCACAACCCTCTACAGAGAATGCTGGAAATGAAATCCCGAGTAGCGCTTCCAGGTTCAGGCTGGACATGTTGAAGAGCAAAGCTAAAAGATCCCTAACAGAATCCTTAGAGAGTATTTTATCACGGGTAAGCATATTCATTTTTGTTGACTGGAAACCTGACAGCATTGTTCTATTTATCTGAGTGACAGATATACAATACGCGTCTCATTTTTATTATCTTTCAAATAAGCTGTTAAGCAACTTGGCAAAGAGAGTGTTAAAAGCATGTTGTGCTAAGGACAAAACTAAGCATGGATTTTTCAGAGAATGTAATACCTTGCCGAGGCGTAAAAGAAGTGAACAAACTAGTAGATAAAGAAGTAGTAAGTGTAAGTTTATGCATTTTTTTTTTTTTCTAAAACCTCTGACAAAGTTGATCAGAAGTGTCTATAAAAAGTAAACATAGCTTTGGGATTACAAGTCAGGATTGTAAGGAACTTTAGTTTAGAAGACTCCAACATATCTGTGGGCATTTGGGCAGTATGATAGGTGAAATTCTTGGTAAAAAAGGTAGCGGGTGAATACACATTTGAAGGAAGGAATAATTTAAGCTTCTACATGCTAATGATTTTAAAATTAACCATAAACATATTGGGAAAAAATTACATCTTGTAGATGTCCAGCTGAAAATATTAGCTCTGTATTCCCTGGCAGGAAAAAAAGAGGTAATTGTGCTGTTAGGCCAGGGGTGGGCAAAAAGGTAGATCCAGCTGGCAGCTGGACTCTCCTTGCCCACATCACTGTGGCTGGTTTCCATGCGGACTAGCCCCAGCAGTGGCAGCGGGACATGCAGCTGGGTGGGGAGCTGCTCTGTGGCTGGGGCTAGGAACTTGCAGTTGAGACAGCATGGTCCAGAACTGGGGCAGAGCTGCAATCTGCTGCCTGCACGCCCCTGTCCCAGCTCTTGACTGTGCTGTCGCTGCTGCAAGATCCCAGCCCCAGAGCAACTGGAGCTGGTCTCCATGGAGACCCTGGCCCCTGCACTGCCACAGAATATGCAACTAAATGAAGGCAGGTTTACATTTGGAGCACTTTGTTAATAATAGATATGCCAGTATACTGTACTGTGGTATGGCTGCAGCTTCAACTGATAAAAACTGATATTTTTACGGATATATTTTATTACAGGCACCCTTTCTTTTTCTTACCTATTACTCAAGCAAAATAAACTATTCTGTCAGAAGCCTACTTTGCCGTCTCTAGGAAGGACTGTTTAGTATTACATCTATAGTGGTCACAAACCATGCCTGATCTGACCCCTGAATGACATATGTGGTAGCTTAGGGATGTAGATGTGGGATATAGATACCGGGGTAGTGCTATGAACAAAACCCTCTAGGGTGAATGCAGCCATCACTGCCCCTATACAGTACAGGAATAATTTCTTGACTGCTTCACTCCTCTGCTCCCTACTGAACCAGAGCTCTCACTGCTGTGCTCCCTCCTGAACCCAGGGGTGGGGCAGTGGGTTTGTACCAACATTCATGCTTGTAAGAAAGAGTTTCTCTTGCAAGGCAGATCTTTAAGGTTGACACTTGAAAGATCTTTCTCCTAGAGTAGGCATGTTTCCCCCACAAAAACTGAGTGAACACTGTACAGGCACCCCCTGCTTAGTGCTCTTAATTGGTTCCTGACAAACCAAGCATTAAGTGAAATCGGTGTTAAGCAAAACCCAAAGCTTTTGATGACCCAAGATGGTGAATGCATGTGTTTTTAATGACCCAAGATGGCAACTGCAAATGTTACAATGAAACTCACTGAGCACTAGTGGAATCAGGTATCAATTTTAAAAAAGCATTGTAGCGAAATAGCACTAAGCTGGGGTTGCCTGTATACTCATCGTTTCAACCAAAAAAGCAGCAATTCTTCCAACAGGAACACACACCTGCATGTGACTGCTGTATAAAACTGCTTATACTGATTTAGCTTGCAACAGTTGCTATTGACAAGAGGGCTTTTATTGCATCATCCTTGTGGTTAAAATGTCCTGTAGACCAGCCATGATGCAAAACATTTAGTAAGATTCAAATGAGTTATGTTTATTGCTGTGAATAACAGTAATCCCAGCTGAACTGTAGATGGACCAAAATTTCATACAACAGATTCACCTTTGTGCTTCAGAACAAAAGCCAACTTGTAACTCTCAGGAGTTAGAATGAAGTTTGCTCCACAGGTATGTTAGTGCATAACTGTTAAGTTGCCAGGCAATCCTTTGAGTCCTTTACTAAAGGCCTTGAAACATTATACCAATTATACCAACTCTATGACTGTTTATTCTGGTTTGGGATCATAGAAATCAGAATATCAGAAGTGATGGTCTGCTGTGCAGTGTTTTGATATTAAAGGACTCTTTAGTTCTTCCTACTTGTTATCTAATTCATGTTTTTGCATCATGATGGATGGAATCTAGTATGAAATGTCCTGTAGGATCCAGCGGATGTGCTGTGATAGTATTTGCAATTTAATTCAGGCACACGATTACTCAAACTCTCTCTGTCTCTCTCTGCTTGCTCTAACTTGCTATGTGTGCGTGCGTGCGCGCGCGCATGCATGTTTGTGTTGGAGGTTATGATGCAAGCAACAGCACATTTTCCTGAAAAAAAAAACTTGACATGCACGAATGTATTGATTGCTGGAATCCTTAAAATTATCAATGGCCTTCCCAAAGGAAGCAGCTTTTTCTTATGCAGAGTGTGGATACTTCTAGGTATTTCAAAAAGTTAAATTCGATACTGACAGGATCTCTTACTTGACAGGTCCAGCAAGGCTTTTCTGTTAGAATTCATCAATATAATAAATATACTTTATTTTTTTATAGGGTAACAAACCCAAAGGTCCTTTAGAAAGTTCTGGCAGTGTGGATTTGGACAGCTCTTTATCCAGTACATTAAGCAGCACAAGTAAAGTAAGTGATGAACTACATACTGATATCTCTGTTTTAGCAGGTAATATGGATAGGGAGGGATATGAAAGGTATTTAGAGATATTGAGTGTGTGACCAATATGTTTTCATTTCTTATTGTTACTTTTTCCTGTAAGGCACTCGACTAAATCATATGGGAAAAGAAAGAAAACAGGACAATAAAAATGTAGCTACAAATTAATGTGTTTTAAAATAGGTAGTAGAAAAGCTTTTCTTCCAACCAGTGGAGCACTGATTTCTTTAATTTTTTTTGTTTGTAAGAACAAGATAATATATTACCTTTTATGGTAAAACTTACGTGTAAATGGGTTCCTGTAGTCAAAAATGCTTACTTTTCTGTTACTGTTGTGACAATTACCTATCTCTATTTATTTGCCCCTTTCTTATTTTGAGTTATCCTCAAAACTGACTAGGACAACTCCTACTCTCAAATTACCCTTTTTTCCCTCTATAAAGTTTAACTATAATCAGTTGTGGCTCATAGCCCATTCCTAATGATCCTGAAATCTAGGTAACATATTCAAATCCAAGACAAGGTCTTTTCCCATTCAACATGGGAAATGGGGTAAGGGCAGTGGCTGCAGCCTTAGATTTGAATACAAGCGGGGGGAGGGGAGTGACTGCAGCCCCAACTCCAGTCCTGGATTCAGACTCAGAGCTTCAGTTGCTGCCCCCTGCCATCTGCTCTCCTCTCCTGCTCCCCTCCACCACAGCTTACTCTCCCATTGCATCTTAGGCTCCAACTGGAGCCCTGCTGTGGCCTGAGGCAGGGAGCACAGAGCACATCCTGCCTCCAGCCCCCACACAGCTATGCAGTAGCAGAAGCAGCAGTGGGGGAAGCTCTGGTACTATCTCCCGAGCTGGTGTTGGGATCAGAGTTGTCACTCCCACCACTGCTGCTGCCTGGCCAGGTTGGGGCCAGAGGTAGCACATGCTTTGTGCTCCCTGCCCCAGGCTGGGGTGGGACTGGAGCTGGAGCTGGAGGTTTGATGGGAAGGTAGGGATGGGAAAAGGGTATGGTGGGAGGAGGGGCAAAGGTGTAGGGCAGGTGGCAAGGGAGACAAGTGGGAGGTGGCAAGGTGTGGGACGCTGCCGGCACTGTGGCGAGAGCAAGTAGTAAGGGTCTTGGGTAGCAGGGGTGTGCAGGCACTTCATTGGGGGAACAGGGGCAGGCATGGAGGTATGCAGGCACCAGGTGGGCAAGTAGTAGGGACAGGTGGCAGCGGGCAGGCCACATGACTCACCTGAAGCTTGGCCCCTTGCTGCAGTGGCGAGGGGTAGATTTTAAGATGACCCTCTAATAACTAGATTCTAGACATGGAAAACTGTAACACTTTTATACATTTTCCATGTCTAGAATCTAATTATTGGGGGATCATCATAAATTCAGTCTCATTTTTGATGTGGGCAAATATGGTCATTGTTTCAGTTACCAGGACAAATACTATATTTTCTGACATACAACATACTGCAGAATATAATATGCACTTTAGTTTTGAAAAGTCTAAAGAAGAGAAAAAGACTTTTCCAGAGTTATAGCGATATAAAGCAAGGACAGAGCCTAATCTTCAGTTGACTCCCTTTCTCTGTCTTTCCTACTTAACTGAAGCTGAAACTTTGATGCAGCAGTTCTCAACCAGGTAACAGCAAACCCCACTCAGGAGTGCTGCAGTGGAGGTGCTGTTGCCAAGTAGGCAGCCAGATAAAACTGCCCCATGTGCACTCCTGCTGCATTGGCTCTCCTATCAGCATAAAGCAGGTTGGAGTTGGATTTGGCTGTTGCCTTTCCCAGTTCAGCCTCTTCCACGCACCTCCTGGAAACAGAGGTGCACAGGGGTGGTTCCACTTAACCCACAGAAATTACACACACTTACCCTTCTGGGGCTGGTTGTACAGCAAGCATGTGGGACAGTTTTATCTGGAGGTAGCAAGACCCAGTTGAGAAGCATTGAGGTAAATTGGGGCAGCACCAACAGTGCTTCTCAACCACATCAAAGAAAAGTTTGAGCTACTGCTCTGTCTGCTGCTTTTTAGTCCAATCTCCAGGGGTGGACCTGTGATTTTAAAAAGTGTTCGAGAATCTTCAAGACTGTGAAGTTGGAAGAGATCTGTAGCAGCTAACAGATGGAAAGGTTAGATTGATTAGTAAAACATGAAGATCATTAAAAAGGAGAGATGATAACACCACTGTTACACCCCTGGGATTCAAAGCCTGATCCACAACACCCACCAGCAGAGAACCAGGCTACAGTACTACCAGGAGACTAGCCGTGCACTTTCTCCAACTCAGTCTTGGCCTTCCCGTGAGATTCCTAATGGGATCTAGGTGACCTGGGATAACCAATGGAGGCTACAAACCTCTGATGGGAGGTTTATAAAACCCTTCCAATTCTTGCAGGACCTTGTCCCTGCAGCAGTTCTCCTAGTATCTCTGCTGTGGACTTTGACTGACTCCTGTCCTGGACCTCCTGGCTCTGAACCCTGCCTTTGCTTCAAACCCTCCTGTCCTGCCTCCAGCCTTTCTCTAGTCTACTTCCTGCCTTGGACCTCAACACCTTGTTCCTGCTTACCCTGTCCTCTGTATTGGATTCTTCAGTTCCTGATCTATGGGCCCGCTTGGCCCCTGGCATGCGTTGGATCAAACTGACCCAATATTGTGACCCTTGGTTTTTGCTTCTGGGCTTGATTGTATTATAGAGTATTGTCGACCCTCAGCTTCTGAACCCTGACTCCCCATAGTTGGGTCATACCTGTTTCACTCTAGAGTGAAGAACAATGAATGAAGAGTAATGCAACAGCTGCTGCACTGTAGAGCAGAAATTAAAACAGCATTCTTCTATCCCAATCAGCTTTCCCACTTAAAACACCCCAGTTTGAGGGAAAGGAGTAGGTGTTGTGTGAGAGAAAGCAGAGCAGTAATAACTTCATGTCTGTAGCAGTGGTTCACAATCTATTTAGAGTTAAGGCAGCCCACATTAGACTTGAGGCACCCCATGGAAAATGCCAGCTCTTAGTTTTCACTTGTGCTATTGTTTTTCTGTAGTCAGAAATCAATTTTACATTCCAAAAACTCAGAAAAACCACACCAGATCAGAATGTGGATTTCTATTTGAAATCTCTGGGTTTATCTTGTGAATAAACAAGGTTTTTGTAAATCTTGTTTGCCCACCTATGGCACCCTTGAAAGGTTCTCAAGGCATCCCAGGGTACTGTGGCAACCTGGTCAAGAATCACTGGTCTAAAATTCCATCTAGAAAGTCTAAACAGGCACTGAAATAAGTGGCTGGCTTTGAGAAGGGTCCAGTGGAATTTACCACTAATCATCTTGTTCAGCCTCTGCTGTTGCAGTGCCCAAGATTAGGCACTCAGTTTTAGGAATGTTGGCCTATATTTATTTTCATGGCCTTATGTTTCAGGAAGTATACATCTGGCACAAAAAGGCTGTCTTTTAGAAATAAATCAGTTTATACTATAAAGTAAATTGCTGTATGATGTCAAAAATAACCTGGGATTGAGAACCACCTGAAATATTTTTCAAGTCGTATACGTTCACGTGTCATTCTTATATATATTTCTAGGAGCCATCTCTGTGTGAGAGAGAAGTTCCAGTTACGTCAGAAAGTCCTGTCAAGACCGATGCATCAGTAGACGATCTCACCAGTGACCCAGATAGTCATCCTGATGAGCAGCCCGATAAATTATCTCACCCAAGCTTTAGAAGGCGAGCAAACACATTGAGTCACTTGCCTACTGAATGCCAGGAACCTCTGGAAGCAGTTGAAACATCACCATCTGTTCCACAAAGGAAACTAATGAGGTATCATTCAGTGAGCACAGAGACTCCTCACAAGCGAAAGTAAGACTCACTTAAAAGCAGGATATTTTTTCATATATTTTGGGCATATTATGGGAAGTCCATAATATACTAGGTATGCTAATTTAATGAAAGAGAAGCTTAGTATTTAAGGAATGTGTAGCAGTGTTATCCCCCTAGAGCATATGTGATAATTTAAAACAACTGCCATCTTAGTTTTGTGTGTATTCAAGGAGGGAAATAAAACATGAAACTTGCAATTCCACAGTAAATGTCAGAAAGCCATATCCTGTGCAAGTATAATAATGGATGGATAATAAGGGGTGCTTTCTTGTTCAGATGATCCTCAGGTGTGGGTTTATTTTTTTTTTTTTGGTTGGATCTGAGGGCTGTATAAGTAAATGACAGCTCTGTGTAGTATATTTATGAAGAAAAATCTTGTTGCTTATGTGATATAGAAAGCTGAACTGTTGGTCAGTTCACATTTAACATTTAAGTCAATTAAAAAAACTGCATAAAATTTCATCACTAGTAGCAGGCATCAGAAGTCTGATCAGTTCTTGATTCATTGCAAGCTATACTCACAAAAACAGACTACTGATAATTTTATTGCTAATATTCCTGGATGTTCTCCTTGAAAGACTTCCATGAAACCTTACTAAGCTTTATGAGCCTTTTCTCCTTCCTTTCTCTGGCTTTTTTCAATTACTGTGGAAACATTCCTGTCTGTAGGCATCTGTCTGCCAAAATTGCTGATTTATGCAATCTACATAGTTGGAAGTGTGTATGTGCATCAGCTCATTTTTCCCTGAAGAAAGCAGAGCAGTCAAAGAACATGTTTGAAATAGGTGATGACAGGAAAAAAAGAATTGTGGTATGTAAAAGGAAACATAACCTGGGTTGCCTTTTTGGCCTTTTTTTTTAACTTTTGTTCCTTAAATGTTAAATAACTTTTGCAGTGCAGTTCAGGACTTAAAACTTATAGGCTTGGTACCACCAGGCACTGCCTTAAAATTTGTAGCTGCTTCTTCAGTCAGTTCATCCTTTTCCCTCTGAAATTCTAGCTAAAAGTTGAATAATCTTTCAGTTTGCTCTGTCATTCAAAAGTGGATCCAAACTTCTGACTTCATTTGGCTCTTCAAAAGATTGGTCTCTTAATGGAATCGCTCCCACTAACATGACATAGGATAAGTTCTTGAATTGGGCCAAAATTGTACTACAGTTGAGAATTTGAAAAGAACCTCAGTCAGATAAAACTTGGAAATCAAAGCAACTTCTTGCTAAATCTCTTAAGAATAAAAATAGGTTCCAAAGTGTTCTTATCCAGCAAAGCTCTTGAGCATGTCTCTCTTTATAAATGACTTGTTTGTTTGATTTCACTGAGATTACTCAAAGGCTTAAAGCTAAATATGCACTTAAGTATTTTGGTGAATCAGGGTCTTTCAGCACACGCTTGTGTGTTCTGTACAGCTGACTTGTGCATTAGGGCAAAGCTGCTGTAAGCTCCATGCTGCCTGAGTCACACTTCCCCTGTGTGCATGGGAACAACATTGGCAGCATGCAGGGCTGTGCCCCTCACTGCTGCCCCCACCTGAAGGGGAAGTGTGGCCAGGGCAGCGGGGAGCTCGGAGTGGCAGGCAGCTTTGGCCCCCAGCTGTCCCCTGCCACGCCGGCTCCCACACACTGCTCTGCAGAACAGCAGCACAGTGGGGAGCACTGCTGCTGTCTGCTGCCTCCCTGGAGCCCAGGGCTGGGGCTGGGGCTGGAAGAGGGGAGGCAGCAGCTGTTTGTAGCCTCCCGGATGCAGCCAACCCAGGCTCTGGGTAGCTGCTGATAGCCACGGAGACCAGGCTGCTCCCAGCAGGTGGCTGGGGGGATGGAAGCCCTGCTGCAAGCAGCCCGGGCTCCATCGCTATCAGCAGCTACCCAGAGCCTTGGCCAGCTTCAGCTGTGAGGCTACAAACAGTTGCTTCCTCCCCACCCCCAGCTGTCTTCCAGCCCCAGGCTCCGGAAAGGCATCAGGTGTTGGCACTGCGCCCATAGGGGCCAGGGTCAGGGCAGAGAGGCAGCAGCTGTTTGTAGTCTCCTGGCTACAGCCAGTCCAGGCTGTGCGGTAGCTGCTGCCAGCCATGGTGCCCAGGCTGCTCCCAGCAGGGCTTGCAGCCTCCTAGCCACCTGCTGGGAGCAGCCCAGTCTCCAGGCTGGCAGCAGCTACCTAGAGCTGGGGCCAGCTGCAGCCGGGAGGCTGCAAACAGCTGCTGCCTCCCCGCCCCTGCCCCAATGCGTGCGGAGGAAAATGGCCTCGCGTGCCATACTCGGCATGTGTGCTGGGGGTTGCCAACCCCTGTGCTAGAGCTTTAATTCAGAACTGTAGATAATCATTCACTACTCTTTTAAAGGAGGATAGATATGCATTCTTACTCTGTTTTTTCTGTCTATTCCTGTAATTTGTTCTTTCTCTTACCTCACCTCCATACTCATGGTTGGACTCTCACTGTACAGTTTGAACACATCTGTGAAGGAGTCTAAAAGCTGTTCTGGTCAACCTGCATCTCCAACTCCTTTAGCTCGTCTCAGTCCTTCGGCCTCTTCACCCAACTTTTTAAAAAATCTAAAGCATAATTCAAGTGGAGAACAAAGTGGGCATGTTACACAAAAGAGGTGAGATAGTAGATGCATAGAGTTTATTTTATTGTATCATAAACATGCAGTATTGTAATGCCAGAGCTTGCTGTGTGTGAATAACTGAAAGTTAAGATTTTTGCAGGCAGTGGAGTGCAGATAGTCTGAGGGGGAAAGTAACTCCTCAGGCACTGCATTTTGATGCAGACACTTGATGGAATTTTTTGTTTTGATCAAATGAAATTACTTCAGGAACTTGTGTGCACACATGCACCCCACCCTCCCTCTGTTATGCAAGGGTCAGTTGCTCTAGTTATGTATTAGGTAGCAGTAGTGTCTAACCTGGGCAAGAGGTTTGATACCAAGGACACTGGTCCAGCTTTTTCTCTCCAGAATTACTCAGTTCCGCCTGTTTAGCGTAAGGCAGAACTGAGTTCCTGTGCCTTGTGATTAAGAAGAGGAGAGGGGAAGGATAAAACTACTCGGTAAGAGTTGAAAGACAAATTTAATCAAGTAAAGTAAATAGGCCAAGAAATGTCAGACTTGTGAAGAACCATTTCAGTCTCTAGTTGTTCCATTACCTTCAGCACCATGAAGTGATAGTTTTGGCATTCCTTCCTTAGATGAGAATACAGACAGACAGAGCCATTCATCCTGCCTTTCCCTGAAAGATAAGACCAGTTGCTGCCTAAAGTCATTTGAATCAGACTGTTTACTTTAGCTCCAACAGACTGGTCAGACAAATGTCCTTGGGGAATACTGTTAAGAGTTACTGTTCATTAGCAAGTTTTCTGTCTTGGCATTCTCTTTTTTTTTTCTTTTTTCTGCCTTTTTGTGCAGCACTGTTGAGGGAGACACTGATCCTTCTGATCCTGAGAGAGTACACAAGGCAGAATCTGCATCGTAACCATGTCTGCTGTAGGGCTTACTTGTCTACTTGTTCCATATTTACCAAAAAATATTAAATAGTTGCTACTATTTAGCCTTGTGTTATCTGAGATGAACTTCCCCTTTTCTTTCTCAGGAACTGCACTAGGGGCAGAAATCTGATTATGCAAATCCTCTACATCTTTTGACCCTAGCTTCAAAAAACACCTCTCCAGTTCCTTGTACCCAGTTTCTCCTCCTCTTTCCCAGTCACCAAGGAAAGGGGATGATTTCCTGCCTCCCGAGTCGATTCTGCAGTGACACTTGCTTTAAGTCTTTCCTCACCATTGAAAGGGATTTTGTATCATGTCTCAAAGGGCTGCTACTTAGAAGTATATATGATGGGGAGCTCTCAGGTGAATTGACAGGTTCAAATCTGTTTGTTGTAAAGTGAAGCTACCATAACTCTGTGAGCAAAATGCAGTTATGGTCAGGAGATGTGCTGGGCTGATTTTCCTTGGAAATTGGCTCACCAGATATTAAAGGTTTGTTTTACTTAATGCAAGTGATTGTTCCATATTAATCTCACCATCCCTGTTCACCATCTTTTTTGTAAGGCAGTGCCAGCTGCAATCCAGATATACCATTTTGGTGAAAATTAGACACAAAGCTGGCTGGCTGTCCCTGGTGAGTGCTATTATAGCCTCTGGCTATTAGGTGGAAGGGGAAGTGAATTTGCATTGAACAAACACATTCCCTGCAGGGAAAAAACTGTGTGGTGACAATATGCGAAGTAACGACGGTACTGCGTAGTAATGACGGCATATACAAGTACTAAATGACTGCGCAGTAACAACTGCACATTTCACCACATGTGTTGACACGGCCTCTGAGTAATTTTGCCCTGAAGCAAAGTGGCTTATGCTTCTGCAAGGTTGTGTATCATGTACCCGCTCCACTGTTACCAAGTCCATTTTAAATGTGTTGTATGTCTACACCTACAATTGTTCATGTTCAGCTGCTTCTTCTGAATGTCATAGAAACTTTAGGTAGCTCATTCTGGAGAGAAGGGGATACAACCAAGTCAGAGTTGCTAAAATGTTTGTAATGAGATTTGATGGCTTCTGCTATATAACAAGAGCAACATACCCAAATAATCAGATGCAGAAAAAATAATGTATAGGTTAAAAATTCTAAGCTTTTGTGTTTTGGGGGGTTTTTTTTGCTTACAAGCTGGATACAGAAATGTCAGCTTTTTCCCTCTTTTTCCATAATGTCGATCAGACATGTGCCTATCAACTTTAGCAGTTGTTAGGCTCTAGAGCTGCTACAAATCCTTTATGTTGCTGAAACACTTATCTTTGAAAATTTTCAAGAGCAGCTTGTGTGGACATTTGACTTGGGATGGTTTAGTCAGGGATGATCCTGCATTGAGCAGGGGGATAAACTAAATGACATTAAGAGATCCCTTCCAGCCTTGCTTTCCTATAATCCTAAATATATTGTGAGGAATTTGACTGAAGCAGAGGGGCACGAATTTATGAAAAGATACTGAGTCATACCAGAATGTTTGAAGTGTCTTAAACACATATTTCAGAGTAGGACTGATTAAAACAGTTTTCATCTTGACTTTATTTTCCCTGGTGTTTTATGACTCCAAGTGTTAGCTTCTTTTCAGTTTTGAAACTTTCACTGTGTACGATTTTTACTCTGTATTTACGCTTCTTCATTCTAAACTGCACTTTTCCCAACTGCACTCTCAGCATCTTCTACCGTACTGCTCTAAGGAAAAGGCTTCATTCTTCCTCCTCTGTGCCAAATTTCTTAAAATTTTTGGCTCCTGTACATGAAAATAACGCATCTGACTTTAGGAGCACAAAAAGGTAGGATGCTCTTCTTATGCCTGAAGATAAAATTATCTTGTTAAATTTGATTTTGAGACAACACTTTTTACACTTGTAAAATGATTAATATTATTATCATTCACTTGCATGTGACACATGAAGTAATCTAAATGTAAATGTTAAAGGTCAGAGGCTACCTACAGTTTCTCACATGTAAAGAAAATGGATTCTACGCATTTCCAAACTTTGCTCTTGTGACAGTATTACATGTACTTATATATTTTCATTGGCTGATTTACTCTTTTCCAAAAGGCTGTTTTCACATCACCAGTGAATTCTCCTTTAAGAAATACGTGGCATATCCCATTTGACAGCAATGTCCTCAGTTGGAAGGACAGGATGAGAGTGTTGGTTCATCCCAAGATGGTTCTTGGCTTACAAACTCAGTTACTGAGTTCAGAGCTTTTTGAAGTTTGCATATCTTCCATAATGAGCACAGTACAAGTATGTCAGAGTTTTTAGGGTTGCTGAAAAGAAAAATAAAAGGAATGACCTGAATTCCTTAAAGCAGGTAAAGTCATTAATAGCAATGCTGAAAGACAGCATTGCTATTAAGAATTTAATTTTCAGTTTTACAGACAACTCTGTGAGTAGCCTCTGGTTTAAAACAAAGGAACAAACCCAGGACTCCTGGGAACTATTCCCAGCTCTGTTTCTGATTTCATTCTGTGACCTGGAGCAAGACATGTAAATTCCGTATTCCTCAGTTTGTGCATGTGAGAGAAGAGTACCCATGGGCATTTATATACATGCTCCAGGAGTGGTGGGAGGCGCTTTAATTAGAGTGGCTCTGAGATCTTCTCAAACAAGCTTTAAATAAAGTGCCCCTGCTTCCATTTTTAAGTGCAGGGACACCAGTTCATAAGATGGTGCAGGCTGCTGGAGCGTAGCAATTACCACACTCCTGCAGACTCGATTAATCAAGTCTGCTGTGACGCGCTGTAACTATAGTGTGTTTAAGCAGCCTCACTGCTTGTGTATAGTTGCCCTATGTGCCTAACTCACAAGGAGATTGTGGGATTTAATTTTACAGTTATAAAGCTTTTTCAGATGCATTCATAAAAGGCAGTAATAGCACTTTGCACCTCCATAACAACATCAAGATTTTTGTGAAAGGCACTGAAATATCAGAATGTAAAGGCATGTGAATATGGATATGCACTGTGTATTTAACATATATTGTGTATGTTTATATATTATCACAAAAATATTGACACTGTATAACTGTGTCCGGTTTAACACTTAACTGTTAAACCGGACTAAGCTGGATGCTCTTTCTAGTCACTAGCCTGGCTGATGCACTTGCCCCTGTGCAGGCCTATTGCAGAGGTATGAATTTCACGCATTTAACACTGGGAGTCTGGCCCAGCATGTGCAGGTCACTTAGACCAATTTGGTGGCTTCTGTTTTAATATTCTTTGAGACCTGACACCTTTCACAGTATTAGCGGACTTTACCTTGTGTCATTGTAATTCATAAATCATTCTGTACTCTGCAATTTTAGTGACTGTGAGTCCAAAGAAAGCCAGCAGGGTGCTGGCAGTGACAGTCCTATACGGACTCGCCGACATTCTTGGAGACAACAGATATTCTTACGAGTGGCAACTCCTCAGAAAACATGTGATTCACCCAATCGATATGATGGTAAGATCCCTATTCACTTAAAAAGTCCTAAAGTATGTAACCTCTGAAGTATTTATCATCTTTAATTCTCTTTGCTAACTAGGGTGGGGAAAATTTAATCTAACCAAGGAGTACCCTGTAATAATATTCATTTGCTGTGTATTCAGTTCCCAGTTAGAATGACCACTTCTGTTTTCTATCACTTTTGTATCATGCTGTAACTTAGCAGCTATATAAAACTTTTATTTTAGACTCTCCTAGCCAAAGAAAAATGGACATTATGATTAGGTGCATACTATGTATTTCTCTCAATCGATACCATATTATTTTCACATAGGAGAGAAAGCCCCTCATCTTGGATCTGAGTGCTGCACAAGGCTGCACAGTATGGGGTGGGAGGGGCCAACTCAGGCTTAGGCTCTAGCCCCAACCCAGGCTTAGGCTTAGCCTTGGGGTTACAGCTGCAGCTTCAGCTGTGACGTAACCCCCTCCCTTCCCCGTGCACCTCTGTCTGATGCCTTTGTCCTTTTCTCCACAAGGGGAAGATACCAGGGAGTACAGGCATAGGGCTGGGGGGAGTTGGGGGAAGTCACTATGAGGAGGATAGGTGCCAAGGCACACCGGTACCAGGGAAGGGCAAGTGATGGGGGGGAACAGGTGGCAGAGGACAAGGGGTAGGTGTCCCCCTCTGCCTGTCCCCTTACAGCTGCTTGCCTTGCTGCAGTTGTAAGGGGGGCAAATTTAAGATGACCCCCCAATAATTAGATTCTGTACATGGAAAATTAGAACAAATTTATAAATTTTCCACGTATATAATCTAATTATATGTGGAAGTTAATCTTAGTCAGTCATCTTGGATTCAGGTGAATATGGTATTGTCTTAGTTGATGTCACTTTACACTTTGTCATCAAGTAACTTTACTTAATCATTGCCAGGTCTTTTATTCTGGGAGTATAGAAGTGAGGTATTGGGCAAAATCCATGTCTGGGGCAAGAAAGTTCAACTCAGTTGTTCACAACCTTTTCAGACTCCAGGCATCCTCCATAACTTTCCTGAATTTGACAGGACCCCAATTGAAAACTCCAGATAATGGCATAACTAGTTATTTCTGTGCCCTGGATGTTAGAGATGGGATGTGAGGGGGGTATTGTGCTGAGACCAGAAGTGGGATGGGGGGGGATCCAGTCTTATCTGCCACAGCCTGGGCTCACCCAGGGCCTGAAGGCTTGCAGTGGGGACCCAGGGCAGAGTTCCCCATGTCAGCCTCTCTCACCCTCCTCCATTAACCCTCTTAGAATTGCTGGTAATATGCTGTAAAAGTTGTAATATGGCTGTGGCTATGGAAGTGTTAATAAAGTACCTGTTGTTGCATAGGAGCAAGGGGAGGGGAGAGCTAGACTGTAAGGGGGAGTCCTGACTGGCCAGGCAGTCTGTCTATCCCACTAGACCTAATGGCCTCTGCCTGAACCTATGCTGAGCACGGCCCCCTACTGTCACTGAATCAGCCTTCTCTTCCATTTCGGTGCCTCAGTAGCGTGTGCCCTGGTTACCCAGCTGTTACATGTTAGAAGTGTCCCCTGTGCTGTCCCTAGGAGGGGCTGTGGCAAGCAGACTGGGAAGGAGCTGTAGCAGAGGAGTTTCTTTAGATTAATTCATTTGCCTGGCATGCCTGGCCTAGAAGTAAAGGCATGCTGGACACTTCCACGTGGCTGAAGTGATGGTTCCAGCTCTGCAACTCCCTTGAAGGGCTCTCATGGCACCCTGAATGAGACCACTAGTTTAACTTCTCTAATGTCAGTGTAGTTGTACCTCCCTAACACTGGCTGATATCTTTTCAGTGTCCCAACTGTATAGTTGGGAGACATGTTAAACAAGCTTTTTGAGTACAAAGTGCAGTTTTTCAAGTCCACCTTGTACATTTCCAGGACCATCACAGGCATGACCTTACTACAACTCTACTAAAACTGGATAGAATTTGGTTCTATAATCCTTAACTTTTTGCCACTTTTCCTGATAAATAGTGATTTCCAGACCTCTTTGCTTTTCCTTGGGATCCTCTAGATCAGTGGTTGTCAACCAGGAGTATGCGTACTCCTAGGGGTATTTTAAAAAGATGTAAATGGTACAGGGGAGGCTCCCGCTGGATGCACGTGGTATCGCACAGCACCCG
>NW_017728948.1:44158543-44167878 GCF_001723895.1 Crocodylus porosus
CTGACCTCTGATCATGCGCGTGGCTCTTCTCTGGACTCTCTCAAGCTTCTCCACATCCTTTTTGAATTGTGGGGCCCAGAACTGGACACAGTTAAACATGGTTTAATTAGTCTCCCCAAAGTTCTTGGATAACACAATGATGGTTATTGTTAAAAGAACCTACACAGAAATAAGTATGTTGAGTAATGCCAAGCTTCAACTCTTCTGAAAACTGTAGATTTTTGCAAGTTTGACATTTTTTAAACAGAAATAGCCTAATATGATTTCAAAAGCCACGAAGATCCTCCCCTCCCTTTTAAAAAGAAAACACCTACATTGCCTGGTCTAGATTTTTTCTCTGAGAGTTCATTGTAGCTGCAAGATCAAAATCTTAACAATCTGCAGCTGAATAAGCAGAATAACTGTAGAAGTAATTGCAGCTGAGATAGTTTATCTCCTGCTTAATATGTACATGATTTGGCTCTTTCCCTCCCAGTTCCATGTATTATGTTTTATTTTCTTTCTGCCCCTATATATCCCTGATGTATTTATCCCATTTATGAATAGGAACCAGAGTGTTAGCTTCATTAATTTTAGCTTATAATTACTTTTTTCAATTTTTAATTTCTTTATAATGTAAGTTTTGTTACATTTGCTTAATGGCCACGCTGGAACATTTTTTCAGTTGGTTTTTTGTGTACATTTATTCATTATTATTCTATACTTTTAAAAGGACTGTTAGAGGTAGATACTGCAGTGATATCCAGCCAGGGCTGCAGAATCTGGGCCCTGTCGTTTAGGTAAAGGTGTGACAGGGCCTGATGCACAACCCAGACAGTCATGCCTCATGTCATGCCTCACGTGCATGTGGCATGCCTTACTTCAGCACACCGTACGACCAGTGCAGGAGGAGCCTGGAATCTCAATCTGAGGCTCCCCCTGCAGCAGCAAGTAGGACACTCCTGCAGTTAGGAGGTCCTGTCAGCCACAGCAACACCACGCAGCTGGGGTGCTGCTGTGGCTGGGAGTCCCATCAGCTGCAGGACTCCCAGTCCTGCATGGTGCACTCCTGTGGCTGGGAGTCCTGTCAGCAGGGGCATAAATCCTTGCTATCCATGCAAATTAAAGCTGGAGAGAAACCAGCTATACACATTGTTACACATTTTCCAACTCTGTAATGTTATAGTTAGATGGACCTTTTATGGTGTGATTGTCACTTTGCATGTGTAGCCAGTTCTAAATGAATTGCACATTTAACCAGTTAATTGTATAATACATGTGACGTGTAGAGGGGGCCTCTGAGTGACCCCTATTACTGTGTTAGGTGATGTGACTAATATTTGTCATAGAATCATACAAAATCAGGGTTAAAAGGGACCTCAGCCGGTCGCATCTAGTCCAACCACCTGTTCAAAGCAGGACCATCCCCAGTGAGAACATTCCAGCCAAAGCTTTGTCTAGCTGGGTCTTAAAAAGCTCCAAGGATGGAGATTCCACCATCTCAGTGGGTAAACCTGTTTCATTGCTGTACCACCCTCCTATTAAGACAATTCTTCCTACTATCTAACCTAAACTTCCTTTTGTGCAACTTGAGATCATTGCTCCTTTTTCTGTCATTTGCCACCACTGAGAACAGTCTAGCTCCATCTTCTTTCGAACCAGCCTTCAGGTAACTGAAGGCTGCTATTAAATCCCCTCTCAGTCTTCTCCCCTCTAGACTAAATAAGACCAGTTCCCTCAGCCTCCCCTCATAAGTCATGTTCCCCAACCCCCTCACCATTTTTGTTGTCCTCCACTGGACCTTCTCCAATTTGTCCACATTCTTTCTGTAGTGGGGGGCCCAAAACTGAACATGGTACCCCAGATGTGGCCTCACCAGTGCTGAGTAGAGGGGAAGAATCATTTACCTTGACCTGCTGGCAACACTCCTACCAATGCAGCCCTGTATGCCGTTAGCCTTCTTGGCAACAAGGGCACGCTGTTGGCTCGTATTCAGCTGCTTGTCCACTGTAACCCCAAAGTCATTTTCTGCAGAGCTGCTGCACAGCCAGTCAGCCCCCAGCCTGTACCAGTGCATAGGATTGTTCCATCCTAAGTGCAGGAATTCGGCACATGTCCTTGTTGAACCTCATGAAATTCCTTTTAGCCCAATCCTCCAATTTGTCTAGGTCACTCTGAATCCTAGCATTACCCTCCAGAATATCTACTATTCCCCCAGCTTGGTGTCACCTGCAAACTTCCTGAGGGTGCACTCCATCCCATCTTCCAGGTTGTTGATGAAGACTTTGAACAAAACCAGCCCCAGGACTGACCCCTGGGGTACTCCACTTAATGCCAGCTGCCAACTAGAAATTGATCCATTGATGACTACCCTCTGAGCCTGATGCCCCAGCCAGGTTTCTGTCCACCCTACAGTCCATTCATCCAGCCTGTACTTCCTTAGCTTGTCTGTGAGAATGTCATGGGAAACCATATCAAAAGCCTTGATAAAAACAAGGTATATGACATCCACTTGTCTTCCCACATCCACAGAGCCAATCATTTAATCATAGAAGGCAGTCAAGTTAGTCAGGCATGACTTGCCCTTGGTGAATCCATGCTGAATGTCATGCATTGCTGGTTGTCATCTTCTTACAAAGATTTCCCCATTGCAGGTGCAGTAGATTGGTTTTATTTTTTATAAGTTTGCTTTTTGTAGGCTTGGTCTTTTGGTTTGAAGATTTATCATTTTATATATAGAAAAGTGTGTGTGTGTGTGTACACACACACACATTCTCTCTCTGTCTCTCTCGACTAATACATGGAATAGGGACAGAAAGAGCCAACTCACAAATAGTTCACTGCCTGCCTTTGCATCTCAGCTGCAATTACTTCTGTAATTATTCTGCTTATCCAGCTGCAGATTGTTAAGATTTTATCTTGCAACTACAATGAACTCCTCGGAGAAAAAGAATAATATATATATATAGTTCTTTCTTTATTAGAGAGGGCTGGCCAAAGGAATATTATTTCCATTTGAAGCAGACTGTGGTGAGGTTGGCCCTGAGTCCGTGAAGGAGTTCATTCCTCTGAGAGGGTTCTCTTTCCTGCCCGAGTGAGATATGTGCCCTTATTTCAAAGACTTCCATTGTCCTAGAACAGAGCCAGCAACCTTTCTCAAGTCACAGGCTGGAACAACTTAGCTCTGGGTTTGGTGGTATATCAGTGGCAGAGGTTTCTCCTGTACCCCCACTGAAGGCATGAAGCTGGGAGCTGCACTTGCACTGGTGCTGCTTCTCCCAGCCTCCCCATCCCAGCTGTGGTGTGAGGGCAACTTCCAGCCAGAGAGGAGCTGTGCCAAGGCAGAGTGGGTGGAAACTGTTTCCATGCTGCTGCCACTTCTCCTGCCCCCCAACAGCAGCACAGTTCTTCATTGCTCACGTCTCAAGCCCAGGCAAGGGTGCGGGCCTGTGGCTCAGATTCAGTGGCTCCAAAGGGTACATGCAGCCCGTGGGTTGTATGTTGCCAGCCCCTGTCATAGGGAAGCAAAGCTGTCGGCTATGGTCTTCATCTGATACCTTTGGGCAGCCTTCTAGCTATTCAGGGTCCAAGTTATGCATTTCTTTTTCTGAGCCTTGAGCATCTTGATGATAAGAACCATGACCTTTACCTTGACTTGCTATTGGAGGGATTTGCTTTTGCTAGTGGAAGCCAGTGTAGAGAACAGGGAACAGATATAATGTGCTTATGTTAGGTGTGTTGATGAGAAGAAATGTTGCAGCATCCTGTACTAGTAGGTATTTCCTGAGTGCCATGAAGTCCATAGCCATGTAATTAAGACATGAGTAATTAAGGCCATGTCATTGTCTTTCAGGATAGGATATAGTCTAGCCAGCTGACAAATGGTAGAAAGCTTTAAGCACACATACTGTTTTCCTAAGCTTAGCATCAGAAGGTAGTCCAAGATCATCCCTAAACTGCAGTTTGTGTTGATTAAATATAGGTGTATAGGACAGTAAATGACACTGCCTCTTCAGAATGCTTTTTTTTTATTTAAAATTATTTCATCAAGGCTCACCCATCTCACCACCAGATGTTCCTGCTCCTTAGTCGTTCTGTCTATCCTCTGAGGTGAGACTTCTTTCACAGTGTCTCATATGAATCCAGGGTACATCTCTTATAGTCATAGTAAAAGAGCTGCTGGGCTGGCCCTATTAAAAAGGGTTCTAGCCAATGATTGAACAGATGAAAATATATTAGATATTTTATTACACCATAGCTTTTCTTCAATAACAAATCAGTCACATTAACGGGAAGTTTCAGTGTTATGAAACCCAGCTAGGTGATAGAAATTGCAAAGAATTGAATTGATATTTGGGGGAAAAAAAAACTTCCCTTAACTTGAAAAGTCTTCCTAATTATCAGTAAAGCTGAGCAAATACTACAAAGATGAAAAAAAATCAAATAGCAACCAGAAGTCATTTGTACACAAACTTTTCTATTGTTTTCAGAAGACCAGGTAGGTGCTTACATGACTAGTATGTAGGGTGCGGCTTTGATAGAACTTGGAGCAGTCACCTTCTGGATGTGTGGGGAGGAACAACCATGACTATATTCCACATGCCTTCTTTCTTTCCCTCACCCACCTGTGCTTTCAATGTGTGTGTGCTGCTGCATCTCTTTTCCCTTCTAATCCCTTCTTTCCACTCTGTGTAGGAAAGCAAATGAATGCTTCATTTGAGGTCAGGACCCTGGAAAGTTGTTGGGGATGCTGCTTTGTTGGAATTGCCATTGCGAGTTCACAAGTTGAACCTGTGCTCAGTGTAGGTTTACCTGTACAAAAACCCATGCTCTATCTAGTTGCTGGTCCCTGAGGAGGTTTTTCATTAGTTCAGGGCTCTAGAAGTGAATTTTCACTAGTGAAAAAGTGGCAAATAACTGTCAGGCTTTTTCACTTTCAACCCAGCAGCCAGGAAGTGAAGTCTGGTTTTGGGTGGTTTAAAATATAATTGTTGCCAATTTGGCACGTTCCATGGTGGTTGTCAGGAGTTTAGAAAGTGTCTAGTACAGGGTCTCCAAATCCAATTGGGCTCCCTTGGTAAGAAAACTGACCAGTCTGAAGAAAAGTTTGTGGACTAGTTCAGAAGTGTCAAAACAATTCCAAAAAACAAATGCATTCATAAAATGTTTGTTTATGGAAAATTCTCCAACAGGAGAGAGCAAAACTTGTTTAACAGATATTTCTTACTTTCTGTACATCGCCTGCTCTGCTGGTGGTGGACTCTAGGTGGTGGTGTTTCTCACGTTTGAATCCTCAAGAGCTCTTGTTAAAGTTTTATACTCCTGTTTTTCTTTCTCTGTGCTTTTGCTCCTGTGTTCCTAGTAAGGAAAAACAGCTTCTGAATGTAGTCCATTCTGTCTATGACCTGCTTTACTATGTTTTCTAAGAACAGAATTCTCTGGCTCTTTATTATGTTCTAATCACTTTGCTAATGACTGGGAAATGGCTAAATTCTCTAAAGAAACTTCAAAAACAGATTGCTCCAATAATACTAGAATTTCTGGATTTGTGAATTAATCAATCAGACTGGTACACACTGCCCCTTACACATGCATGGAGCCTCACTGATGTCACTCATATTCTATCTGAATGCAAAGGTGGATCCACTTGCAGGAAAGCTTTAGCAAGGCTTTTGACATGGTGTCCCACAATATACTTGCAAGCAAGCTAAGAAAGTACAGATTGGATAAACTGACTGCAAGGTGGATAGAAAACTGTCTGGATTGTCGGACTCAAAAGGTACTAAAGAATGACTCAATGTGTAGTTGGCAGCTGATATCAAGTGGAGTGCCCCAGGGGTTGGTCCTGGTGTGGGTTTTGTTCAAGATCTTCGTCAGTGACCTGGAAGATGGGATAGAGTGCACCCTCGGCAAGTTTGCAGGTGACACCAACCTTGGGGAGTAGTAGATATGCTGGAGGATAGGACTACGATTGAGAGCGCTTGAAAAATTGGAGGATTGGACCAAAAGAAATCTTGTAAAGTTCAGTAAGGACAGAACAATCCCATGACCTAGTAGAGGCTAGGTACTGACAGCAGCTGTAAAGAAAATAAGCTGAATATGAGCCAACAGTGTGCCCTTGTGGTGAAGCAGGCTAATGGCATACTGGCTGTATTGGTAGGAATGTTGCCAGCAGGTCAAGGGAAGTGATTCTCCTTCTTTGTTAGGCACTGGTGAGGTCACATTTGGAGTATAGTTTTGCCCCCCTGCAGAAAGGATGTAGATAAATTGGAGAGAGTTTAGCAGAGGGCAAAGAAAATGGTTAGGGGGCTGGGGCACATGACTTGGGAGGAGAGGCTGAGGAAAATGGGCTTATTTAGTCTGGAGAGGAGAAGACTGAGAGGGGATTTAATAGCAGCCTTCAAATACCTGAAGGGGAGTTTGAAAGAGGATGGAGCTAGACTGTTCTAAGTGGTGGCAAATGACAAAACAAGAAGCAGTGGTCTCAAGTTGCAGCAAGGGAAGTTAGGTTAGATATTAGGAAAAACTTTCTCACAAGGAGAGTAGTAAAGCACTGGAACAGGTTACCCAGAGTGGTGGTGGAAGCTCCATCTTTTGTCGTTTTTGCAGACTTGGCTAGACAAAGCCTTGGCTGGGATGATCTAGTTGGGACTGGTCCTGTTTTGAGCACAAGGTTAGAGTAGCTGACCTCCTGAGGTCCCTTCCAACCCTGATTTTCTGTGATTCTATGATTGCTTTTTTTAGCCTTTTTTCTCTAAATGGTTGGGGTAGACAAATTAATTGCAGCAGTATGTTTTTTATGGCTTTATTCCCAATTTCAGATCTTGGCTTAGTACACAAGTACTTTTTCAGCATTAATCATAGTGGGTAAACTGTTATATAGCATCAGAAACTCCAGAGAAACTTTAAAATACAACATTAGACTTAAAAGGATGTGAGGATGTCCCATGATACACCTTCCATCTCTGATAAATGATGGTAGAGAGGGGCTTTTTGTACTGATCTGCCGTGTTGGCAGCTGCAAGAGGTACTTTACAAATACATTTGTCAGTTTCAGATTGGAGAATGATGACTTATTTTGGGATGGAGGGAGCATCATGCTAGGTACTATATGAATATGAACCAAGTCTTAATTTCAGAAAACAAGAAATTCAGTATTGCTTAAGAGAAGAGTAAGGTTTCTTAGGAAAAAAGAATCCTTTCCAAAAACAATTATATAGTGCTTAAGAATGTGACTCCCATAAATCCATCTATTTAAAAAAATCTAAAAGAAAGTAGCATATTAAAATAAGTCATCCTCTATAGATTCATTAAAGTAAAATCTTCTATAGATTCATTAAAATCTTTTGTTCAGGGTTCACACTTCAGCAAGTTATAGTGCATAAGGTAGTAAATCATACTGAACATATTAATTATACAGCATATTTGGTGAGCAGGAGTTCCTTATAATTATTCAGCTATGACCATGGCAGAGGACTCAGAAAAAGCTTAGAGGCATATCATTTTATTTACTATGTGTGAACAAAAGGCTTATATTTGTTTCATTAGTTATACAAAAAGAGCAGTTTGTAAATTAATATTTTCTCATTCATTTTACAATAGTACAGAATGGTAACTACTGTGAGAATTATGCTTTAGTTATGTGTTAAGGCACATAACGCAGAAAAAGTATACAGGTTGAGTAATCATTTTATTTACTTAAATCTTTCAGTACTGTTGCTGAACTTTTTCTATCATGAAAACTATCATGGTTTGTTTAAAGTTTCAGCTCCTATAGCTGCAATATTTAGAAAGCATAGTGCTGTATGTTATGAGGTTTTACTGTGACCTCCCTCTGAGAGTTCTATCTACTTATGTTTTGTGACTTATTACATACCACAAAATCCTCAAAGAAAACTACTTCTCTGCCTTACTCATAATGCTTCAAGGAGTACTCACAAACAGGCCCATCAGGCCCCTAGATGAGAGACATGTTAAGAGTGCACCTAATAGTAATGTAATGCAAAATATATTTAATTCTGTTGCTCAGCTGAGAACTGCATGGAAAATGCTGCACTTTGCAAGAAAGCCAGTGGTCAGAATAGTCCATTTCTAGGTCCTCCTGTACTGTGGTAAGCAGCTGCTACAGAAATGAATTGGGACTTTGCACATTTACTGCAATTCAGCCTTTGAATATTGCCAGAAGGTTGGCAGCAGTGGTGCCTTATAGTTTGAAGAGTCTTGAACTGTTCCTTTGGAGCCAATACAGTGTCTCTGCAAAAGACACTGATCATTTTGAAATAGCTTCAGCTTTAGAATTCTGAATAGTCAAGCTGAGAGCTGACACTGGAACAAAAAGGGCATAGAATCTGAGAGAGAGCTGCACAATTTACAGAAAGTGATCAGCCAGTTCTCTCCCCTTCAGAAACTTTTAAATGATAGTTTTATTGTAGCCACACACACACCTGCTGGGTAGGATCATTGGTTTAGAAATTGCCATGTTGAATGCCCTCATGCATGACAAGTGGGTGTGCCCATTTGAAATCTCTGGGTATTAATTTCTGCAGTTAATCACACAAGCAAATGATTTAGTAAACAGTGCTTGATTTGGCAGAACACAATAGGCTTTTGGCTAAGAAACTACAACAAAAAAACTTTAAGCAGTTACCCAGTGCTGATTCCAAACAGTTATGTTGAAATGCACAAAGTTTTCAAGAACTCATTTAACCTTTCCATTGACATTTTCTTCCCTTAGAATAGTGCAGGAGAAAAGGAATTTGTTGTTTATTCTGGTTTCAGTTTCTATGAGTATTATGTGGGCAATAGGGCTCTGACCATTTTAGTTGCATGTGGTTAGAATTCCTGTAGATTTAAGAAAGAGTAAAGAGATGCAGCCGTTTAAATGTTTGTGTTTCTAAGCGGTAAGTGTAGTTCCTTTTTAATTCTGTATTGCAGTTGAATAATATGTAACATTGTCTTGTGTGTTATGATTACATATGAATTAACCTGTCTTAATACGTGCATGAAATGATTTGTGAAATGTTAGAATTGTAGAATTCTCTTTTGTGCATTTTGAAATAAGGGGTTACAAAGTTTGTCCTGTTTTGAATCAAAATTTTTAAATATTTTAAAATGGGGAAATGCAGGAAGATAAATAGTGTAGTGCACAAAATAGAGAACTCTTCCTATCCAAGTTCTGACCAGTGTGCCTCTTAGATGCTTGCTTTTTGAACCTTGAAGAGGCCACGTGTCCAAGAGGCGCTCTCTCTAACATTTTTTACATCTGATTTTGTTCATAAAAGCCCCACAGAGGTTTAATAGGATTAGAAATCAGTGTACACCTTCCATGTATATCTATAGAATGCTGCTAGCCACCT
>NW_017728948.1:44168943-44184859 GCF_001723895.1 Crocodylus porosus
TTTTTTTTTACCAGAACTAACTAATATGAAGCCAATGTTCCCAGCCTTGAATGTGAACAAAGAAAGTATTTTATGACTTTAAAATGGAGTTTTATATTATTGCATCAAGGCAGAAACTATTCTTAATCAACTGTGTATTGAAGTCGCATAGATTAGGTACAAAGTGGGGGTCAACAAAAGTCTACAAGGCTGGCAATCAAATAGGGAAGCTAGTCTTTCCATACTTGGTAATGGTATGTTTAGGTATTCAGGTTCTGCCTCAATGCACCTGTTATCTATCCCTTTACAGGTTTTGAAAGCTACAGATTTTTTAACCTTTGCTCATGACAGTTTGAATCACTAGAACATGCACTTCTAACTATGTTCAAATGAACTGTTCTACCCTTTTATCTCCTCTTCTCCTGCAGCTTTCCTCTAGCACAGGGGTTGGCAACATAAGGTCTGTGGGCCATATCTGGTCCATGGAGATATTGAATCCAGCCTGCAGAGCCAGGGAGCATTATCCATGCCCTACTGCACTAGGCAGATGTTGTGGGGGCAGGCGGCGGGGAGGTTGCACACAGGTGCTGCACCTCAGCCAGGCAATGTAGAGGAGGATAGGGTTTTCATGTTGACGTGGCCAGGAAGCAGTGATGGCAGAGGCAGGGCAGGTCAGGTCAGGAGTGTCAGCCTGCCTGGGACCCAAGCCAGATTGATCCAAGCCACAATTTCAAAACCCTACTGATCACTGCTCTAGCACATTTGTAAGAGAGTGAAATGTTTAGGTTCTTTCAGAAACCCTCCTCCCTATGTATGTTTGCTTTTCTTCAGGTAGCCATACTATACATCCAGTCCTGGCACAGTTGTATGTTTGTGGACACACTGTAAAGGACTGAACTGCCAGGTATCTTTTTGCTTAATGACAATGCGTTAAGGGGTTATTTGCTCTTTCTGCCCAGTAAACCAAATGGATGATGTAGCTGTGCAAACTCTTCACAAGTCATGGGGGAGTTAAACAGGTTCATTTTGGCTTCTCTGTTCCCAGCCAGATGCCCATGGGTAATTGGAGGGAAGATGGGTTAAACACGTTAAGTTCTATGTGAGAAGATTTTAGATTCTGCTAAAGGTCTAGCAGCAGTAAGAAGGATAGAAGAGGAGCTGCCATTTAGGAAGGTAAAACTAAATCCAGGGCACATTAGGGATGGCCAGCAGAATTATTTATCTTCCATAATTCCACCTTAAGTGGCATAACTGTCTTGTTGATTAGATAATATGCCATTTTAGTAGAAGTATAATATGATAGATTAACACCAAAGAGTTTTTGAAAGCTAAAAATGTTTGAAAAACACTTCAAATGAATTAAAAATAATCTGCTGTTGGGTTTATCATTGAAGGTGATCTTATGTACATGTTTTCTCAGAAAAGGGAAAAAGAAAAGTTAGGGTCCTAAAATTAAAAACAGGAAGATCTGCGTTTTTAGCTTTTTCCCTGGGTATGTTTACTATCAAGTGCAGAACAGAGAGAAGATGGTGTGCATGTATGCAGCCAGTTACCTTTTGTGTTTGACAGCCTGGCTTCTGCAAGCAGGCTACCTAAAACTGTCTTTATAAATAATGTGATGTCTTTACCAGGACAAAGGCAGACATTTTCCTGAATAAAATGCGTATGTGTATATACATAATGTATATCCAACTCCAGAAGACATTAATAAACTATTTAAAGGGGAAGTCTGTATTACCTCAGCATACATTTGTGTCTTAAAGCTAGTGACAGTTATAAGAAAATAAAATAACAGCTTATCTATGTTGTTTAAAGATGTTGCTATCTGCACAGTTTTTGCTTATGCACTAAAATAGTTGTGGCTTATTTTCATATGAATCTGTCTTTTTAGATTGGAACTCTCGTGTCTGTGTATGTGCAGGCATAACAACTTGAAAGGAACTGTTTTTCATAAAAATAGTCCTTTATATATCCCTAAATTGGTTACAGAAATATTTTTCCATAATCACTAGAACAGAAATTATATTATAAAATAACTCATATGCATAAGAACATTTAAATTTTTAAAAATTTCCAAAAATTTACATACTGGTATATGGACGTGTACAGTCATTAATGTGAATGTTAAAAATCCATTTCTCTCCTAATTGCCAGGCTACATCAAGTTCAGGTTGGTCTGAAGTTCCTAACGTATCACATGATGCCCCTGATTTCTAAATTTGAGTTACAATTACTAACGATGCCTTTGCCTGAAGATTTTCCTGTTTTCCTTTTAAAGTAATAACTAAAATAAAAAATTCCTTGTTTCTGCAAGAAGAAACTACAAAATCTGTTTTTTTCATTATACAGGAGACCCTCGCCATTTGCAAGGGATCCATTCTGGAGATCCCTGTGAACGGTGAAATCTGCGAATACTGACAGGGCTCCCTGTCAGACCCCACACTGACCCCCTGCTCCCCCACCGTGAGAGGCTAGAAGCGTGGGGCTCCCCCGCAGCGCCTGGGGACTAACTGCGGCTGCCTTTGGGGGAGAAGATGCTGCCGCTGGCTCCCTCCCCGTCCCTGGCGTTTGCTCTCCACCCACCCAGCTCTACCTTCCCCCTCCACATGCCCAGCTCTGCTCTCCACTCTGCTCTCCCTAGCTCTGCCCTCCCCAGCCCTCATAAGGCTCTGTGCCTGGCTTCACTGCAGAGGCAGGAGCTCGGTGCAGCGCCAGAGGGAGCCATGGCAGTGCTCACCCCGACCCAGCCAGTTGGTGTGGCGCACCATAAATATTCAAATCTGCAAGTAGCAAGGGTTTCCTGTATTACACTTTTAGTTGTAGCAGAGTTATATTTTGAACACACTTTTATCAGTCTTTTCCAGTTTTCTTGGGGACTAAGAGTCGATTCAATTACATCTCCAAAAACTTGCCTTTTGCCTAATTCATCTTGATGTGAAATTCACTATGGTCTCTTAGGGGAATATTGCAAATAATGTGGTAACTTTGTAATCATGTACAAAAAGATAGTTTGAAGATTTAAAGAGTGCCCCACCTCTGTCATGAAATACCTCTTTTCTTAGGCTCTGAGTTTAAGTGTAAGGTAACACTCGGAAGCATTGTGTGGTGGAACAGGTGGTATTTGGGCCAGCCCTTTTGTCTCTGACCCTTTGGGAGAAGAGACTGACAGGGACAAAAATTATAAAAGCAGAAGTCAACAGGGGAACAATTCACTTCTTATTTAATTGCCAAGTTCAGTGCGAGTGCCTTTCAATAAGCAAGAAAAGAGTAGCTGCTTAGAAACTGAGTGAATCAGTACAGTGGCTCAATTTAAAAGGCCAAAAACTTTTCCATTTAATTAACTTCTGAAGATGAGAATATTTGCATGTGTTCAGTTTAAAATGTGTGTTGCAATGCTAGCCAGTAATTTAAAAAATTGGCCTTTTAAGCTACTGTGCAGGATATTTATTTTTGTAAATGTCCCTTTCCTGGGACCTAAATGGAATAACATGCACAGATGTACTTGCCCTTGACTGGGTGGAGTAGGGCATGGTGGTCTGCTTCACTGTGTTAGGGCAGAACACTTCCTGCTTGTGCATCCAGAGTCAGACCTGGTTCTCATCTTGAGCTAGCCTGTATATCCATTCTGTGTGGTTGAGGCGAGAATCCTACTGAGATGGCTTTAGGTTCAAAACTTTGTAATTGTGGGAGACTTGGCACATAAGTGTGGTTGTGTAAGATAGTTATGAATCATTGATCATTGGGTGGTTGAATTTAGGTCTATGGATATGTATTGACAGAAAAAAATAAAACAGATGCTATAGCAGAATTTTAAAAAGCATACATATATGAATTATGAAGAATAAACCATTTTGTTTATCATTACCCTGAAAATAATGCATGAGAACGTAAAAAGAATTATTCTTTATCTTTTCTGCATGTGATGGATTTAATTTTGGTGTCTACAACAGTAGCGGGTTTTTTAAGCAGACTATTTGCATGCTTGACTTACTGCAAAGTGTACTTTATGCACAATGAAAAGTGAAAAATTTGATGGTAAGGTGGTGGCATATGACTGAAGAACTTGAAGCTAGAGCAAACATCTCTTGAATGTTGTTGTGTTTCCATTAGTTGTGAGGATTCATGACTGCATTTCTTAATATTTACTTAAGGAAATAGTAATCGTCACGTTTTGCGAACTATGTTGGGGCTGGGTTTGTGCACTTATGGGTGTATATTTTCTAAGTCAAACCTAGCATAGAGGGTTTTTTATATATGCCACATTTGACTTTTTAAAATGTCTCCGACATTTAAAGTGTACCTGTTTTTTCCATAGCTTGTACTTCATTAGGTTATTCAGAAATTCCTTTTTTTTCCTTCTTAAAGCGTTGGTTAGCAGGCCATGGAATAAGTATGTGGTTCAGTGTCTGTATCAGTTTTAAGAAAATTATGGGCCAGACCGAGGCCCACACTAGTCTTTTTGGGTGTTTTTACATGTGCTCTGGAAGTTGGGGGGCACTTTATTTAGAGCGACTGTCTCACTCTAATTAAAGCACCCACTGCATCTTGTGTATCGGCGGGCACTTTAACTACAGCTCATTGAAGAAGCTTTAGTTAAAGTGCTCCTGCTGCCATTTTGAAGCACGTTGATGCTGATGCAAAGGCTGCTGGAGTGCACTAATTAGCTCGCTCCAGCAGACTCAATTAATTGCGTTTGCTCTGACGCACTGTAATTACAGTCTGTCAGAGCTGCCTCCTTGCACATCTACAGGCAACCTTTGTGGCAATCCCGTAGTGTGAAACATTTGTAAAGATAGTCTAAGCTGGCAATCTGGGAAATGCTAGCTGGTTTGGCAAGTTTCATATATTTTCTTTGAAATAGGGAGCATTTTGGAGATGGGAGGTGATACAGAACTCTTTAGTTCACATAGCTGCTTCTGTTGAGCTGTTACAAGGCAATGCTAGTTATAGAGATCCTCAGATTAGGAGGACATCAAAGTGTGAAGCTTTGGGTCACCTCTTTCTCTTCCAAGTTCTAAACTGAGCAGCACTTAACTAGCTTTGTGAACAGGCTAACAACTATACTTAAATATGATCTGCTATGTCTTCATCTTCTCTAGCAGGTCCCTCTTGGAAGCATACATCTTCTCTGAGGCCTTTGTTATTGTCATGTCAGCTTTCTAGTAAGCAGCTGTCCACATCACAGGAGCATCCATCACCATTGATATCCTTCTGTTGCAGCCAACAGTCATGGTCTGATTCCTCATCACTGAGCAATCGTAACCAGACAAGTGATTCCCCTAAAGCAGACTTGACACATCTGATAAACGGAATATAGGAGATTCTGGCAAACTACTGCTCATGCTTTGTCTGTTCTTCAGTAAATTAAGTTATTTCAGTCTGGTGCTTGTTAAGCAATAAGTTGACTGCAAAGTGGGGCAGGAAGAGACAGAAGTGTCCTAAGCCCACACTTAAAATGAAAGAGACGAAGTATGTTCTGTATCATTATAATCTGGAATCAACACCAGCCAGTCTACAGTATACTGTCTGCATGTGTTCCTATATCTTGTTTTCATAGATGGAAGGATATGGAAATTATAGGGCTGTTAGTCTTACCTTGGTCCTGGGTAAGCTGTTTGAGAAAATTATCCAGGTCTGTGAGGGGCAAGCAGGGGAGTGTATGCTTAGAGGCAACCAACTTGGGTTCATTAGAGGCAGGTCCTGTCAGACCAACCTGGTGGCCTTCTATGACTAGGTCACAAAATCCTTGGACGCAGGTGTCGTGGTGGACGTAGTCTTTCTGGACTTTTGGAAGGCTTTTGACACTGTCTCTTACCCCATTCTCGTTAAAAAATTAGGAGATTGTGATGTTGATGCCTACATAGTCAGATGGGCCACTGATTGGCTGGAGGGCTGCACCCAGAAAGTGGAGGTGGATAGGTCATTTTTGACCTGGAGGGATTGTGGGCATTGGGGTCCCCCGGAGCTCAGTCCTCAGGTCCACATTGTTCAACATCTTCATCAGCAACTCGGACAAGGGGGTGAAAAGCACCGTGTTCAAATTTGCAGATGACGCCAAGATGTGGGGAGAAGTCAGCACGCTAGAAGGGAGGGACAGTCTGCAACTGGATCTGGACAGGTTACGGGGGTAGGCAGATAAGAATAAGATGGGATTCAATACTGACAAGTGCAGGTTACTGCACCTGGAGAGAGAGAACCAGCAGCGTACCTACAGGCTGAGGAACTCGCTTCTCATCAGCACAGAGGCAGAAAAGGATCTTGGAGTCATTATAGACACCAAGATGAGCATGTGGGGATGCAGTCAGGAAGGCTAACCGCAACTTGTCATGCATCCACAGATGCATCATGAGCAGGTCCAAGGAGGTGATCCTCCCCCTCTGTGCGACATTGGTCAGGCCGCAGTTGGACTACTGTGTCCAGTTCTGGGCGCTGCACTTCAAGAGGGATGGGGACAACATGGGGAGGGTCCAGAGGAGAGCCACTCGCATGATCAGGGGACAGCAGGGCAGGCCGTACAAGGGGAGGCTACGAGACCTGAATCTGTTCAGCCTCCACAAGAGAAGGCTGAGAGGGGATCTGGTAGCCGCCTATAAACGTGCCAAGGGGACCAGCAGGCAATGGGAGAGTCCCTGTTTCCCTGAGCACTACTAGGGGTAACAAGGAATAACAGCCATAAGTTGATGGAGAGTAGATTCAGGCTAGATATCAGGAAGCACTACTTCACAGTCAGTGCGGCTAGGATCTGGAACCAACTTCCAAGGGAAGTGGTGCTCGCTGAAGTGGTGCTCACTCCTACCCTGGGGGTCTTTAAAAGAAGGCTAGATAGACACCTTGCTGGGGTCGTTTGACCCCGGCATTCTTTCCTGCCCATGGCAGGGGGTCGGACTTGATGATCTGCTCAGGTCCCTTCTGATCCTACCAACTATGAAACTATGAAAAGTAATGAACAGCTAACATCTAAAATGTCTGGTACATTAACTGTTTTTTCTAATTGCATGAACACTGACTGAGTATAGATTAAAATGTCCAAAAGAATAGTAATACTCTTGTAGCATGCAATGTGGGCATGAGTCTCTGAGCCTTCAGGGAGTTGTAGTGAGGTTGGTGGGTCTTCATGTGTGTATAGCGATGAGACTGCCCTGAGCTTAATGAAGGATCAGGACCAGAGTATGAACACAGCACTCAAACTATGGGATAAAATAGCCTGTAACAAGTACACGGGTACTCAGCAGTGTTTCTCGAAGATAAGCAGGCAATATTGAGGAACAATGAAATATGCTCAGTAATTTTTTATCTGAAACTAAGATTTCATAAGTAGTGGATTACACTCTAGTGGGAATTTTTATACCTGAAAGTGTTTGAATATTTCTTCCTGTCGGGTCTATAGGTTTGTATAAATATCTGCTTTCAGTTTCAGTTTTGCAGAGTAGCATAATATTGCTGGGGAGGGGTAGAGACCAAACATTGGATACATTCACAAAATTTTCATAAAGCATCTTATAATGTAGCATGTAAAAGCTGTTATTAAAACCTTCTTGCCAAGATTTAAACCTAACACTTTGAAGTCGTTAGTCTTACACAGGAGGTTCCATCTTTAACTAGAGAGGCTATTGTACTTCCATAATAAGACTATGTACAGCAGCACCTCCAGAACTGAAAACCTGCTCTTTTTGCTCCAGCAGTGTATCGTCTGTCACTTGAGCTGGATCAAGATAAGGTAGTTTTCAGCTATAGCAGTAGCCTGTGATCCTTCCAAGTCATAAAAAGCTAATAGATAGCATCATGTATGTCCACACAAGCGCGTGCACACATCCCCTGAGTTAGATCCACAGAGATGCTTAGCACCTGTAACTCCTGATGAGTATGAGTCATGGCTGCCCGGTCTTGCTTCCATAAAAAAATAAATAAATAAAACCATCTATTGATACCAATGGCAAGTATCATTAACTTTACATGGGATAGCATTGAAGACTGCATGAGAAAGGTACAGTGGAAGGAAAAATAAATATGGGTTAAAAGTGTAGATAAGTTAATTTAATATTTCATACCACTAATATCTAATGAGATGTTTTGGGTTTTTTTTCAAAGCTCCAAGGGCTGATATGACATCAGAATATTTATGACAGGTCTTAGTCAAGCCTAAGAAGTTATTTTCATCATACAGAAAAAGGAAATGTACTAGCCATGGCTGCTTTTAATTGATATAATAAGAGAGAGTTGTCTGTGTTAGTCTTAAGTGAATCAGAAAGCAGGGCAGAGTGGCACTTTTAAGAGTCATTCAGAAAGACATAAGCTGTCATAGGCCATAGCCTGCTTCATCAGCTTCTACTTCATAACTATGCATCTGATGAAGTAGGCTGTAGCTTATGAAAGCGTACATGTTTCTGAACAAGTCGGTGTTCAAGGTGCCACCCCGCGCTGCTTTTGCCTAACTGATGTAATGTTAAGGGGAGAGAAAACAAATCTAACCCAGTTCATGTATACAAGCCTGCTCTGCCCTGGCTCAGATTGCTGCTGTCCTGGGCGTACATGTAGATACTGCTCCTGGTAGCAGGCTACTCCAGCTCAAAGTACTCCAGAGGTTATTCCTTTGCTCTAATTGCGTGCATAGATGCACCCACCAACTACTCAGAAGGTACCAATATGAGCACAATGCAAGTGCTTATCTAATTAAGCATGAAATGGCCAGTTCTAGGTTTCCAGTACAGTCTTTGTTTGGAAAATATAGCTCTGTCCTGAGAACATTTGAAACTACTAAATATCCTGGGAGAAATTTTCATAAGGGCCTTATTAGACCTCCTTTTCCTACAGATGCCCAACATCTTGTGTGTAGTTGAGCATAAATCTGTGTCTGTATGTGTGTCTGTATGAGTAATAGCAGCTGATCTCTGGAAATATGACTGTTTGATTTAAATGTAAAATTTAATTGGGTTGTGTTTACCTCTCTTTATCTGTATCTTTTCAAGATTACACTGAACTGGGAGATCTACCTCCCAGATCCCCATTAGAACCTGTTTGTGAAGATGGCCCTTTTGGGCCAGTGAAAGAAGAGAGGAAACGAACACCTCAGGAGCTGCGAGAATTGTGGCAAAAAGCTGTTCTTCAACAGATTCTGCTCCTCAGAATGGAAAAGGAAAATCAAAAGTTGCAAGGTCAGCAAAGTTTGTGATTAAATACTGGAAGCAACAAGCCCTATGTTCTTGGTTTGCATTTAAGCCCCTGCAATAGGATCAGTCTTTAATAAAACGTTGTAGAAGTGATAAGGACAAGTAAATCTAGCTGTATCTCTTCCAGTTACCTTGTGTGGAGTAGGAGTCATCTTGTTTATTCATTACCTTTTACTTGCAGTTTATTTCTTTTATGCAAGACCCAAAACCTAGAGTTTCTTCTATGCATTTCAAAGAAGCAGAAACCTGTATACCTTGGAATTCTGGGAGGAGGGTCCTTTCATACAGGCAGATGAATTTCAAGAAGACTCTGAGTTATTTTACTAAAGAACCAGCCTCAGAGGCAGTGTTTGAAGAAACAGATGAGGACATTCTTTAACGTGTTATGCTTTATAATTAGCCATTTATTTTAATGGTTTCATTTTGAGATGTAATGCTAAACATTTTAATATGGTATAAAGTTTCAGGAGACAGGATACATTCTGTTTAGCTACTACTAAATGAAGTGGTAAAGTATTAAAATTAGATGTTTCGTATTATATTTCAATATTTACCTTTATCAGTTTATTATTAGAAATTTGCACAGGTTACTAAAGGTGTGTCTTTTTATCAGTTTTTGCAAATCGGTGTCACTGACTAATCCGAATTCTGTACACTGAGCAATCAGACAAAATTATCCCTCCATAAGTTTGGATACAAGAAAATATTGTTAATTGTTAATCCCACAGTGAGTTTTCCCATTAACTCTAATGCAAGCTGTAACTCAGGTGGTTATTTTAAAGCTGGCTTCATATAAGAAGACTCTCTTCTTTTAGGTTTTTATGTTTACACCTAAAAGAAATAAGAACGAGCCAAGCCCCACTGAGTGGAGTTGTATTCGTTTAGAATTACATAGTCACTCCTTATAATAGAGCTATAACATGTGCATTAGTGCTGCTATTGATTTTAATCAGTGTTTTAAGCTTTCAGTAATTTGTGAAAAAATAAAAATAGTTACACCAGGATAGAAGTTACGGAGTGTCTTGCCAAGTATGGAACTCATACATTAATAGATGTTACCATTCCTTTTATAAAAGATATAATACTTTCTCAGTGCATGTATAATATCTGGTTCGGATTTTGCTACAGTGGTTTACCTTGCTTCTAATAAATTACGTACAGTGTGTCTGTTGAACGTACTAGTACTGAACACTGACCTAAAGGAAACCGTTCCAAGCTAACGTAGCAACTGAATGTATTTCCCTTTTTGTGTTCTGTTCCCTCTGCTGTTAATGAGATATGGGCATTGTTGCAGGGCTCTCAGGTATCCTGCGACTGAGACTAGAAATAGCTCGGGAGAGACCCCTAGGGGCGGAAAAGGGGAAGCACAACTGCCAGTTACTAGGATTGTGCAGGTGCCAGTTGCCCTAGCAACCAGGGAAGCCGGGAGCCAGGAAGGGGCGGAGCTTAGCCCTTGTTAAGCCCAGGTAGGCGGCCAGGAGTTCAGTTCCCCTCTGGCGACCGCAAGAGCAGGAGATCTGCAGGTGAGCTGAGCAGCCCGGGTCGAGGTGCAGCCTGACTGCTCTGACCAGCCGCAATGATGCAGGGGAAAAGGAAACTCGGACGGAGGTAAGGCAGAGCCTCCATAGAGTGGAGCTGGGTCTATGAGCTTGGGGCTTATGATTACGTTACGAGTCGGTAGGCTTCTGGTTCTGTTGTAGCCGCTTGGCTCCTGATTTTTGTTGCTGTTATACTGGAGGACCGGGTGAGGCTGTAGGGGTGCGAGGAGGCCTCACGGGGCTCCCCAATAGCTGAGGAGTTCCCAATGCCCAGTGGGGGCACAGTGAGCAGTGAACAGCGTTTCGAGTACCGGAGAGGCGCTCGGTGTGTGGGGCTTGTAGCCCCAGCCGCGAAGGGACGCTCAGGCCCTATAGGGGCAAGAAGCACGAGAGGCGCGGCATAAACCCCAGAGGGGGCAACCAGCCCGAGAGGGGCGGCTTAGTCCCCCAGAGGGGGCAATGGGCGCGAGAGGCACGGGAAAAAGGCCCTGAAGGAGGCAACGAGCGCGGGAAGCACGCGACAAGCCCAGACGAGGGGCAGTAAAAAGCCCGAGAGTGAGAAGGGCGCTGAAGACCCGAAAGACAAAAGAAGGGGCCAGGACCCGATACTATGTCCCGGGGGAGGATCATTCTGGCAACAACTGCAAGGCTTGGGCTGTGGTGCAGGGGAAGGAGGGAGCCGCAGACAGCACCCCCGACCATCAGGGCACACATAAATGGGCAGCCTCCTGCCAGGTTTCATCATTCTTCACTTATGAACGAGATCAAGACGTGGCAGGCGAGAATAGGTGGGTGGTGGGCCCATTGCAGAAATCCGGAGCTGCACGTGCAGAGAAACTCCAAAAGTGAGACTCCTGTCACAGGCATATTTGCAGAGATTCAGAAAGACTGTGTGTGTTTTATCCTTAGCGTAAACTTTCATCTCTGTTAGTCCCATTGAATACACTGCTCTTACTCAATGACACATTCTCAAAATTTGAGGGAGGATCACTAAACTACAGAAATTAGAGAGGGAGATGCCAAAGATATTGGGGTTTTGGGAAGCCTTGTGTTTAGCCATATTCAAAGTAAGCAAAGCTGAAGAGAGGGAACAAAAGGGAAAAGAAGTTAAGGATTTAAGAATATCTTTTATTAATTTGCATTCAAGCATAACAAAACCAAAGTTGTGGTGCATATTTTTAATCTTTTTATGTAGTTTCACACTCTCAATGCTTTCATCAGAAGCCTATCAGTAGCATATGTACTACTAATTTTCTGGTTGTAAGTCCTTTCCTGAGACAGTGTTATACAAGAACAGTCATAGGAATGAAATGTTGCTAGTATAATAATTTATAGTATATGAATTAATAACTATAATATATTAGAATATATGAATAAGTAGTGTATCAAATTTTATAGTTGAAGTCACCAAAGGTTTGGTTAACTCATTTGGAGCCAGATCTATGAAAGTATTTAGATACTAAAAGGTCTAGCATGATCTTTAACAAAAATGGTTATATGCATTAGACACCTATCTTCCATTGTCCTTTATGTGAATTAGGTGTCTAATTTCATCAAACACTTTTGCAAATATCACTGAGTGTCTATTTAGAAAAAATCAGCAACATTTAAAGGCTCTGTCTTCATTTATTTTCCAGAACTGTTATATCAAAATGAATTTAGGAACATGGTGGGGTTTTTTTAAATTATTTTCAATGATTAAGGAGATGTTACTTGATAAATTACTATCATTCTATGCTCTAAGAAACTGAAAGGCCCTGCATGCATTTATAAAAACTTAACTTTCACAGTTGATCCCACCGAGTAATTATTTGTATATATAACTACTTGCAAGAATTGAGACCTGAATTGTTTTATGACCTCAAGGTAAAAAATTTCTAAATAGATCCCATTATTTTTCTAAGTTTTCAATCTACCAAAGCATTTTGAAATATTGGAAAAGGTACAGCTTAAATTGTATGATCCTCAAATATTAATGCTTTAAAACCCTCTATAGCAACTGTTGCCTGACAGACTATGCCAGGACCTGTACTGACTCGTGACTCAGGCTTTTGCACAAAATAGCTTATGAATGTAACAAGATCCACCACTACGGGCAGCAGTGACACCTCCTTGAGCCACAGGGCAGCCCTGGAAAGGGCTCTGAGCAGCTGCAGCCAGAAAGGCCCCAAAAGCAGCGAGCTCATCTGGTGCTACTCATCATGGGCAGGGTCACCTCTCTCTGTCTTCCCTTTCCCCTGCTCCCTCTCTCCCCACTGCAACCATTCTGTACCTCCAGCATGGCTCCACACCGTACACCAGCTTCCAGCCCATGCACTAGAAGCAGCACCAGATGGGAATTCTCCTGCATCAGCGCATCAGCTGTGGTCCCAGCCAGTCACCTCTATCCCTGGCAGGAACCTGTAGTCAGCGTCCACAGCTGACGCCAGTGTACATCCCACGCTGCTTCCAGCGTACAGGGCAGGAGCTGGTGTATGCTGTGGATGGGGCGAGATGTGCCTGCCTGCCCAGCACAGTGCAGAAGCTGGAACCACTGGCTCCCTATGTGCCAGATCCCGTGACTTCGTGGCCACCATCCATGGGCCAGATGCACCGAGTTGGTGGGACGGATATGGCCCAAGGGCTGTATTTTGCCCGCCTCTGCTTTAACCTTTCACCAGGTTCTACTCAGTTCTGTTGGTCTCTTCCAGCTTGGGCCCTCCTGGGCTGACTCTCAGTTCCCCCACCCTCCTTGTATTGTTTCTCCAGATCAGCTCAGGGAGCTCCTTCCGCTAGTGCTGCTAGGATCAGTCTCCAGCTCTCTGCACTGCTTCCCTTTGCTTCCAGCAGTGAGCTACTGCCATGGTCCGTCAGTTGACCTCTAGTGCAGGGTTTATATCCCACAGCCTGCTTCCTTTGGCATCTCAGATGCTTTTCTTAAAAGTGTGGTCCTCAGTTTTTCACTCTCAGTAACAGAACAGGGTCCCCTGTTATAATAATCAGGAACTTCGTAAATTAAAGATTTTTTTTTTTTTTTTTTTAAATATTGTCCTCCATGTACTAATTTCATGGAAATATTACATTTGTCAAATGGGAGAAAGGAAAAGCCAATAAGGAAAAAAAGACTTTTGAATTTGGATAAATAGGTTTGAAACAATGATGAGTTTAAACTATAAAAAAATCCAATTGTCCTTTTAGTGTTTTTTGATGAAGTATTATAGTATTAAATCATCAGTGACAGTTGTCTTGTGTATGGCAATAATACTCAGAATGACAGTTCACTGGTAATGCATTACAGTAACGCATCATCACAGCAACAAGGTAATGTACATATCACACTTCATTAAAATGATGGCTGCTTTATGATGCATTGCTTTTTAAGCATGGTCCAACTCAAAAATGCTGCTTGAGATTTAATAAGAGTTATTTTTTTTAACACTTAAAATTTATCCCTACTCTTTCATTTCCTGTTGCCTTGTAACTCCTGGGTCCCCTTTGAGTATCCATATGTTGTCATCTACTTTCTCATCTGATGGGTCTTTGACCCTTCCATTCCTGGACTACTTTGGACTTGATAGTTTACTTCACTGCTCCTATTTGTTCTCCTTCCACACTCCTTATTAATGCTTCAGATATCAGCTGAAAAAATCTTCTGCTCTTTCTTCTGCTGTATAGGAGCTGTACTAATTGGCTGTACTAATTCTTTCACTTTTTTATGATACAGCTTGTATCTTTCACTAACCCCATTGACAAAGATGGCTCTTGAATTATTTATTTCTTGCAAACAGGCAAATAAATCTGCCTCCTGCCTTTTAGGAAATGCTGCCTATTTCATTAATTGCCTTCACCAGTGTTGTAAAGGTCTTTATATAAAATGTTAAACAGAGTCAGTGCAGTTCCTTTCAATAGAAGTGTACAGCTAAAACAGTTTAAATGTCTAATATTATGTTAAAAATTCCAAGCTTCTAGTAATTTTAAACATGGCCTGAGTAAATAAACTGGTTTTTATAATAATCTATAGCATTAACTGCTGTATTGCTAATACTGTTTTCTAGCCTCTGAGAACAATTTGCAAAACAAACGTCTGAAACTTGATTATGAAGAAATCACTCCATGCTTGAAAGATGTGACCTCAGTTTGGGAAAAAATGTTGAGTACTCCGGGAAGGTCAAAGATTAAATTTGACATGGAAAAAATACATTCTGCTGTTGGGCAAGGTAAGCACAGGTTATTATTTTAAGATACTGAAGCACACATACAATTTAACATTAGGAAAAAAACTAAGGTGACTTCTCTGTCAGTTCTAGTTCTCTAATTACATTATTAATAGACATGCTTGCCACACTCCTAAATAAACAAATGAAGGGTTCAGCAGTAAAATATTTTAGTTCATTTTCCCCACAATTATGCTTCTGCAACTTCTATTGAGTTGGAACAATGAAGTCAAAGGTAAAGTGTTTGTTTGTTGTTCATTATGCAATGAGAAGAGAGATTGGAACATCACAGTTTAGTAGAGGCAGCTATTTTTTATCAGTTACTGTTATAACCTGGATTTAAAAGAAACATGGATCTCTCCCAAAAGCGTATCTCTGTGAGCATTAGATGAAGCTCTACACGGTTATGTGTTCCAACTCTGGGCATACATGGATAAAATAGTATTTGAATATCTGTTTATAGATACAGAAGTAAAACAAGGAGAAATGTCTAGGTCTGACTATACTCAAAAGTACCAGAATTTTATAATATAGTTGATTTTCTGACTACTACTATTAAGAACATTTAAATAGGAAATAGCCCTAAATATATTTTACAATGTTTTAAGAAATTGGGCATTCTCCCTTACCTTTATTATTTGTACTTAATTAGCATATAGAGTTATTTAGGTGCATTAAAGTAGTGCATAGAGGCTTCTGCTCTGTTATGCTAAGTTCAGTACATACATGTAAGGAAGGAAACTATCTCAAAGATTTTCCAACCTAAGTACCATACAAAGCTGTCTTATGGGTGAGATTACTAGCCAGTGATCACTAGTAGCAGGTATTTAAATGTTTTGTAAATAAGTGATTGAGCCTGCATGTTGTTTATTCTTACTGCCCAAATTGTACCCGACCAGTTTCATAGATTCATAGATGCTAGGGTCGGAAGGGACCTCAATAGATCATCGAGTCCGACCCCCTACATAAGCAGGAAAGAGTGCTGGGCCTACATTACCCCAGCTAGATACACATCCAACCTTCTCTTGAATACCCCCAG
>NW_017728948.1:44185439-44187721 GCF_001723895.1 Crocodylus porosus
CCATAGCTTAGTGTCATCTGCAAACTTGGACAGAGTACATTTCACCCCCTCGTCCAAGTCGCTGATGAAGACATTAAAGAGTATCGGTCCAAGCAAGTTGATTATATCTATATAGCAGTAGCACACATCTCAAAGGTTTCTAACTTAATTCCTGAAGAAAGTTCATTGTCATCAATTTTTATTTCTGTCAGAAGATAAATAAGTTTAGTCGGCCAGTACTTGAGGAAGGGAGAAACTTTGCTTCTGTTGACTGACCAACATTTTTTGAGGTTTCTGGTCTACTTTGAAACCGAGAAATGCAACTTTAAAGCTTTGGAATGATACTTAATTTTAATAAATTACTAATTATACTTGTATGCAAGTTACAAGCTGTAGAGGGAACACTGTCTAGTTCTTGCTGTTTTAGAGCATCTCTCTCAGAAACCTGCTGTTGGTAAACCAGTGTCCTTAGAGTGAAGTACTGTGGTATTTCATTTAATATGTACTGACATAAGACATTCCCTTAAAATAATCTGAGACTTGCAGCTTGGAAAGAAATGCTACAAAATAAATAAACCAACAGAAGAAAAATCTAGGGATAATCACGAGATGACTATTTTGAGGTGAATAGTGTATTATGTCATTTGCAGTAAGTATACCTCTAAAGTGTCATCTACAATCTAACATACAAAGAGTCTTATTTGCATACTTAAATTTTTTTATCTGTCTCAACCAGTTAACGTAACAGTCTGAGTTTTAATTTATTTATAATACCTATAAGTGAAATACCTTTAATTTAGGTATTGCTGGACTAAACATTGTTTTTATGTGGATGATGCCATATGCACAGATGAATATGACAGGAGAACATTTGCCTTAAGGGGTTGAATACAGCTATGCCAGTGCAGCAACAGAAGTACACCATTGGCCAAATTCTGTGCATTCGACCTCACTGAAGCTAATGGAATGTCAAGAATGTGACTGAGGACAGTGTCTGGCTCCATCAATGTACCCAAAAGCCCATTTTCTTCATTTTAATATGTTTTTATTTAGTAACCAAATTCAAACTGCCTAAAGTAGTTTGCAAAAATATTCCCCAAGTGAATTGTGCTGTGGTTTTGCCTCAAATATCTTTTTAACTGCTCATACATTCCTCCCAGAGTTTCAGGGTAAAACAATGTTCTGTAGATAATGATGGTCTATTAAAAATAAGTTTTAGAATAAGTGGATAGATTTCTCTGTTTGTACAAGAAAGAACATTAAAATTGTGCTGATATATATTTTAGCCTTCTGGAAGAGTAGAATTTATTAAACTCAGTGAGTTTTGACCTCCCTTATTGCAGTCTTTTCATATATTAAATATTTATTAAAAGAAACAGGAACAGGGACCATAGATCACCTAAAATTATCACTTTTTGATTCCAGAACATTTAGGAACAGATTGCAATACCCTTTTTTCTCAGTGAAGAGTGTTAACCTTCCATAAGGCATTCCATTATCACAGTGGTAAAAAGTATGTTAATGTGGCATGAGATTATTTCTGTCCTTTAACCAGTAACATATCAATATAAAATTTGTCATTAATGGTAGCTGCAGGGACTGGATTCAGGAGATTGCCATAATCACAAGATTACAAACACAGGCTCCCTATATTTTGCTCTCCTCCTGGCCCATACTATTATAGTCTGCCCCGGTCAGTGGCCCCATTTCAGTAGGTCTGTTCTAGTCACCTAGCCTACTGTCTGCCCGGGTGATTCAGACAGTCACCTGGAAGTGAAAGATATGCATTCAAATACCCTCTGGCTGAGGATGGCCTAACACCCATGTTTTCAGCTTCTCATATGTGAATAGCACCATATCTTCTTCAAATCATTAAACAGTTATTCTTAGAAATACAGTGAGGCCTTGTGAATCACAAGTTGATGGATTCACACCAAACAGGGAGTATTAGTCAGGCCCTAGGCCCTAAGCTGCTTATGGGGACCAGAGCTAAGATACATTGCAGTGCTTCATACCTTCTGTATGCCTTTGGGTTCTCTGAATTACACTTCAGAGGTGCTTACAACTCCTCGTTCTCTGGGCAGAGTGCCCAAATAACTAAACCTGAATCACTCTTAAATGATGCCCACACGGTCAAATGGGTCGCCAACTGGTTGGAGGGCTGCACCCAGAGGGTGGTAGTGGATGGGTTCTTCTTGACCTGGAAGGACGTGGGTGCACTAGAAGGGTGCAATAGGCTATGAGCTGACCTTGACAGGTTGCAACGGTGGGCGGATGAGAATAGGATGGGGTTTAACACTGAT
>NW_017728948.1:44188513-44198670 GCF_001723895.1 Crocodylus porosus
ACCTTCCCATTTAACTCTATAGGGTTCCTAAGTGCTCATGCTGGTCAAATGTAAGTGTTTCAGTGCCAGAGTATAGGTACTGAATAAACCAGTAGGATTTTTACACCTTTTGTTTTGCCTGGCACATCAAGCTAGTCTCTTTCGTATCTTGGTTGGCCTATGGCATTTTTGTGGCTTTTCACTGGACGTACAACTCAAAAGGTCGTGGATGACATCTGGTAAATAGATCTCCAAAGCTTTGATTCTGCTAATACTGTTAACTTGATATGTAGTGTCATCCTTAGTTTTAGATTTATTACTTTGGCTTACTCTTTTTCTACCCAACCCTCTTCCACTGTCTTTCAGGAGTACCACGTCATCACCGGGGTGAGATTTGGAAGTTTTTGGCAGAGCAATACCATCTTAAACATCAGTTTGCAAGTAAACAGCCGCCAAAGGACGTGCCCTATAAAGAACTCTTAAAGCAATTAACTTCTCAGCAACATGCAATTCTCATTGACCTAGGTAAGTCTACAGCAGTGTTATGAAAACAGAACTAGAATTTCACAGTCTCTGGAGAAGTTGTATTGTTAGTAAGAAAATATCTAATGAAAACATCATCATCTTGGTTAATGAAAGCTACCACTGAAAATGGACTTTTATTGAATATGTTTTAGAATAGTTATTTAACACCATTAAGAACCAGTTCAAATGCAGAAATGCTCTATAACTTCCTGCCTGTGGCTCATGCAATAACTGCACTTGGTAGATGTAATTTTATTGGAGCTTTAAATCAAATATTGAGTGAATTCCTAAAGGCAGTGGAATGGAAATGGCTAGGAAAACAAGGTTACACTTAAAAAGCCAACACTTTTCTTAATAACTGATAGTGCTCATTTATATTAATTTGTATAACAGGACTCCTAAACACTATATTAATTTTAAAAATTAATTTATCTGGCTTTACTTTTGAAACACTAAATGCGTAGTTAGGAGCGCACCTGTGTAACCTAGCTTTCAAAGATGCTGACCACCCACCATCTTTGGTTTCCCCGGGAAATTCTAAATGTTCAGCACTTTAATCAGTGCAGCCACTTTGTAGAAAATTTGTGAAGGTTAGGCATGTGATTTTTCTATTTTAAAAAAAAAAAAAAAAAGTTTCCATTTTTCTAAATTGGTTAAAGGATTGCATGGTTGCTAATATCATAATGAAACAGAAGGCATTAAGATTAAATTTGTGGAAATTGTTTTAGTGTAGAAAAGGTAAAAAGGAGTAAACAGGCAACTTTCTGCTTTCTTCTCTCTCTCTGATTTTGCAAAAATATATCAGTTCTTCCCACAGCACAACAAGACATGACCGAGATCAAAAGATTTCATGAATCCAGAAAAACCTTCATGAGTTCTTTTAAAATGTGGATCTCAGTAGCCAGTTTATTTCTGATCAGAAAGACTTGATCCCATTAGTGCTGTGACCAGTAGAAATGCTCTCCCCTACTAGGCATATTTGCAGTGGTCACCCCATTTTATTCCACAAACCCTGTTAGGCTACTTTCTTCCTCAGCCCCATCCATGCTGGTGTTGCACAGTGTATAACTTCTACCCATTTAAGAATGCATTGCCAATCCCAAATATTGGTTTCCCTTGACTATGGCATTACCCTCCATGTTCCCAGTTACAGGTTTTCTCTAATTCTCTGCACTGGAACACGGATATCCTGGGGCATCTGTTACAACTTGTTCTAGTGCAATTAAAACTTTTCTTGCATAGTAATAATGGCTCAAACACTAACACCTAGATAGTGTTTGTATGCAGTAGACGTCTTAAACACAAGCCTTAATCTACTTTTGTAAGAGAACTTCTGCTTTATATGTGGATAATCCCTGACCAACTCAAGGATTATAGACCATGCATTGTATTCTAACATAATAAAGGAATGCATTGGTGTTGTGTTTCAGAGTAGGCTAGAACTTGCATAAGATTTGTGTTTCGGAATAATTTTATTGTTTGTCTTTTTTATGCATCCATAGAAGACAATAACTTGGATTGTTTACCAAAATTTTTAATAAAACTTTTATCACTTATGGGAAGGCATAAATAACCAGCTGCCATTTGGATTATGTGATTAAAGCTTCAAGGAAAATCTCTGCAACTCTTGTTTTAATCTGAACAATTAATACATGCTGTGTATATTAGACTTCCTTTTATAACCCTGGAAAGGCAGTCCACTGATGGCTTGGCAGACCTTGTATCTTATATTACAGTGAAGGTTTTTGCAGAGTAATCAAGTTTGTTGAAAGCATTTGAACAGCATTAATGCAGCATTAAACCACAGTGCCCTGTCAGAGAGGTGACCTCATCACTCCAACAGTTCTTGGTTGACCTGGTGTTTCAGATAGCCACAGTAAATTGCTTCAGGCTTGTCTGCAATACTCTACCCATCCTGCATGGGGGTGTAGGATCTTCTCTCTGCCCCTAGCTGGTACTGCCAGCAGGTGTGGAAGAGGCTGGGCATGGTCCCTTCCTCCTGAATAGACTCTCTATTGCCACTTAAAATGGACCCAGGTTTATATAGCTGAAGAGAACATTTCTTCTCACTCTAAACTGTTGGCTTGCCATGGTTGGCTCTAACATAATGTGCTTAAAATTCATCCGACAAGAAGCAGGGGCACTTTAAATTACCCAAAGGGTAATCCAGGTAAATCATGTTGATATATTATAAAGCTGTTTGTTTGGCGACCAACAAGACAAAATTAAAATGCACATCTAAAACTAGCGCTCTGTCATAAATTATAAATTGAATAGATACATAAATAAATTGCATTTGGCTGATGGTGGTGGCTTTACTTACCCTTATGGCTTCAAACTATCTCTTTGAAATATGCAAGTCAGTGAGGTGCAGTTTCTCTGCACAATCCTACCTGGTGCTAAGAGTTATTGGGCCTTCACAGTCCAGTATTTGGCCACACACAAATAATTGCAGGTTAATTTCATGCAGAGAAGGCAAAAGGGAGAAGGGAAGGTGGGAGTCTGCACAGTAAAATATACATGAATGTCTAAATTGACCTGAACTTTTTGTACAATTGAGAGTTAAATACAGACTTGTTTTGAGAGAAGGAGTTACAAAGTTAAAATGTGCCAGTCATTGAAAAGTTTCATCTTCAACGAAGTGGAAGCTAATGACTTTGTAAATAACACAAAAACGTCAAACAATTGAGCAATACAAAAAAGACTGAATACTTAGCAAAACCGGAGCGTTTGAGTTCAACATTAGCAGGATTTTATTCCATCAGTCCTCAGGCTCGGCCGTGGCCAGATTGGGCCTGGCTCAAGTATCTAAGAATCCAAGGAGCCTTCTGGCCATACAGGGACTGCTGGTTTTACTGCGTTTCAGTTGTTTCCCTTCAGACTAAATGTTACAGTGCTTCTAGGAATCTCTCCGTTGCACAACCACAGAGAATGTTTCTGTTTTGAAAATAAAGATTCCCCTTTACACAGTAGTGATCATCCCCTTCCAAACAGTACAGTCCAGCTCTCTGTCCAGTCAGCATATGACTCATGGAAACAAGGAGTGGGATTCACTAAATCTTCTCTTTGTAGTGTTCTTTCTTAACGGAAAGCTTTGGTGGTTGGCCAGAGAGAAGGAAGAAATTGACCAACTCAAAAGAGCATCTTCAACCCTCCTCAAAGGGGAGGAGGAACACTTGAGTGCTGCTCCACCTCCCATGACATTAGTGTTAGAGAAGCAAACGTACAGGAGATGAGATATTCAGCTCATCGTCGGAGCTGTATCCATTGATTTGTGTTTAATAAATCTCAAGAGTGGACTCAGATGAGTTCAGAATAGGAATCATGAGTACAGGATGCAGTGTGCCTATTTAAATAAGCCCTGCTTTTAGTCAGCTCTGTGCTAAGACATTTAGAAGTGTTTGGGGCATTTTATAGTGGTTTTGCCTACCCTTTCTTCTGGATAGTGGATAAGGTTAATTTACCAATGGATTTCTGGGGTCTGCTGATTCAGTAGGCTAAATGCTTTCTGCTTGGTTGGAATACAGATGTATGTACACGTACAAACATGCATGCGTATGAACTCATTTTCTTGACACAGGTGAGTGGTTACATTGGAATATTCAGTAATAGGGTATGGGCATATAAATGCATCTGTTAATTTTTTGAGATGTGTATTAAACCCAAATATCTGAGAGAAGGATAGAGTCCTTAATTTTTAACAAGATGAAGCAAGGAAACTACATAGTTCTGCAGTTCACAGTAAGGTAGAAGAATGCTGTGACCTGACAAGCAACATAGCTGGACAGGTAGTTGCAAGGAACTTGCTTGTTTCAACCAGTGTTTCTCCAGGCTCTTATAAATGTTTACCTGAAAAATCTTAAGGATTCTTCTCCAAGAATTTACATGCTTGTGGTGGAGTCTGTAAGCTTAAGACAAGCTATTTTCTTGCAACTTCATAATATTTAAACAGCTTTTTTAAGTGAAGCTAAAGGGGACTTGCTGCTCGTGAAACTTTTCACAAAATATGGATCAAATTATAACTATTCCTCATATTGGACTGGATAAGAACACCCTGAGTAAAATAGTGATAGAGAAAAAGTTCTGTGGGGTGAGACTGAGTTTGCTAATCACTTTCCTGTCTTGACTTAGCCCCCCTCTGTGCTGACTCAGCTCTGCTGTCTGGCACATTGGAAGAGAATGCCAAAGCTCTGCCTGTTCTTCAGCCATGTGTAACAGCAGCCTACCAGCTGCTTTTCCCTCTTGCATTTATTTCATCTGGCAATATGGATAATTCATACCAGAAGGGAACGTTTTTTGTCCCTGAGCAGGTATCTAGCCAGATCCAAGAGCAGCCTGTTGTACAGCACTTTTACATCACACTCACTTCTATAAATATAAGCACTGCTTTGTATGAACAAGGGTGTCTGACTCTCGCTTTATACAAGCTGATGTCTCTGAAAAGAAAAAAGTCCATGTTGATGCATTAGAAGGTTAAAAACAGCAAGGTATCAAAGGGAAATGAATTGTATTAAACATTCCCCAGCATGCTGCTAGATGCTGAAGGCTGCACTGTGTCAGCCCAGGCACCATGAGTTGCTATAGCAGCTTTTCTAGTGTGGTATCTACTGTGATTATGCAGTGCTACAGACATCTAAATATTCGCATATAATACTAAAGATGGTGACATTGTGTATCAGGCACTAAAGTAGTCATTGCTATTAGGATTTTTGTTACTGGAGAATCATTATCCTTATGTAATTATTGTAACATTTTTTTAAACTTGTATTATAGTAGCAGCTAGCAACCCAGGAGCCTGGTAATCTAGGTTCTAAATAACAGGGTGAAAACACAGTTCTGTTTTGACTTTGAAAGACATAAATCCAAAGCCCATTTAAATCAGTGTAAATGCTGCATTCCTTCAGGGTAGGTCAGAGTACTAACTATAATGCAGAAAGACCCAGCCTCCGGCTCTGTCTTTTGAAACTAGGCCTGTTTTGGTATCCAGCAACACAACAGCATTCCAGGAGCTACAGGGCGGGGTGATATTTAACACATGAATGACTAAAAAACTTTGCTTGTACTGGAACAAAAGTATTAAAATTTGCTCTTGATTTAGGTATTTTGTTGGGGGAAAATCTGGTGGATTTTTTTTTTTCCCCCTTCCTTCCCGAAAGGAAAACTTTTTTATTTCAGAACCACGGACTAGCATCAGAGTGTAAGGCGACCACTTGCAGATCTGCCATTAGGTAACCATGTATTTGTACAGGCCCTGTTTAGTGGGGTGGAAAAAAGAATAAAGCACCTTCTGTCTCAGCTTGTAAATGTTATGTGTCAGATTAGGAAGGTAAGTTTGTTTAGCTAAAGAAACTTGAGTAAAATTGTTATTGCCTAATAGGGATCATGATGGTTTTATTACACACAACGCATATCAATATTGAAGAGGTTATGAATAATTTAGGAAGGAATAGGTGGAAGTGGGTAATTTGTTCTAGATTTAAAGGGTCTGATACTTGTTGATAACACTACTGTAACTCTGGCCATGAACAGGCATTACATTTCTGCCAAGAGAAGCCATTCTACTGGCACAAAAAGAGAGAATATAGCTAGCTGTTCAGGGGGTTTCTTGCAGAAGAGAATTGGCTCTTCCTTAAGAAGTTAGATCAGTTACCCATGAGGAAGGCTTCCCTCCTCCTGATCTAACTTAAAAGGCTGTCCACTTCTTTTGTGTGCAGAGGTTACCCAATGTCCCACATATCTCTGCTCTCTCTCCTTCCCTCACCCAAGCGCAAGCTCTCAGGGATCCCTGTGAAGCCCGCATAAGAAAACTCCAGCCTTCCTGCCAGTCACCTTGGCGGGGTTGGGAATGTTCCCACCGGGGGAGACTGCCCCTGAGCCCCAAGCAGGTTGCTGCCAGCAAGAATGGCCCTTGGCCATTTTCCAGTCAGCCCAGTGTGGGGGGTGGGAGCCGTGCTGCAGTGGCATTCCTGAAGTTTCATTCAGGATCAGAATGATCCCCTTACTTCCTTACATGCCTCCAGTTCCACCAGAACGCATATGGGGAGTGGGAGACAGCTGTGTGGTGGCTGCAAGACTTCCCAAGTTCAGGCAGGCTTGCAACTCCTGCCCCTGTACTGGTCCAAGTTAATCCCAGAGCAGCCCATGGAGCAGGGACTATTCTCCTGCCATGGGAACCTGCTGATTTCCCACCAGGAGTGGGTGGCCCCATCCCACCAGTTAGTTGTCTGGCAGAATGGGGGGTTATTCTCCCAGGGCTGGAGCCCTCCCTAGGCTGGCTGTCTTTTCAGCAGCTGCCAACTGTCTGTTGACAGCCTGCCCCTTTCTCAGGCAGGGGAGAGGGCAAGGTGTCAATTATTGAGCTCCCCCAAGGGCAGAGGTGGATCAAGGAGCAGCCCTCTAGTGTTCTCTGGCTGGAGATCTCGCCCGTGTAGCTCTCCAGCCAGGGGGCTAGATCGCATGCTGGCTTCTGCTCCCGGACTTTTTTTCAGATAAATTCTTGCTGGTAGAAGTGAACACCTGCCCATGGCTTCAACACTATTGACTTCTGCTTACATTAGTGTAATTAAAATCATTGTCTGGCTCGAAGAGCTGAACTTATTCTAAGAATTCTTCATTTGGATGAAGTAGTTGTTCAAAAACATTTTCCCCTTAATTAGAAACTTAAGGCATAAAATAAGAACAGCGTCCTGATTATTGTGTCCAGTCCCCTGCTATCATAGGCAATCCTGTTGTACAATCCCTTTCATCAACCCATCAAACTATTTAGGTTGTCCTTCTATTGCAAAGCTGTTGCCAGCCTCAGTCCTCTGATTATTGTAATAATGCTTACTGCCAGAGTACAAAAGGCTCTGTGTGTTGAATTGTTATTAATTCAATAAGGTTAGTATTGAAAATTAACTCAAAAACATAATGCACCTTCAGAAACGTTTAACTTGGTCATGTAGCTATGTTTGTTTGTTTGTTTGTTTTAAAGTTATTTACTTCCTTTGTTTTTGTAGGGCGCACTTTTCCAACACACCCATACTTCTCAGCACAACTGGGAGCTGGCCAGCTGTCACTGTACAACATTTTGAAGGCCTATTCTCTTCTGGACCAGGAAGTAGGGTATTGCCAGGGTCTTAGTTTTGTTGCTGGAGTTCTGCTACTTCATATGAGTGAAGAAGATGCTTTTAAGATGCTAAAGTTCCTCATGTTTGATATGGGCTTAAGAAAACAATATCGTCCTGACATGACTATTTTACAGGTATGTGATTTTTATGGCTCTGGAAAAGCATGCTAATAATAATAGCAGTATGCTTTTAACAGAAATATTATTGTCCAGTCCTGCGTTTTTAGCTTTTTGACACAATCTCAAAAAAGGAGAAGGTGAACTACAAAGAATACACCTTCTTAAAGATGCTTGTTTCCAATTTAGGGGACCATTGGAGAACAATAGAAATTATATACCCCCACTCCTCTGAAGTCTGGTATACAACAAAATTGGCTGTATACAAAAATCTGTCTTCAAAATACCCTACTGATTTTGCTCCTGTATGGTTTCAGGTGCATATCACCTGAGTATTAACCCATCTACTTTAGGAGGAAAGGGAATGTTGATCAGTCACGAAGCCCTGGGTCTTTGAAATGGCTCCAAACTACTTTCCCCCCCCAATACAAGTGTCTGTGAACAATGATTGATGATTTTTCCCCTTTATTTTTCACAAGAAAGTTTAGCACAGACTGTAGTCCTTTAATAACCCTACTTAATCTTTTATTCTTAATTAGTTATTCACTTCTTTCTTCTGTTTGCAGATCCAGATGTATCAACTATCTAGACTCCTTCACGACTACCACAGAGATCTCTACAACCACTTAGAGGAGTATGAAATTGGCCCCAGTCTCTATGCTGCCCCCTGGTTTCTCACTATGTTTGCTTCTCAGTTTCCCCTGGGATTTGTGGCCAGAGTGTTCGGTAATGCTTCATAAACTCTCCTACTGATCTTCTTGAAGGCATACGTTTTTGTAATCGTATTTAGAATGGCTGTATCATCTAGCCTGCTTGAAATGCCTAAGAAAAATGTTTTTTCTTATTTTTGATGAACTGAACTGTCCCTTCTTCAAACCTATGGTACAGTTATAAAAGTCACCTAATAGGAAGTGTAGGAGTGGAATGTATAGCAAAATGCTGATCAGGGAAGGAACACTCTTGCTTCTTCACTTCTATTGTCCCTTTTTTCTATCTTCTCATTTCACCTGCATCCTCTGGTAGTCCTCAGTGAACCTCCCTTCATTCATTGCATTGGAAATCAGCAGGTTTCTTTTTTGCACAGTATTACTCACAGTTAGTGGGCATTTGCAACATAGTTCTATGCTGCATAAATCCTCTGAGGTTGTGGGTATATAATAAGCAGGTTACCTTGAGATAGGGTAGCATACAAACTTGCAGCACTTCAGTTACCCCTCAGTAATTGGCTGTCTGTATGCCACTGTAAATGACAGGTTTGCTTTGCTTCCTAAGGTATTCATCTTTATGGAGTGCTATGCTAACGTGGTATCCAAGCTAGCTCATTCAGAGCTAAGTCAGGTATCACTATACATCAATGCATTGTGCTCTCAGGGACATCTACAGTAGTTTAGGAATATACAATAAATACTCATGGGGCAGAAAATCAGGTACAGTGAAATTTGGTTAATTAGTCACTGAGGTAACGCCTGTTTCACCTTAGTTCAGTGTTCACCTATGTTCAATGTACTGAATCCCCTCCAGAGTCCTCAAAGATTTTGGCTAATTAGTCATATGTTAAAATGTAATTAGTCATTTCCAACTGTACTGAATCATACTGATGATGTTAATCAACTTTAAAGATACTGACCTGTTTCTCATAGCATGTGTGAGGCCAGCTGATGTTACAAAACATTGGATACTCTACCATTTTATGGCTCAACAAGACTAAAACAATCAACCTTTCTATTTTGCACAATTTACCTTCTCTTTTGGTGAGGAGTGCATGTACAAATACAAAGCTGACATTTTTGACTGATTATTTCAATCCCATCCTGATCATATCGTTCTTATATAGCAGGGACTTTTGAATATTTGTCATAGAAGTATTGTACTTCATACATTTTATCTTTGTAAACATACAGTTCTCATTTTAGCATGCCAGAATGTGTAGTTTGCACTCAGAATTTTTGTAATACATTTTTCTTAAATGTCAGTGTCCAAAGTCATTCCTTACAGTATTTTGATATGGTATGCAAAATACATCTCACAAAAAGTTAAAAAGGTTAACTATTGATAATTATGCACTCATGGCTAATTAATTACCATTACCAATTTACTTGGAGTTTCAAATCAATCAGACTTTACTGTAGTTAGATACTTATGACTAAATCAATACACCCACAAATTGATAGTTCTTGTAACTGTAAGTAAATTTTGTCTATTTGTTTAGATCAGGGGTTGGCAACCCCTGGCACGCATACCGAGCATGGCACATGGGGCCATTTTGCTTGGCACGCCGCAGCCAGCCCCAGCTCCGGGTAGCTGCTGTCAGGAACAGAGCCCAGGCTGCTTGCAGCATCGCAGCTGTCTGCTGGGAACAACCCAGATCCTGACTGGCAGCAGCTCCCCAGAGCCAGGGCCAGCTGCAGCCAGGAGGCTCCAAACAGCT
>NW_017728948.1:44198855-44227393 GCF_001723895.1 Crocodylus porosus
GGCACAGCTGTTTGGAGCCTCCCAGCTGCAGACAGCCCCAGCTCTGGGTAGCTGCTGCCAGCTGGGATCCTGGGCTGCTCCCAGCAGGCAGCTGGGGCGCTGCAAGCCCTGCTGGGAACAGCCTGGGCTCCAGCAGCTATCCAGAACCAGGGTAGCAGCTGGCAGCCACAGAGCTCAGTCTGTGGGGCAGGGGCTTTGGGTGGGGGGCAAGGGGCACAAGCAGGGCATCCTGCCAGGTACCCCTTGCCCTCATTTTGTTTTTCTGCCATGCCGGCACTCTGACACCGAGAGTAGGCATTGTGGTGGTTTTCAGCACTCTGGCCAAAAAAAGTTGCCTACCCCTGGTTTAGATCATACCTAGAAGAACTGTAGTTAGGCAAGAGAGACACCTCAGTATTGCCCAAAAGTTAAGACACAACTTGAATAGTTTACTGCACTCAGATTAATTGCTTTCATGTTTAGGAGAAAGAAAGAAGTTGGATGGGAAGGGACAGGAAGCAGTACAGTAAACTCTGGTAATATTTTAGCTTTGACTTGTAGAGAGATGTAATCCAAGCATCACTTGGGGAATACAGGAATTTCTGTAAAAGCTGTAGTCCATGTACTCTGGTGTTCTTATCTCTAATGGGGTCAGTGCCAGTTGCTTCAGCAAGTGTGGTAAAAAAAAATCTTGCAGTCATGGTTATGGAATTGGTCCTCATAGAGAGAGCTGTTTGCAAAAACTCATTTAATTAGGGTGCCTACAGTCATTTTCCTCACCCGGTCAACATTTATGTAGCTAATTTTAAGCTACCTAAACATAGACCAGGAGCTATACATGCAGCTGTTCACTGCTTCCAGGAGCCACACGGGGGACCCAATAACCTGATGAAAGGAACTTGGGGTAGGGGGTGAGGCAGGTGGGATCGGGGGGTGGGCTAGAGAGTTTGCAGGGAAGGAGAGCTTGGCGGGATCCGGGGAGGCTGGCAGGTCCGTAGATGGCGGTTGGTGGGGGGGCGGAGGTTCTGGGAGCCCAGTCCGGGTTGGGAGTGTGCAGCTTTTGGGCTGGGGTGAGCAGTTGTGCTTTCCCAGCCCCAGGGCTGCACTGTAAATGCACTGTAAATGCGTACAGGTGTTTGTGAGCTTGGGTTAACGCTTTCTTAGATCAAGACTGAGTTAACCTGAGCTAAGTTAGTGCACTTTTTCAGGTAAACTAACATATATTGGGTGCACCATTTTTGGGCAATTTAAGCCCTCTGAACATCTTCATGATCGGGCATTTAGAACAACTTAACCCTGGTATGTTTGATCTAAATGTAATGCCTCTTTGTATTCTTAAAGACAGGCTACTGCCCTTAAGATTGAATCTTCTATTCTAACCAAAAGTAAAATTTTCAAAAATGACCATGAATTAGAATTTGAAAGAATTGCCTGTAACTGTTCACTTTTTCCAAAGCAGTCAGAACTCTTGGTAGAAGCAATATATTTTATTAAACCAACTAGATAGTTGCAAAAAACATTTTTTTAAATAAAAAACCTTTTTTCAAATCCTTTTGAGGAAGTAGCCCGCAGTAATCTCTCATAGCAATGAATTCCAGGGACCAAATGTGTTACGTGAAGAGGTATTTATTTTCTTTTATGACTTAATTTTTTATGCCATTCTGTTTCATTGCATGTCCTCTTATTCTTTTATTTTGCAATGCTGATTGAACTTCTCAAATTATATTGTCTACAGTTTGTCATTTTGTCTACCTTTATCATGTTCTTTCTTACTATTTGTCTTCTCACTAAGCTATACAATCCAAATCTCTTTCAGCTGTTTTTTATAAAGGTATTATATGCTTCTACTCATTTTCGCTTCCCATCTTAATAAATGCATGAGGAGTCAGTTACATAAGGACCAATAATTTACCCATGCATTCAAATTGCCACTTTCCTGACTTTTTAAATTGTGGATTCTTTCAGTATAAAGGCAAACAGTAAATCTTTATTTCAGGAACTAGTTAGTCTGTTCCTGTTCCTGTTTAAGTAAACACCAGAAATAGCATTGGAAGAAAACACAGTGATAATGATGGCCTAGATTAGATAGAATAAGCTCTATATTTGTTGCCCTTTCAATATACAGATAGCCATAGAGAGCACAGAAGCTTTTCACAACACATGGTTATATTTTAAATAGGTTTGCTGCACACTGGTAAATGTCAAGCCTATGATAATTCTGTTGAAGAACAAAATGAAGGTGCAAATACCATGCACTGCATTTATAGTCAGCGTCCCTCTTTTCAGTCTTCAGTAATTAATTGTATTGTCACATGTATTAGTGTGGGGTTTTTTTATTACCAATGAGCTAGTTGGTTGCAGGCAATGTACAAATGTGTCTTTTTTAAATAAACCAGCCTAGTACATTAATAATGGTTCTTCCTACAAATTAGTTTGTCATGTGTTTTGTGTGTCAATGTAGCATTAGAAAACTTTACAAAGCAAAGATTTGCAAAACAGAAGGTGTAGATATGTAAATGACTTTCATGGAATTAGTGTTTGATGAGAACTGAGAAACCTCAGAAAACTTCCCCCCTCCCCCCCCGCCCCAACCCTTCAGCAGCTCTAGCCCACTATTAGCAAGTTTTGTAGTTTTAAGTCTCTCAGTTTTGGGGGTTTCTTAAAACAGCAACTCCAAAAGCATGCAATGAAGCAAAAATCTTGAACTTACTGTTTTTAAAAATGAAAGTTTCCCACCCTGATTTATACTAGAGGCTTAGAAAAATAGAAACCTCGGATTTAACAAACATTGTCTTTAAGCTAATATTATAATTTTGGGGTTTTGCTTACAATTTTTGATTGGAGAGATGTGGTTAACCATGTTAGTCTAAAGTTAGGCAGAAGGCAGAATAGGGTGGTGGCTATTGTAGGTGGTGTTAGCAGGATAGACTAACTGTTCAGAAGCATGAGAAAACAATCACCAAAGTTATCAGATGCTATGAACGGACTGTGTCATAGCATCTGGCCAAGCAGGCTGTAGATTACAAAAGCCTTTTCTTCTCTGAACAAGTTAGTCTTTACAGTACACCTTGCCATGTCTTCTACCTAATTTTTGATTTGGTGGAGTTGGCAATACTGTGAATCCTGCTAGGAAACAGGCAGTTTCCGTGCAACTGGTTGTATGATGTTGCACAACTGGGCAAGCCAGTATTTATTCTTCAGTTATCAGAGCACTTGAGAGAGAAACCATGTTGAATTCCAGTATCTCAACTGCAGACCAACTAGGCAGATTGACACGCCATCCTTTGATTTTTATAGCCCATGAAATCTTTTGACCCCTGACACCTGAAATTCAATCACTGTGGTATGAAGTGGTGTTCAGGGCCAGCTGTCTTCTGAAAGTTGTAGTCCAAACCACAGGTTATAGCAGGAGGAAGGACTTGGACTTACAAGGTTGTGTTGTGCTTTTACGGCAGGAAAGCACTTGTTTTTGTTTCAGTGCTTCTGAGGAGAGTGCTGCATGGCAAAGATATGTTCTCTAAAACCTATTTACTTAGTAGCAGAGGAGACAGAAAAATAATGTTTATTCTATTCCAAGATTGTAGATAAAACTTTATTTTAAATCCTGAAGCCTGCCAGTCATTTTGACGTTAATTGAGATGCCTTCATTGCACTGTCACTGGCATGCAGCCCATTTACAGCAATCCCTCAGACTGGATAAGCTCTGAAAACAAATAGGCCTTTGTTAACTTGTTGATATTTTATATGTGAGCAAAGGATTCCAGATATATATATAATCATCCCACTTAATTCAATAAAAATGTATAGGTCACCTTGAGTTAATCTTCATAGGGTAGATGTCAGGTTATGTAAGTGCCTTGCTCTTTACTTAAAACTAATCAGGCTCTACTTTTCACTTCATGTTTCCTGATTCTAACTTGGTGTCCTCTGTAATAGTACTTGTAGCTTTACATATGGAACAGTTTCCCAAATTTTTTAACAGTTTCGTTAGACAGGCAAGACAGTTGTACACTCTCCATTGGAGAACATGTCTAATTAGAAGCAGAACCCTTTTCGCTGTTTTTCAGATGCTTATAGAGAAATAGTCTTGATGTTTAGTTATAGTGTGTGCTTCATGCTTTATCTCTTCTCAGAGACAAAAAGGAGTGAAGTGAGTTGTGGTTTCAGGTTAATGCAAAGAATTGAAGGAGAAGCTTTCATTCTGATGCAGACTTGAAAAGAAGGAAAGAAAGAAAAAGAAAGGGTGTTTTTAAAGAGAAATGTAGCTGCCTGTGATTTCTTGGTTCTTTGCTGAATCAGAGAGGCTGGTGTTTCTGACTCTAACATTTTCTCTTACTGATCATTTTCTTTTTTTTGATCGTGAACTCTTAATCCTCTGTTTAGCCATGTCATCTTTTGCTTATTGCTACAAATTTCAATACTACTTATTCACAGTTTCACTCGTATCTTCAAATAGAGGGGAAAGGGAGAGGAGGCCTGTGTACAAGTATAAGTATCTGTAGTAATTGGCAAACCTGGACTAAAAAACAGTCATCAAGAACTTCCCTCAGTAACTTGATGTAATATGATGGATGCTGCACCCAGTATGAAAGTCCCTTTTATAAATTAATGGATTCTGAAACCTAGTGGCAAGAGTCTTTAGATGAAAATTGTTGTTTGTTCTGTTTTGGGTAGATGGATTGTAAGTGGTCTTGTTAGCTACTGCAGGGCTGCTTTCATGTATATCCTGTCTGCAGACTCATGCTATATTGTAGGCAGTTTGTAAAGAAAATGAGGAAAAAGGAAGAAAAGAAAGGAAGTTCTGTTGAAAGGTAGTTAGATGCTGTGGCTTCAGTGTTGAATATCTGCCAGAGTGGTGTCATTATGGGACCACCTGCAGCATGAATGCTCAGCATATATTTGGGAGATTTTGAGATACAGTATGCAAGTGCTTAATAACATGGTTTATTTGGATATGGTTTTCAGCTGCGTATATTAAGAACTGATTTCTTTAACTAAGCTACCAGTGTATTTTCTAATGCAGTGCTGAGAAATGTCTCCAATAAGTGAGAAATAAAACTGAAGAAGAGCTAGAGCCACTCCTTTAATTATATATTCAGATACTCCTGTTTTTAGTGAAACTCTTTAAATAGCATTCTGATTGAAATCCCATTCAAGCTCAGAGCTGACAGCTGAATAACAAATTCTGCTGCCTCCATGTGCTACTTCCTGGTGTTCTAATGCCCATCCCACAAACATTTAACATAATATCACAAAAGAGTAACACTGTTCAAGATAACTGCATAGTCTAATTTGTACATAGCTTAAATTTGTGTCCAGTTCCTTGTCCATACTGACCAGGGCAAATGCTAGCGAAGTCTTCTGTTGGCATTTATTTAACAATAATAGTCATGCAGTATGCCTAACTTTGCAGCATCAAAATCCATCAAACCATCCCATATGTACATTATACTGTTTAAGCTATTTATTCATTGATAGTCTTGAATGAATACATCAAATTTTTTTTTTCTTTTTTAGTGTAAATTTTTTGCTAAACTTCAGTTTTCTTATTTAATAAGGGAGCTAGATAAGAAAAACATTAAAAATATTTAAATAGAAAACATATTTACAAAATTGCATTTTGGCAAAATACTTTAGGCCTTTTGATCTGTAGTAGAAAAGTTTTTAGACTTAAGAATTTTTACTGCTGTATTATTTTTTAGTAAAAGATGTGCTTGTTTTATGTAAGTCTGATTTTCCTTTGTTTTTGCAGATATGCTCTTTCTCCAAGGAACAGAAGTCATATTTAAGGTGGCCTTAAGTCTTTTGGGAAGCCACAAACCCTTGACTCTGCAACACGAGAACTTAGAAACTATTGTTGATTTCATTAAAACCACTCTCCCAAAATTAGGCTTAGTACAGATGGAAAAGACCATTAGCCAGGTATGAATATCTGAACATTAAGTAATTATCAATAGAAACAATTGAATAGAGGTTATTAGCAGCAATGTGCGGGATTTTTTGTAAGATCAGAAAAAAAAAAGTGAGACTAGTTTACTACTATTAGTTTAAAATATGTTAAGGAAGTTTTGTGTTTGAAAATATGCTACTTATACAAAACCCAAGCATCTGTTTATATGACTGAGGTCATTCTGTATAGCCTTTTATTAAAATTACAGTTCCATTTTTTTTTTACCAACTCTCACTGACTTTTATATCAGTCACAACAATACATAGTACCTTCCACAGGATAGGCAGCAATGTGAGCTGAAAGCATGACTGGACTTATCATACTGCAGAGAATCCAATGCTCCACTAGCAGTTTCAGAAGCAAAAATTAGTTTGCAAGAGCCTCATGAACAGTGCTTAATCACTGCTTAAACCTTTCAGGGAACATGCATCTGACTGCTGAATATGGAGTCCTGAACACAGATATCTTCAGTGAAATACAGTCAGCTGATTGCACACTTAGGGATGTCTGTAGACACCCCTGATTGCCCAACCTGACTTGGGGCACATCTGCAAATGGGGTCTCCATGTTGGAGATCAGGAAAATCCACTGCAAGGTATTTCCCTGCACATGCCCGCAAGCATGGAGAGTAGACTTAAACAGGGATCCCTGTTTGCAGGCACACCTGGGGAAATCCACCCCGGAATCTGCATTGTGGGCGGGGGGGGGTAGTGCTGGAAGGCAGCGCCGTGCTCCTCGTGGTGGTCTGGACTTCACTTGGGCCGGGAGGTGCTGGAAGGGCGGGCTTTGGGGGGGCTACAGGTGCCTGCATAGCCCCAGTGCTGCCTGGCATGCTCCAGCCCGAAGTGTCGGCTGGCTCAGCCGGTGAGCAGATCTTGGGGCACATGCTCCCACGGCCCCCAGATGAGCCGCTCACAGCTCTGCCCCACGCCCTGGCTTTGCAGGTCCTGCCCCTGCTCCAGCCCTACTCCTTTCGTCCCCACCATTGGGAGGTGGGGGCAGATCGAGGCCCCAGTGGTGAGAGCGGAAATGGGGCTAGGGCCGGGACCTCGATCTGCCCTGCCTCCCCACAGCCCTTTCCCCTTCCCCCCACAGACTTACCTGCTGGGGAGGCATGCCCCCAAATAATTTTTCTCCCTCTGCCTCAATCTGTGCCCCCTTCCCTCCCTGCAGACTTACCTGCTGGGTGATGCAGGAGGGGTAGGTCTTGGCTGCTTTTAAATGCCAAAGGTGATCTACTAAAGCAAGGTTGGAGACCACTGCTTTAAAGGAAGAGATTTGGGGAGTAGAGAGGAGTGGGAGTCAGTTGACAGTCACAGGGGGGTTTTCTCTCTGTGGAGAAACATGCCCATCTCAGAGCTTCCTTAGGGGTGTCCTTCAGTTTCTTGGGGGGAAAAGCTTCTTTGAAGCACACCAACAAATTGGAATTGTTCCTGAGACTTAATATCAAGGGCAGAACCTGGGAAATTTAGAGAAACATCAGACCTGAGTGAGATGAGGAAATCTCTTGGCTCTGAGCAGTAAAGAGCTATTCAGATAGCTGTTCCAAAGTGCTCTGGTGTCACACCAGGCAGGTAGAAGCCAGCTGGGGACAGGAGCTTCTCTGCTTTGATCATGGCTGCTGCTGGAGAGAGCAGCTGTTTCACCAGCCTGGCAGCTCATAGGCTATTGGATTAATCCCCATCCTCCTGTTCCTCCTATCTTCTGTAGGTGTAGTCTGTGGATTCAAGCCATAACATGCCCAGAGTTTATTAGCTTTCAGTTTAAACTTTTGATTTACCGTGTTCTTTCCATTCAGATTTGAATTCTGTGAATGTGACAGCAAAGACTCCCTCTTATCTCCCCAGATCGGAAGAGCCTCTCCTCCTAGGGACACAGTTGATGTGCAGAGTTTACGACAGGAACTAACCAAGTTGCTAAATTTCAAAGGCTGGCTGTAGAAGCCAACCTGTATGAATTCTGCAGGTATGTTTTAGTTGGTTCTTAAACCTAAATTGTGTTTGAAAATCAAGACTTTGACTGTTTAGAAGCCCAATCAACATGAAAGAACTTTTGTGGTCTGGGTAATAAACAAGCATCAGAAATTCTGAGATTCTTACAATAGCTTTACAAATCGTTTCTTTAAACTACGTCCCTTCTAGAACTGTGAACTTGTGGTCAAAAACAACTGAAAACAAGCAATATTTTTGGTTACTTCAGTCAGTATCTCAGGTGGAGACGGATTTTTTGGCTTATTTCCAAAAGAGATATGATGCAAGCAGTTAAGGAAAAGCTGCTTAATTTCTGTATTTAGGGTATATCCTATTGCATTTTTATTAGGTGAACGGAATTTAGTTTTCCATTGTTTTAATGACTGATACTTTTTTTTTCATGTAGTCTCTTCAGTGCATTCAGGGACACAACTGGTTGAAGGGCTTTAGAGTCATTCTCTCTAAGGCTTAGCTTTCCCAGGAAATTTGAAAACAGATAGTTGACAAACCCACAGACAGGAAAATGTTTCCTTTGGATCTCTCTTGGCCTGCCTAGCTTTATTTGTTTGCTTTTAAAATGTAAGGTTTCCAGAGCAGGTACTCTCTCAAAATTTGTCTTGTATGAAGGAAAGTGCATTGACACTGACTAATAGCTGATAATTAATTATACCAGTCTGCTTTGTTATGGTACGATTGTCCTTTAAATCTTTTAAGTAATGATAGAATTTACCTTTTGTCTGTAAAAATGCTGTAGAGCAGATACTTTGCCACATGGATAATGCTTAGCAGTTGTAGCTTTTTGACAGTGTATAAGTGTTACCCAAAATGTTAATTATATGGTCCTGTGGCACAGCTTTTTTGCTTGTAGTTTTGCAACAGTGTTGCCTAATTTTGACCCTGGTTTTTGGTGACCTAAAATGAAACATTTAAGTTTGGTACCTAAAAGTTTAATCCCCCAAAATATTGTCTGCTTCCTGAAAATTTTGGCATAGTTGACTTTTTCAAGCTCATACAGAAGGTCAGTAGTAGAGTTTGAAATTGAAACTCCAGTATGACTTCCACCTGTTTTTTATTCACTGGATCTCAGTGACTTAAAACTATGGGGCAATTAGGCAGAATTCCAATATCTGAAATCTTTTTGTACATAATGATGCATCGGGGGGGAAAAAAAGCAATATTTTTGTGTTAGGTCCTTGATCCATATAGCAGCTACTACTATTTTTATATTTAACAGGTGTTTGAAATGGATATTGCCAAGCAGTTGCAAGCTTATGAAGTGGAATACCATGTTCTTCAGGATGAGCTGATAGATTCATCTCTGAACGACAATCAGAGAATGGATAAGTTGGAAAAGGCCAACGGTAACCTGCGGAAACAGAACTTTGATCTCCTGGAGGAGCTACAGGTACAGTTTTTATTTCCTAACTGATGAGCAATTGACATGATGGTTTGTTCAAACTTTCAGAAGAGACCATCATGTTGGAGGTGCATGGGCCTCATTCAGATCTTGGATAAGACCTAATTGAGATAAGTAGGTATACATCTTAAGTCTTATTACACCAGATGAACCTACGTGTATTTAATCTTCTAATGTTTGTCTGGGGAGGAGATTATAAAAAGTCAGTTGGTCACATCAGGTTCTCAACTCATTTAAGAATAATTAGTACCTGGAGAAGGCTAAAAATACATACGGTCTATAATCATTTTGATCACTACTTCATGACTTTCCCTTCGTGGTATAATATAGGCAGTGTTTCAGAGGTGGTACATGTGCTCTGCAAAAGGGCTGTTCTTCTGAGTATCATCTTTCTTTTTGAGTTACAAAAACAGTACCGTTTCTGTGAACACAGTTAACATAAACTGAAGTTGGAGGATGGCAATACAATGTAGGTAATGGGCAGTACCTTTTATTTAGATTGTCTTCTCTGCCAATAATGAAGGCACATATTTGAGAAAATGATGTCACATTGGCAGATGATAGGATACAAGCTTTTCATTTGTAGGTTGTTATTCAAATCTTGCTCAGATTGGCTAACTGTAACTACTGGGCATGGACTAAACACAGAAAGGGCTGTTCTTGGTAGACAGAATTGTCACATGTCCACATGTACATCCCAGTACTGGTGCGCACACAGCCCCATGTGCTCAAGATTGGATACTTTTTGACAACAGTACCCATAAAACACACAAGTATCATGAGAGTTTGTACCATGTGCTCCAGTGGTAGGAAACCCCATCAATGTTCAGAGCTTCCAGCTGTGGCCAGAAGCACCCTGCATTCCCACAGCTGAGAGCTCTATCAACTGATCAGGTCTTCTAGCTAGGGGAGCTCACTGTGCTGCCTTAGCTGGGACCCTCAATCAGCTGGCTCGTATTCCCAGCCTCCAGAGTGAATGGTAGTACCTGACCATACATGCATGATAAAAAAAGTGACAATGTTATTACCCATATTTTGTGTAATAACTTTGCCACTTATTCCTGGTTTTATCATGCTGTTAATTAAATGAACATGTGGACAGATCAATACTTATGACATGATTAACAAGTTAATCATGACAAGTTAATCATGTCTTAAGTGTATCATATTAGGGGCCATAATAGTAAAAAAAAAATATTTCTAAATTCCAACCTAAATTTCCTCTGCTGCAGTTTGAGGCTATTGCTCCTGCTCCTGTGCCCTACAGCTACATATAAGTCCATCACCATCCTCTTTGTAATTGCCCTTTGGGTATATGAAGACTGATATCAAATTTTCCCCCCTCTCTGCCCCCTCAGTTTTCTCTTCCCCAGACTAAATTATTTTAGTTCTTTCAGCCTTTCCTCATAAGTCATACTTCCCAGGCTTCTAATCATTTTTGCTCTGGACCCTTTCTAATCTGTCCACATACTTCTTGAAGTGCATGGACCAAAACTGGACACAGTACTCCAGATGAGGCCTCACCCATGCTATATAGTGCAGAAGAATCACTTTCCTTGCTTTGCAGGAGACACTCCTGCTAATACAATTCAGTATGCTCTTGGATTTTTTTTTCAGCAAGAGCACACTCTTGGCTGGTATTAGTTTATGGTCCACTGTAACCACCAGGTTCTTTGCAGTATTGCAGTTTAGCTAATCATTCCCAAGTCTAAATTTGTGCATGAAATTATTATGCCTCTAGTTTAGGTCTTTGTACTTGTCCTTGTTGAATTTCATCTGGCTGGTTTGGGACCAGACAGATGTCTAAACTTGACGAGGCCACTGGAAATCCCAGTGAGGAGCAGGAGACGATATATCTGAAGTCGTACTTACCCAGGGGTAAGTAAGTACCTAAATCAGGGGTGTCAAACTTATTTGGCATTGCGGACTGGATGAGTGGTGCAAGACTGCTCCATGGGCCAGATGGATGGATTGCCCCTTCCCACACAGAAATACCAGCTCCAGCACGCGCTGTGCCACAGTGGGAGCCATGCCACACATTTTAGGACAATTACATGTTTACAGAAGATGAAGATCATATAGTAGTTATATTTTACATCAGCAACAAAGGACAGGATTTCCACGTGTCAGAAAGCAATCAGACTGTGATTCATGCATCAAAATTCACAGATGCATCTCAAGCAGGTTCAAGGAGGTGATACTCCCCCTCTACATGACACTGGTCAGGCCGCAGTTGGAGTACTGCCTCCAGTTCTGGGTGCTGCACTTCAAGAGGGATGTGCACAACATGGAGAGGGTCCAGAGGAGGCCACTGGCATGATCGGGGGCAGCAGGGCAGTCCTCCGAGGAGAGGCTAAGGGACCTGAACCTGTTCAGCCTCCACAAGAGAAAGCTGAGGGGGGGATCTAGTGACCATTTACAAACTAGTCAGGGGGGACCAGCGGGCATTGGGGGAGTCCCTGTTCCCCTGAGCACTACCAGGAGTGACCAGGAATAACGGTCACAAGCTGGCAGAGGGTAGGTTTAGGCTAGATATCAGCAGGCGCTACTTCACGGTCAGGGCATCTAGGATCTGGAATCAACTTCCAAGAGAAGTGGTGCTGGCTCCTACCAGAGAGGTCTTTAAGAGGAGGCTAGATGTACACCTTGCTGGGGTCATTTGACCCCAGTACTCTTTCCTGCCATGGCCGGGAGTCAGACTCAATGATCTGCTCAGGTCCCTTCCAACCATAGAAACTATGAAACTATGACCCCTGCCTCTGATCTGGAGATACTGGCCTTCATGTACAGTGTGGTGAACCCCTTGTGCAGACAGGTGTATTGAATCATGAGCAGGAGGTCCAAGGTTCCATTCGTCAGGATGTTTGCTGCAACAAGGGTTGCTCCATGGAGACCCACAACAAAGGTGTCAGATTTCTGGAGTCTTCCATCCCAAGTTGTTGCTTCCCTGATTCCATGAACAGTAGGAGGGAATACTGCATGCCTATCCTATGCGAGATCAGACAAGACTCAGGCCAGTGATGTGAGATCTTCTGATCTGCCAAAACCAAGACAGTTCTGATTCTTTTACCTGTTACATCCAAGAAACTAACCTTGCTTTTGGAGCGACCTGAGATTGCTCACCCGTAGGAAAAGCCAGATGAGAGGACCTCCTTGGCACAAACTGGTTAAATTTCTTCATGTCATGCGAGACACCTGAAGTTCTGCAGTACCGCTGCAGTGGAAAGGAAGGCCAAGATGCACACAGTAGTAGTTGTGGCACATCATTTGGAGGTTTAAGCCATCTGAATTGGTTTAAGCTGGTGCAGCATGTAAAAAAGCCTCCTCTCTGCCTCTAGTGCAGCTGGGCCAGTTTGTCTAATGACTGTAATGAAAAATTCATAAATACTATTGGAGGCAAGAGTTCACCTCCCCTGCTGCAGTAGCAGCCACTTGCCTGAACCACAGAATCCATTTGTTCTTGTCTGCCCAGTTGCTGAGTCACAACAGGAAGGCTTTGCTAGGCCTTGTGACTGGAAAGCTGTCCCGTGATGTGAGAGGTTAAAGCACAGATCCTGTCAGGAGCCCAAGAACTTGCGTTTCCCTTGTCCTGGGTCGATGCCTTCACAACACTACCACCACTGTCTCAGTGCAGGATCAGACAGTTTCTGGTTATGGTGTTTGGCCATCTAATATTTTGGAGGCTTGCCTAGGACTTCTGTGTAGCATAAGTGCTGTTAGAAACCTTTGGGGTGGTATTGAACCACTTCTGAGTGTGTGCATTAGGGACAAACTTAGTTGCCTAGGGCAAAACATAGTTGCTTAAGGCACTGAGGCGAGACTCAGTTCCTTATGTGAGTCGCAGAATGTCATCCAGTGATTACTAGTCACATAAAAAATGTAAGTGTCACTTAGTGAAACCAAATTCTGCTCTCCATATTTGTTGGTTTTTGCTTTATTAGAAAATGTGTGTTTAAAGTTAACCTGGAACCTTTAAAAGTAATTTGAAGCCTGGAGGGAAAGAGATGAGCTTTAGTATTTATTTTTATTGTTTTTAAGGGAATTCTTGTTTTCTTTTTATTTTGAAGGTGGCAAATGGAAAAATCCAAAACTTAGAAGCTATGGTGGAGAATTTGCTGAACAACGAGGGCAAGTTGAAGCAATCTATTCTTGCTTTAGAGGTAGAGCGTGAAGCTTTGCTGCAGACAGTGAAAGAGCTGCGCAGACAGATAGGCAGTCCAAGTGGAAAGCCTTTACTTACTAGGCAAGATCACATGGATGCCAACTGACAGCTGCAGTTGTAATGGAGCAGACAAGTTCAACAAAGACAAAGGGAAAAACTGTTTTGTAATGTCACCATTGGGATTTTATATTCTCTTCTCTGCCTTGTCCAGGCCTTACCATAGCCAAGTGAAAGATGGGAGTGGTGACTGAATAAACATGAGAAACATGTTTCTCAGGGAGAAGGCTCTTGCTTGTTAATTTATAGACACTTGTGGATTATTATGGATTATACAATGCAATATAAGAATGGGCAGGAGAAACTTCTCTTTCACTAAATAACTCTGCACTCATAGGCAATACACTGTAAAGATCTGCAGTCATGGACTCTTCCATAAGTGCTTATAAACCTAAGTGCTTCATGTTGTTCCCGTGTATTCCATTTTACATTTAAACAACTCCGCGTTAAATAGCATGCACTGTAAAAGGCTGAAGAATTGCAGCAGTCAAAACTTCTGAACTGACTCTTCTGCCTTATTGGGATTGCAACATTAGTAGTGTTCACAGATAGATTTGTGATCGGACTTGATACCCTTCCGACAGTGTAATCCCGTGCAGCTGGGCTGGTTTCCAATAACCACCTCATTTAGGCCTCTAATAACTGCTTTCTGGTACTTGAAGTGTTAACTTAGTGTTTGCTAGAGAAATTAACTTCATTGTACTTAGCTACAACTAATTGTAGGGTTTCTGCAATCTGTTTTCAGAAACATTGTTTTAATACATTTTTGTTTTAACACCCATTGTTTCGGTACTGTTGATAGACATTATTTGAAAAATGTATTGCTGAAGACAACCGCATTTTACTTAACAGACAATGCCTGTTAAGTAAATTTTGCTTACACTGACAATGTCTTGGTGAGTCTCTCTCTTACAGCATTGTATAGGATTTATCTTCAGACCTTATTAAGTGGTTTTTTTGTTTTTTTTATTTACTCCTGATCTGCTGTGTGATGCAAGACATCCTCTTGCTGGGAAACTAACACCCACTGATTTTTTCATTTCATCTGGCACTCTGTACCCACCCGTTCTTTTCTGCATTAGGACTTTTTTTCCTGAAATGGTGGAGGTACTCCAGAGCTTGATTTTATGCCAGGCATACTTAAATTGCTTCATAAAGGATGTTGTGCTGAAGTTTGAATTCAAATCTCATTTGGTCTCCTTACAATGCGTCTTTTAAGTAAGATTACGTGTTCAAAAGCTCTGACTTTTTTCGTTATTACAATGAAAGTAGTTTGGAGGCCAATTAAAGCACTACTGTTTCAACCAAAAGTGCAATAGTATCCAAGAATATTCAGTTTTTTGGTTTCTAAAGAATGAGAGCAAATAGTACCATAAGTGTATTTCATCTCTAAACACAGTGTGGTAGATATCAAAATGCTGGTATAGTGGAGATTTATATTTGAGATATGACTTTCCTAAACTCAGTCTCTTTGAAGAAGAGCATATTTTTCTTTAATCCACATTGTGGAAGAAGATTTTTAAAAAATCTTCATGTAAATCTCTGGTGCATCCTAAATGCTATAACATATATAGATCAAGTACTTCCATGTAAATCAAAGGAAAAAATTGCTCTTTTATTTCTAAGTCTTAGATTGTCTTCTGTAATATCTCAGATATGTCTTGTTATCAGAAATCCACTCCATGGTTGTCTAGTAATGCCATACAAGGCAGATATTACAAATCCATTTACTTCTTAAATTCTGGTCTTAATTGAGAAACTGTACTGAAGCTCATACTTCACATTTTTGAAATCTCGACACCATTGGACCTCTTACTGTTTGACTGCTCAACAATGTTGTGTTTGGCCAGCTTGGTGCCATTATTCATACACTGGCTTTTTAAACAGAAAAGCAATAAAAAATTTATTGATGCCTGAATTTGTTTGCGCATTTATATCTTGGAACAAAAACATAGCTGTCTCCGTAATAGTTCTGAAACTAAAAAATTAAGTTTGTCCAATTTCATAGTGTGATTTTTAAATAATTAAGGAATATTAGACATAAAACTTTTCTAATTGTGTTAAGAACCTAGTTGAGATCTTAGGATTTGCAGCTGTATAGTTTGGCTAAGACTGTGTATTTTCTGTGCGACTCCAAGGCTGGTGTTTGCTTTGCTCCCAGCACAAACGGCGAGAGAGTCTCCGGGCCAAGGTATTTTTCAAGAATTTGTTTTCCTTTGGACAGTAAGATGCTGAGTGCACCTGGGGACTAAGACAACTCCCAGGGAGTGTAAGTTTGGTTAGCAGGCAGTCATTAACTTTCAGCTTCCAGTATTCACATGCTTGTAGCTGTTTCATTCTGCTGAGGTAAAGAGTTTTCTATGGGAAGTCCTGTGCATCTGATTTTGCTAAAGTTGCAAATGGTCTAACTGGCTGAAAAAATTAGCCCACATTATCCATTGCACAGGACTTGTACCTTAAAAGGACAGCTATGTTAAGCTTGCCTACGTTGAATATTGCATCTATGGGACCATTTTCTCCCCTTTGCCCTATACAGATTTTCTGTTAGGTGTCTGAGGTTCAAGGGGTTAAGAAGGAAGCATGTAGATATCGCATACCAGCTTGCCAGCCTTTGCAAAGTTAGGCATTTCTGTGCAGCAGTAAGACAGACTCAAAGTAGTTTTTTACTTTGCGCACACTCTTCACATCTCATCTTCAGCTGAGCACTCCCAGTGGACTCTGTCAATGAAGCTGTTGCAGGATCTTTGTTGTTGAAGGAAGAAAGTTCTGAAGAATGCCAGCTGTCCCTCTTCATTAGTTCCTATCCAGGAAGAAGGAAGATCCGTTACATGATTTTAAGAGTTCCTGGAGAGCTGGGAGCAGATGACATTTCAGATGCTTAGTAAAGGGAGGATGTTATTGGAGATGATTAGGTTACCAGTGCAAGTGTGCACTGCTAGCAGGTCAAGGCACCAACCAGAGTAACAACAGACCTGATAGAAGAGAGACTTAAGGGCAAACCTACTGTTAGGCAGCAGTACCTTCAAACAAGCCATGCGCTCTGCATGGGCCCTCTCCCTAACTGAGCAGTGTAACCATGTTCAAGCTTCAGATGTGCTGAATGACAGTGCCAGTTACCTTCCAAGTATGTTAATTAGCATACCCTCCACCATACGAGCATGGTTATACTACCAGTTTAGGAGTCAGTCTATGCCGAGCAGCAAAGTTACTGCTGCCTCATTTGTTCAGCTGACTAGGTAAACATGTATGGGATAAGGGCTAACTCTGCTGTGTGCAACAAGAAAAAGTTTTACTAGCACATGGGTCTTGACTCGAACAGAAAACAACACTCCTTGGGCAACTGAGTTCTGACATCAGGTATCTCACCCTGCCAAAGCCTCCTTTTCTTTTTTCAGGTAACAAAACTGGTTGCTATCAGATTACCACCCTGTTGGATCCTAGTACATATTTTTAAGCTTTGGCTCGTTATCTATTTTTAACAGATCATTTGAACCTGAGAGTGATGATACAGCACTTTTTATTTGAGGAGGACAATGCTTTGCACAAGTGAGCAAGCATACTTGTCTATAGAGTGAGGGAGTGAGTTGCAAAGGAGTTGCCTCTGCTGCTCTTGGGTTATTGAATTAATTGTAGTGATAAAATATACACTTGTATCAGTTTCTGTATTACACTCGTATATTTTTAGTACCTAAGGCAAAAACAATAATGGCTTGAAAAGGCCAAGGTTCATCATCGTTGCTGATTCCATGTTGATCAGCCTGATGCATTGAAACTCAGAACAGATCTATGTATTATTGCCTTTTTTATATTATGTTGGTAAATGAATAAGTATTACATAAGATTATAGCCATTAAACTCTGTTTAATTTTAAAAGAGGACCCCTCTGACAATACTGGATGGAACCTGAGCCTCACTGAAGTCCCCAGGTATTCTGCCATTGAATACAATGGGGCTGGGATTTTCATAACTGATTGTAACAGGGTGATCTGACCCTTTAAGTAGGAATGGCCGGCCCTTCTGATAGAGTCCAGCTGCAGAGTATTTGGACAGGTAGGGAGTGTCTTTCTAGGCATTTTAAAAAGCTCCCAGAAGAGTAAGCAAGAGAGGAGGAGGCAAGCTGGGAGCAGGATAGCTTGTTATGGGGAGGAGCGAGGCTGCTCTGCTGGGGCCAGAGCCGAAAAAGTCCCTTCTTAGTACCTGGGACAGGGGAGAAAGGCTTGGTTTTGTTTTTTATTTGCTTATGTTTTTACTTAAAGACTTTATTTGGGAGGACTGGCTGAGGAGCACCTCAAGGAGCAAAACCCACCTACAGAAGTCAACAGGCTAGGCATTCTACTTACTTACAGGTGTATTTGAAAAACAAGATCTTTAAATGTCTTTGCATTCCTCCTTTCCATTTACAAATAAACCAGAGTTTACCTTTTCAATATATTTTTCCTAAGCCAAATGGATTTAAAGTGGTATATCCCATCCTTGCTGATAGATAGGAATACCTGTTTCTTCTAGGCACTTCTTATCCATCTTGGATTCATTCCAGCGTCTCTTTCACTTGCATCATGGCCAATCCTAGATCCTATTTTTTTTTCCAAAACTCAAACTTTAATACTCTTCTGCCCCCAACTGTCTGTAGTTTAAACACTTAAAAATTAGATCACATCTGTGAACATGCATCAAAACGGGCACAGTCATCATTTATCTATGGAACACCAAGTACTTGGAAGGTGAATTGGGGAGTAAGCTGATTCTCAGGGAGCAGATGTTTCTCTCTTCTCTGTGCTACTATGATTCCTTTCGGTTCAGTTATGTACCTGAAAGATGTTTCAAGAATCCTAAGGCAAGAGCCCAATGGTGGACTATGCTACATTTCCATTGAGGAACCTTATAATGGAACAAATGTTATGGTGACTAGATTAAAAAATTAACTTGGAAAATCTAACTTGTGTTGGCCAGGTTTTTATCATTAACAGGAAAAATAGAGGGTTTTTGTAACAAAGAATTATAGACAGACCTGCTGTTTCTCATCGCTGAAATGATTTTGGAGATGAGGATGAATGTTTGTATGTCCATATAAAAACATAATTAAATGCATTATGCATGAAGGGGAGACATAAGACTAATTTAGTGACAGCTGAGTGATTTTTAATGGGTATTTCCCTATGTTTAAAATAGTTTTTAATGTGGTACTGCAGATACCATCATATGGCACCTATAACTAAAGGCCTACCACAGTGAGTTGAATACTCTTGGTTCACTTAAATCTGACTAAGGATCATGTTTCTTTATTGAATAATCATTTAATCCTGATTGAGGAGTTCTCATTGGAATAGCTATATTGTCACTTTTTCTCTTCCTGCCTTGATCCCCTTTACAACATCTTTTGAGTGTCTAGCAACCCAAGGTGCATGTTTGGTGCAAATCATTCAGTAAGCAAGCACTTGCATGACTCATATAGCTGTTGCACACTTCAGCATTATCAGGAAACCTATATCCTGAAGTTTCTTCAAATTTAAGTATAGCAATACCTGATTATGATGTCACTGTTCCATAAACACAATGACAAGATAGGGTTTTATTGTAGGTTTCAGAATTATTTTGAGTTTGGTGGCATAGGAGCTTGACAGAAAATAAATGGTCCAATGTTCAGTGTGCTGGCCTGGGATACCTGAGACTGGGTTCAGTCCCTTGATCAACCACAGGGGTGGGCAATTATTTTGGGCAGAGGGCTGCTTCCTGAGTTTGGGCAAGCTGTCAAGGGCTGCATGGGTAGCCCCACCCCTAGATAGGTGCCCTGACCCCTGGTCGCTATCTTGTGACTGGAAGTCCCACCCCTAATCCCTGACCTTTGCCACCAGAAGTCCCTCGCCTTCCCCTGGCAGTCCTCTTTTCAGCAAGAGGTTTCGGAATCAGAAAAATACCAAACTATATTCTAAAAGAAAACATTGACACTGTTAATTGGTCCAAAGAAATTATTAATTGCTAGGCATTCACTCCTGCCCTACAACGCAGTAAATCTTGTTTCCCCTTTTTTTTTTAGAACTTTATGCCTCAAGCAGAGGGATAAAAAATCCCATTGTCAGCCTTTACTTTAAAAAGAAGCAGGAAGTTCTACAGCTAAAGGAAATTCTAGGACAAAAACTTATGTGAAAAAAGGAGGAAATGAGAGTTTAAGCAGCAAAGAGCTGACATCAGGGATTTACCCAAAAGTCTTTTTGTGACATGTAAGAGACACAGTGAGGGTCCAGCAAATGCCAAGAGCTATCTCATTGCTGCATTGGCCTACTTTTGCCAGTTGGGGAAACGGTTAGCCTAGTACTGTAATTCCAGAATAAAGTTTGTAATATACCTCCATTACAAACCTAATGTTCATTAACAAAGGTGGAAAACCCAAAGTAAATAATTAAACCATTTTCTCCAGCCCCTAGATTATCTTTGTGGCTCTTTTCTGCATCTTCTCCAACACACTTCTATAAAATATGGACACCAGAACTGTATTTAGTATTTCACTAATGCTCTTGCCAATGCTGTATGTAGATGTAAATTCACCTCCTTTTTTGAATGTCTCATTATAACAAATGCTGATCAAGGCATAGTCGCTAACCTTTCTGTGTATGGCCTCTTGAAGTTCAAGAAGCAGGTTAGGCCTCCATGAAGATATCTGTTGGTCTCTCTGGAAGGGAAATTTATTACTCCCTGTAGGGAAATATATTACTCAGAATTGGTTAACGTCCATTGTGTTTCATTTAGTTTGCTGCACAAACTGGGGAGGGATAGATGGTACTTTGCAGGTATAGTCAGGTCACTGGGATTAATTTAGCATTCAGTGGTATAGCTAGCGGGGGTTATAGGGGCAACCCTGGGCACTGACTTGATAGGGAGTGGAGGGGCTGAAAAAAAGTGATGGCTGCTGCATATTAGTAATTGCAGTGGTAACTAGAATTTGTTGCTTCCGCTTGGCCCCAAACACCCAGCCACATCCTGACACTGCTGTTAGGATGATTATTTATTCAAGTCTTGTGAATAGGGCCCAAATGTGTCAGCAATGGAAACATTTCAGGGCATTTAATTAATTAAATAATAGACCTCCAAACAGCTAGGACAGGGTAAGGTTGATTGCTGAGTTGGGGAGGAGTGAAACAATGCCTATTACATGGCAGGCACAGAAAATGTTTTGGCAAATCAGTGTGATAGCTTCCCAACTAGAGACCTAGATGATTTTTTACCACTTATTTTACTTGCTTGCTATTTTTTGTAACCTGTCTCTCTAACCTGAAGAGTTTGTGACTGTTCGATATTGTCGTTCCACCAAAGCGGCTCAAGGGATGATGAGATTCACAAACTCCTCCGTGGCCATTTCAGGCTGGACATAAGGAAGAATTTCTTTACTGTCCAAGCCCCCAAGGTTTGGAATAAACTGCTGCTGGAAGTGGTTCAAGCACCTACTTTGAACGCCTTCAAGAAACATTTGGATTTTATCTTGCTGGGATTCTATGATCCCTGCTGTCTTCCTGCCCCTGAGGCAGGGGGCTGGACTTGAAGATCTTCTAGCCTTAATGTCTATGAAATCTATGAAACCTGTGATAACTTTCTTTGCTCTGTAACCAACCTGTCTTTGAAAAAAGGACCACAAAGCTTTGTGTGATTAAATTTTCTCAGTTGCACTATATAGACCTGAGATTCTCAATCAGAATGCCATGAAATCTTTTTAGAGATGCCATATAATATTAGCATTTTTGGTGTGCAAATATCTATATAGGATTTATAAGGTATATCCAGAGATTTCAATTAGGAATCCATATATTCAAAAACATTCTGACCTGTAGTGGTCTTTTGGAGTTCTTCCCAACAGAAGAACTGATCTTTGCTTTCTGTAGTCAAAAACTGAGTGCAAACTATGAACACCAGTTTTCAAGGCATGCCTTGATTCTAAAATGGTTGAGGACCATTCATACAGACCATGTAACCATTGCATTGCAATTATGGAGGTTTGCAAACTGATCACAAAATCCATGCTGTATACACACTAAGAGCTCATGCTAGATGGATCGTATCTAAGCTCATAACTAAGATGTTTAGGGACTTTTTGTAACTCAAACCTGACACCCACATCAATGTGCTCTGTATATTTCTGGGAAGAAATACTGCTATAGGAAAAATTACCCATCTTTATTTTTTCATGGAAGGGAGAAGTTGGTTTAAGAAACAAAACTCTTTTGGCAGTGCTTTGAGTCTTGTCTTGTTTCATTTTATTCTTTGCTTATTACTTAATATTAAGGAACTAGATAAATTCACAGTGGGATTTTTGCTACTTATTTTAATAGGAGCAGGATCTGATCCTGGTCCCCACTGGCCCCCAAATGAACTGTCAGCCTATGGGGAAGGGCTGAGGATTTTTTTCTACATTTAAATATAGACTTCAGCTACATTTTCTACATTTAAATATAGACAGAATAGCAGTTAGTACTTTATGCCTGTCAGGCAATGCAGAGGCCATGAATGGTTAGCAGAGACTTCCCCTTCTGAGGTGAGAATTCCCTACTACTGTAACTGCCACTGCTAGGCCCTGCACTATCACACACTTCATCTCTTTCCTTACCTACAAAGAGTATTGGGGAAAGAAGAGGGCAGCATAAAGGAAAGACATGTCAGAGCAGACTGTGACCACCTTTCACTGGCGTAAAGAGTTATACCTTCAGTGGAGCCTGCTTCAGCAGCATAGCTTTGAGCCATCGAAAAGTTCCTCTTAAGCATCTTAGGTTTGGTATGGATAGTCCTTGGAAATCAGGAAGCATGAATGAATGGGCTTTCTTACATACTCCTTTATTTTCACCCTCTTCCACCAAGTGGGGAGCTGGCATAGAAGAGAATCTGACCATATATTCTATGCACATTTCATTCTGTCAGTTGGCAGGATTCTTGTGCCAAAACCATTGCCTTGGCATAAGAATACTGGCAAAATTATAGTGAGAAATTATCTTTCATCTCAGTCTAATACAGGAGTTTCTTTTGTTTGTTTTCTTGTTTGCAATCTACATTTCAGAGACCTATATAAAGAAACATTATTATAATCTATTTTGATTTCCTGCGTAATAACGAGAATGCCACTTAGGAATTCCTGCACGGGGCACATAACAATTGATTAAGCTACAGCATACCTGTCCAGCCTATTGAGACAGATGCTGCTTGTCAGGCACTGCTCTGAAGAGATTATAGTCTAATTTAAGACAAGATAGTGTGACAACCTAAAGAAGGAGTAGGAGGACAGGTTAACAAAAATGAAATTGCAGTTAAGTAGGTAGCTATTGTGCATCTTGAAGGCTTAACTGTTTCCTGACTGAAGTTGTTAGGCCATTTACAAAAGAAAGCATCTGGCATAGATAACACACTTTAAAAGAGAACTGGGAAACAGACAAATGTCTGTGAAAAACTGGCGGGGGTGCAGAGTGGAGGAGACGGAACTGAAATCCCTGTAGCCAGCAGCTGCCACCGGGCCAGTTAACTGCTGTGCAGCTACCATGTGGCTCTGAGCCCCCTGCACAGCCTTGGCTTTCACCAGCACCAACCTTCCTACACACGGGAAAACAATTTTTGAAAAGGCAAGGAAGTAGCTTCACATGACCAATTAATGAGGCATCAGAGCACCTCCACAGTTAAGGTTACACTGAGATTTGTAACAAAAGCCTTGTTTTTGTGTCGCATTACTTGAATTCAGTCTCCATATTTAACACAATGTCTATTTAGAGGACGCTTGCTTATGGCAAACTTAAATCTATCTATGTAAATAACTATAGCAGAATAAGCAATAAACAATGTTCTTTTCTGACGTGTATGCGTATGGAATTAAAAATAACAATAGAATCCCATAATAGTTTGTGTCTAGAAAGTTTCCTATAAAGGTTTTTGAACTACAGTGCAAGTTAAAAACCTAAATTTAAAGTGTTCAATTAATCTTAGGTATTGATTTGTAAAATGGCTGCCTGAAATGAGGTCTGTTGATTCCCCACATAAACAGCTATACTGTAAGATTTGATTTTTGAAGTGTTGAGCTCAGACATTCTTAATAACTTATTTTAGATGAACATCAGAAATTAACCTTAGGCGCACCTCTTTTTTTTAATTATTTTAATTATGTTAAATGGATTCATACCTTACGGTGGATTCTTTGTGACTTTGGACACATGACTTAACCTTTCTGTGCTTTTTGTTTTCCCATTTGCAAGCTGGAGATAGTGGTACTTGCTGTTTGTACAGCTCTTTGAGAAACTTGAATGGAAAATTATACAAGGCATTTCTTTCTTTTCCTTTTGTACAAAAGCTACTTCACTATTCTTCACTAGGTGGTAATCTTGTTGCAGACAGTTTGTGTTGAAAGACTGCTTCTCTGCCACCAACTCCTAAAGGTGTGGTGGTAGTTATGAGGAGGGTTGGTCAGGAAATAATACTTTTCCCATAGAAAGCTTTGACACAAATACTTTTTTTTGTGAGCATTTCCATTTAGTCACCAAATTATTTTTGTGAAGAAAAAAGATTGATGAAAAAGTTTTGACTATTTCAGTCCATGGGGCAGCTACTGAAAGACTGAATTATGGACAATGGGAAGAGAAAAATAAGCACGGAGAGCCTAACTCTGTATCATCATGGTTAAAGCACTTAAAGTAGGGGAAGTGTCAGTTCTGCTCCCTGTCTCTATGGTTGTTTATGCATTTTAAACTGGAAAGCCATTGAATAAAAAATAAAAACAGTCCTAACACCAAATAGATGCTGCTGGTTTGAATTTCCTCATACTGAAGACAGCCTAGAGCCGACCTTTCCTACTTCCTGTGAGGACAGTACCACCTCCTTCAGATCGGGTTTCTTTTTCTTGAGTACATACGACTAGTTTGCTGTGCTGGGTTCTTAAGTCAACACTTTTGTTTCAAGTGCATTCCAAGAATAGATTAACAGGTTGGAGCCTTTTTGAGAGTTAGGTATGGATTTCTCTTGAATCCAGATCACAAAGAAGCTTTGGTCAAACTTTGACATGTAGGTGCTCAGATGCATGGGAAGTCTAGTGTGCAGCTCTTGAGCTTTCCAGTCCAAACTGTAGACTCCAAATGAACTTAACTGGTAAGTTTTGTAACTGATGAAGCGGAGGTATTCTGGAGCCTTCTGGCACTCCAGTATAGGCAATTTACTGTGAAATAAAATGAAGTGGAGTTTTCTATATACCAGCTACTTTATGATAACTGTCTGTGTACTTATCTGGAGATTGTCTTGCTTGCAGCATTGATGTGCTGGCTGGTGGCAGGTTTAAATTGCCCCTGAAACCACCATTAGCTTCGATGAAGTTTGTATCCTCTTTGACCATACTGAAGTTATGGTATTTTTCCCTCTCTTTGGTAAAAGAATAGATATCAATGGGATGCTCACAAAATAAAATACATTGTAGAGGCAACACAGTCTGGGCCTTAGAATATTTAGGCATCATATAAGAATAGTTTATTTTTATTTTTATTCCATGAGAAACATGCTCCATGAAGTGACAGGGACAAGGTGCTCCAACAGGAGAAATGCAAATATTTAAGCCAAATGTACCAGCCATCTCTTCTGCACTGTTTAATTTGATCAAATCCTTTCTGCATGTTTTAAAGATTAATGTTGGATCCTTTCCTTTGGTTTAAGCAGAAGAATAGGGAAGATACTTCAGGGAAAAATTCTGCAATGGACTGGACTTGATTAATGATACCTGAGTTTTATTATTTTACTGTGTGATTCCATTTGGTTTACTTTTGACTGGTATTGGTAGGTGAGACAAGTCATAGCTATAGAATTTATTTAATTGATTTCATAGACATTTGGGCTGGAAGGGACCCCAGAGGATCATTGAGTCCAGCCCCCTGCCTCAGGGGCAGGAAGTCAGCAGGGATCATAGGATTCCAGCAAGATAAGCATCCAAATGTGTCTTGAAGGCATTCAAAGTAGGTGCTTGAACCTCCTCCAGCAGCAGTCTATTCAAAACCTTGGGGACTCGGACAGCGAAGAAGTTCTTTCTTATGTCCAGCCTGAATCAGTCATAGTGGAGTTTGTGACTGTTCAATCTTGTCATTCCTTGAAGCGCTCTGGTGAACAGACGTTCCCCCAGATCCTGATGAGCACCCCTGATAAACTTATAGTTGGCCATCAGATCACCCCTGAGCCTGCGCTTTTCCAGGCTGAATAGCCCCATTGCTCTCAGCCTCTCATCATAAGGCCTGTTTTCCTGACCTCTGATCATAAATGTGGCTCTCCTCTGCACCCTCTCAAGCTTCTCCACATCCTTTTTGAATTGCGGAACCCAAAACTAGACGCAGTACTCCAGCTGCGGCCTCACCAAGGCCAAGTACAGCGGGAGAATGACGTCCCAGGATCTGCTTGAGAAGCATCTATGGATGCAAGCCAGAGTTTTGCTCGCTTTACAAGCCACAGCGTCACACTGAAGGCTCATGTTCATCTTGTGGTCAACTGTGACCCCCAAGTCCCTTTCATCTGTAGTGCTAACCAGCATAGCACTGCCGAGTCTATAAGCATGGTGCAGGTTTTTCTTCCCAAGGTGGAGAACCTTGCACTTTTCAGTGTTGAACACCATAAGGTTCTCGTCTGCCCACTTCATGAGTCTGTCCAGATCCGCCTGGATCACCCTCCTATCCTCAGGTGTGGATGCTTTACCCCAAAGTTTGGTGTCGTCAGCGAACTTGGCCAGTCCGCTTCTGACACCAATGTCCACGTCATTGATGAAGATGTGAAATAGTATAGTCCCTAGGACAGAGCCTTGTGGGACCCCACTGGTCACAGCACACCAAGATGATTGGCTCCTGTCGACCACCACCCTCTGGGTCCTGCTGCAGAGCCACTTCCCCAGCCAGCAGATCATGGTGACATCAAGGCTGCAGTTAGCCAGTTTAGCCAAGAGGTGATCGTGGGATACCAGACCAAAGGCGTTTTTAAAGTTGAGGTATGCAATGTCAATCTCTTTCCCCTTGTCCAGGTGATAAGTCACCTGGTCATAAAAGGAAATGAGATTGGTCGAGCAGAACCTACCCGCAACAAACCCATGCTGGGATATTGCCTTCAGCTAGTCTGTTAAGGATGGCCTCCTTGATAATTTTTTCCAAGTCCTTCCCCTGGATAGAGGTCAGGCTGATGGGCCTGTAGTTTGCCGGATCTACTTACCTCCCTTTCTTGAAGATAGGCATGACATTGGCCCTCTTCCAATCATCGGGCACTTCACCAGGGCACCAAGAGCTCTCAAAGATCCATGCCAGGGGCTGAGCTATGATGCTCGCCAGCTCCCTGAGTCCCCTTGGGTGTAGCCCATCAGAGCTGGCTGACTTGAAGGTATCCAGCCTGTCGAGGTGTTACTTCATGAGGTCAGCTCGATGGAGGGCAAGGAATCTCTCTCACCCAGGCCTCCCTGACCCATAGTGGGCAGGGCTGTCCCATGGAACTGGTGAAAAACTGATGCAAAGTACCCACTTAGCAAGTTCGCTTTTTCCTGGGCGTCAGTTGTCAGTTGCCCCGTCTGGTTTAGCAAGGATCCAGCATTGCCCTTTCTTTTCCTCCAGCTCCCCACGTATCTAAAAAACAACTTTTTATTTTCCTTGATATTTGTACCTAGCTGGAGTTCCATCACAACCTTGGCTTTCCTGATTTGCTCTCTGCAAGTCTGGACTACATCAGAGTAATCCTCCTTGGTGGTGGTTCCAGCCCTCCATCCTTTGTAGGTCTTCCTTTTTACTGTTTATTTAATAAGGAAGGATATCATTTTGATATAGAAATTAAAAAATAGAGTTTCTGCCTAAGTGGTGAGGTGAGATTCATCCTCTAAGTGTTCTGTCCACTTTTTCTATGCAGCTTGATAGTTAAATAGATAACAAAATCAACCCTTTTAAATTAAAGTGATAGAGATTCACTTAAGTTGACTTAAGCTCTTAAGTGTGAGTCTGTTCCGCCCCACTCAAAAAAAGTAGATGCATTAATGGATTTTCAAAGATGGAACAGAACTGCCCTTAGATGCCTACATTTACCTAGATGCCTAATCCATGGAATAGAATCTGGTCCTTCATCCCAATAAAATAAACATGCTGTATTAAACAGCCAGCCACCAACCTTAATCAATCAGTCAGATTCATAGCTGAGAAAAGCTGAGTGAAACTCTGACATCCCCATATTGGACATAGCACGTACTGGTAAAATGAATATGTAATTATGGGAAGCCTGAACTTTTTGGTAAGGATGGCTTATAATTCTGTATTTATTAAATTTATTAATGCCTTACAGTCTCTTTGCATTTATGTTTGGAGTATTCATCATACTCATAACCCTGCTACTAATTCTTTAGAGAATGCAGTGTGTAAACCTGGTTACTGTTCTGATGTGTGAGCCACATATTTTTATGGTTACAGCAGTCTATTTCAGGCCTTGGGAAATACACTATACAGAGCTCCTTGATGATCAGTGAATAACACCTAGATCATAATGGATAAGCATATATTAAAAGCTGCAGTCTATGTCCAGACAAAGGTGTCATTGAGTTCCACCAGCATATGGTCAGACGGAAGAAATATACATGTACAGAACAGGATGCAGTACCTGCTGCTTGAAGACTGAGAGCCTGTGGAGAGGCTTATGTTCAAACTGACTTTTAGCTTTATTTTAAAACAATTAAACTGTGACTATTGGAGACCTTGACTTATATTCTGAATGTTGTTTTGCCATCTGGTAGCATCTGGCTCTCTGTCACTAAAAGCTGCTTTGATGAGAGCTATTGAAAATGTATTTAACATTAGCAAAAAGTTCATCACTAGCTTTCTGTTATGTGGAGAATTCATCTCTTTGGACTGTGGCCAATCTGCCTCTTGACTAGCTGTTCTGAAGAGGATGAACCTGGTATAAATACATTTTAGGAAAATAAGGGAAACAAACCACTAAAACCAGAACAAAAATAAGGCAGGTATCATTTAAAACCTGGCTTTTGCAAACCATGCAAAA
>NW_017728948.1:44227493-44300656 GCF_001723895.1 Crocodylus porosus
ACTTACCTCCCTTTCTTGAAGATAGGCATGACATTGGCCCTCTTCCAATCATCGGGCACTTCACCAGGGCACCAAGAGCTCTCAAAGATCCATGCCAGGGGCTGAGCTATGATGCTCGCCAGCTCCCTGAGTCCCCTTGGGTGTAGCCCATCAGAGCTGGCTGACTTGAAGGTATCCAGCCTGTCGAGGTGTTACTTCATGAGGTCAGCTCGATGGAGGGCAAGGAATCTCTCTCACCCAGGCCTCCCTGACCCATAGTGGGCAGGGCTGTCCCATGGAACTGGTGAAAAACTGATGCAAAGTACCCACTTAGCAAGTTCGCTTTTTCCTGGGCGTCAGTTGTCAGTTGCCCCGTCTGGTTTAGCAAGGATCCAGCATTGCCCTTTCTTTTCCTCCAGCTCCCCACGTATCTAAAAAACAACTTTTTATTTTCCTTGATATTTGTACCTAGCTGGAGTTCCATCACAACCTTGGCTTTCCTGATTTGCTCTCTGCAAGTCTGGACTACATCAGAGTAATCCTCCTTGGTGGTGGTTCCAGCCCTCCATCCTTTGTAGGTCTTCCTTTTTACTGTTTATTTAATAAGGAAGGATATCATTTTGATATAGAAATTAAAAAATAGAGTTTCTGCCTAAGTGGTGAGGTGAGATTCATCCTCTAAGTGTTCTGTCCACTTTTTCTATGCAGCTTGATAGTTAAATAGATAACAAAATCAACCCTTTTAAATTAAAGTGATAGAGATTCACTTAAGTTGACTTAAGCTCTTAAGTGTGAGTCTGTTCCGCCCCACTCAAAAAAAGTAGATGCATTAATGGATTTTCAAAGATGGAACAGAACTGCCCTTAGATGCCTACATTTACCTAGATGCCTAATCCATGGAATAGAATCTGGTCCTTCATCCCAATAAAATAAACATGCTGTATTAAACAGCCAGCCACCAACCTTAATCAATCAGTCAGATTCATAGCTGAGAAAAGCTGAGTGAAACTCTGACATCCCCATATTGGACATAGCACGTACTGGTAAAATGAATATGTAATTATGGGAAGCCTGAACTTTTTGGTAAGGATGGCTTATAATTCTGTATTTATTAAATTTATTAATGCCTTACAGTCTCTTTGCATTTATGTTTGGAGTATTCATCATACTCATAACCCTGCTACTAATTCTTTAGAGAATGCAGTGTGTAAACCTGGTTACTGTTCTGATGTGTGAGCCACATATTTTTATGGTTACAGCAGTCTATTTCAGGCCTTGGGAAATACACTATACAGAGCTCCTTGATGATCAGTGAATAACACCTAGATCATAATGGATAAGCATATATTAAAAGCTGCAGTCTATGTCCAGACAAAGGTGTCATTGAGTTCCACCAGCATATGGTCAGACGGAAGAAATATACATGTACAGAACAGGATGCAGTACCTGCTGCTTGAAGACTGAGAGCCTGTGGAGAGGCTTATGTTCAAACTGACTTTTAGCTTTATTTTAAAACAATTAAACTGTGACTATTGGAGACCTTGACTTATATTCTGAATGTTGTTTTGCCATCTGGTAGCATCTGGCTCTCTGTCACTAAAAGCTGCTTTGATGAGAGCTATTGAAAATGTATTTAACATTAGCAAAAAGTTCATCACTAGCTTTCTGTTATGTGGAGAATTCATCTCTTTGGACTGTGGCCAATCTGCCTCTTGACTAGCTGTTCTGAAGAGGATGAACCTGGTATAAATACATTTTAGGAAAATAAGGGAAACAAACCACTAAAACCAGAACAAAAATAAGGCAGGTATCATTTAAAACCTGGCTTTTGCAAACCATGCAAAATTGGAAGCATGCTGAGTAATATACCTTCTGTGGCATCACAAATACCTCTTTTGTGACTCAGCTATCCATTTTCTTAGTTTACATCTACCTTATTTCCCCTAGCTCTCTTATACCAGTGCAAATTCAGAAATCAGAAGACTTGTTCTAAATGTATACTAACAAAATTTGACAGAAGAGTAGAAGCCAGCAACTTTGATTTTCTGCCATTTTAGGAAATAGAGGGTCTGTCTTGTTATACTTAAATATTGCATGTGACTGTTTGGGACACAATAGGCTTTGCAGGCTTTTGTTTGGAGTATTGTTCATCTGGGAGTTCTGGCTTCCAGATTCCAAATGTACTTAGGCCAAGAGTTAATCCATATTTTTGTATGAACTGTTTGCCATTGAAAAGTTAAGTTATAACTAAATCAAAATGGTTCACTGGCATCTTTCTTTTTGGTGAAATTTATAATAGGAAAAAATCCATACACTTTGTTTAGTCTTTCTTGTTTCATCTGCAGTATGACAAATAGATTTGCATTTTGACTTTTATATTTTAATAATTTAAATAATATATTATAATTTTATTTTATACCTATAAATTCGTGTTTTATATTATCTGTTTACCAAATAAAATGCTTCAGTGCATTTTTTAGCTTTGTTCCCATGAGAAATTTTAAAAATTCCAGTTTTCGTTCAGATTTTTGAGACAAAGTGAAAATTTGAAATTTGAAGTCTTCTGTAAGATGGCAATAATATTTTCCAGTGAGCTTTACTTGGCTCTTATACTGTATTTGCTGTATAGATCCAGCATCCTTTACAAAATGAACCCCATTTTCACAATTTTACCAGTAGGAAAACTAAAGTATAATTAGGTATAGTAAGTGACATTGTTCATAATCACCCTGCAGAGTAGGGTCAAAGCTAGGAATGACACCCTGATGTCCTTAGTCCCAGTCTAGTGCATTAGCTACTGCCCTTCATAAAAATGAATATAAATATTTAGCTGGTTGCAGAGTACTGCTCATCTGCGTCACATTTGCAATAGGAGAAGTGTGAGACCACGAATGGAGAGATTTTGGCAGGATGTGTTGAAAGTACTACATCATTTTTCTTCAGAACAACTTTATATTGGATTTGTGATTAATCAACAAACCACATGAAAATGAGGTATTTAAGCAATCACCTTTTTGCTAAAAATAAACCATTGTCCAGTGCATTCCATGGATAACATTTCAGCAATGTCAAATACATTTTAAATCTGGACCAGGAAAAATTCTCTGCCCAAATAAATATAGTATCTAGTTATGTGCAAGTAAAGAACATCATATGACAGGGAAGGTAAATGGAAAAAACCCCCACAAATGCAAGAGTCTGATTAATTATTTACTTGAAATCTTAACCCTTAGATAGCAAACATATTTAAAAATTCTTCAGACAATGCCATAAAAATAAGTGACTCCCAGCTCATTTCACTGACAGCTTTGAACTGCAGCAGGGACTTATTTTTATCAATCCTCCCCCCCCCAACCCAAAAAACTTCTAATGCCCGAAAGTGTTTCCATAGACAACAAAGACCCTGAAACAAGCATTTCTACTCCTACACAAAAGAGGAACACATTCAAAAAATCCAGCTTGATTGTAATATAGAAATAGATCTGAGCTAGCATGCACAAGCATTATAACCAGTAGGACTATTCAGGGTCTGGTGTAGCAAAAGAAGATAAATGTTGCTGATTCCACCTGGAGAGGTTTACCTTATGCAATGTCACACCCAATGCTGCTGAGTAGGGCAACCACACCCATTTCCGTCCTGAGTGGATTGCTAACAAAAGGCCTACATTAAACGTCCCACTTTCTTTTTTGGTAGCTGACAGACTGTCTAGAAAGCATGTTACAGGTCAGGGGAAATAACACTTAACTTAAAAATTGGCAAGACCTGAAGTATCTGTAGCCTTGAACTGAGGCCTGTTGGGGCTGCCACAGCCAATTTGCAATGGCCTGTAGTTATTGTTGCCATATGGTCTAAGCCTTAAATAGGTGAGAAGGCATGGGTAACTATCTGATGCCAGAAGGGACTATGTACGTGCAGCCTGGGTCATTCCAGTGCACTGCTGAATACTGTAAGGGTTTCTGTGCTGGCTGCGTCTGAGTGTGTGTGGCACCTCAACAGAGAGCCCTTGAAGGGTGTGGTGTCTCCCAGTCAGAAAGGATCTCTGTCTCAGCAAATAAGTGAGAGGAAGTTATAGGGTGTATGCTTCCTGCCTCTGGAAGAGAAGGGAGCTGTTTTTACCAGCAGCATGAAGGGAGCTGCCTTTGCACCCTCTCCCAGCAATAAATACATGCTGTTGTGTTGTACACTGACTGACTGTGTGCCAGCATCCCTATTGCAAGAACTCTGCACAGCTGTGGTACCCAACAAGGAGATGAGGAGGTCACACAACTGTGCATGAGCCCAGCTCTGAGGCTACTGTCTGCTACCGTGGGGGAAAGAAGCATTGCAGCATCACTGTATGACATTTTTGTAAGAAAAGATTGACAGGGGAAGTTGAGAGGGATTGCAGGCAGGTCCAGCTCTTCTGTACCCTGAGGATGGCAACAGAATCAGTATAGGGTCTGCTTGGGAGGAAATGGGGTAGCTGCTGCTAGCCCACAGGAGTTGTGCAGCGCTGGAGGGAGGAGAAGGGGATGTAGCAAGGTAAATGAAAAGTGTCATAAGAATGCTGTCATGGTGCAGTGTATTCCCCTGTCCAGGCAGTATGCATTAGACTGCAAAGTGCACTGCTGCTGGGAACAGGAGTTCAGTTGTTGCAGCTTTACCTAGACATGGGGGTAGCCATAGATTAATACGTGCCTGGTGATAAGCCTGATAAGAGTGCTGTTTCTTGTGCTTGAGTGGGGAGCGTTGAGGAGAAGAGCAGATCTGGTATAAAGTGCTGGCTTCCCATGGGTCCTGACTTTCCACTGCAACAGCCAGTTGTGATCATTCCACTCTGCTGCCAGCTTCACCAACCAGACACACGGCACAAAGGATTGGCAACTCAAAACATGTTAAGCAAGGACCGGCCCTTTCAGTTTGACTTGATGAGACAATAACATGGCCTAAGGGGAAAACCTGTGAACCCCTAGAACTGCATCTACGTTACAGAAGAAAGGTAGGGAGCAGTGGCTGGTATTTATGGGTGCAGTTTATTTTCAAATGCGCCAGTGGAATGCAAATAGTCCCTTCCCCCCTCCAAATTTCCAGGGATCAAAGCAAAGACAATGCATCTGCTGTGGAGCTTTCAGAGCTGTATGTTTTGTCCAAATGATCCTTAGGACACAATGTGTGTACATTTTGCACCTGAAACTGCACCTGATATGCCTCCACAGGGCAGTCATCATTAGCGGCTCTGCATTGCCTCATTAAATAGACAATTGCTTGGCAGTAGTCCGTGTCTGCTTTTGCGCGTAGCTCCATGTTTCTGTCTTCTATTTTAGCCAAACCATGGCTGAGGGGGAGACGTAGAGGAGCAGGCTTGCTACCTACACTCAACTTGAGCAAGTATTCAGATCAGCCTTTATGGGGTACACATCATTTAGCTCCCTGGATATGCCTTTGAAGCAGTGTTGCCAAACGGTACACAAGCTATCTTGGCCTCTTGTGGACTAGGGCTCTAGGAAGGTAAACACATGGGATGCATCCTCCAGTGGACAGTCCCCTGTGCTTTGGGATTCCTAACCAGAGGTTTAGGAATTTTTTTGACTAAACAATTTCTATTGGAAAATGTGTGTTCATCACACCCAAACCATTCACAGGAATGTAGCAATTTCAACACAGCTTTTGTTGGGAAAGGGCCAGAAAGGAGCATGTGAGCAGCACAATAGAAAAAAAACCCTTCTCTCTAAAGTAGCTGATAGCCTGGTGATTAACAGCCTTCATCTTAAATGAAGGGTTTCCCCAAGTTCAAATTCTGCTCTCTTCACACCAAAAATTGAACCTGCCTCTTCTGCCTCCTAACTGCTCCAACCACTAGGCTGTTCGGGGCCATCTTTTTTTGATACCAGTTGAAGCTGTTTGACTTTGCATACCTAATTAAGTATTCATTGAGTCAGAGCTTGATGGACTAACTGTTTACCTCAGTGTATGTGATTCCAGTTCAAATGCTTGTTCCAATGAATATTTACATAATATATAAATATTTAGTGGACTGAAACCGTTCCAGCTGGAGACACTGAGAGAGATTTACCCCCAGGTAGCCTCAGGTTTAGGGTTCTTACTTTGGGCTGAGGAAGTAGACTAAGGATATGAACCTGATTGTCCCACATCCCAAGTAAGTGCTGTAGCTTGTAGCCATTGGCTCTTCTGAGGTCTGTGTTATGCTCTCGCGCTCTCTTGCTCACTCTCACTTTCTCCTTCCCCCCTCCTTTTTTGAGGGGAAAAAAGTCAAAAGGTCTTGTGTTATCCTGAAGCAGAATGAGAACATTTTTGAAAGCTGTCTAGGATGAGAAAGCTATCATTGCACAGCTCTGTGCATGATGAGATGTGCCTGTCAGTTGCTCATGAGAACTGGGGGAACAGCCAGGTCCAGTTACACAAGCTTAATAGAGTTTTTGGTCTCAGAGGTGGTGCCAGAAAGGTTTTCTTTTTTCTTTGAGCAAGCATAGAAAGTTCTTAGTACTGGGGGATTTGTGGCTGGATAACTTTACCTGGGGGGTTGCTGCACATTTGAAGATTTCACCTTTTATTTTAAAATCTGGATGCAATTTTTTTGAAGTAAATACTTGATGTGTTTGCTTTTCTGTGAAGCACTGTCCCAGTCCAGAGGTGGGAATTGTGACTGAGGTGCACTGATGCCCCTGATGCTCTTAAAAATATCTCGGTTACCTGGATAGACCATTTTGCTCTTCTGCTTAGGAACAAACTGATTACCAGACTTGGGATCATGAAGACATTTCCCTCCTGCAATCAGGAGAGATATTTTTGCCTTCCTCTGTAATGTGGAGCCTGGTCCTCTTCCTAGAATCATCTGAGCATATATTAACCTAGTAATTCCTCTTCTGTTGCAGTGGCAGAGTATTGGCAGTGTCCTGACTACCTGCTTTTTACCAGGCCTTATCATAGGGTGTTTTAAATTTTGTTTTCATATGGTGTTTTGGGGATGGGTTTTGTGTGTATGTCATGGGCTGAAGTGGATGGGTTTTAGGACTATTTGGAGATTTGGTTATATTAGAGGCAGCCAGCCCCATATTCAATTTCTGATTTTGTTTTAAAGATTTGTTTTATCCAGGTAGTATTGGGGAAGAAATGTTTGCATGAATAAGTGCTTGTACATGTATGGGCTACTCTTTCTGCCTCTGTAACAGAAAACAGTATTAGAAGCAAGTCTGCCACTTTGGTCAGCTTCTGAGTGCTATTGTCACTTAGCTGCAATTAGTTTAAGGACTAACTCTCCCAGGACAAGCAGTGTCAACAAGTCATGAGAGAACTTTATGACAACTAGGGGTTAATGAGGCTCAGAAGAGTCAGTGTCTGCATTTGGATAGGTCATTCAAAAGTTCATATTTTTATCCAAAGCTTTTTAGGAAGTTAGCTGAATATTTTGATTCACAGCTTTGGCTGGAAATAAAACAACAACAGACTTCCTTGTGGTATTTTACACTTCCAGTCCCAGCCAAACCCAAGCAGTACAGAGTTATGTAAAAGCCGTTTCTTGTTTTCAAAGGTAACTTCTTCTAATGCCTGTATTTGGTTTGATTTCAGTTCCATTAAAGGTGGTGGCCTTTACTTTCCAAATGAGTGAACACATCCCTAACTATGAGACAATACATTTTTAAATAATCAAGAACTTTCACTATTTATTAGCTATTATATATAGTTGTATATATTTATTAGTTATATATTTTACTGGATTTAAATGTCTATGAATCTCTTATGATCCACTCATCTACTTACTAGTGCCCACCTCTGAAAGTCAGAATTTCATGAAAGTCAAGAAGGAAGTTCCAAAACTGTCTAGTGCAGATGAATTGTGTGACCTGACTTTTGTCTGCATTTGTTGTTAGAAAAGGAGTTCTAGTACTTCTTAGCACAGTGACTGCTTTTCTCCACATTTCATAGGAAGCCTATGGAGTGGGATAAGGCAGCAACTGTACATGATTTAAGGAGTCCATGGACCATAAAAGTCAATCTTGTCAGTTTTGCTTCTTCTATGAAAACCAAGTTATGGAAAGGAAGAAGATAAATGGCTCAGGGTACATACCTCTGAAAGTGAGTCAAGTAAAGAGGTAAGGTATAGGAGGCTGAGCAGGATACCTGGTACCAAGTATCATGTGGGTGCAAAGCAAGAAGTAGAAGCTCCTGCAGTATATGTCAAAAGAGAGGGAAGAAGAATGGGGCTGCCTGTTGCGGGTGGAGAGTTCTTGATGCAGAACAGGAAAGAGCTGGAGTCTTTCTTGGCCCCACCAAGTAGGAATCAGCAGCCCACGATAGTTTCTCTGGTAAAGAAGAAAAACATTTTTGCCATTGTTCCCAAACAGTGAAGTGGTCAGCTACCTTATAAACCACTTAGTTTGCTACTTAGCAAGTTCATGCAAGACCTGTGATTGTCTGGAGTAAATTTTTCAGTGCTCTTCCTGGAAAATTATTTATGTAGAAATATACTGCCACCTGCCTCCACTGAATCCAGTTCATGATTTGAGGAACAAAGGCCTTCCGTTTGAATATTCCACCCATCTCTGTCTTTGGTTTGTTGTTTGACTTCAGTGTGAGACACTGTGGACTGGAAGACGTCATTAAATGCTTTCATGATATTAATAATTTTTTCCAGCATGCCACAATACAATTATTAATGTCAAAATGATTTCCCTATCCACTCTTTCAAATGCTTTTTCAAAGTGTACAAAGTTCAGTGCCACTTGATAGTCTATTCAATGATCACTCTCACAGTAGAAATATAATCCGTAATGATTCCTCTATCCCGATGCCAGCTTATTCATCCCTAAATTAGGTGTTCTCTACTTGTTTCATCCTGTATAATAATATACTTGCAAGGTGTTTGCTTGATAGCAGGAAGAACGTTCTCTTTTCTGTGAGAATTAACTAAGGATATAGACAGGCATTAATTTCTAGTGAAAATTTTTTTCCAAGAATTTCAAAGAAATACTTAGCACTAGAAAAAGAGTTTGGGAATTGTACACGTGTTCCATCCCACTGGCTAGAGAGCTACAGACACGCTTTCCAGCGTGGTGGCACTAGAGGGCTACTCCTTGTGTCACCTCTGTCCTTAGGGGAGCCAAATGATTGACAACCTACCCTCTCCCACAGGGAAGATGGTAGGTTATCAAGGGGGGAATTGGCAGCTGCTGAGAAGCATCCCTTTGCCCTATGGAGCTGTGAGGGGTGAAGAGAACTGGCTGGATTTAGCAGCAGTATAGGCAGGGAGCAGAAGCACTGCAGCTGTGCTCGTTTCTCGTAACCAGGTACAGATTGAGCTGCAGGGAAAGTCCCACTTGACCCCTGCACTGACTGGGGTCACCCACAGGGTGACTCAGAGGGATGCACAGACTTGGGGGTGCAGAGGAAGCATTCTCATGGCCGGAGTCATCCAGGGTGTTACAAATGTAACACCTGTTCATAGCCTAAGACACCAACCTTTCATGCATGGGGTGACTTCTTCGTTACATTTTATGTCAAAGATTTCATATGTGACTTCAACAGAATTTGGCCTTAACTAGATTGTAGTTTCTGTCAACACTTTTGTTACTCCATTTCTCCCATGGTGCAAAGGAAGGGGAGAAAACATGGATAGGACTAGGAGTTCCTAAATTGGAATCAAGTGGGCAGGGACAGAATGGATGGCTAAGGTGGTCACCTAGATTCAGGTCCGGTGTGAGAATGAAGCAGGCAGTAAAAGGAAGACATAAAAAGGCAAGAGAGGGAGGATAGATTTTTCTATATCAGGTAAACTACAAGAATATGCTTTTTTCCCAGCAGTTATTTCAATCATGAGCAGTCCCTGATACCTTTAGCAAAAAGGTAATGTTTGCTTATATAATACTGTATTTCTTCACATACACCATGCAGTCATCCCACCCCGTTCCAAAATCAGCCTCCCAATATTGGGTTGCAGGCATTAAAGTAGGGAAGCTGATTTTTTGACATGGATAGTAGCACCCTGCTGTGATTCTTGCTCTACAGTGCAGCACCTCTTGCATTACTATTCAGGCAGCTGAGGGTAGCAGGTTAGTGACTTCCAGTTCTTTACCCCACAAAAAAGTGTTGTGGCTGCTCTGTGAAGCCACAACTCTGAAAAAAATCTTTATTCCTTCATTCTAATTTTAAAAAATAAGTGTATATTATATTCCAAGGCATGTTGTATTCAAGAAAATATGGTATAAACAGACTTGACTTGCCAGCCCCAAAATATTTGGTGTTGATTGTCTCATTTCAAGTGTATAATTTTATTAGCTCTTCCACTGTAAGACAATGCATACAAGAGCTTCACTGATGAATGGATCATGTCCTCTTTCATTCATTTGATCTCACTGGGAAATAGACTGGACTTTCTGTGGAGCAAATGGAATGATGTCTAGACATTTCTCTATGGGGAACACAGCTCCAAAGCTCTCCGTGCCCCAAATTAGGAAGAGGCCCTTGGAAAAATTATTAGCATCCTATTGCATTATCACAATTAAATCTTCAGTATTCAGTTTATCTTTTAAATACCTCATCTGATTTTCACTGGCTGAGGATCTGACCCTCTTGCACACACCAGCTACCACATGAACAGGAAGCCCCTCTAGATCCAGGGTAAAGGTTCTCTTTCCAAGGAGAAAAAGTGTTCTTAGAGCACCAGAGGAGGCCCTTTTACTTAGCGACTCACTAGCAGCTGCCTCCGGTATGATCAATACCAGATGTTACATTTAGCTTGTTTCTGAATTAAGAGAGTAGATTATCATACATAAGGTCAGGAGAACAGGTTGGGAATGGGAGTAGGGGTTGTAGATGCAGAGACTATAAGGGGGAAATGAAGGAAGTAACTGGAAGGGGGAATTAACTGAATCAGGATAAAAGAAATCATTTCAGTCAGTGCAACAGCCAGGATGTACTTGCAGTAACAGTACAGCCATACAATCCTATTGTTGTAACTTGTGCTCTGCCCCTGCCCTTCCCCCTTGTTTTGTTCTTCTGTGACAAAGAATATGTCTATTGTGTAGTCAAAGCTATGATTACAACTCACATAGATACGTCCAAACTCCTCAGTTTGAGTACCAGTAACAGTGGCTAAGTACAGACAGTCAAAACCCCTGAGACTGAATTGATTCAATCTTTGCAGGTTTCTGTAAACTGCCTAGATTAAACTGATTAGAAAGTAAACTAATGTTCACTGCTCAAACCTGAAAGGCAGCCAGACCTCTGCAGTGGCCCGTAACGGGAGCCGGGGAGTGCTAGAGCACGTCTCCCAGCCTGACAGCCACCGCAGAAAGCTAGAAGATGGGCAGTTCCCCAAGCCATGCCCCCTCTTCAGCCTTCAGCCAGCTGAGGAGAGGGTTTTGGGGAGTAAACCCGCCCACTGGACCCCCAGCTGGGGTTTCCTTTTTGCCGAGGAAGGGGGAGGGGGAAGCCTTCAGTTGGGCATTTCTCCCTTTTTCCCCTGTGTCCAGAGCTGGTCCCCTAGTCTGGGCCAGATGAGGAAGGGGTGTGAGGGGAAACCCCAACCCTGCACTGAGCCCTCAGCTGGGGTCTTCCCAGTGCAAGGGTAAGGGGGGGAAGGAGGAAGCCCCAAGAAGGGCATTTCTCCCTCTCTCACCCATCCCCCCCTCACCCAGAGCTGGAGCTGGGCCAATCACCCAGCCATGCCCCCTCCTTGGCTGGCCAGCCTGCTGAGGGGGGAGTTGGGGGGGAATGTCCCCCTCCCCAGCTGAGGACCCCTAGCTGGGCTGTGCTTGCATCCAGGGCATGGGAAAAACCCGCAGTGGAGGCTGCTTTTCCCTCCTGCACTCCCTCCTCAGCTGACCTGCTGGCTGGGTGATCTCCCTAGCTCCCAGCTTGGGCAGGGGGAATAAAGCCCCCACTGCAGGCTTCCCAGCAGCTGATACCCAGAGCAATCACACAGCAATGGCTCCTCTTCAGCCAGCAGGCTGGCTGAGGAGGGACTGGGAGGTAAAATCACCCCCAATGCAGGCTTCCCTCCTGGGCTGGGCACAGCCTGGCTGGGGGTCCAGAGCTGGGTGGACCCCCCTGCCCCACACTCCATCCTCAGCCAGCCTCCCATCCTGGGAGGGGACATGGCCATGTGATCACCACAGCTCCCGGCTTCAGGGAAGCCTGCAGTGGGGGCTTTACTCCCCCCACACAATCTGGGAGCTGAGGCGATGACCCAGCCTCCCCATTTCTGCCTGCCTCTGGACCCCCCAGCCAGGCTATGCCTGGTGCAGGGTGGGAGGAGCCCAAAGTGGGGGCTTTACTCCCCCACTTGAGCTGGAATAATCACTTGGCCGTGCCCCCTCCCTGGTTGGCAGGCAGGCTGAGGCGGGAGCTGGGGAGGGAAAAAACAGTCACCCTATCCCCGCCATTCCAGACTCCTGCTGGGCTGTGCTCAGTGTGGCAAGGAGCAGGGGGCATAGAGCCCGCAGTGAGGTCTTTATTGCCCCCTCCTGAGCTGGGAGCCAGGGTGATCACCCAGTAACATATAAATTGGCAACTGGAATCAAAGACAACAAAAAGTCCTTTAGGTAAGTAGAAAGTTGCAAAAAGAACAAGGGAATGCAGAGAGTCCCAGATAAATGAAATGGGACAGCTGTTAACTGACATCCAGGACAAAACCAAACTTCTGAATGAATACTTCACGTTGGTATTTCACCAGTCGAAGAGTATTAGCCTGCTTGACAGGATACAGGATGACCATGGTGGGGGTGACCTCCCTCCCACAGTTGACATAGATCTTGTGGGGGAGCAGCTACAAAGGCCAAATATCTATAAGTCAGCTGGACTAGATGAATTACACCTGAGAGTGCTAAAAGAACTGGCCAACATCATTGCACAATTGATGGCAAAGTTATTTGAAGACTCATGGTACATGGGAGAGGTCCCAGAAGACTGGAAAAAAGCCAATGTGGTACCTATCTTTATGAAAGGGAGAAGGGAAGACCCAGAAGACTAAAAACCAATCAGTTTGACTTCAATCCTAGGTAAAACCCTGGAGTAAATCATCAAAGTAACCATCACACACAGTCCAGATGAAGGCAGTATTCTGAAGGGTAGCAAACATGGCTTTGTCCTGGGTAGGTCATGCTAGACCAATCTCATTTCCTTCTATGATCAGGTTACTCACCACCTGGATAGAGGAAATGATGTTGATGTCATATACTTGGATTTCAAGGTCTTTCACCTGGTGTTTGACCTGGTCTTCCACAATGTCCTCATGGTCAAATTGGGAAAATACAGCCTTGACTACTTCACGGTCTGGTGGCTGGGTAACTGGCTCTGTGGTAGGACCCAAAGGGTACTGATTGGTGGAACTGAGTCATCATGGTGGAGGGGAACCAGTGGCATCCCTCAGGGGTCAGTACTTGGATCAGTGCTTTTCAACATCTTCATTAATTATGTGGATTCAGGTATTACAAGCAATCTGGCAAAGTTCACTGATGACACCAAGCTATGGAGGAGTGTTGTCACACTTCATATAATCATAGAAGTAGGGTCGGAAGGGACCTTGTAGATCTTCAAGTCCGATCTCCTGCCTGGGCAGGAGAAAAAACTGGGCTCAAATGATCCCAGCTAGGTAGGCATCAAGCCTCCTCTTAAAGACCCCCAGGGTAGGAGCAAGCACCTCTTCCCTTGGAAGTTGGTTCCAGATCCTAGCCACCCTAACTGTGAAGTAGTTCTTACGGACGTCTAATCTAAAGCTACTCTCCAACAACTTGTGGCTGTTATTCCTTGTTATGCCAGGGGGCACTAGGGGAAACAAGGTCTCTCCCAAACCCTTCTGGTCCCCCCTAGTGAGTTTATAGACCAGGTCCCCCCTCAGCCTTCTCTTGTGAAGGCTGAGCAGGTTCAGGTCCTGCAGTCTCTCATTGTAGGGTCTGCCCTGTAGTCCCCAGATCACACCTTCCTCTGGACCTTCTCAATGTTGTCCACATAGAGGGAGAGGATAACCTCCTTGGCCCTACTTGAGATGCACCCGTGGATGCACGACAAGGTCCGGTTAGCCCTGCCAACCGTGACCTCGTATTGTTGGCCCATGTTCATCTTGGAGTCAGTAATGACTCCAAGATCCCTTTCTGCCTCCATGCTCTCAAGAAGGGAGTTTCCCATCTTATAAGTATGCTGCTGGTTACTACTGCCCAAGTGCAGCACCCTCCATTTGTCAGTGTTGAAGCCCATCCTGTTTTTGCTAGCCCACCCCTGTAACCTATCCAAGTCTTGCTGCAGTCTTTCCCTCCCTACCAAGGTGCTCACCTCACCCCAAATTTTGGTGTTATCAGCGAATTTAAACAGGGTGCTTTTCACCCCATTGTCCAAATTGCTGATAAAGAGATTGAACGGCGTGGGCCCAAGGACCGAGCCCTGGGGGACTCCGCTGCCCACTTCTCCCCAGATCAAATATGACCCACCCTCTGAGTGCGACCCTTCAGCCAATCTGCAATCCATCTGACTGTGTAGGCATCAATGCCACAGTCACCCAGTTTCTTAATGAGGATGGGGTGGGAGACGGTGACAAAGGCCTTGCTGAAGTCCAGAAAGACTACATCCACAGCAACACCTGCATCCAAGGCTTTTGTGACCTGATCATAAAAGGCAATCGGGTTGGTCTGACATGACCTGCCCCTAATGAAACCGTGCTGGTTGCCCTTGAGCATCATCTGTGAATCCAGCCCATCACAGATGTGCTCCATGATGATCTTCTCAAAGAGTTTCCCTTGGATTGAGGTAAGACTGATGGGCCTATAGTTGCCTGAGTCCTCCCTCTTCCCTTTTTTAAAGATGGGGACCATGTTGGCTACCTTCCAATCAGCTGGCACCTGGCCCAAGCACCACGAGCACTCGTAAAGCCATGCCAAGGGCCCTGCAATAACCCCTGCTAGCTCCCTCAACACCCTGGGGTGGAGAGCATCTGGACGCTTGAAGACAGGCTGGCAATACAGGCCGAACTGGACAGGCTCGTGAAGTGGGCAGACCTCAACCTGATGTCGTTTAATAAAGAGAAATGTAAAGTACTCCATCTGGGGAGAAATAACCAACAACATACTTACAAGCTCAGCAGTGCTCTGCTTGCCAGCACCACAACTGAACAAGACCTGGGCATCATGATCAACAACTGTGATTTAAGTTAATTTGGGAGGGAATAAGCTAGTTTGATCTAAATCAGTGAAGTCTGATACTATGTTCAATCAGGTTTATTTTAAACCAATTTTAGCCATTTTGAAAGTGGTTTGTGCATACTGAACTTCTGTTCTGTTACAGATTTAAACCAGTTTCTGATCACTTAAACCAGTTTATGTGCAACTTCTGTCCCTAGCCAGTGTAATGGCAGTGGTGTGGGACTATTTACCCTAAGAACCTGGGTAAATATTTGGTTAGATTTTGTAACCAATTTTGAGCTCTGACCTGCTATGATTACATTGGTTTCCATGCCTGAGCTAGCTAATGGAGCCTGCTTCAGGTATGTCTACACACCTTTGACTGCAGTATAGACATCCCTAAAACCTGACTGTGTACCCAGTAGGGGAAGGGCCTCTTTCTTTCTGTTTGTCATGTGAAGCACCTTTGTACAGCTGTGTGATATAGAAATGAAAGTATTTGCAACTGTGAGATTTGCAACCATGTGAGATTTTCAAAAGCACACTGCATTGGCCTAACTCTGCTCATGTCAATATCAATGAGATCTTTACTCTTGGTTCTGGTGCTTTTGAAAATCCTACATGGAGGTTGAGAGAGAAAATGCACAAATATGAGGAGGCTTTTGTGCTTGCTTTGGCCCATCATGATTAACCAGATGTGTTTCCAAAAGTTGATCTTTGTTCTGTGTATTTTCTATTGACGCTTGATGAACATGCCGCAGTTTAGATTGGCATCATGTACCAGGGTAAGCATGTGCTGTATACTTATTTTTCAGATGAAACACTGGGTGGGGTTGGCAACTGGGTGAGGCTGACCTGATGAACCAGATCCTCTGGATAGTTTTCAACAGGGTGTATCCATAAAGCTTGCTGCACAATCCTACATTAAATGCCTGAAGCCATACTCTTTGTCATCTTGTTTGTGGCCAGAGGTCAGACTCCTTCCAGTAAACTAATTCATTTCAAACCCACCCCTTTGGTTTATTTGAACATCAGATTAGGCAAGTATGATAGGTAAGAATTTCAGTGTCACAGCGTTCTGCTCTGTTTTCTCCATTTTTCTTTATTCACCTCTCCCTGTTGACCATTGCAGTTAGCCTATGGTATAATTTTGCTGAAGCCAATGAAGTTTTATGAGTTAAAAAAAAATGGAGGTAAGAATGACCTCAGACCCGATGGTCCCATTCTATACATCTGTGCTTTTCCAAGAAGTTCAAAGTATTAACAACATCCATCTCAATTCTCATTTCAGTACTAGTGGCAAGAAGCAGATGTTACATTAGTATTATTGTATTACATTTATTTATTACATTACTATTGTTACTATTATTATTTTCAGTGTTCCTAAGAATGGACCAGTACCCCAATATAGTAGGCACTGTATAAAACACGGAAGTTGATTTCCAGTCATCCACTGACTTACTGGCACTGGCTAGTATGTATGATGTTTGGTTTTGTGGCTTAAGTGATACTTTTCCTACTGGGTCCTGTTAGTCATCTTTTATCCTAACATCTGACTTCTATCACAATAGTTTTGTTTACTCCCTATTACTGACAAATGCCTGATTTTTAATGTATTTTAAGGTCAAGAAAGGACCATTATGATTCTTTAGTTTGACCTTCTACATAAACTGAAGCTGTTCTCCTTGAGGAGAGGGCTGCAGAGCAGGAGACGGGAGTCCAGCAGGGACTCCATTAGAGGAATCTGTAAGTGAGCTGGACCTTCCCCCTGTGTAAACGGCTTTTCCTTTGATCATGAGTCAACCAATAAAGGAAGCACCCCATGTTTCCACAGTTTTACTATCCAGAGGTCTATCCACACAGCTGATACTTACAAAATTTATTAAGAAGGGCCTAAAAAGAACCTCTTCCTTTCAAAAAAGTAACAGCTGACCAATAGTCCAGTGGTACAATTTAGATTATTTGAGACATCAGAAGAAAAGATCACTGAAGAAGAAAATGTATTTTTCACCACATCACGCTCCATAGGTACCATGGAAAAAGGAAATTTTAAAATAAAATTATCAAATCCACAACTATCTTTCATTTGCTTCTAATGAGTGAGCATTTTAATTCACTTCCTGGCTCAATCCTCCCAGGAGTTAAGACATGAAACAGTCTTGCAATGGGAAAAAGAATGCAACAAGGATGCCTTATTCTAAAATCCCAAAAGTCTCTCTCATGTATTCGGTTGTTGCTATGAAGAAAGAAGAATGAAGGATGAAAAGATATACTTCTAAATGAATTAACAGTAGTCAAGAAATTAATATGTTGTTTAAATCTAGAAGCAATGTGATTTTACCTAGAAGCACATAATATTTTATTAAATGCAATTAATGTAAAATTGATAAAGAGATTTCAAAGAAAAGGTCTAATAAAAACATAATTCGGAATTGTGAGGATTTTATTACAATTGGTGAACTGACAGAGTAAGTTTCTAACCAATAAAAAACTTCTTCCTCAAGTTTTAGTAAGCAAAACTCTATTAGAGACGGAAACAAAAAATTGAGAGTGCAAACTATTTCATTATGTAATTTTATGCATGCAAGTGAGAGAACTTTTTTGAAGCATGAAACAGAATTGCATAGTTTTTAGCCAAAAAGATCTAATATTTCTTGTTAGCTATTGGAAAATAATACTATTTATGTTCAGGATGCAGGTTAGATCCCTACTGAGTAGTGGAAAGGTCCCTGGCCTTGATTTTCTTCCCCCTAAAAATATTCAGGGAATTAATTGGTTGGTGGTGTCCAATTTTGACCAAAACAAAATAAAAATTAATGCAGTTATTTTAGAAGGCATTTATCCTCATATCGGAATGAAAATATTGTAGTCTCAGTCATTAAGAATGTTGATAAGAGAAATCCTGCAGCACATCATCCTATTAGTCTTGTGTATATTCCAGCCAAAATATTTGGGAGACACTCACTCTCATCTGCACACATGTATTTCTGAAAATAATGTTCTGGGAGAAGAGCAGGCTGGTTTGAGATGGCTACCCTTGCATGGACCACTGCTTCGTGTTGCATTATTTCTCATCCAAATCTGTAGAAAAGACAAAATTGTTTATATTTAGCCTTCAGAGAATCAGGGAGCTTTGATTTCACAGACCAGTTGAAATTATGGAAGTAACTGGAAGTGACATACATGGATAAAGCTCTCCTACAATTAATCACTGCTTGCTATTCAAATAGACCATCTAGTTTGTATTATGGGAAGGATGGTGCCTTGTCCACTAATTTTCCAACCGAGACAAGTACAACACGGATGTCTGTTTTTTCTACTACTTTTTAATCTATTCATGAATCATCCAAAACATGTGCTAACAGGGAATCAGTTCCACACACTGATATTGAATGATTCTATCCCTGTCTTGCTATATGTAGATCATGCACTATTGGTGTCACAATCCCAGGTAGGCCTCCAAAGGTTATTAGATGTTTTTCAGCAATACTGTATCTCAAATAGCTTCGAAATCAACACTTCTAAATGCAGGGTACTAATTTTCGGGGAGGAAATGAGAAAACAGTGCATGGTTTTTACAGAAAAAGAAGTTAGAGGTAGTTTCCTTATTTAAATACCTTGGAATCTATTATAATAAAAATTCAAACAGGAATAAGCACTTTGAAAATGTAAGCATTAAAGTAAAACAATAAGAGCAGATGGGCAGTATTGGTTAGCACTAAACATGGGTGTCTGGTGCCTCTTGAGTGCCCCTCCCCCAGACACCAGTCAGTGACTGGGGGGAGTCCCCCAGTGGGCGATCCCGCTGACACACTTCTGGAACCGGTGCAGTCGCTTTTGCTGGTGGTTCTGCTCCCCAGCCAGCATTCACAGTGGGGGCACTGGTGCTCCCATCTGCCCCCCTGCCCACTGGCTAAACAGGGAGCATGGCCTGACAGGGGGTGCACCGGCACTTTCAGGGGATGCATGTGCACCCCCGTGAATCCTCCACGCAGTGCCCCCAGCACTAAAGAACTATTGATCCAAGGTAAAGTTAATTTTAGTGTATGGAATGAAATTATGGGGTGCTTACCTCATGGCTTATTTAAAAATAGGAAAAAAAAGTAATTATTTTAAAGGTAGCTTTTATCTATCCCAGCTTCTACACTGGGTGGGCTTATGCAATCTGAAATGGGAATGCTTGACTATAGAACTTTAGCTTAATTAAGAACTCTAAATTATGAGATAAGAAATACAGGCAACCCCCATGTAGCACTTTTAATTGGATAAGTGAGTGCCAAGCTAAATGAGTGTTAAGCAAAACCAAAAGTATTTGGTAACCCAAGATGGTGACTGCAATTGTTTTTAATGACGCAAGATGGCAACCATGAGCATTATAACAAAACTTGCTGAGCGCTAAGTGAAATCAGGTATCAATTTTAAATGAGTGTTATAGTGACTAAACAAAACAGTATTAAGCAGGGGTTGCCTGTAGAGTTTGTATCTCTATCAGATACTCTAAGAAGAAATTTTAGAAGCCTTTCCTCTTCAAAATAAACACTTATTTGGATGGTTAAATAACATTTTTACTCTCCTCCAGGCAAATGGCCTGGGAAATATCCCGACAGTCACTGACCCAGTATTTCTGTTATATTCAAAATAAGAAAAACATTTAAGAATTAAAGATGTCAGTGCGCAGAAAGATATGAAAGCAAGGAGATTTTTTTTAACTTCGCCTTTCTGAGATCAATAAAGCACTCTTTGGGACTAGAAACCTACCTATCTGAAGTACAAAACTGAAAAATGGAAAGTTATTACTGACTGTGATTTACCCTGAGATCTGCAGTAAATTATGGATAAGGACCTACTTAAATCATGATTTTGCAGATACTGCAAAATCAGGCATTGCCCGCAAAATCTGCAAAATCCACAGGAAAAAGAAAAGAAAACTTATGGAAGATAAAATGCTGGCTCCCCAAAGGAAGCCGGCAGCACTCAGAGCACTGCAGCACCAGGCTGGGGTAGGGAAAGGGGGCAGGAACTGGGGGCTGTAGGCAAGATGGCTGTGACCTCCACCCCTCACCACTGATTGGCTGTGAGGGCTGCCTGTCATGTTGAATTTTCCAATTGACGGCAAAGAGGACAGGACTGCATGATGGACATCCCTCACAGTTAATCAACAGTGAGGGGCTGGGCTTCATGACAGGCAGCCCTCACAGCCAATCAGCAACAAGGGGTGGGGCTACCAGGCCCCTTGCACAATCAGTTGGGGGGGGGGGGCCTTTGAAATGGCTGCTGGGCCCCATGTTTGACCCATGAAACTGGGAGGCAGCCTCCTCAAATTTGGTAGGTCCCTAATTATGGATAAATGATGATGGACCCCATAGACAGACAGGGTGTGGTCTTGTGGGAAGAAAGAGATAGACAAGACCATTTGTGTTCATGTTCAGTCTTTGAGGAAATAACAGGAAAATGAATATTTTTCATTAGTGAAAAAATGTAAAGACTTAATTAACAAAGAAAAAATTATTTGGCTCCTAACAACTTACAGCCTGTTCTATACTCTCTAGGCCTGTGTTACTTGCACAATGAATAAGGGCCAAAATCAAAAAGAATCCCTGTGGGGGTTTATTTTTGTTTTTTATCTTCTATTGTACATTATGTTTCAATTTTTGTATCATCATATACTAGGTTTTGTTTTAGTTTTGTTTAAACTGGTAGAATATGTAATTTTATAGTATGCTTTTACCAATGGCCATAAATTATATAATTTGACATTATATATAATTGTATTGTATTTTAGCAATGTTGTATCTAAACTACTACTGCTGCTAGTAAATAAATGCCATAGAATTTCATGTAGTATTTTCTGTATTGAATGTAATAGGTTCTGGGTAAATTACAATGTGTCTTTTAGAAAAACATGCAATCTTGTTTTAAAGAATTCAGATAGTGGAGACTTCACCGCAAACTTTGCTCAGGTGTTCCATATGAAAAAAATGTATGTTATTTGTAGCTTGAACCTGTCTGGTTTCATCTTCCAACAATTGGTTCTTATTATGCCTTTGTCTGCTAGAGTAGAGTCAAAATCCATTCACCCTACCCATACCTTTGGTAATCTAAATAAGCTGAACTTAAGATACTGTAAAGCATGTTTTCCAGCCTTCCAGTCATTTTTGTGGTTATGTTTTGGACCATTTTCAATATCCTTTTTCTCTTTAACTTACTGAAACATGTTCTTGTTTGTCTTTTGACCAAAGGCATGTAAAATAACTTAGAGCCTCATTCCCCTGTGTAGTAGTGCAGGCAGGACCATCCCTAGGGGGGTGTGAATTGGGATGACTGCCCCATGCTTTGGGGGGGCCCCACGGAGTAGGGCAGTGCAGCAGTGGCATGGAGCTAGGTAGAGCAGCAGCTCCACACCCAGCCGCTTGCAACCCCCTCCCCTGCTGCTGCTGCCAACAGTGGCAGCAGCTTCTTCAGGTCCAGGGCTGTGGGAGTGAGGGTGGGGCTCCACATAGGCTGATTTGCCCCAGGCCCAACACCCTGCTTAGGTCAGCTCTGAATGTAGGCAACCTTTGATTCTTCTGGGCCATGGTGTATGTGTGAGATGTCAGCCAGGACTTCCAACATATATACCTAGGTAGGAGCGTGCCAGGCCTTCCATTCACCTCTTTAGACCATTGAGACAGAATCCAAAGGCACTTTTACATGTGCTCCAGGGGCGAGGTGGGGAGTGCTTTAATTAGAACAGTGCAATTAATTAGTTAGTTCAGGTGCCTCTGCCACCATTTTGAAGTGCAGGGATGCTGACACATGAGAGAGATGTGGAGGTGGGCTGGAGAATGGTAATTACCATGCTCCAGCAGACTCAGTGAGTCAAATCTGTTCCAACGCACTGTAAGTATAGCATGTCAGAGCAACCTCCATGTTTGTGTCCAGGCACCCCGAAGGCCAGACCAAGTCCAGACATTCAGTGCCTCAATGCCTTTAGTTATATGCATGTCCAGGAATTGAACCCGGGTTTCCCACATGGCAGATAAGGATTCTACCACTGAATTACAACAGTGGGTTCCCCTGTGTACAGAATTTTTAAAGAGAAGAACCCATTAAGAGACCTATGCCTATATTTTAAGGGTTAAATAAGAATTTTGTTTATTAATGTATGCACAGTTTTTCCCTTGCTTTCCATCTTAGTTTTGTCCAAGCCTCTGCACAGCCCCTGATTGATAGAGCATATTATGAATGCATGTGATTTAACATTGCATGAATCAGTTGAATTTCCCTGCAAAAATATTGTAGGTACTGCACAAAAAAAATTACAAACCAACTTCTACTCAAAATCATAGTTCTTAAAATGTTAGAGATGATAGGAGAGTACTGAATGGCAAAATGATATTATGGAGAATAAAGGCTTGGGAACTAAGGGCTCTTCAAATTTACCTCATCTGCAACTGACTTGATTTAAAAGGAAACCACTCTACCCTCGCCCCGCTCTCCCTCACCCAAGAAGCGCGGCTACCTGGTTGATCCTGCCAGTAGCATATGCTTGTCTCAAAGACATATAATTTAGATGTATTTTAAATAACATACATAGCAAACAAGGTTGTAAACCAGAAAGCAATGGAATGCACATTTCCTGACTGCCATACATGCCCTTAAACTTTCCATGTATGTTTTACAGACTTTTAAAATGTAAAAAAAGTGTTAAAAGTTCTGAAACTGAATTATAAAATAACGACCACTGACCTGCACTACAAAATTGCAACTAGATACGAACCTTTGATAATGTTCCTTGTTATAGGTGCAAGTTTTGCTCATTAAAAGGGATAAAGCAACTAAAATCAGACAGGCATGAAATCTGGAGTGTTTATGTATTGTTTATTTCAATGTTCTGATTTAGTAAGTTATTCCCGTTAACAAATTATTACCATCTATTAGAATAATTTTTTATACCTTGATGAAGATGCACTATTCTTGAGCAACCTGACTCATCCCCATACCATGTTAGATGATGATCTTTGTTCTGTGGGATATATAATTTGCACAACTATCTGCAACAACACTGCCTTTTAACAAGTTAGAATTGTTGACATAAAATACATAGTACATGGATTTGAGTGCATTCACATTCAACATTTGTTAGCAGTGGAGTTTCAGATATTGATTTGCTGTATTTACTCTAATAGAAGACAATCCTCATTATAAGACCCCCCCCAATAATTAGATTCTATATGTGGAAACTTTATACATTGGTTATAATTGTCAAGTATAGAACTTAATTATTGGCAGTTTACCTTGACTTTGTCCTCTCACTGCTACAGCAGGGAAAATAAATCTGGGGGTCAGGTTTAATCCCTCTGTTCTCTGCTTCTCCTCAGCTGTTTCCCATATCAACCAATTCCCCCTCCCCTTTTTGTCAGACCCTGCTCTCCTTGAGCACATGGAAATAAGGAGCAAATTTGAAAATAATAACCTTGAAATTAAACATGGCTGTACCAATTTGCATATAGTAGCCATTTAGTTTATTCAGCGTTCGTGCATTTTACCTTCTTTTGAAAATGCTGCAAGTTTTGGAATAAGTACTCCGTTGACCCATTTTGAGCAGTACTTTGAGCGCCTACTTATATGTAGTACAAACTATACATGATGTTAGTTCAAAGCCAAAGGCTTGTGATTTGGGCTGGGCCATAGTTCATTGGGCTTGGACTTACCAGAGTCAACAGCATTTTAAGCCATGGTGACACCACAACTCAGCACTGTTTAGTGTATGCATGCACTCCATGTACTGCTCAGTATATGCATGCACTCCAGATACCCCCTACAAATCTGCTGTGTGCTAATTAGCCCCCACTTGAAACTGAGTGTTCTTGGGTGCTTCAAAAATATATATGCAGATGAGCTGCAGAGCAACCTGGTCTGGCTTCAGCTCATGGAGGGTGGGGTCACACTAAGCAAAAGCACTAGGCTGAGAGAGGGGGTGACATAGGGATTCTGAGTTAATTGTTTGGGGCCCCATTTGATGATGTTTGCCAGACATTTAAGACTGGTAAAGAAGCAAGAATGATTGGAAATGGAAAAGAAAGGCACAGCTCAGCTGTTGGAATGAAAAGGAAATAAAAATGTATGTAATGTTGTGGCTCACCATGACTTGAAAAAGATTTGGTGGTGAAGGGGTATTTACTGGGCACTACCTTATGTTGTATTCAGATGGGTTGTACTAACCTATCCAGCATCATTAAAATGGCACTGTGTAGTGGAGGGTGCACCCTTGTTTGCTTGCAGACAGAACTCCCTATGAGAATCTCATACGTAGCTTCCCACTGGCCAGCTTCCAGTGGGAAGATCTCAGCTACATGCCAACTTGATGGACTTTAAGTTCCTCCCTAGCTTGCTCCTGTGGTCATATGGCTAAGGGCAAGCAAAACTTGGGGCCATCTGAACCCCAAGGTTCTGGGCTTGGGCCTGCATGGAGATTGCCTGCCAAGGAATTTGGAAGTATCTGAAGCCCTAGGATAAAAAGTCTGGGGTGAAGGGTACTTGCTGGTAGTAGGGCCATATGAGGTTTTTGAATAATTCAAAGGATTTGGAACTTATCTGGCTAATCTGACCTAGGACACAAAAATTTTTCTTAAAAATAAATCTTGGGTTTTTGGCTAAGATCAAGCATTTTTTACACCAAGGGAAAGGTGTCAGGGCTGGCCCTGGCCGTCCTGGTGTTGGCCTGGTATTGCAGTACCTCCAGGCCCAGTACCAGTTCCCTGCAGGGGAACACCCCCAATTTTTTTAAGGGTCACACACACACACAAAGATTCCCATCAGCTTGTTTGCCCAATATGGGCCAGGTGTTTTATAGTTATGCTCAGTGTTGGCTGCATTTAATCAGCTTTGTAGCTGGTTTCCACTGCTGAGCACATCCTCCTTTTGACAGTCGTTTAATGATAGATGATGTATTTAGTGGTATTTCCTTGAATGTGATTATAAGATGAGGGGCTTTTTTCCTCATGCCAGTTGGAAAAAAACAACCTTGTCTTGTATTTGAGTAAATATGGTACTATAAAATCCAATGACTATCTTTTGCAAGGCTGAAAAAATGGTTTCTTTTAAGCAAAGTCATTGCAGTGTCTGATAGCAAAGAGGGGTTGAATGTGATATCATTATCTTAGTTTTATTGGTCAGTAAATTGCATTGTAAAATAGGTATGATGACCTGACTGTTATGCACGTGTGAGAGGCATGTGTCTGAGCAAGTTACAGCATGTTGGCCAAAATCCAGCATTTATGGAGACTGAGTCAACACAATGAATATAGTATCCTGTGGGCCAGGTTCTCATGAGTCACATACGTGTAACACCAGTGGAGTAAGTAGGACTTCAGTGGTATGCCTCAAAGGATTATTTGCCCTTTGGTATGTGGGCATCTTTTAGTGTTCATGTGATCTGGGATCAATGTGTAATCCCAGTATCTATCTGACAGTGGCATTGCAGTGATCAACGCATTAAAGATGATAAAGGATATTCAACTACAGTAACGGGTGCTCTATAAGTGCTTAAATTTGATAGTTTAGGTATGTCTTGGCTCACATTTTTATATGGAAGTCAAAAAGTGTCACACAACAGAACTTCAATAAGAGAAATGAAATAATTGCATATGTTTAGGTACAGTGGAGGAAACTGAGTAAGAGAAACCCCCATTATTCTTAAAACAAAGTACCACTTATGAGCTTTGCTAGCTAGGATTTATGTGGGAGATGCATGGAATTTGAGTTGTCAGTCTGCTGCACTCAGGCAGCAGTGTGGGAAGGAAGAAACTGTATCTCAAAACCATCAGGCTACCTCGTCCTACCTGCATCTTCCTACATTTTCCATATAAACACACTGCATTTTCTACATGTTCCATTAAACACACACCATGGATTCATTCACACCTTCATTCCCTTGTTTTCATTCCCTCCTGCACTCATATCTGCCAGTTGAACCCAAACTCCTTCAGCAGAAACCACCTAAAACCCCTTAGTTTCCCACAACTTAACTGCAATCTACTCATCCCAGATCCATTGCACACAGTCATGGCTGTCAGGATTTGAATATAATATTAACAATCAAAGGCTGAAGTTGACACTTCAGGTGATATAGGTGATATATTACCTTGGTATTTAGATGCTGGACAATACATGATGATGTTAACGTTTACAAAGGAAGTGTAACTAGCACTATTCTACTTTTTTTTTCAGAATACCAGCTCTCTTAGGGGTGAAAAGTAGAAGGATGCCATTTAATTCCAGTAAATATAAAACAAACTTGAAGGTGGTGACAGTGCAGTATTACAGCCACTTCTTGGTCAGTCATTTCTGCTTGGCATAAGTGAATTACCAGCAATTGAAAACAGGCTGGCTGTTTTATGAAACGTAGAACAATGCATACTTTAGCTATCATGCAATTGTTTGTACATTCGGGCATATGATTTTTCCATTGTCATTAGGTACCTTGGAAATATGGAAAAAGTTAACTAATTTTCAGATGAAACACTAGCATGCAGCGGTAATTACCATAGCTGTATCACAACTTTTTCTAAAGGGTCGTTTGGTTTAAGAAGATAGGTTCTGATCTGCTCATATATGTACTGATAGCTCATTTGTCTACCCATTGCTGATTTTCATAGTGGAAGTCTGAAATAAGCAAACTTTAGAAGGTCACAAAGTACAGTACATGGATAGGCCTAATGTTTTATTTAAAAAAAAAAGGAACAAGGAATTTGAGATATTTTACTTCCTGGAAAACTGAGAATAGCAGTTCAGAAGTAAACGTTATCAGTTAAAAGGATTAATTTTAATAAAATGTTTAATGAGTCAAAAAGGTCAAATGAATGATTAAACTGAAATCAACCATATCTAAATAGCATTGTCATTAGGTACCTTGGAAATCTGTTAAGAGATTTGTAAAGTATAAAGCCAGAAAGGATCCCTGTGATTATTTAGTTGGGGGAACACAGGCCATAGCAAAAGCATGACTAGTAAAATCTGCACTCCAGGCAAACCTGGAGGGCATTCTGGTCTTTGACTGCCCCAGTAGCCCACTTCCCCTCCCTCCAATCCCTTCTTTCCTTTCCCAACCCTTCCCCATCAGAGTCCCTGGCTTCCCTGTTCTGTGCCAAAAACTACTTTCACTCTCTCTGCAGCCACAATGCATGCTAGGGAGCAATTTACAGAGCCAAATTTGATGGTGAGGATGAGTGAGTGACAAAGCGGCTGGGAGTGCTGCATAAGTGGGGGGTGCAGAGAAAGGGTTAAGATCAGTGCAGTGCAGGGTGGTACACTGGGTGGAGGGGATGGTTAGGGGAACAAGAGAGTGCCCACCAACTTTGGGAAAGGCTAAGCTAAAGACAGGAGGCAAGTGGATAAGGCTTGGAGGTCCTGTGTCTTGAGGGTGCCACTTACAGACTGCGCCTCACTTGGCTACTCCTGCTTATCCCACTGAGCCATGGCACTTCCCTGAATTAATTTCTTGTTGTCCTAATGCAAATCTTTAAGAAAAAATAGCCAGTCTTGATTGTTTTTAAGTTACCAGTGATAGAATCTTCATCATAGCTAAACCGGACTGATAGTTAATTGCCTTCTATGTTTCAAATGTTCAGTTTATTTCTAGTTTGAATGCAACTAGCCTTAACTTTCAGCCTTTGAGGACAGACAATGCATGGGGGGGCACAGAGGGGGTACATGCCCCCCACAGATTGCACTGATGGTGGGGGGCAGCCAGGACCTGGTAGCAGTGCGGGCGGCGGCATGATTTCTGTGCTGATGGTGGGGTGCAGGGAGCCAGTGCCTGGCAGCAGTTGGGGTAGCAGTGCAGAGCTGTGCCCTCCCACTGTCAACACTTAGGTGTCATCTATGTTTGTTTCCAATGTAAGTATAAATAAATTCTGAGGGTGTTGCTTGGTAGGTGTAGCACTTGATGGGACTCAGATGTCCTACTCCCAGTTATGCTACTTGTCTTCTGGATAATTAACATCATCTCTCCATGACTCAGTTATCTCATTCATAAAATGGAGAACAATTCTGACCTCCTTTATGAAGGTAGTATATAGATCTGGGTATTAGCATTCTGTTTATTAGTAACTTTGTCTTTCAGCTTCTCTCTTGCAGTAGCATGTAGTACTAAGTTGATGGATTTATAGAAGAGATGGCATAGTATTATAGGCCTATATAGTGTAGTAATCTGAGTGCATTTGGGTAGTGTATTGTTCCAATATTAAGTTAACCCTGCATAAAAAGTACATTGAACATTTTCAGTTTCAACTTTAAGAAAAGTATTTATCTCCAAATGTAGGTCAATAACTGCAGATAAAATGCTTGAACTACTATTGCCCTTACAAAGAGAGAATCAAATAAACAAGGAAAGATACAAAGGGTTAAATGTACTAAATACCTAAAATAAAGATTTCACTGAAAATAATTCTGATTGATGTTTTATTTCATGCGCAAAGATAAGGCATGTATAAAAGTAAAAAATATTTAATGAAGGCCTATTGTTTCCATTCCTTTAGTTCTGTTTATCTTTATACAGAAATTAAATGAATTCACAGAACTAAGGTAGGAAATCAGAGTTACTTACCGACATGGTACGACTCTCTGACCATACCATACTGTGTCAGCTGATTTGTCCATATAGATTTCACTTTAATACTTGAACCACATTCCTGGATGCAGTCCAGAATCCCGGAGAGAAAACCAGATGTCTATATATGTGCTCCAGGTTGTGGGGGAGTGGGGGAGAGCAGGGGATGACACTTTAATTAGAGTGGCTCTGAGAACCACTTAAGTCCTTATTTGTGGAAGCTGAGCCCACCATGATGAAACAGATGACCTTGTGCCATGACTGTAAGGGCCAGTCATTGTGGCTCATTATGAGATTGCACAAGGTCACCTGCTCTGTACAGTAGTACTATATTGTACAATGTATACAGTATTGCATATGCTGTTTACAGGATGACCCCATAAATAAGGTGAGTGTGATTTTATGGTTCTTGCGAAGGAGGCAATTTACAATCAGAATAATATATTTGGTATGGTTATGAAGAGACTGAAAAGAAATATGATCTCTTTGTGATAAGTGTTTGGAAATTCCAGGCTTCAGGTCTTTCCATAGGCCTTTTCCAGTCTCCATTTTCCCCTGTAATAGGGTGCTCCTTCATTGACAACTGGGTGCCCCTTTGTGGTGGGGCAGTACCTGGCTATCTTTTTGGCCCCTCTTTTTTTTTCTTTCTGTCTCTCACCTGCCACATCTTGATGTGAACTGAAAAGGTTTTCAAGAGGCTGTCTTTAAGGAACCTAGGCCTAGGCCATAGGTGCCTTGTCTCCCTATCATGTCCCCAGCCCCAGGTCTGATGGGGTTGTGTGGGGCTTTGCCCTCTCTCTGTCTTCTGCTCCCTCCATCCTTCCCCACACATCTTTTTGGCTGAGGGGTGGGTGACCAACCTTGCTGGGCTTCAGTCTGCCTTAGCCTCTTCCTTCTTGTGCCAGCTGTGGCCAGTCCAAGTTCTGACCCCACCTCCCTGGGCTCTCATCTCCCCCAAAACCATTGAGGTAAGCCAGAAAATCTCTGTGCACTGGGGTCTCTGCTTTGCCTCCACTCACAGCCCCTCTGGTCCACCAGGTGCTACTATTAGTATAAGCAAGAAAAAAAAAGGAACAACAACAAAAAAAGAACAGCAAGGTCCACACTGGGCTCTCAAGACGGTCTATGGCCTTTGGGATGTCCCACTTCCCCAGACCCCTCTGGTGTCACCCTGACCACTTCTTAGTCTGGGTATACTCAGACCACTTTTGGGGCTCCTCTAAAGTGAACATTAAACCACTTTTCAATTTTTTTTTCCATAGGGCCTTCTAAGTCTCAATGAAAAAAAAAAGACAAAAAAAGGAAAAGGGAACAAAAAGAGGTTCTCAGTACTTTGTGTGCACATGCTCCTCCCTTCCAGGTCAGTGGAAGTCCCTCCTTTCAGGTGTCAGCTCTCCTGGCCAGAGGGATTTCTCCCCTTGCCTCCCTGCAGGGTTCTGTCTCCCTCCAGTGCCATGGCCACCTGTCTTCCTCTGGCCTGCGGAGAGTTTATATGTCACTCAGCCTCACTCCCCTGGCCGACTGACTGGGCTTCCTGCTCCCTGCATGCAGGTGTGCTCAGTTTCTTCTCTTCTTCCCTGCTGGGTCCTGCAGTTAGCTGTCTGCAGGCTGATCTTTACAAGTGTGAGCCCCTGGCCCAGGACTTGGCCTCATCCCTCCTGTGCTCCTCTTCTCTACTGTCAGTTGCTTGCCCCCTCCCTCCCCCCAGCTGGAGCCTCCCTGGACCACTGGGGTTGTCTTTGCCCTCTCTGTCCTGGCTGAGTCCCTCCTAGAACACAGGTTCTAGTCTTAAAGGGGCCCCATTGCCTTTCTTTTCCTGGCCCTCTCTTCTCCGTAACAGGGCTAGGGTCCCCTGTTACAGGCCCTGGAGAATTTTTTCCCCTCATGAATAGAATCATAGAAAACTAGGGTTGAAAGAGACCGCAAGAGGTCATCTAATGCAACACATTAATGGCTTCTAGCTGCATGTGTATTTTCCCTCATCTTCCTTTAAAGCAGTGGTTTTCCAGCTGTGTTCTGTGGAACCCTGGTGTTCCACAAAGACACGGAGGGTAACGGTGGAGCGGGCTGGGTGGTGGTGCAGCACCATTGCCAGGCCAGGTTGCTATGAGCCAGGCTCTGTATTAGCTCACAAGATAGGGGAAGAGAGGGGTTCTGTGGCAGAAGAAGTGATATGAAAGGGTTTCAGGACCTTACGAAATTTAAAAAACACTGCTTTAAAGTATTGGCCATTTGCCATAACCAGAGGTGTGAGTGGCTAGTATGCTAGCCTCTCTGGTCTATCTGGCTCATGCAGTCAGGACCAATCAGTTGCAACATGTGGGTCAGGTGGGAACTTTTTCCTCCAGAGTGGCATAGACTCTGTTTTTGTTTTGTTGTTTGGTTTTGTTTTGGGTTTGTTTGGGGTTTTTTTGGTTTTTTGGGGGGAGGGGGAGTTGGGTTTTTTTGCTAGTGGTGATATTTACATATTTTAACTTAATTCATTTGCTTCCACTGTAGTGGCAAAACGTTAATGGTGCCTTTTCCCTTCCTCCTCCTTACCTGTGGCACACTGTAGGATTTTCTTACAGGGCAGTTTGTGGTTGTGGTATGTGTGAAGGGTCAAAGAAAAGATGCATCTTGTTGGGAAAATGATTTTCCAGCAAGCATAAAGAATTGAGCTTGATGGCCTGTGTGGCTTTGTGTATGTGAAACAAAAAGCCTGGTTTGGCCAGTAAGCCTGGTATTGTTCAGATATAAACAGATATAATTGAAATGGTGTTAAAAATCTGTGTATGCTTATGAGCTGTATATGCTTAATATAATTTGGTATATAACTTCATCAGACAGGCCAAAGATGTTAATATAAATGAGAGATACTGATGTGGTATGATAGCATGAAAAATATGTTGAACCCTGTCTGAGCTATGCATGTTCTTTAGAGAAGATGACAACTTGGAGGGTTACCAGTTAGGAATGGGGTAACTGACCTGGGTACATCAAGAGCTAAAATTGTATCTATTCTTGGAACATGGTTGAACCTGAATATTATCTGAGGTTTGGAAAAATGTGATTAATGTCTCCCCTGTTCTTTAGCTGTCAATAGTGGAACATGCAACACTCCCAACAGATTCAAACTCTCATGTGTTCTGGCAGGTTTCCAAGCACACAATTCACTCTAGATGTCAAAGTTAGTTCCCAGCATGCCATAGTGCAAACTTTAATACCTTTGTCTACTACTGTTTGGAAGAGGACCAGACAGCCTTTCTCTGAGAAGTGTAATGTTAGTGAAGTACAACTAGTAGGCCTAAACCATTTCAATTAAATCTGGAAAAAAGCATATTAAATTATCTTACCCAACCATTCTCAGGGCAGGACTGCCTCAATTTTATTTCCCTTCTCCTTCATAAGACCATTGCATATGGAAGGAGAGAGATTATGAATTATCCAGCTGACCACCATCATGTTGAACAGCAAGTCAACCGATGGGGAAGTTAGTACATGATCTGTTGTAGGCTGTAGGGACAAAGGAAGAGTACACCTCCCTGGCCCAAGCTTGTAGGGACTTGGTGAGGAAGGCTAAAGCAGCACTGGATCTTAGATTAGTTTGTGGGATTAAGGATAACAAAAAGTTCTTTTTCAAGTATATAGGTAGTAAGAAGAAGTCTCGGGGTAACATTGGATCTCTACAGGACAGGGCAGGGCAGTTGGTGACAGACGCGCGAGAGAAGGCAGAACTCTTCAACAAGTTCTTTGCCTCCGTGTTCCTGTCTGCTGACAATGGGGTGCTCTCGGGTGATAGCATAGAGAGGCCTGGGAAGAATGCAAGTCTCCCGACTCTTAGTTCAGACCTAGTTAAGAATTACCTGGAGGGCTTAGATGTGTCCAAGTCGGTGGGCCCGGATGACCTTCATCCGCGGGTGCTGAGGGAATTGGCTGGTGTCATTGCGGAGCCATTGGCATGGCTGTTTGAGGACTCCTGGTGCTCAGGCCAAGTCCCTGAGGACTGGAAAAGGGCCAACGTGGTCCCTATTTTCAAGAAGGGGAGGAAGAAAGAGCCTGGCAACTACAGGCCAGTCAGCCTTACTTCTATCCTGGGAATGGTCTTTGAAAAAATGATCAAGGGCCACATTTGTGAGAGCCCTGCAGGGGAAGTGATGTTGAGGGGTAACCAACATGGGTTCATGCCAGGCTGATCCTGCCTGACTAACCTGGTCTCTTTTTATGACCAGGTAACAAAGAGCTTAGATGTGAAGGAGGAAGTTGATGTCATCTTCTTGGACTTCCAGAAGGCCTTTGACGCAGTGTCCCACCCAACTCTGGTGGGCAAGCTGAGGGACTGCGGCATTGATGAATGCGCAGTCACATGGGTGGCAAACTGCCTCCAGGGGTGCACCCAGAGGGTGGTGGTGGACGGGTCAATGTCGACCTGGGAGGGTGTGGGCAGTGGAGTCCACCAGGGCTCAGTCCTAGGGCCAGTGCTGTTCAACATCTTCATTAGCAACCTGGACGAGGGTGTGGAGAGCACCCTGTTCAAGTTTGCTGATGACACCAAGATGTGGGGTAAAGTGAACAGGCAGGGACCACATCCAGGCAGACCTGGATAGGTTAGAGAAGTGGGCGGATCTGAATATGTTGCTTGCCCAACATTTGTATAGATTGGGTGCTTCAGCAGGGCTTTTTGGTGCTTTTATCTAATAGCTGATTAAATCAGCTATTAGATAAAAGAGCCAAAAGCCCCGCTGAAGTGCCTGATCTATACAGCCACTACAGAGCCTGGTCAAACTAATGCAGTGCCTCTTTCAGTAAAATGCTGGTTTTTGAGGTTTTTCACATAGGTCAACGCCTATAAAGAGTGGGAATAATATCACTTCAAGGTGTTGCTTGTTTTCGCATGACAAATATCATGTTCATTTGGGAGGTTGAGGGGAGAGGAGAGGTCTTGCCACATTTTTATAATTTCCATCTAAAAATGCATTGATAAAACAATGTCAAGATTTCACAGTCAAACACTCAAAAGTTAGGAAATGTCAGAATTGCCTTAATTCATACTCCTTGTGAATATGCATTGTGTGATACAATTGTGATTATATGAGCACATAGTATCCTTTTCCACCAGTCCTCATTTAATCAGAAGATGACTTTCTGGGGTGCCCTGTTGAATGAATTGTGGAAAAAAATAGGAGCAAGGATTTAGGAAGCATTTGAAAGGGATGGGGGACTTTTTTTGTGTGACATGCAGGTCTGGTAGACTATTCCAGGTGGAAGGAGCAACTTCGGAAAAGCCTTAAAACCCAAAGACCACAGGACACATTCAAGCCCATTAATATAATATAGAAAGTTAGGATCAAAATAGCATTTTACCCATAAGTTCCCTCATTTGAAGATGTTCATTTTGCTTTTGAAAGGACTTAAATTTAATTTAATGAGCTGTTGTTGAATGGGAATGGTCTTTCTGACTCTAACTGGGGAACTGAGTATAATGAGACCTGGGGCACAATGGAGCAGGATTATTCTGAATAGATCTTTGTTACTTAATTGCCTAAATTCCATCTTTAGGCACCTGGTTGACCTTAATCTCATCTGGTCTTGTCTGATACCCATTGGTTTTTATTTTAATTTAACAAAGATCATATGAAGTACTTATGAAAGTCAAATTTCTATTTCTTTCCTAGTTCCAATCAAGTGCTATTAACTGAAGGAAATGCCAAATAGAATTTATTCCTCAAGAAGATTGTGGACAAATCCAAGCAAACCTCTGCTTCAAGCTGTGTGGTGCATACATTAGAATCCCAAGCAGACACATCAGTGTAGTTGACAGAAGGCTATTATTGAGCCTTTTACACAATGCTATAACAAACAGGGAAGTATTCATTAAGTGCAAGTACTGGTTGCTATGGATGTTTTGCTTTCCTAATATTTTGACCTTGCCAGAAAAAGCACAGTATAACCATTTGTTTCTCCTTACAAGACCTGACTTGAAAATCAGAATGCATGGAAATTGTCACCTGTGACTTCACAAAGTAGTAGTGAAATGCATCCAGGATTTGGGAGTTAAAATATATATTGCCAACTCTGATGACCCTATTTTTGGGGGTTGGAGGGAGAGGGGAACAAAATATGACACTAGCCTGTAGAATAATTTTTTTCATTGGTTACACTCTCCACACACAAATTAATTGATCAGGAAAGGGAGCCAGATTAAATGACTGATTTTAGAAATAGCGTCATGAGTTTCCCATAGTAGTAGTGTTGGAAATGGCTCCAAACTCATAGCCTAAGAGGAAAAATCTGCAGGCCCGGCAAAATTGATTCTCTGGGCTATATGATACATGTAGTCTCTTTATGATATATGTAGTCTCTTTATGTTCCATGGTACTGGTGAGGAGACATTTTTGGCTGTGGAGCAAATGAGCTGATAAGGTTTTCCTTTCCCCCCACCCCCGAATATCTAAATTTATTTCCAAATGATCATATGATTTAGCAAAAATAGGTTAACCATTCATTCACCTTAAAGCTATAGATATGATTTTATTGCTGAGTTGAGCTAAAAAAATCCAAGTGTTCTACATGCTTCCCAAGTAGTGTATAACATTTGAAGTCATTGTAGTCTTATCATTTTTCATGGGTTAGACAATAAGTAAAAATATTTACATTCTCTACTTACAGGGTACTGAGTTTTACTACACTGTTTCTCTCATTACAATAAAAGGGGGATTTTGGAGAAGCAGAAGTCAGTTCTTAATAAAGATTTTGGGTATATCTACAAAAGCTTGTCTAGGGAGTGCCACCAAGAAACACAATTCATCACTCCACCTTCATCATCCCACAGCACAGATGTAACGTAGCTGCTTTAGTGCATTACTGAGTGCATGTCAAGGAAAGCTTGCTCAGGGTGCTGACAGACATAAGAACATAAAAAGTGCCATACTGGGTCAGACCAATGGTCCTAGCCCAGTAGTTCTCTGTCTGTGACAGTGACAGAAGTAGATGCTTCAGGGAGAATATTAAACCAGATAGGTCTAGAGTGATCCATTACCCTACCTAGCTTCCACCAGTACTGGTTTAGAGATGCCAGAGGAAACATCTCCAACCATTCTATGCAACAGCTATTTAAAGATCTATCATCCATGAATTTGTCAAGCCCCCTTTTAATCTGGCTATGCCATCTGCCTTGACCACCTTTTGTGGCAGTGAATGTCAAGTTAACTACACATTGTGTAAATAAAAGTATTTTCTCATGTTAGTTTTACACCTGTCTCCTACTGACTTCAGTGGGTGCCCTTAATTAATTTACTGGCACTATGGAATATGAACCCACATCCCAGCAATCAAATATCCTACTATCCACATGTGCATGGCAAGATGCACTATTTTGGGGATCAGGGAAATAACTGGTAGTTTAAACCCTCACAGTGCATGGGCTGCCCTGCACATGGGTTTATAGTTTCCACATGCAAGGTGGGGGGAAGGGGAAGAGGGATTACTGATAGGCAGAGAAAGCCAGTGCTCCAAACACAGGTTGACAAATGCCCAGGAAGTATAAACTTGGACATGAGACAGCAGTGCGTGGGCTGCCCAGCATGGATGAGTCCCTTTGTATATGGTTTGACCAGCACCGTGCACCCTAAAGGGGTATGCTGCCTCCTCAGGGCACTCGCCTGCCACAACTTGATGGTAATAATTAGAGAATTCTCTCCCTGAGAAGGAAAAACCAGCTCTGCTGTCAAGGCTGTGTCTAATAATCCAAAATAATCAGTCATGGCCTGTAACAGGGCCTTACAGGGGGCTCCTCTAACCCCAGTACTCCCACCATAGTCCTCCAGGCTTAAGTACAGGCTTGCGCTGTTAAGGCATCACAGCTAGAAGCAGCTTTCAGTACCTTCTTGAATGATTCCCAGGAAGCCTCTGCAGTCCATTAGAAACAAGAATGCAGGAATATGGGAAGGGGTATGCCTTACCCCTGGCCTCCATTGCTCTCCGGAGAGTTTTCCTTCTCACGACTGCTTGTGTCCTTTTCGGCTTTCTGGCCTGTACTCCCAGCCTATCAATGCTGGTTTCTAGTCCCCAGCTCTAGCTCATCTGTCCTGTATAGAGGGGAGACACCTGAGCTGAGTTAACATCAAGTGACTCCTTCCCTGAGGTTAAAAACAGTCTGGGCTGTTCCAGCCCCATCTTAGTGTTTCCAAATCAGTCTATCCCTTTCCAGGGGTTCTGTTTGCCAGTGGGAACCTTCAGGGGGCTGAACTGCCTCTGTGTTCACCTGGGGCTCTCTGCAACACAAACTTTCTCTGCTGGGATAACTTCTCCTCTCCTCTTGAGAGTGCTCTGCAGGTAAGGTTTTAGTTATTTCCATGCTTCCAGACCTGTCCCAGGGCCTCTTCTGTTTGCTGCCTCTGAACAAGCTCTGTAGTTGCCCTGTCACCTGCCCCTTTACTGTTGGGGCCACTTGACTTCCAAATACTAAGGGGAAGGGAGTGAGTGTAGATTTTCCTCCTCCCATTCCCTCTACTCTTCTACACCCACATATGGCTTTAAACTTCCCAGGTCAGGGAAACCTATCAGGCCTCCCTGCCCAGCACCTGTCAAGCTCGGCTCTTCAGCCCAGCACAGGCTGCACCATTTAGCTTCAACATGCCACATGGTCTAAGTAAAGTATAATACAAATCAGCCACAAAGATGTTCCACATTGATTGGAAAAATCTTTGTGGCTGGTTAGCCATTTTATCGCATCATAAATTGTTTGCATGTGTGTCATGTTACTTTTTGTGGTACAGTTAATGAGTGTTTGTCAGAAGGACTTATTGGAATGTGTTCAGTGCCACACTAACATAGTTGCATCATGCCCAACCACATCAAGGGAAAAACATGCACAGAGCATGCTTGGCATGCTTCACTGTGGCACTCCCTAGCACCATACTGTGGAAGTGCAGATGTGCCCCTTATGACCTCACAATGTGACTAGATAATGTTACATTTTAACTAAACTGTCAAATCTGGGTTTCTTAGAGGAGTATTTCATGTGCTTGGTTATTACCTTGTCCTCTCTAGCTTTTGTTGATGTCCCAATAGACACCCTACTATAGTTTCTGTTTTCACTGGAACTATGTATGTATTATTTTTATTAATCTTCATGCAACACATACAAATCAAATGTCAATGACCTGATAGATTCATAATTAACTCCAGGTATAACCTACCATGAATTTTCTTCCTAGTTCTCACCTCTTTTGACTAAAATTTGCTCATTCATATGCATGCTTCCTAGAGACCTCTAAAGAAGGTATGTCCATGTACCTCAGGAGAAAAACTGGTTTAGAGCTGAGTCTGGGAACCATTATTTTTGTTCTGCATTTTTATAGCACCTACTACAGTAAGGGTCTGCTCCATGATGGGGGATCTGTGTCTTTGATCCTACAGGTCTATGTTCCAGGTTCTAGGTCCGTGTCCAAGACAGAGGCTCTTGGGCACTACTACAGTAACATTAATACATAATAAATATATTCAATAACTAGAAAAACATTATCATTATTCAATTGGAATACCATTTTTGGAGCTTACAGGGTTCTCCTTACTTCCTATAAAAATGTGTTCCTAGTTTTTATCACTGTTGATTAAATTCCTTTAAATTTAGATTTCTTTAAATAACTTGTGAGTATTGTAATTTAATCATTATTATGTAATCAATATTTTATGTCCCTCAATATATTCCTTGAGTAATTAAGAATAAAAATTTGATTAAAAACAAAAAAAAGGTTCATATCTCACCTAAGTTTCATTACATACAAAACAGCAGACTCAATGTATTGCAGGGAGAACAAGTCAGGGTAGAATCTGATATTTAAAAGTGCCAGCCATTGGATTCTTCTCCCTTTTGGCTCCCCCACCCCGAGGCAACCCAAGGAATGAAGTGACTGAAAAGGAAATAAGGAAAGAAGCAAAGTTCTAGATACTGGCCACCTGTTGTGTTCTATTGTGATTGGTGTAAAGTGAGAGGACAAGCTATATGCACCAGTTTAAGCAAAGTGGAAGAAAATCCCAGTAATCAAAAAGCAACCATATGAGACAATACAGCTTTTTCGGTTATTACTGTATTTCCAAAGACCTTTGTTCAGCAATGCTGTACAAAGCCCTGAATACAACAGTAGCGCAAATCAAGTAGTCAAGCCTAAGTGTTTTGGGGCCATATTTTATAGTTCTTACTCAATAAAAGACTCCCACTGGCTGTAGGATTGAGCTCATGTTCAAATGTTGAATCAAATGTTGATTAAGCAGCATTTAGGGGTAAGTTATGGCTTCCCCATCAAAGGAACAAATTGGAGAAGACACCAAGACACAAATATCATCTCTCTTCATTTGTCTCTCTTACTACATCTGAGCAGCAGGCTACCTTCATTTATTGAATTATGTTATCTGGGTGTGAGAGGCAGGGGTTTTACTAGGCCAATCATGGGTGTGGCTTATTGAAATCAGATAAGCAATGGCTCCAAATCCCTTGAGCACAAGACAATCTTGAGGAAAGTGCTGGAGGGATTATACTACGCCCTTTTAGTATGTCAGAAGGAGCTGTCAAGATGAGTTACTCCATCTTCCAGCAAGTCTGGATATCCCTGGTCTTGCCAAATGCAAGTCTAATGTTTCCTGTACTTCAAGTTATATTGGATATTCCTTCTTTTCCCATTACCACTATGTAGGAATATCAATTTAGCTATTAGAGTTAGGGATACTTAGCCTCTCAAGTCCAAAAAATTCAAACATATCTCCAAAAAATATACAATAGTCTTTGTAGAAATGAGATTCTCTAACCCTGGGCTTTGAGATTTGCAAAGGGGCAGCAGATACAACCCATATGAATAATTAAAATTTGTCAGGAAACTCCCAGCAGCCACATTTAGAATAACAAAATCATGCAAGAGGGTTTTTTGTCTTTTTTTAAAATGTCATCACCTGCAAAGATCAAAGGCACATGTTTTCAAAATTAGCATTTCAGGATCATGCCTCTGATAACCAGTTTATAAAATGCTGGTGCACTGCCTGAAAAAATTCCATCTGCATTCTCCATTGGTTTATAATTCATGAAATCTTGCTAGTGAAAACAATCAGATGACATTAACCACACTGAAAATTTCATCCTGTGCCCCAGTGCTTGCCCTGCTGTGGTGCCTGTGGCCCCCCTCCCCCTGTACCTTCCTCCATTGCCTCTTGCCACTCCCATCCCCCCAGTGTGGCTGCCCAACTGGTGCTGCTTACTTTTAATTGTGGCCCCACCTCCAGCCCAGGGCATGGAGCACACAGTGGCTCTGGCCCTTGCCCAGCCGCACAGTAGCAGTGTAGCTGTAGCCCTGGGCCCAATCCCAACAGAGGACAGGCAGGAGACCAACAGCTGTGACACTGACCCCAAACCCAAATCTAAGTCTTGGCCAGGCCAGAGCGCAAACCCAAATCTAAGCCTTGGTTGGGCCAGAGCCACAGCAACAACCTTACCCTCTTGTACTTGAATCTAAGACAAAGGGCTTTCTCCTCCCCATGTTCAATGGGGGGGTAACCTCATCTTGGATTTGAGTAAATATAGTGTTTAATTTTTAACAGTGACTCTTCTGCAATAAGCAGGATCTAGAGCACAGCAAGCAAAGGAGAAGCAGCCAAAGAATTTTCACTCAGTGTTGCTTTAGTCATGTTTTGTGCTCTGCACTTCTTTTCTGAGCAAACTGTGTTGTGACAGAACTGAGGCACTAGTTGCTTGTTCATGACATTTTACAAATGAAAGGCTTGACAACTGAGATATTAGTCAGGAAAAATTTCTATTCGTTTTACTGGGAGTTTTATCAGGATAATGACTTCAGGATTGGGCCCTAATTTGGTATAATAAGATATTAGCCATATGCAGAGAATATGACTGGTAAATCTTGTACTTCCCCAAAATACACGGTGCCACTGAGCACAATATCTAGGAAATATGAATATTTATTGACTCTTCGTAAGTCATAGCACAAAAATCACAAAGGGTAATGAAACATTATTGTAGCTTGCATTGGTTTTGGCTCATTTCCAGTTGCAGTGACTATGAAGTATGGAATGTTTTCTCATTAAATCACCCTTATAAGATACCATGCTTTAACCTACTGATGCTACTAGTGGTGTTTTGATTTATTCAATTTAACTAGGATCGGTCAAAAATTTTCCATCATAATTTTTCATTGGAAAATGTGGCTTCAACAGAATAATTTTTATTCAGAAAATGTGCACTTTCCTCAGAAAATGTTGGCATTTAATTAGAGAAAATGCTAAAACTATGAAGTTTTCAGTTTTCAGCTGAGAGCTAAATGTTTTAGTTCAGTAGTACTAGCACAGGACCTCATGGGAAGTGTAACTTATGTGCCTCCCTCCTCCATTCTCCTGTGTGGGCCAGGTTCTTCAGCTGTACTACCTCTCCAGGTTGTAGGACAGCTGAGGGTTCCCATGATGCACTGCAATCGATTATCAAGAGGCAAGATGTGTATCATGAAACCTGTGGTCTGTAGGGTAACCATCTGTCCCCTCTTTTTTACCAAGACAATCCTTTTATAAATACTTGTTCCAAGGGTCCCATCAGTTTGGTTAAAAGATGCCTTTGTTCTGTTTGGAAATGAAGTGTCCTGTTTTGACACTGGAAATATGGCCACCCAACACAAGTTGCCTGAAGTACATCTCCCATAAAATATTACCACACCATTTCTGAGTTTCTATTTTCAGTTTTCATCCAGGTTTCCAGTTTTGGGGCCAAAATGTACAGTTTCTTATTACTTGGCAAACAGTAAAAAATCTCCACCCATATAGAACACCTCAGTGACAATAACATGCTTTATATTTGTCATGGTGTGGCTCCTCTCCCCACCCCATTTCCCTACCAGCTGTAAATCCTTTTAAGAAACTTTCCTATTTTATGAAAATCAAATTTAAGAGTAATTTTCTTCATTATTATTCTACTGGACCTGTAACATATATAATTACTATAAACTTGGCTAGAGGACAAAAAGATAAGGGTGCCCATTTGCATAAGATACAATAGAATGCCCTGTAACACAGATATTTCTAGATTGAAGTATATACTTTTCGGAACTGGACTTATTTTAGTACAAGCCATTTCATATGAAAGCATCTAGGTGTATTGACATCAGTGCCATTATAAAAGGATATACTGGATATGTATTTATACTTCATTCCCTTGATAACTTGACTTCTTTATGTTGAATTAGTTAATAAATTCACTTTTTCTATTGGCTCCCTCTAAAACAATAACAGCTTATAATCACTGTACATCTCAGATGATTGTTCAAACCACTTTTTTTACCATCTCATGATAATTACCTCATTCAAAATTTGCTTTTTTTTGTGAAGAAAAAAGGATCCTTTTTTTAAATCTTTTTTTTTTTTGTATCTAGTATACCAACCCACCATTCCATTCAAACTATCAGCATTGCTCCTTTCAATTTTAGCATTATTCTCAAAGCTTAGCAAAGCACACACATTGATTGGCAGCAATTGAAAGGCACTAAAAAGCCATCCGGAAGTGTAAGAAAAATACCATACAACTGTGTGAGTATACACTAATCCACTAATCTCTTTTAACACACTCCTTTATTTAAGCAGACTTCAGTTATTAAGTTTGACACCTATACTACATCTTACACTACTGATTATTACTATGTAGACTGTACTATTACTATGTAGTCAGCTAATTCTCAATTTGAGGAAAGATTGATTTTTACACAAACACAGAAAAATAGTCTACATGAGAACTAAGGCCCTTTGTTGCTGACAAATGTATGAAGTATTTTGTTTCAACAATGTTAATACAAGTGTGGTATCAACTATAAGTAAAGGTACATAGAAAACGACATACTATATATTGTGAGCCCAAGCTCACAACAGAAACAATGACATCAATAGAAGCATGATTAATTGATTGCCTTAATGTAAAACTGGGCTGCTTATAAATGGCCAAATTATTAAAAATAGAAACAGGCATACACATACATATATAATATAAACAACTATAATAAAATAAGGTTAAAATCAATTATAAAATCTCAGTATCACTAAGAATATCAGAGAAGTTTAACTATGATGCCTAAGCATTAAAACTGATCAATTTTTGTTGAACTTTTAAATTTTCCATTAAGTAAGGGATAGGTTTTTATCATAGAAGTTTTACCAAGAAAAATTAGTTTTCAACCAGTGATAGATCTAAGAAGAAATGTCAAGGGGCAGGGCTACCCATGTGGCCCACCACAGCTTGCCAAAACTATGTAAGTGGCCCTCCGCCTGAAATAGTTGCCTGCCCCCGGGCTAGACTATTCTGGTGGCAGATGACAGAACAAGGAGCATTACCCTCATTAGGAGGGTAGTAAAACACTGGAATAGGTTACCCAGAGAGGTGGTCGAATTTCTATGCTTGGAGGTTTTTAAGACTTGGCTACATAAAGCTTTTGCTGGGATGATCTAGTTGGGGATGGTCCTGCTTTGAGCAGGGGGCTGGACTAGACCTCCTGAGGTCCCTTCTAACCCTAACTTCCTATGATTCTATGGTACAAGTCATCAGTACCTTTACCTAAACCAGACTTCAGTGACTCTGGGTGCACAAGTCACAAAGAATGATCCAAATTGTCACTACTTAGTAGCCACAAAACTGCTTAACTAGAATCATTTAGTGTCTTTATTTGCCCTGGAAAGGCCCCTGGGCACCTAGACGTGGACTGCCGCACATGCTCAGAAGTTACCTAGGTTAGCCACCTAAGTGTCTCACTTCTATCAAAGCTTTGTCATGATCAAAATCGATGTGGAAAGAGTGTACATTGTACCTAAGACCCTGATTTCTTAAGTGAGGTCAGACTGCTTGGTGATGAGCTCACACAATCAACTCAATACAAAACACATAGCCAGAGAAAGAGGTGGTAGTGGTGCCACACATCATTTGGGCAACAGCCTAGTTGTAGGGAAACTTGATAAGGAAGCCAGAAACCTAGATTTTAATCCCCACATCAGCCTGAAACCATTCAAATCCACATCTGTCACTTTCCAGAGGAGTGCACTTATGGCGAGCCTACAGACTAGGTGAAGTGTGTGCTTGCTCCACCATTTGTGTTGACCCTGGTTCAGTGTTCAGCCAAGAGATTTATGGGACCAGAAAGAGAGCAAGCCTTGGTGACCTAGTTGTTGTAGAACTCCTCTGGGAAGGAGGAGTCCTGGGTTTTAGGCCACTGATCGTACATTTCTAACTTCATGGGCAAATGTTCTTATAACAAGGTTATTGGGCAAAAAGTGAATGGCACCACCACCTTTTCCCCATGTTCAAGAGGGAATTGGGGACTGTGATTCAGGCATGTCCCTCAGAACAATCTGCATCTCAACATAATGAAAATACCACCTTGCAATCCTGAGTCTGATTGTAAGCTCCGAGGAGCGATTCAGCAGAGTGACTCCTTACTGAGCAATTAGGGAGACACCTAGGGCCCGAATCATTATATAGGAAACCTAGATATGTAACCCAGTCATTCATAAGATTCCCATGAGGTAGGATGTCTAAATTAGGCATTGGAATGAATAATGGAGGTTTTTTAGAGGTTAATTAGGATCTAGCCCGGGGTGGACAAAATATGGCCGGGGGAACAGATGTGGCCCGCCAGGCCATTCTATCTGGCCCATGGGGCCCCTAAAAAATTTAGAAAATTAATATGAATCTGTCCTGGGCTTCCTGTCATGTGGCCCTTGATGGCTTGCCAAAATTCAGTAAGTGGCCCTCTGCCCAAAATAATTGCCCGGCCCTGAATTCTAGCCTTTAGCTATTCTGGTGCAATCCTACAGATCTTTTGAGGTTTTATTGCTATGCACGTTTCCTGGGCTTCAAAATATTTCCTTGCTAAAATGCAATCTCCTTATTTTACAATGGTAGTAGATGAAATTCTTTCAGCAGATGAGCACAAAGTTGATTAGCATCACTTAGGCCTATTTCTAAGGTTTCTTTGGGGTTTCATTTGTGGCCCTCTCAGCACTGGGGTAAATTTTAATGTTACATTTTTGCTTGTTATCACACTGTAAAGACAAAGAAACAAATCTTAAAGCAAATTAAAAGGCGACAGAGGTGTACCATGGAGCAGCTGAACTGTGGTAACTGTCCATCTGTATACTTTTACCCTGTGCTTTATGAAAACTAAACCACAGTAATTCAGTTCTGTTTCATCCTTCATGACTGCTGCACCAGTTTAGCTTTCAGCTCCTACAAGATAAGAGCAGGCAGACAGGCCAGTTGTACACATGATGATTGTCACCATGTACACGTGACAAAAATTTCCTTTATGTGGCTTAATAGAATCATGCATTACACGTGTATGAAGTTTGGGAGTTTCAAGTCAGTTTGCAACATTGCAAACTAAACCACATCCCTATGTACTTTAGTTTGCAATATCGCCACTTGTAATGTTGCAGCTTTTAATCTGACAGCTCACCCCCTGACTGTGGGAGAGGCAGGCAGTCTTCGCCAAAAGAAAGATCGGGGCCCCTTGCCACTTCTCCCTTCAGCAGATGCCTGGTGGCTGCAGGCACCTACTGAAGGCAGAAGAAACAAGGGACCCAATTCTTTTTTTTCTTTTCTCATGGAGCCTGCCTGCTTCTCCCATGGCTAGGGGGTGAGATGCTGGTGGGCCAAGCAGCCCTGCTCCTTCCCTCCATGGCAGCGGTGCCCCACAGCACTGCTTGGGCAGGCTGCTAGTGGGCTAGGTGCTGCTTTAGCTTGGAGGCAGCATCCAGTCCAATCCAACTCTTCCCCAAGCCTGCCAGGGCTTCCAGCAACCCTTGCACTGTCCCCGCTGCCTTCCCACCGCCTAGTAATGCCTGGAAATGGGCTGGTTTGTCTCTGGGGCAGTGCAGGAAGACGGCAGGAGAGCAGCTGGATGTACTGGTGGCTGGAGAAGGTGGCAGCAACAGTGCATGGGGGCACTGGAAGCTTGGGCTTAGCGGACTTCCAGCACCCCGTTTCCATCCCCACCATCTTCTCTGGCCATCAACACACCCAACCACCTTCCTGCTGCCACCCTGTGCTACCCCAGTGGCAAACCAGCCCATTCCCAGGTGGTCTCAGGTGGCAAGAAGGCAGTGAAGACAGTGCACAGGGTACACTACAGGAAGCCCCAGCAGGCTCAGAGAAGAGTTGGATCCAGCTGGGTGCTGCCTCTGAGATGGGGCAGCACCTGACCCACTAGCAGCCCGCCCTGTGGCTCTGGGGGGCAACACTGCTGTGGAGGGAAGGACCAGGGGCCCCCGCAGCTCAGGAGCTTCTCAGCCCACCAGCAGCTTAACCCCTCATCCCCCTCCCCTGGCCATGGGAAAGCTGTGTTCGGGGGGGGGGAAGGATTGGGCCCCTTACCATAACAGTGATGGAAGCTCCTAAATTGAAACAGTGGGTTTCAACCATTTCAATTTAGGAACATAGAATAAAACCCTGAGGACTAAACCCCTGTCACGTGTACAAGCACCCAATAGCTATCGTGGAGCAAATGCTTCACAGTAAATTGTCATACATCCAGTTATCTCCCTGCAATTAGTTTGTTCGTGTATATCCTGTGCCTTCTCTTTGTGTTCACGGTCCCCATACAATCATGTGTGCTGTGACATTACAGCATTTCTATATATAATTACGATACCTAGCTATCTGCACCACGTGAATGTCACCTCTTCAGTAGAAAGGGGATCCAATATCTGCACATGGAAGTAACAATAAAAAAGTATTCCCATACTTCAAAATGGAGGATGGGTTATGGGGTTGTTTTTTGTTTTGGTTTTTTTGGGGGGGGGTCGGGGGATAGGGAGGTGTTGGTAATTGAGCTGTACAATAGTTTGGCAGAGAGACCTAAGTTCTTTTCACTTAAAATGAATGAATTAATATTTTAATGCTGAGGCTGTGAGTCTAGAGGTTATGGAAAGTATTTGATAGTACGAAGAATGAAGAACTCCTTTTATCTAAGCAGTGCATGGGCAGGACCAGTATAAGATTCTCATTGAATTACCGCCTTCAGCAGTAAGAGCTATTACAGGCCTATTCAGTCCTTGGTTTACCTGCTAATAAAGGTGCTAATGAATGCCAAGTGGAAGGGTTGTCTACTTACCCAGCAGGGGCCAGACTCACATAAGTTAGATATTGTATGTTAAGTGGGTTTCTAAACTGGGGACTCACTCCTGATCTGGACTGAAAGATGCCAGTTCCCTGCTTAATTAGTCCTGTAGGGTCCTAATTTAATAAATACCATAATGCCCCGAGTCTGTTTGGCAGGGAAGAAAGTCTGTTATTCTCCAGTGAACATCAAGTCCTGTGAGAATATATTTCTACTCCTCTGAAAAGCTACTCTGTCTAACTAGCTTGGATGTAATTTGACAGCTGGCCCATGAACAGGGGAACACTTGGATCTAGGGTATGAATGATCAGCAAAGCAGCAAGGAATCCTGAAAAACAAGGAGGCCGGAAGATCCAAATATCATCCCTGTATTTAGCATAACGAGTTTTACTGTATCTCTCATGCAGAATGTCTGATGATCTGGAATCCCTGACTTTAGTCACATGTTGTCTATAGAAATGATTAGGCAGTTGCTGCTTCTTCTGTTGTTTTATTGCACTCTATTAGTGCAATGTATAACACCCTCCAGGCACAATTTCTGTCCTTGCTGTTGTCATAAAATATTACAATCACAACTTTAAAGGTATTAGGCAAATATCTAGCATTAGCTGCACATTTCTTTATGAACAAACTCTCTTTACTCAATTTCTACAACCCTGGTCACTATGAGCTACAGTTTCCCCACCCTGAATTGCAATACTAAAAGTGCTTAGCTAATTACATCCTGCACTGCTGCTTAGGCTGACCTAATTTGTGCTTGGCAAACTCAGTAAGGAAAGTCTATCAGTCAAGAATAAGAGTCTGTATGCTGCCGCAAAAAATACAACAAATATTTAGAGAGTGAGAAATATGTGTTGCTTTATGCATAATGAAGGGAGGCAATATGTAAAAATGATGCCTGGATGTTATGAAGTTTATCACTGCTTGCTGTAAAAAATAACATCGGGTTTAGGTTATACCACATTTATTTGGTGATGGGGAGGGTATCTGTGTAGATAGTTGTAAATAACTTGTAATCAAGTTATTTGATTGCTGGCTTCCCATGGGTCTTACTGCTCCTGTCTCTCGTCATCTTTGACAGGCAGCCAGGAGCAGATAAATACTAATTTTCTAAATTTTTAGGGGCCTGCAGGCCAGATCTAGCCCATGGGCCATATTTTACCTACCCCCGCTGTAGTCTATTATCCATATAGCTATCCGCTTTGATTCTTCTCCTGTGTTTAACCTAGCAGCTGGGTCTAATAAAGGAAATGAATTGTATGATACTTCTACTGGTTAGAACCCTTATTTTGAATAGTATTGAATTTGAAGCCATGAGAGTCCTGGGTCATAATTCAGTAATAGCATTCCTGTCCTGCCAAGACTAAGATACTGGGTTTGAGATCTGTGCCTGCTTTGGGGGACTGCTGTGCTCCTGGCTAGACCATTTTTTATTATATTTTCATAAGCAAACTAAAGAAATATGGGCTACATAATATTAATTGGTTCAGTTACTACAGAGGACAAGTATAAACAAATCAATATCAGAATGAAAGAAGTTTTCATGTGAGATTCCCCAGGGGACTGTCCTGTGTCTGGTGCTATTTAATGCATTTATTAATTATTTGGCTGCCAGAATAAAGAGTTGCTTCATCAAGTTTCCAGGTGACACAAAACTGGGAAGATCTGCAAGTACTTTGGAAGGTAGGAGTAGAATCCAGAAGCATTTTCATAGACTGGAAAACTGGGCAAGAGACAACAGGATGAAGCAAAACACAGATAAAGCAAAGTGCTATACCTAGAGAAGAATATAATCAAAATCACAAACAAAATGGGAGATAATTGCCTGGGTAGTAGCACTGTTAGGAAGGGTCTTGCAGTTTTGGTGGATTACAGACTCAACACAGCTGCAAAAAAGAAAATTCAAATGCAACAGTAATATTAGATGTAGGACAAAGATGGTGATAGTGCCATTCTATTCTACGCTGATTAAGAGTCATTTAGAGTTTTTAGCCCTGGGCAGGGCCAGATTAGCCCTTTCGTGACTTGTGGGCTCCTACTTATTACTGTATATTTATATGACTTTTTTCACTCAGTAATTATAACATGTAAAATGAGCACAGCTGGGCCCTTTCTTCCCTTGGGGCCCTAGGCATGTGCCCTAGGCATGCATTAATTTGTTCTGGGCTCCACATTTTAAGAATGATGTGAAGGCAGACAATGGAAGTGAAAAAGGGTTGGTTGGAAAGCAAGTTATATGAGGAAAAGATTGAAAGAACAAAGCATATTTAGCTTGGAGAAAAGATGATAAACTGAAAGTGGAGAGGTATTAAAGCAGTCTTCAGATACTTGAACATCAGGATGAACACCTGGTAACTTGTTTATTAGTGGTTTGGGTTCTGGAATAAAGAACAGCTGCTTCAAATCTGGATATGACACAAACGTGGGAAGGACTGCAAACACTTCAGAAGACAGGAGCAGACGGAATTCGGAGGCTTCTTGATAGACTGCAGAACTGGGCTAGAGACAAATGCAAAGTGCTATACCTTGGGAAGAATAATCAAACAAATGGAGGCGGGCATCTGTTCAGGAGTACATATTGTAGGATGTGAAGCAATGGCTTTAAATTATAGCAAAGTAGATTTACATTAGACAACAGGAGAAATACTTCCTTATCTTTAGAACAGTAAAGCAGTAGAATCTATTGCCCAGGGAAGTTGCAAAATCTTCATTTAGGTTTTCAAGAGGAGGCGTGGGATGATTTAGGAGTAGCATGAGTGGCTACAAGTTCAGGGGCTTAACTAGAAAATTCTTGAAGTCCCTCCCAACCCTAAGATCCTATGGTGAGAAACACCTGATTTCTCTGTTTGGTTAAACAGAGGTTGAAACTGTCAGTCTTCATGGTATGTTGCAAAGCTTGCCTATGTGCTTAGGTTTTTCCTACAGAAATCTCCAGTATTTTAGAATGATAAATTGTTTTAGGGGTTTTATTGACCCTATCATAGATTTATTTTGCATGTACTTTTCTGAGGGGAGTATCTGATGCAAGGTCATCTGTTCTACATGTATATTACTAAAGATGCATTCTCCTCCCAAAATGTAAGTTAATTAATTAGGGGGTTTTTTGGAGATGTTGAAATTATGCAAATAATATGTGCTTGAATTTGTAACAGCAGGAAATGATTCTCAGATAATTTAATTTTCCATTTCCTACAGCAAATAATAATAAATTCACCAAACGAGCAGGGGAAATGCCATATGGGAATTTACCTCACAGGAGGGGAATTTTTGTTTTGCCTTGGTTTTTTTAAAATATTATGCATCACCTCCCTGGAATTCCTAAATCCCAAGTTTGGCTTTCATATGTTCCTTATTTTGATGAAGATTTTAGTCAAATGGTTCCTTTCTTTCAGGTCTCAGAAATGACAGAATTAAAAAAAATGATTCTGCAGAAGCTGGCTGGGCATCAGCCATACCTACCTACCTTTTTTGTAAAAAGTCTCCTCCTTTGGAATCAACTAAGGGGATTAAATAAATCGTCAATGGAAAATCTGCTCGGTCCTTTGTACAACATTCATTCTTCAGATTTTTGCTTGCATCATTTTCGTGATGCACATCAGTCCTATCGAGGGAGATGGAAGGATCATGTACTGTTGGTTTATCTGATGGTTTACATTAGGGATGTGCAAAACGGGCCATATTTGATTTGGATTGGAATTTGGCCCAAATTGGGGACAGTGATTCTATTCATTGATTTGGATCACTTTCCCCAGTTTGATTTGGCCGAATCCAAATCTGAAGATTCAATGCTGATTCAGAGAATCAGCGATTTGGCCATAGACACTGCTTTAAATGTTTTTGCTACATACCTAGAGGTACCAGGAGTGACTCATGAATGCTGTGATGCTGGGGCAGATGGACAGTCCCACAGGAACGCAGGGCCCCCCCCCCCCATGTGCTCAGTGGTGAACCCAGAAGTGGACTGGAAGTACTTCTGGTCCACTTCTGGGTCTACCAGGGAGTGTGCTTGGGGGCCCTGCACACTCCACCAGCTCAGCGATTGGCCATGGGGGGACTTGGGTGCTCCCCCAGACCCAGGAGGCACCAGTCACTGAGCCGGAGGGAGGCATGGGGGGGCCCCCCTGCACGGTCCCTGACGGACCCAGAAGTGGACCAGAAGTGCTTCTGGCCCATTTCCGGGTCTGCTGCTGAGCACGCTGGGGACCCTTCCATGCTTCTGTGGGACACTACATCTGCCCCACCATTGCAGCATTCATGAGACGCTTGGTACCTTGAGGTATGTAGAAAAAACATTTAAAGCTGTGTCTATGTCTGAATCTTCCAATCTTTGTGAATCTCTCTGAATCGACTGGGAGGGTTCTGATTTGATTTGGAGAGATTAAAGGGTCTCCTGATTCAATTTGGATTCAGAGATTTGGCCGCCAAATCAAATCAGGGACCAAAGCTTTGCACAGCCCTAGTTTATGCACCATGGTTTCAGTTGTTTTCCTTCAGAACTGGTTGATCTTGTAGTATTCAGAGCTAGCTGATCTCCCCATATGCCAAGTATTCTCCATGCCTTCAGACTCCTGCTCAAAACATTTTCCAGCTGAAAATATTGCCAGACACATGACTATATCTGATGGGAAGCTATGCATAGAGCACAGTATCTGAGGAACTTGGTGAACACTTTCAGCGGTTCAGTGGCTACTGAAGCTCTGTTATTAAATGTGCTTTATTTCACCCTCATTTGTTTTATTTGAGTTACTTTTGGTATATTTTTATTTGACATGCTGACCCAGTCCTACAGATATTAACAGAAATCACAACTATATGTCAGATTTGAATCCCAGAGTCCAAATTTTTAGTGACTACTTGGACCTCTAGAACTAAAATAATAATTGATGAGGTGAGAGGCTCCAATCCACCTGCCCCCAGAACTAAAACAATAATTGGTAAGGTGAGGGGCTCCAATCCATCTGCTTCCCCACTCCAGCAGGGCTGAGAACTCCAGAAGGGACCTCCCTCCGGACCCTCCCCTGCCTTCGCTGCCTCCCATCTAGAGACAGCAGCTTGAGCTGGGCTGCTCTTGCAGGGAAGCAGACAAAAATTAATGAAGTCACTGCATTTAGTAGAGGCTTCATTTGAACCCTCATACAACGAGGGTTAATTTGTCATGTGATTAGAGGGGTCTGCAGCTGTGTTCTTCTGTTTGAGCATGGCTTTACAGGGATTTCAAGGAGCTGATCACACAACAAATATCATTTTTGTCTGTGCCTTATGGTCACTGGGCAATGGCTGAAGAATGGGTACTTGAAATCCTCCGTACTTAACGACTGTCAGAAATGAGAGTAAAGCCCTTTATAGGACAACATGAGGGATACCTAATTTTCAAGTAATGGTTTGCAAGTGTTAAAATTTAAACCAGGGATGTCAAACTCATCCTGAGCTTCAGATTGGATCTGGACTACAAACTTCTCTTGGGCTGGATCTGTAGGGCCAGCAGCATGGGTCTGGCACTTTGTGGCAGCATGGAGCCACATTGGAGTCGTACCATGGGCCTGGAGGTGGGCAGGAAGCAGCACGGGGTTGTGTTCTGCTGGAAGCACAGGTGCAGAGGCATATGGCAGTGCTAGGCTCTGGCAAGTGGTAGCCTAAACAGTCTGGGTGGCATCATGGCTCTGGAGCCATACAGTTGCAGGGGGCTGCGTTCAGGTGGCAGCACATAGCATAGCCATGTCTATCAGGGTCCAAGGCCCCTGAATTCTGTGGCAGGTGATGCCCCCCAACTTCCAGTAGCCTATCACACTACTGGCAGGCCCAATGAAAAGGCTCCAGGCTGTATGTTTGACATCCCTGCTTTAAAACTTTGTAACACTTTTGAGTAGTCAGATTGCTGAAATAGACTCAGGGCTTGTAACAGCAGGTCATCTTCACAGTGGAGGCAGGATGCTTAATCATGCTGCTAAGAATATAAGCCCTGTCCATCTGCTCCTGTTCCACACACTTAAGTCAGTCCTAACTGATACCATGGAGGTACTCTTGACTGAATGTTCAAGACCTTGGTTTCTATGCACTCCAAAGCTGTACCTGGAGTGGGGCCGCAGTGTCTCACTGCTTTATTTGGGGGTTGAGGTATATGGAGGGAGAGTAAGTGTCCAGGCCTTATCTCCATGGCATTACTAGTCATCCTGCCTATATAGACATACCATAAAGTCCTGCGTTTACACTGGAAACAAAATGTTCTAAAGTGAATGTTAGTTGTGCTATATCATTCTGAATTAGATAGCAACAAATGGGATAAAAGTGTGTATATCACCTTGGTTCATGTCCTGCATAATATTTTCAATTTTCAAAACATGAATACATCTGATTCATCTTGGTTTCACTTATAAATATAATGAATCTGCAAGTATTTACTGAATCTGCAAGTATTTGCATACCTTTTATGAAACTGGCTGTGGCGGTACAGGGATCAATGATAAACTGTCATATACTCACCAACTGTAAATACCATGGAGTAGTCCTAGAGTAAGGAAGCAGGCTGGGAGCCCCACACACCACATGAGCCCCCGGGGATGGAGGATCACCTATGTGGTGATCCTCCAGCCCCAGAGGTATCCTGAACCCCAGAGCGCTAGGGATTGCAGCAGCCATGATCTCTAGAGCTCAAGGGTTTTCCCTCATCATGGTATACCCCTTTGGCTGGGAGCCCTGTCAGCTGCCAAGGGTCCCAACAGCAGGGAAGACCCTGCTACACATGCAAATTGAAGCTCAATAGCTGGTTGGAGCTTTTCATTGTGTGATAACTATTTTGCATGTGTGGCTGGTCTCTAGGTAATTGCACAATTAACCAACTGATTGCACAATATCTGTAATGTGTAGAGGGGGCCTCAATTACATATTAATCAGTTTAATGACCTGGAAGATATTTACTGATGTTTGGTCACAATTGGCAAAAAAACCCCAAGTCATTCTGTGTAAACATTTTAACTTTTGGAAAGATAGGATTTGATATTGATAGCTTGCCCAGGGAATGAACATATTTTATTTTCATTAAGTGTTACTATGAATTAGTAGATGGGGTGAATATGTTTGTTACTAGTAAACCACCTGTCTATTTTAAAAACTATGTAGCTTTGCCCTACAACAGATCAGCTAACATGAATCTAAAAAGCTGTATTTTTTCTACTTTTGGAAGCCAACAATTACCACATTTTCATCTCAAACTAAAATCATGGTAAATACAGGATAGTAAGAGCCAGATCTTTAGCTGTGTGGTGCTATTCAAATCAAAGGAGTTATACCAGCACAAGCCCTATATAATTTTAGACCAGCTCCTGTAAACCCTTGTGTGCACACACGTGTACTCATATGAGTACTTCCACCTGTCTGTCACTTGTGCATGTTTTCAGGTTTGGATATTCAAAATGCAAGTGAACAAAAAGTTATGTGAAAAATGAATCTTCATGAAGGCGAGGCTTCACAAATTTTAATGTCAGAGTGACTTTTACAATTGTTTAGTCTGACCTTGTGCATAACTCAGGACTTAAAACATCATCCAACATTGGCTGCATTAAGTCCAATAACACGTAGTTGAACTAGGCCTCTATTATCTTTCATGATTGGGTTTTTTGTTTTTTTGCATAGTTCTTCTTTACGTATTATAATTTCTTAAGAGCAGCAACAGGAGGACCACAAATCACAACCTCCACTATAAATAAAACATTCATCCATCCAAAATTGCCCTCAAGGCTCTGTAAACATTTTAAACGTGAAATAAAATTATTTGATTGAAACAAAATTATGGCATGTTGATCTTCCTGTTTGACCAAATATAATAGGCAGACACAGTTTAACTGTGTTACCATTCTTATTTTTTAATAATTAAAGTTCTGCCTTTTCAGTCAATTCAGTTATCTGTGTGATCAAACACTAGCTAGCATATGCTCCCCAAAATAATTAGTTTCATTAAGTTCTGATGAGGAACCTGGATTGTTTTCCTTATGTTTATGGTAACATTAATCCTGAAAAAATTCTGGGACACTTGCATTTCAGTGTTGCATTTTATATTCCAGTACAGCTGTTTATGTTCTCTACAACCTTTTTCTTTCATATACAGATATTTCTAATAGGAGCTTAGGTAAGTAGGTCTAGAAGGGACCTCACAAGGTCATCTAGCCCAGCCCCCTGCACAAGGCAGGATCATCCCTGACTAACCATCCAAACCAAGTCTCTGTCTAACTTGCCCTTGAAAATTTCCAGGGACAGAGTTTCACAGCTTCTCTGGACAGGCTGTTTCAGTGCCTGCCCACCCTCGTGGTTAGAAAGTTCCTCATGATCTCCAACCTAAATTTCCCTTGATGAAGCTTGAAGCCATTGCTTTTAGTCCTGTCCCCTGCTGCCATTGACAAAAGCCCATCTCTCTCCTCTTTATAATCGCCCTTCAGGTATTTGAAGAGTGTTATCAAATCCTCCCTCCATCCTTTCTCCACCAGACTAAATAACCCTAGCTCTTCCAGCCTTTCCAGCCATATCCTTCTTGAGGTCCATGGACTAAAACTAAAACTGGACACGGTGCTCCAGGTGAGGCCTCACCAGTGCTGAATATAGCAGATTTACTTTCCTGAAGAGATACTTCTGTTAATATAACACAGTATCCTTTTGCCTTTTTGTTCAGTTGTTGGGGGTTTTTTTGCAACAAGAATACACTGCTGCCTCATTCAGCCTATGGTATGCTGTAAGCCCCCCACTCTCCGGTCCTTCTGTGCAGTATTGCACCCTAGCCAGAAGTCATTCCCCAGTTTGTGTTTGTCTTTGTAATTACTCCATCCTAATTGCAGGACTTTTCATTTGTAAATGCTGTATTTCATCTGATCAATTGTAGACCATTTTTCCAGTCTAAGTCATTCTGAATCCTAGCTCTACCCTCCAAAGTGCAAATCCACCCATTGGTGTTATCCACAAATTTTCTAAACATGCACTCAATCCCATTGTTCAAATCATTAATTAAGATGTTAAACAGTACCAGACGAAGGACAAATACCTAGGATATTCCATTGATACCTCCTCCCAACTAGACACAGAGCCATTGATGATAACTCATGAGCAAGATGATCCAGTTGATAAGACAATTATGTATCCTTCTTCCAGTACATAGAAGGTGTTTTAGTTCAAAAATGCACCACCACCACCACTATCTGCTTGCTGATGCTCATTTTGCCACTTATACAACTGCATGCAATGCAGTGCAGTCCTCATCAGCTCATGTGTGGAGCAGACTTGATTATTCGGAGATCCGGCGCATCAGAGCTAAAAAATATACGTGTATAAATGCCTGATTTCCTTAGTTTGTTCATGAAAATGTTGTGGAAGACAGTGTCAAAAGCCTTGCAAAAGTCAAGGTATACAAAATCTACTACTCTCCCCCAATTCAGAGAGCCCATCACTTTATTATAGAAGAAAATCAGGTTGGTCAGGCACAACTTCTTATTAAATCCATGCTGGCAGCTCCTGATCACCTTGTTCTCTTCTAGGTGCCTCAAAATAGATTCCAGAGGACCTGTTCCATCATCTTTCCAGGTATCAATGTCAGTCTGGTCTGTGAGTCCCCAAATCCTTAGTAGTCCTACTTAGTACATATAATACTTACTACATATAACACCATACTTAGTATACGGATAATCCAGCAACATCTATCACATAGAATTAGTCAATGAGATTCAGCTATTGTAAATTAATAAAGCAATATTATTTTATATCAATTGAGGAGCTCTATAAGAATATTTTGTTGTTGCTTAGGGCAGGCCCAGTCAGGTCAGCTAAGTGCATAACCAGATCTTAAGTGGAATTTAGACACAAAATGCTATCTAGACTACCTCTTACCTTCAAATACCACCCGGCTGGGTTGCTTCATGTTATTCATCCAGTGACTGCTTAATGTAAAATACACAAGCAGTTCAGAGGGGAAGAACCAGAATCTAGCTCTCCTGCCTCTCAACTTACTGCTGTACCCACTAGGCCATAGAATTAGGCTGCCTCTTCCTTATTTCCTTCTGCCCCCACAACTGTTACATTCTGGACTTCACAGTAGCTGTTCTTGAACAGGAGGAGGGAAGATTATTCACCTGCACTCTTCGGTAGACTCATGGTTGGATCATGCTTCTGGGAAAATAGAGATGTGGGTTTGACCCCCCTCCACACTAGATAAAGAGGGTCTAAACAGTGCGTCTTTTACTTCCTGATTTGATGTTCTTTTAGTTGAAAGTGGGCACCATGACTGGTCAGTCAGGACCTATCCTCAGGAGAGGACACGGTGCTTTGGCAGCCAGCAGAACAGAGGTGCTCAGCTTCTGAACTCGCTGAATTGTCCTACAAAAGTGCTTGCTTGTTTGCTTTCTTTGACTATAATAGCCTAGGTACCTAACCTTGCTTCTTGGAATCATCCTCCTAATGCCAGGCACCCACATGTTAGACACATAAGTAGAGATGCCTAAAGAACCTATTTGCATTTGTCTCAAGTCATAAGATTTTTTTAAAGCAATACACAGTAAAATATGTACATGCACATTAATTCATAGACAAGGTTTAAATAATGTTAAACATCCCAACAAAGGGAAAACATGTAAAATTAAGGGGAAGTCTAGTTTGCTGCTATATTTTCTACTCTGTCTTCAATGTTCTTTGAGTTTGTTTCATTTATTGTCTAACAGGTAGGGCATTCTCAACCTTTTTAGAGCCAGGGCAGCCTTCTACAACTTTTCGGAATTTGGCATCACCCCAGTTGAGAACCACTGTTGCACTGCCTCTTGCCTAGCTCAGTGGCTCTCAACCAGGGTGCTATTACATGCTCTGGCTTGTATTAGGGTTTCCTAGTAAGCCTAAAGCAGGCAGGAACAGGGGCATAACAAATGAGGTTCATGCCCTAGGCAAAACTCTGTGCTGGTGGCTCGGGGGGCAGAGAGGGAGGGAGGGTGTCCTGGGTGTCCCCACACCTAGCTTCTCCAGCCAGGCAGTGGAAAGTACTGTTCCAGCTCAGCCTGGTCCCTCTAGTGTAAAGCTGTGCAAAGGCAATGTAAAGGGCTGTGGTTTATGCTCTTGCTATAGTCCTTCTGGATTCAACCCTGGGTACTCTTCCTGAAGACAGAGGGAACAGGATGGCCACACCTGCTAGGCATGCCCCTGCTTCTGGGAGGACCAGGTAGGCTGCAGGAAGAGAACAGGCTCCAGCTGCAGCTGCTTGCCAGTCTGCCTTGAGAGGAGGCATGTGGGGCATTTCAACCTGGCTGTTGTGGCACCCATGTCACATCACCCTTGGAAGGGGCTTGCAGCACCCCGGAGTGCAGCTTCACCCCAGTTAAGAACCACTGATCTAGAAACAACAATTAATGTCTTCTGCTGGTTGATACTAACCCTTTGTGTTTATACCAAACTATATATTCTGTAAGTCTGATATGTGGCTTATATTTTCATTGACATCATGGATTGGAATTGTGGATTGGAATTCTATGGTGTAGTAATACAGGGATAATCATGCATAACCATAATCTTATATTCAGATGGAGACACCTTACACCAATGAGCTGGTTATCTTCCAGAAGAATGAGTTTGAATAGGTGGATGGGTACCAGTGTAGTTAATCACTTGACTGGGGGTGTGGCTACACATGCAATTACAGAGCCTGAATAAACTGTGGAGTTTATTGCTCCAAAGTTAATTGCTCCTAGGCACATTGTTTGAACATGCACCTGTTCAATAAGCTCTGCAGTTTATTCAAGCATAGCACATGGAACCCAGGCAGACCAGCCCCAGATGACAGAGGGCCTCGGGCCTTGGGCTGTTCCACCTGGCTCGAAGTGCTCCAGAGAAGCTAGCTGGAGCATGAGGGAAATTCAGAGCAGAACCAGCCAGCAGGTAGCCCCTGCACTGAAGTACCCTTGTGCCCCAGCCAGGCAGGCAGCATCTACATGTGTGCTGCTGTGGAGTTTTTTACTCTGCAGTAGGATAGCACTTGTAAATACAGTAGGATAGTGCTGTGTTTTACAAGCACTATCCTGTTGTAGAGTAAATTTATTCCAGCCTAATGGGGATGCATATGTAGACACCAAAACATTTACTGTGGAGGTAATTAGTCAACGGCATGGTAAACATCTGGTGTAGATGCACACTGGAAGGAGTGAATCAAAGATGACAGGAGGAGTCATGTGACAAATGGGACTGAACAAAAGTTATAAATGGACTGGGTCTATTCAAAGCAACTTTCTCTCACCAACCAGAACATTAGAGAAGCACGTGGCAGAGGAGTAAAGTCCAAGGAGAAGTTTCTGACCATAGCTCAAAGAATCCTACAGATAGGATTTTATTATGTATCATCATTTTATTTTGCATGGTTCTTAAAATTAGCTCTTGTGCTGTTCTCTCTGTGTGTATCTGTTTCAATTATATCACATGTCTGTCAGGCAGCACACTGTAATCTGGGTGCCTGAGAAGGCATGCTTAAATTATTGCAGTCTGGAAGGGGGTGATGGAGTCATTACTTACTGGTCCTGGGAGTTTAGGGCAGCTGAACTATGTGATCTCATTTCTGGGAAGGGCAATCAGATGAAGAGTCTCTGCCCAGAAATTGTGTCAGACTCTGGAGTCACAGATAACATGCGTCAGTGACAGGGGAGTTGAAAGCAACACACATGCTCAGCGAGTGGGTCCAAACACAGCCACACAGTGCATATCCAGACAGGGCTGGATTAACCCTTTAGTGGGCCCTAGGCAACAAACCTGTGGGCCCTGGGCTGGTTGAGACCCCCCCCACATACACACACTTTAGACCTACCACCTGCGGGAGTGGGGCTTGAAGCCACTGCTAGGTGGTGAAGCCGAAGCCACGGTGGTGGTGGAACTGGTGGAGGGGAGCAGAAGGGCAGAGGCAGGTTAGAGATTTTTGGGGCCCTGAGCAAGGAGAAAGTTAGAGGTCCCCTCCCATACAGGAGCTCTCTGGGCTGGCCTGGCCCCTCTCTGCAGCTCCAGACACACTTTTCCCTTACAATTCTCCCCTCCCACACCCTCAATCACTCTGAGGCGGTGGGGAGGCGGGGGTTGGAGGGCTATAGCCCCTCCAGAATTCAGCTTAGCACCACCATAGCCAACCATCCCAGCACTACTGCCCGCCCACAGAGGCCCAACGTGGCACTCCTGGCCTGGCCCAGCTCTGGCCCTGCCCTTTCTCCCACCCCAGTGGTGCCATTTTTGTCTCCCTGTTGCTGATTGGCTGGGGGGGCAGGGAGACAAAAACAGCACCAGGTTTAAAACCATGGCTTTTGCTTCCCTGCTGATGAGGATCTGGGGCCCTGATTGGTAGTGGCCCCAGCTGGCCCATCCATTCATCTGCCTATGGGGAAGGGAATGGAGGTGGACGGGGCCATTCGTGCTGCAGCTGCAGAGGAAAGGACTGGGTCCCCCTGCAGCTCAAGGCCCTAGGCCTATGCATTCATCTGGCCCCGTGTCCAGCAGAGGGTCCTTGGCAAAGGCTGTAACAAGTTCAGGAGATTTGAAAATCCCATTTTTAGACTAAATTTGGTATCTGCAAATGTTTTGTTTGTGCTGTATGGTCCATTTCCATTTTACCCTTCTTTAAAGGATCCTATTGCACCTTACATACTTAGGGTCCAACCTACACATGCTTGATGATGTGACTAGTCCAGTTTAAATCAGGGGGACCACATATAAGTAAAACTGGACTTCTACATGTTTTCCCACATCTTTTGAATATATTTTCAAACACACATTTGGTTTTAAAAATGTTGATGTGTCTGTTTGTAATTCCAACCACTAAAGCGCAGCTGGAATATTTAAAAAAAAATACAGAGCTACAGTACACAAGAGGTTAAGCCTGGGCAGTATCCAGCTGAGATTTCAGAAACAATTTAGACAGGGGAGTGCAACCTTCTAGCTCATGGTTTGGTTTGGCTGCTAATGTTAACATGTCTCTTCTTTAAAAGAGTTGCAGAGGGTCTTTACTGACACTAAATAATTAGGATTGCTTGCACACTGTATCCTATAGGAGTAAAAGCAGGCTTCTAGGTTTGGGAACCGCTGTGTCTTGGTTGGGAAATCCTGTGGATCTCTGGGTATTTGCACCCTGTGCAGCCTCTTCCACACTGTTTCTTGGGCCCTCTGCCCTCCCTGACAAAACAGTTCTTTGAGGAGTCATGGTGCTACTTATCACTGCTGCCCTGACCCCAGTCCCTTAAAAAACATGCCACTACCTGAAGCTGTCAGCACTAACATCTGTGGGGATTTCCACATGTGGCCTGTTAGGACACGATACAATATAAAACATGTACCTTGTGCATCTTCCTCTGACTAGCTACTACTCCTCTCAAGTCACCCTTATATAGTAACCTAGTGGTTAGAGCACTCACTCAGGTAATCAGAGACCATCAATCTACATCCCATCTAGGTCTAAAGGAATTCAATCTTCCAACTCCTTGGAAAAACTATGCCAAAAAGACCTTCCCTAAAGTTGCACCTTGGGATGCTTCAGTGATCTGAGGGGAAGTGAGAAATATGACATTTTGATTCCAGTTTCATTTTGTTGCTTTCCCTGGTCTGAGTTGGCTGACAATTATTCTACTCTTGTTCCCCAGATTTTACTACATTTTAATAAAGGTATTTCTTTTCCAATTGTATACAAAGATGTACTAGCTTTTTATGAACAATTGTGGTTTATTGGTTATATATATTTCAATAAATTATACAGGTACTATATCATTTGCCCAGCAATCTATAATGAAGTGGAAAATTAATCCTTTTAAGCTGTTGCTTTACAGATTGTTGATTTGACTTCATGTCAGGTTGATGGTCATACATATGCAATAAATCCATGTTCTTCCCTAGAAAGTCATTTGCCAAGGCATGGGATCAAAACATGAGACAATTTTCTCAGTCAAAATATTGATCCATGTAATCTGGTTTCCTACTTTCAACAGTGACCAGTAGTTTCCTTGAATTTATTTTACGGTTTTAATTCCTTTAATCAAACTTTAAAAGCATCTGAGGTATGTATAACATCACCTGTGTCTAAGAGATTACAGCAATTTTTGTTAGTGGTCTAAACCCAAAGCTGCTTCCACAGAAATAGCATTAGATTTTGCTGCAATATATTCATCCATGTGATGATTACACAGAGTATAATCTATCAGTGTCCACTCCAGTACCTTGGATACCTTGTATTAGCATCTAGTAGCACAAAGTTATAGGATATTTGAAAGTGGAAAAGGCTAGAAATAAACATCTGGGTTGACTTAATTAGGGTTAAGTGGATCTGAATGCCCATCTGTGCAGGCATTTGAGGCAGGGGGTGTTAAATTGTCCAAAAAAATGGACAGCCCAAAATAAGTTAGTTTGTCTGAGGCGGTAAACTTAGATCCAGAATGGGTTAATCCAATCTATTGAACATCTATACATGATCACAGCACAGCCCCAGGGCTGGGAAAGCCCAGCTGCTCACCACAGCCCCAGGGTTGGGCTCTTCTTTTTCTCCTGTTGAAGTAAATATTATAGGTTTCAAAGAGAAGGAACAAACCTAGTATGCCTAGGCAACAGGACAGAATGATGTGCATCAGCCTACCTATTCCACAATGGGTTTCTGTTCCCTATGCTTATTCCTTACCTATTCTAAATCTCTTCTCTGGTACATTGAGACCATCACTGGAAAATCACAACTCCTCATCCTGGAATGCAGAAGTAACACTTTAGAAAGCCTTTGCCTTAACATCAAAGTGATGTATAGCCTTAGAGGCCTTCTGGATTCCCTTTTGTTAGTAGTTATTCAAACAGAAGCTACAATGCTACATGCCTTTTCCAACCTTCCATTGGTAATAAAATAAAGGTTTATCCACAACATCCAGTCCTATCACATCTTCCAACCCAGGCACTGAAATGGATTCAGTTGGGAGTGAAATCTAGACACTGAAGAAATATGCAATATACAGCACTCCAGTTGCTGAGAAACAAGTGTCCCAGTTCATTATACTAGCTCCCTGTAAACTTTGAATGAATCATAAATCTTCAAAGCACCCATTGAGCAACCTCAGTGCTTTTTAAAACCATCCTTCTTTCTTTATCTTGCATATCTTTATCCTCAGGTACTATGTAACAGTCAATGGTAGTTATGAGATATGTGGAAATGGAGCCTACTCAAAGACTAAGCAACTGCTGTGGAACCATAATTCTGCAAACGCTGAAAAATATTTTAGGTCAGCAGTTGGCAGCTTCTCAGGTTGTGGGTCAGAATGACCCAGCTCAGGTCAGAGATAGGCAGGTGCTAGGACTTAACCACTGCTGCTACCATGTCTTCCCACAGCAGCCTGGGGAGAGGTCCTGCAGCTACCATTTCTCCCCATGGTGGAATGGGGAGAGGGACCACTGCCAAAGCCTACTACTATTGAATGCTGCTAATGCCTCACACCCAGATCAAATATCTCCGTGCATCAGATCCAGTCTGCAGGCTGTAGGTTGCCACTCTCTGCTATACATCAGTCTATCTTCAGAACCAAAGGAAAGATCTTTTTGGCACAGTTTTTCTGAGGAGAGAGGGGGCTGATTCTTATAGGCCTAGGTGGGGTATAGATTGATGGTCTCCGATTTCCTGGGTAAGTGCTCTAGCCACTACTATGTAAACTGTGTTCTGTGCCACCACCCTACCTTAGAATACTCATCAGTACTTAGGATTCAGAATTGGCAAAGTGCCTGATTTGGTTCTTGACTCAGGCACCCATGCTCAGAGTTTCCTATTGGCTAGGTCTAGGCAGCTTCCCAGTCACTATCTAGACTCTCTGAATTATGATTCAGAGGTGCTTAATGCTCCCCACTAACTGTGTAAGCTTTGTGCAGACATTCACTGCACCTGATCTATGATCACACAACTTGCTTTAAGCCATGTGATCATAGAATCGGAGTAGCCTGTGTTTACATTTGCTGGTGGCAGGAGCTCTACTAGTAACCTGATCTAGGTAACTTATGGTGGTGGAGTCCCATGGGTGGTGGAGGTGAAAATTAAGGGCCTAAAAAGATATCCCACCACCCCTGAGTGGGCTAGGAAGTGTACAGTTTTAGGGCTGGGGTGAGCAGCTGGGCTTTCCCAGCCCTGGAGCCAGTGGCGATACATGGAAGGTACACATGCAACCCCTGAGAGTGCTGGTCCACCCCCTGACAACCAGCATGCTCTGCTTAGGCAACAGGCAGGGGTGGGGGCAGGAGCAGGAGCAAGTGCTGGTGCCCACCCTGAGAGCACCAGCTGGAGAGTGGGGGTACCAGTAGAAGTGATGGCTATGGGACAACCATGGGGAATCATGCTGACTGGTAGGAGGATTCCCCTGACTTGGGGAGGAGGGTTCCCCTGCAGCCAATTGTGTTGACGTGGAAATGGCAGCAGCACACCTGGAAGTGCAAGCATGCTGGGATTTTATTTTAAACGAGATACAAACTCTTGGAAGGCTGCTTCAAGCTTAATATCAGGAGAAACCCCTTCATAGTCAGGGTGTCCACACTGTGGAATAAACTCCCTCCAGAGGCGGTGCAGTCACCTACCCTGCAGGTTTTCAAGAGAGGACTGGACAGTCACCTCACTGGGGTCACCCAACCCCAGTTGTCTTCCTGCCTAGAGCCAGGGTGTGGCACTGGACCCAAGGCCCCTAACAATCTATGACTCTATGAATAAACCAGCAAGAGGTCTGGGACAGACATTGCATAAAATGGTTTGAGCCAAATCAGTTAACTCTGATATTACATTCAACCAGGTTTATATCAAACCAGCTTCAGCCATTTTCAAACTGGTTTATGTGCACTGAATATCTGTTCTGATGCAGGTTTAGACAGTTTCTGATCACTTGAACTGGTTTGTGCGCAATGCATGTCCCTAGCCAAAAACATAGCTGTCTTAACCAGTTTCTTGCAGTAATTTATGCAATATCTAGAATACAACATATGTAATTGTATGCAACTAAGTGTAACCAAATTCTAAATGAATAATGGGTTATCACAATTGTGATGTGCTAATAAACTTTATTCAGTTTAGTGTTGTACTACATAGCAGTTTGCAGTCTTGGTTTACAACTGATCTTTGAATTAACATTCTAAGTTATATTTTTTCTGCGACTAGTGACTAACCTACAGAAATCTTCAACATAGGGCTTTTTACTCTGATCCAAAGCCCATAAAGTCCTTTAATTGGGGTCAAGATTGTACTCTGTGATTTAATAAATGCATTACTGTGAAAAAGATGCAGCATATCTATAGTCTCCCTCCCTAGTCCCTACTTCCTAAAAACTATTGCTAGAGAAACTGATGGATATTTTAGTGATGAGTTTGGCTGACTTCAGTGATTTTTATTAAATCCATACTGTTGCACTGGCTTGCCTGGTCTTTTTTTTGTGTGCAGTTAATTATTTATGGGGCATAAAATAAAGTACCAGATATTTGTGTTTGGAAAGGAAAGTTATAGTCGTCTCAAGCCTATATATTTTTCAGTATTTGTATGACATTGTCTTGAATACAAGAAAAATGTTTCGATTTGCAGTGAGTTAAGACCCATCTTTACTTGATGTTAGCTTGTTTCTAGCAGTTACTTGGATGGGAAGAGGGAGATTATATTTTTAACTACCTGAAAAAAATACCAACAACTTTGGTAAGAAAAAGTTAGGTTCCAAGTTGTATGGCATTTCATGCCTTTGACTACATAACACAGGTAACGCTTTAATACCACCTTTTATACAACTTCTAACAAAGAAAGTCAGTTTCCACTTCCTTTCTATTATTTCTAAACAGGGTTCAAATTACACTTTGAGTCTTGGGGCCTGCAAAAAAAAACAAATAACAACAAAAAACTGGGTTGCCCACTGCCCCCCAGCTTCCCTGTAATTCAATCCCTGCTTCTAGATGAATATTTTCTCTTTGAAACATTACAGCAGAATATCAGTGCATGGCAAGATCACATCATTTTAGGCTTTATGGAAATGGAACAAAGACAGCCGTTTTCCTAAACTATTTAAACCTCCAAAAATTACTCAATTAATCCTTCATCCATTGGCAAACTAGTCAACAAAATGGAGTTCCTGCTCAGGAGCACAATGGCCAAAAAACTTAAGTGATGTGCAGCGATTTGCAAACTCCCTGCATTTCCTGAGCTACAACGGGTCAAAGCAGTACTGTAACTGAGGTGGGGTGATTGGAGCAACAGCCCTGGTCACCACCTTTGCTGAGGGACATAAAAGCAGCCATTGCTGCAGCAATGGCCAGGCATGCTGCCACAGCAAGAGCTAGTGCTACCCCAGGCTCAGAGCTATGCTACTACGCCTCTGGATCAAAGTTATCTTGTTAGGGTACCAGAAATGCTACAGTATTTGGGACACATTACAGCCTATTCTATTTTTAGAAGGGAAGCATACTATATGCATGGAGCTTCACTTGACCTCTAGGACCTACTTGAAATCATTCCCGTTTGTTATGGAATTCCTATAGAACACCATACAAAGACAAATAAACTCCTATTCTCACCATCTCCTAGGAATGAATACTCCTAGGAATTCCATTCATGGAGAAAACAACATGATTGCAGTTTATTTTTTTTTTCTTTGTGGCTTGAAGATTCATCTTGAACTCATTAGCTGAAATAACTCAGAGCTAGATGACCTAGATAGGAGACTGAAGACTGAATGATCTGCTTCAGATCCCATCACACTGTGAGGTCTGTGGCATGTTGTCACATGTTTCAGGCATGGTGATGAGAAGAGGCTGAGAAAATGTGTGGAGAACAGAGATTAAAAAAAAGTCACATATATTGCACTGGTCTGGAAGCTTTATGATCTATTCAGCATTTCAGAGGAAAGATGATTAGTACCAAGTCTTAGCAATGGCCAAAAAACCATAGCATGCAATTCAAGAGGAAAGGTTCAAAGGCATCTCTTATGTTTCCCTCATTCTTGGCCAGCAGAACTTGTAGCAGCTTCAAGCCTATGAATTCAAGTGAGAGTAAAGGAAAGAAAGATCTAGAGGGGAAAAAAAAAAAGTTAAACTTAGAGAAACCTTAGTTCAGGGAGATGAGGCCAGTTTTTAAACACTGTCGTTCTACTTGATTTGCTCTGCATGGCGCTTGGCTACTATAGTGGTAGGCACTTTCTAAATATTGAAGTATTAGATTAGGTAAGATGGATATGGTCTCCTGGTCCATTTAGGGTCTTATTTTGAATTCATTCATTTTAGGATATAGCTTCGAATCCATATACCTTATGCATAACCACTTTCTGTGTTCATAGCTTTTAGTCAACATTGGAGATCCTGGAAGTCATTTATGATTCATAGATTTATTTTGACACGTAGATACTATTGTTGGTGCTCATAGCAACTATGGACATGAATTAAAAACTTTGTTAAGTGCTGTAGAAATACACATAAAAATACAATCCTTTTTTGGAGTACTCACAATTTATGTATGACAAGACACAACAGGCAGAAGAAGCAAGTGGGAGATGGGAGTGGAAGGGAGGATGAGGTAACAGTATGGCAAGAATATCATCTTTCTAGCCACTGTCAGCCCCATGGGAGTGTTTTTAGTCAATCACAGTAGAGGTGAAACTTGAGTATAGATTTGACAAAAATACAGTGCACTGCAGACTTTTGAAGGAAGTTTATCATTAGCTGCAACATTGAGAGCGAGCACCAATCTCCCATGTAGTGTCAAGGACTGTTCCCTTAACACGCTCTGGCATGAGCCATTTTAAACTATTTTAGCTATTGTATCTTGCAAAGGCTTGTATACTGCTCATTAGCACAGGTGGAATTCAAGCACAAAATGAAGCAAACATCTATCAGATTCCTTAAGGAACTTGACAGGCTTATTGTTCTGGAAAGCAGAGTGAGTGGAAGAACCAACAGATCAGTTATATTTATTCATCTGTAGAAGAGAGATGAAAGTTTTTGCTTATGTACAGATGCAAAATGGTTCTTATATATATAAAAATGGAACATTATCTCCTGCCTATAAAGGGAGACATTTTTGGAGAGATGACTGATGCCAAATGTTTTTCTTTGTTTCATGCGTCACCTGGGCTTTATCAGATGCCCTTAAAAAATAGACGGTATTTGTACTCATTAAACATGCTCTACGAGAATCAGCTTCCTCGGACATGCAACTGGGTTCACTTTGACACCTCAGGTATTTCACAAGAAAATACAACAGATTTATGACTGTGCAGATGGTACCAAGATCTACACAGATGAAGTTTTAATCTGGTGAGAAACAATAGAAAAGCATGACTGTAACAGTGTCCCTGGCCCTGTTACTAGGTAGGGAGGCAGCAGAGAAAAGGGGCTATAGAGCCTTAGGCTACAAACCGCAGTCAAAGCCAGGCTGCTAACTGCAGGCAGAAGGCGGCTAGAAGATTGATAAGGCAATTAGCAACCCCTGTACCTAGTTAAGGGGGGTCCTCTGACCAGATGGGTTGGACCGAGGCTAAGGATATCTAGAGAGCTCTTACCAGTGGCTGAAGGGGCAATTGGAGGCCACAGGGTGCTTGGAAGGCACTCAGAGATTTGAGCCCTGTAAGGGTCAGGGACCTGGCCAGCTCAGCATAGATCCAGAGAACCCGATAAATGGATTCAGAGTAAGACCTGCAAGGCATAGGTGTGGCTATGGCAGGGGCGGGCAAAGTGGACTCAATTTCCCAGCAGCGCCTGCCCGCTTCACTGTGGCCGGTTTCCATGAAGACCCCAGCAGCAGGACTGTGACAGCGTGGGACCAGGGTTTCTATGGAGACCAGCCCCAGCAGTGCTGTCAGGGCACACAGCTGGGTGGGAAGCTGCTGCAGGGCTGGGATCTTGTGGCGGTGAAAGCATGATCCAGAGCCAGGGCAGAGCTATAATATGCTGCCTACATGCCCTGGGCAGGGGTGTGCAGCTCTGGACCATGCCGTCACCACTGCAAAATCCCAGCCCCAGCTCTGGAGCAGCTCCCTGACCAGCTGCATGCCCTGTCAGTGCTGCTGGGTTAGTCTCCATGGAAACCCTGGCCCCACGCTGTTATGACATCACTGCGACAGTATTCAGAACTCTTGCCCTCAGACAACTCTGAGATAAATAGAATTATCTGATTTTTACCTGAGTCTATTTTGCATAAAATTAACTTTTCCAGCCAGGAGATCTTATACCACCTTTTAGCTCTCCTGTGAAATGTGAATTTTCATTTCCACCTGGGAGAAATGTTACAAATCTTTGCACTCGCCTATGCCTGAGGAAGGGCACATGTGCCTGAAAGCTTGCAAATAAAGCATTTTTGTAACTATTTAGTTGATTTAACAAAAGATATCACCTCCTAAGAGTTCTGATTACTTTTCCCTCAGCACATTTACAGTTGACACCAAGCTGGGGGGTGTAGTAGATACACCAGATGGTTGGGGTAGGATTCAGCATAACTTAGACAAATTGGAGGATTTGGCAGAAAAAAAGAGAGTCTCATGAGGTTCAACAAGGACAAGTGCAAAATCCTGCACTTAGGACAGAACAACCCCATGCACCAATATAGGCTGGAGTCTGACTGGCTGGGCAGCAGCTCTGCAGAAAAGGACCTGGGGGTTACAGTGGACAAGAAGCTGAATAAGCTCAGTGTGCTCTTGCTGCCAAGGAGGCTAATGGCATACTGGGCTACATTGGTAGGAGTGTTGCCAGCAGGTCAAGGGAAGTGATTGGGAAGTCATTATTTCCTTCTATTCAGCACTGGTGAGGCCTCATCTGGACTACTGCATTCACTTTTGGGCCTCCACTACAGGAAGTGTGGATAAATGGGTGAGAGTCCAGCAGAATGTACCAAAAAATGTTCAGGGGCTGGGGCACATGACTTTTGAGGAGAAGCTGAGGGAACTGGGCTTATTTAGTCTATAGAAGAGAAAACTGAAAGGGGATTTAATAGCAACTTTCAACTACCTGAATTGGGGATCCAAAGACAATGGAGCTAGACTGTTCTTAGTAGTGGCAGATAACAGAACAAGGAGCAATGGTCTTAAGTAGTTGCAGCAAGGGAAGTTAAAATAGAAATTAGGAAAGAATTTTCTCACTAGGAGGGCAATAAAACACTGAAACAGGTTACCCAGAGAGATTGTCGGCTGTCTACCCTTGGAGGTTTTTAAGACCCAGGCTTGGCTGGGATGATCTAGTTGGGGATGGTCCTGCCTTGAGCAGGGGGTTAGATGACCTCCTGAGGTCCTTTTCAACTCTAATGTTCTATGATTCTATGAAGTTATGCTTGTTAAGGTCCTATTAAGTGGGTAGGTATTTCTTAAGGAATAGAATTTTTCCAGAGTTGAAGATCAAAATGAGGAGAGGAGGGGAAGAATAAAGGAATATATGGTATTATATGGGATCTGAAAATGTAATTCAGAGTCACTGAATGGGGGTAGAGGTTCTTACCTAATGTAAAGAGGGAGAGCAAGTAACCAAAGGCTGAGAAGAAGGCAGCTGGCTGGAAAAGTATGGTGGAGATCCAATGTGTTGTAGATCACAACAAATAAAGAGGAAAATGAGAGCAGAGGTAGATTAAATGTAGATGAGAAAAGGAAACTGAGCAAGAGGGATAGCTAGAATTAACGAGACCCTGACTAGTTGTCACGTTACTGTTTACCTTCTCTGTTGTGCGTTTGTTGCTCAACTTGTGGCATATCTTCACAAGCAGCAATTTTGACAAATGATAAAATGTTGATAAATGATAAATGTTTCCTGATAGATTGGTCTCAGTGCAGGTGCTGTCTTTTTCTTCTTGAAAGTAAAATATTGAAACAATGTGGTAAGGACCACATAACTGCCATGCTTATAAACTAAGCAATGTCACCAGGCAGTGGTCATGGCTAAATTAACATTTCATAATCTGAGCAGAAGTATAATTTCTGCACAACTCTTGGTAACTGCTGCCATTTTAAGGATGATTATTTTCCAACTGCAGAGCAGACATGCGAACAGCATAAATCTAGCAACAGCAGCACAACCACTGTTGATCTAGAAACTAGAAGTGGCATCTTTTGCTCAGTGTGCCACAGACAGTTCAAAGCACAAAATGACCTGATCAGCCATTCACATGCTCACAGAAACCAAACAACCAGCGATGGCATGGTCATCTTTAAAATTCAAAGGACAAACAACAACATTCACAGGCATTAAAATGTCTTAATCTAATGTATTAATATTGTTTGTAAAATATGTATTTGTGACTAATTCCTGATCCTATGCTAAAAAAATTGAAAACTGGAAGCATATGATCTCTTTCTAATGTGGTGCTGACCACATCACCTCTGTCTCATGCTGAGGTTGAAGAGCCTAGAGCCGTGCCTCCACTACCCGAGTGACCTGTAAACAGGGTACCTTTACATAACCTCTTTCACATGATTAAGCTAACTGTATTCTTGAGCTTTTCTCTTTTCTCAGTCACCACTTCTCACTAAGAATGGAATTGTGGTTTTTTGCACTGTCCGATCTATGTCTAGGCTGTGCAGGAGGGACAGGACAGGGAGGAAAGGCGGGGGTGTGGCAGTCTACATTAAGAAGGAATACACATCCTCATTAAGGAGCACAGAGTCAGAGGAGGGGCACACTAAAGTGCTCTGGGTTAGAATACAAAGCAGTCACAGGGAAAGAGACTTAACGATGGGGGTCTACTATAGATCACCCAACCAAGGGGAAGAGCTAGATCAGGAATTCTTAAGTCAGCTCATGGAGGTAGTTAAGTCAAAGGATGTGGTCATCATGGGTGACCTGAACTTTGCAGACATCTGCTGGGAAGAACAGTCAGCCAGGTCTGACCACTCACATAGGTTCCTAGCCAAAAATGCAGGACCTCCACCTAACCCAGGAGGTGCACAGCCCCACTAGGGGAGACGCCTTGTTGGACCTGGTGCTGGCCACAGGTGACGACCTGGTGAGGGGGCTGCAGGTGCTTGACCACCTGGGCAACAGTGATCATCACCTGCTGGAATTCACCATCCAGCACAAGGTGGCAAAGGCCTACAGCAAGGCAGCAGCCCTGGATTTCAGGAGAGCAGACTTCACTGAGCTAAGGAGAATAGTCAGGGAAGCACTGAGGTCCTGGAGGGGAGGGGAGCCAGCTGTCCAAGAAGAGTGGTCGCTCCTTAAGGAAACAGTCCTCTAAGCCCAAAGGGAGGTAATTCCAACACAGATCAAAAGGGAGCCGGAGGGTACAAAAGCCCCCATGGCTCAAAAGCATCTGAGAAAGTCTCCCAGCTAAAAAGGGAGGTGTACACCCAAATGGAAGGGAGGGGCCATCACCAGGAAGGACTATACTGCAGTTGCTCGAGGATTCAGGAGGGCAGTCAGGAAGGCAAGGCGGAGATGGAACTGGGACTAGCTTCCCGGATCAAGGACAACCAGAAGTCCTTTTTTTAAATACGTGGGGGCAAAAATAAGGTACTGGGTAATGTGGGGCCCCTGCAAGACACGCTAGGAAAGCTGGTCACCGCACCAGACGACAAAGCTAACCTATTTAATGACTTCTTTGCCTCCATTTTCCCAAGCAGGGACTGGATCAGCCCCCCCACGGGGTCCCCCTCAGACCCAATGGGCGCACCTAGGCCAAGGGTCAGTGAGGATCTACTCAGGGAACTTCTGGAGGGACTGGATGTATTCAAATCAGCTGATCCGGATGATCTCCACCCCAGAGTGCTGAGAGAATTAGCTGAGGTCATTGTGGGACCCCTGGCACAGTCTTAAAAGCACTCGTGGTGCTCTGGTGTGGTGCCAGAGGACTGGAAGAGGGCCAACATGGTTCCCATCTTCAAAAAAGGGAGGAAGGAGGACCTGGGAAGCCATAGGCCAGTTAGTCTTACCTCAACCCTGGGTACGCTTTTTGAGAGAATTATTCTGGCACATGTCCATGAGGGGCCAGCGGGGAGGTTATGCTTAGGAGCAACCAACACTGCTTCATTAGAGGCAGGTCCTGTCAGACCAACCTGGTGGTCTTCTATGACCAGGTCACCAAATCCTTAGATGCAGGGGTAGCAGTGGATATAGTCTCTGGACTTTCAGAAGGCCTTCAACACTGTCTCTCACCCCATTCTCATTAAGAAACTGGGGGACTGTGGTGTCGACACCTACACAGTCAATTGGGTCGCCAACTGCCTGGAGAGCCGCACCCAGAGGGTGGTGGTGGATGGGTCATTTTCGACCTGGAGGGATATGGGCAGTGGGGCTCAGTCCTCAGGCCCACACTGTTCAACTTGTCCAAGTCACTGATGAAGAAGGGGGTAAAAAGCACCCTGTTCAAATTTGCTGATGACACTAAGATGTGGGGGGATGTGGGCATGCTAGAAGGGAGGAATAGGCTGTAATCA
>NW_017728948.1:44300941-44309441 GCF_001723895.1 Crocodylus porosus
GCTCCTTCCCTGGGGGTCTTTAAGAGGAGGCTAGACGAACACCTTGCTGGGGTCATTTGACCCCAGTACTCTTTCTTGCCACGGCAGGGGGTCGGACTTGATGATCTGCTCAGGTCCCTTCCGACCCTACTAACTATGTTCACCTTAGCAGGCCTCACTTCTAGTTCCTTCAGAAACATTGACACTAATAACCAGTAGCCAAACTGCCACTTTAAAGCCAAATACCATGTATTTAGAACAAAAGCAGTATAGAGAAAACAGAATAAAGCAGTCTGTATGAATGCCAGTCTGCATCTCCCCAAGGATTACTGTTCCCTTCCTTTGCATCATCTAGTTTTCCTTAGCAGCTTCTGCTGATTAACTTCCTCCATTTTTTAAAACTGATTGCTGATCTTTTGATCTCCAGGGGGGTTTGTTGACTCCACAAAAATGGCCTTTAGAGCAGCTTAAGGCTCCACTAAAGAAAAAAAACCCAACAGTGAGCGTCATCTTTTTTTTTTTTTCCCCCCCTCCCCAGAGCCTGCCTCTTGCCCGAGCTGTGTGGGGGCCTGGTGCTTCTCTGCAGCTGTGGCACCCCCAGGACTGCCCTGGCCAAATTCCTATGCATGGATGTTGCCTGGGGGCACCACCGCTGCCATGGAAGGAAGCACCCCCCTCTCCCGCGGCCAAGCTCAGGGACCTCTCAGCCTGACAGCAATTCACCCTTGCCACCAGAGAGCCAGGTAAGGATTGGGCCCTACCCTTGTGTACATGCCATGGGGGTTTACTTCAGTTAAATTTGAAGCGGTGTTTTTAGAAACCCGCTGCTTCAGTTTAGAGAGAATTAAACCAAAGTAAACCCCCATGTGTACAAGCAGCCCAGGCTCCCAAACTGGCAAATGAGACTTATAATCATAGAGACTAAGACATAAGAGCCTCAAGGATAGTGATCTTTGAAATAAGCAATGGGATGTCCTTATCTTGGGAGTCACTGTGTTGCCTTCTTGCCTGTTCTTTTTATTGTTCCCATGAAATTAAATAATATAGGCATATAAAAAATTTTTACTATCCCAATACAAGTACAATGTCAATCTCAGTAACCAAGTTACATATCAGTATTCTTTAGTTATTATATTACAGCTGTCCATCTGTTACAACCTCTATTCTTTAATCATCAAGAAGAGTAACCTTTAGTATTATCCATTTTATTTTGATTCCTTTTTGATACATGTAATGATACTTACAATCCCTTAACATCTGCAGTGCTACAATGCTTTTTAACTTAATTTGAAAAAGTCAAGTAACTCAAATTCTCAGAGATCTGCACTCATCCCAATCCCTCTTTATACAAAATCTTTTTTGTTCTCCTGTACTCAGTTAGCTAGCATATGCACAAGGTCTATTCCTTTTCTTCATCAGACTCTGAATTAGCTTCTGTGGAAAAGTGTTGGAAAAGAGGAATTTTATTAAGATAGAACAAGACTTTATGCAAAGTCTGATATGATTAAAATTGTATTGCAAAAGTTTCTCAATTCAAGAACCCTTTTGCTAGCAGGTCTCAGCAGAGTAAAGAGCAACCAGCATGAGAAAAAAAATTACCATCCTGCAGAGTTTTATAGCATCAACTTTGTGTTCTTGAAATACAGCCAGAATTCTATCCCATCCACTTCCAAATATTCTACAGCTATTCTTTTAATAACTCAGGGTTGATGGATGAGTATATGGTTAGACAGCTTTGTTTGGTAGCCTCAGAGAAAGAAAGTGGGAGGGAGGAAGAGCAACAAGTATCAACAAATAAATTGTGCAATAGACAAATAAGAAAGAATTGGATAATTTAGTGTATATTTTACGTAACCCTCCAAGAATATTGTTATTGCCACCAACTGAAATTGCTTAAAAGGATTCACCTAATATAATATAATACTAGAAAGACCCAGGCAATACTTTTACTTGTAGAAAGTACAGTGAACCTGCATCAGAAATTAAGCAATGTTCCTGGATCATATTTGCAGGACTAATAAAAAGCAAAGAGCAGGATTTTCAACAAGCTCCATATTTTAAGAGATCATAGGCAAGTAGAGTTGGAAGGGACCTCACAAAGGTCACCTAGTCCAGCCCCACCCTGCTTAAAGCAATCATCATTCCTGACTAAACCAATCCCAGTCAAAAGATGCTGCCTTTCATTTGGCTTCCTGCTTCTGTTCTGAGGTTGAGCAGCATCTAAAGGCAGGAATGTGCCAAAATTCCTATTTTTTTTAAACTTTGGCTACTGGATTTGTCCATTCCCTAGTAACAGTTACTAAAAGGAATGCATCTAATGGTTAATCCAAAACTGCCATTAATTGTTTATAGACTAGATTGTTTATTATATAACCAAGCTCATCAACACTGTCAAAGATTCATGTAATGTTTGTATAAATATAATATGATTGTGCCTTGACCTGTACTAAAAAACCTTGATTAAGGGTGTGCGAGGAGATTATGTGATGTTGCAGGGGGAAATGGCGGCCTACAGCCAGAGCTCCAGGGGGAATTTGGCGTAATTTAAAGACATCGCTTAGGGAAGAAACATTTTTTCCCTAAATGGTAAATGGCAGGGGCACATATGGAAACTGATAGGAGATTTTCCTCCCAGGGAACTCAAAAGAAGAAGAAACTGAAGCAGAAAGTAGAGCCAGTAGAATCAAAGATGATTGCTGGAGCTGAAGATAAAGCAGAACACCAAAGCAGCTCTTGTTACCACACACTGTTCTCAGAATTCAAGTATCTCGAATCCTTCATAAGAGTACACTTTGATAAACTTAAAGCAGAGATAGCAGAAACTGGGACCATGAAAAAACAATGTAAGAGACAGAGGTGTCCCTGAAGTGGTGGAAAAAGGGATTCTTACTAAATTTTTAGAAGCAGCACTACACACCTTTTTAAAATTGGAGACAAACATATTATCCATAGACAGACTACTCTCTATGCTTCCCCCAAAACAAAGACCTAGAGACGTAATTCTAAAAATACATTACTTCAAATAAAAAAAAAAGAACAGATTAGGAGAAGATATAGATGGACACAAAAATACAAATTTTTCCCAAGATATACCACCCTCCATTTTTGAGAAAAAAGACAAGAGCTGAAAGTGATCATGGCCTGTCTCAGAGAAGCAAAAATAAAATACAGGTGGGGCTATACCTTTAAGTATACATTTACACACAAAGGATAACAGCACACCATAAAGGGAAAGGCAAGAAGACTTAGAGTCCTCAGTATATAGGGAACTGAGGCACAGAAAGAACCAAGTAATTCAGATCGGTGGCAGAATTTGGACTTCAATCCTAGATTACTTAAATTTCTAACTTCACTATAAAATATTTTTTCCTCCCATTTAAATAATGCCTTAGAGGATCTCAAGGGATGTATTTAGTAGTCATGTTGGTCTGACATAAAAAGAAGAAATGCAAAAATCTAGAACTCTTGGTTCAGGGATAATACCTTTTATTAGAGCAACTAAGAAACTGCAAAAGTGTGTGTATACATATACACATACACACACACACACACACACACACTTTCCTGCTTTTGGCTCTCACACCCTTCATCAGGCTCAAGGAAAGTTAAAGATGGTAAAAAGTCCCCATTGTAGGAAATAAGGTGCAAAAATGAAGTTTGTTTGTTTGGTTTTTTTAACCACACAATTTCTCAGTTGGTCTAATAAAAGGCATCATCTCTGAACCAAGAGTTCTAGATTTTTGCTTTATTTTTTAGAGGATCTCAAGGCACTTTACAGAAACATAAATATATTTTCTCTTATTATAAGTCACTCTTTGTTGGGAACACAGGCAGTCCTGGACTTACGACTTTGAGTTACAATGAACAGCACTTATGACCTTTATAAATTTACACCCTGTTTCAAGGTTCCATCATGGGCTTTGAATTTACGATGCTTGATACAGCTGCCTCCAGCTGGTAAGTCGGTTTTGGTGGGAGAGAGGGGGGATAAGAAGGGGCATGGAGGGGCAGATCAAAGTGTGTTTATGGAGTACCTGTGCTAAAACTTGCAGCAGTTCCAAAAAAAGGTAACATTTATCAATTCCTAATAAACTAAATGCATGGGTGCTATATACAAATTGCTATAGCCATGTTTAATTTCAAGGTTATTATTTCCAAATTTTCTCTTCATTTCTATGGGCTCAGGGAAAGTAGAGTGTGGTGGTAAGAAGAGGGGGAAGGGACTGCCAGGGGAAGAAGCTGACGGGAAGCAGAGAGCAAAGGGGCTACCTGACCCCCTAGATTTATTTTCTCTGCTGTACCAGTGAAAGGAGGACAAATTCAAGGCAAGCCTCCAATAATTAGATTCTATACCTGGAAAATTATAGCCAATTTATACATTTTCCACATATAGGATCTAATTATTGGGGGATTGTCTCATAATCAGAGTCATACTATTTGTGTAAATATGGTACATCTCATATAGAACTACAGATGTATTGCAGAGCACACCCCTGGAAGGTGCTCAGATATTAATGACCACCATATAGAGCAGAAGGAGTTACAGGAAAATCCAGGATGCACATACTGATACCGGCATGCTCAGATTTGTTCAATAAGCTTGCAACCCCCCTTTTTGAAATCAACAAGGCTTTGAGAATGAAAACCGTTGTATTGTTCTTGTCATACACACCTAGTCCTCATAATACTGCTGCTGTGCTCCCCTGAGCTGAAGCACCCCCATGCCCCAGCCAGCCAGGTCACCATCTTTCATCATGGAAATCATTATTGGCTGAGAAAAGATCGAAAAACATTGCACCACATTTCTACTTTTGCTAAAACTGTGTTTGATTTAAAAAATTGCAATATTTCAACAGGTTGGACCACTCTGTGTTATAATATGGGTCAGTTAGCCAATTTGAACAGCTGTTGTTAATCTTGTTTATGTTGGCTACACAGGTGGGGCTAAGTATTGTTATACATATTTACTGATTGAGACACTGAGGTAGGGAAGATTCAGCTAAATGTCAAGTCAATGTAAGTGCCTCAATGTGTATTTAGCTGCCTGATCTAGAGATCCAGTTTTGAAAATATTGGCCCAAATGACTTGCCTGAAGCTACAGAAATCAGTGTAGAAGCTGGGATGGGAAGTCAGAGGCTCTTAACACTTATTCCCATATTTAGACCATCACCTCTTCTCTAATATTGTACAGTATTGTGCCAAATAATACAAAGAAAATATCATTTTCCTGTTCAGACTTATTGAAGTGGAAGTCACTGAAGCAGCAGAAATTAAGCTGCTCCTGGATGCTAGTGACCAATGTGCTTATTTGCAAATGTATTTTGTGATACAAACAGGCTAATGAAAACTTCTAAATTTCAAATCAGCGTGTGAATTCAGTATGAGCCTTAACTGAGTTTCATTGTATCAATGTTAAATGCACGTGGTTCTGCTCTCTTAATAATGCATGCCACATCCCGTCCCATCTCATCCCCCAGGAATTCCACTTGGCTTATTTTAGCACTAGTAAATATATATCACACATGTAATGTTTGGGGAAAAAACAGATGTCATGAAAAAGAAAAACTAATGGAAGAACTATCAAAAATGTGTTCAAAAGCTGCTTTTCCCCCTATATTTGCTGAAAAAATGTTTATTTAGCAAAATTATAAAGGGGTGTTAATTATTACAAAGCCAAGTTAGGAAAATGAAAGCTCCTAGCCACAACCAAAAATGGATCCAAGGTGTGTGTGTGTGGAAGGGAGGGGAGAATGCAGCTGTACAGCTACCTGCCCTTTGATTCCTGGTCTACCCAGAATTTAAAACCAATTGCCTAACAGCAGCAGCAGGATTTCTATTCAGGAAGCAGTATGGGATTCACTTGACTTTATGGCTTACTGAATCTAACCAATTCCTTCTAAATTCTTCATCCCACAAGTGTTAATGTCTCTCTCCCTTTCTTGATGTTCCCTTAATGAAGCTATTCTTTCTTATACAATGTTGCTATTAGCTGTACCTCTTAATGTAGTTCCCCTTTCACAGGCCTGCAGACTGTTGTTAAACTCTAGCTAAAAACATCAGCTCAGATGTGGAAACATCAATTCAAATGAATATCAGTTCAAGTGTGTGCACCAGGCAGGGGGAAAAATATCCTAGGGTTGCCGTGCTCTCTCCTAGCACCCCTACACTTCCAGGTCGATCTACGATGCATCCTCAGTCTTGCCCACCATGTCTTTGATGTCAATTATGTAATTAGGGAGGCTGCCTCTCCGGTTCCCTGGACACAGTTATCCTCCTGTACATTAGCCCAGCGCTGCTAATTGGTGTTCCTGGGCACCCCAGCCTTATGGGCTATGCGTGGCTCCAACCACCCCTGTACCGCACCCCAAGCTTCGCTGATGGACTGGATGTCCACAGCCCTCGTCTCAGAATCGCGCCCCACAGACGCTCTGACTTTCCACAGCCTTTTCCACGCTTCCCCCTTTACTCTGGGGTTACCGCAGCCTTGGGGCTCAGGTGGCCATAGCCGTGCCTGGCCCCCATTTTCCTCCTCAGGGTCTCAAGCCCCCCCCACAGGTGGGCTCAGGTGGCCATAGCCCTGCTTGGCCCTTTTGCGCTAAGGCTGAGGTCTGCCCCTTTCTTGCTGTCCCTCTCTCTGGGGCTGGGGTTGCCACACCACTGGGGGCCCCTTATGAGGCCTCCTCCATCCCCTTACGGCCCCTCCCAGTCCTCCAAATTAAACAACAAACACAAAACACAAGCCTCCGCACTGTAACTTAAATCCAGTCCTCATGGCTAAAACATTTTCTGAGCCACCCCACGAGTGCTCTGTCTCTCCCCCGTATCACCAGCTGTACCCACCTTCAAACTTTTCCCACTCAGGGCAGAGCTCCTTCTCCTTTTGTCACAGGCAGCCTCTTTGCCTGGCCTCAGCCTAGGAGTTATATAGGAGCCAGGCCTGCCCCTTCCAGTCAGCTGACTCAACAGGTGTGAGCCCTTAGCTGCTCCTGGTTGCCCCAGCAACCGGCACCTGGGTGACCATTCCTGCTCTTCAAGTAGCAGGCACCTTAGTGCCCTGCTACAGCGTGGAAATAGCTTTAAGTGAAGCACTGGGTACACAGTTAAGATGCTCACGAAGGCTAGATTTTGTTTTATGATGCTAATGTACATTCAATTCTAATGACAGCAGAACTAAAGAAACAACATGTTTTGATTATTTTTGCATAGTTCGTTGTGTTTTTATACATAATATATGACACAATAAATTAATGCACATTCTAATACAATTATATTTGGTTTTGCTTCAATCATAAACTGAATAATATAGCCCTAGGCCTCTAGCATATTAGTAAAGCTTCTAGTTTCTTTTTAACTAGAGCTAAATATCTGTTGTGTTATATTTGATGATTCATCACACCATCTGCACCCCCTCCTCCTCCTTTTCAAAATCCTAGATCTGCCCAAGGCTACAGCTGCAGGGTTCAGGTTGCTTTGAAGTCTAATGATGTACATGGGAACTTTGGGTCTACAGCCAGTTAGTCACACAGACAATAAGTGCTTATGGAGCAGATTCATGCACTAAATGTTATGCAGCTTAACTTTTGACACCATCTGGAAAACAACACCAAATGTAAGCATCTCTGAAAGCAAATCCACAGTGCCTACCTACCCGTATGCCAGTTTGGACACTGGACAGACTAGTTGGCCTTTGAAGCAAATGCAAAGTTGAATGTGACAACAGTCAGTGTCTCAGCTATTTATATAGCTGAGCTGAACAATTCAACATTGAGAGACTAGTGTAAGTGTGTTCACACCTACATATAAATATATTTGTAATATAAGCAAATGTTCACACACACAGCCTCACTGGTGTACACATTCATGTATATAATGTATGTTTATATATAATATATAATCATATTTGCTAAGTTTCTTTCATTTTAAGTTTCTGTCCTCCTGCACGTGTCACCTTCTTCTCTTTACTCTTCATTAACAAATCACTATAGACATTTTTTAACAAAATATTTTAAAAATCCAAGGTACTAACTTGACACTTCCAAGTGATCACTTTTTGCTCTGCATGTAAGCTTATAACCTTAGGTGGCACTGCAGACACTGTGGAAAGTAAGACTAGAATCCAGAATAACCTTGATGAACTGGTGAAATGGCCCAAAAATCAATCAGATGAAATTCAAGTGCAAAGTCTGATGCTTGGACAGAACAAACACAGGTACAAATACAGACCGGTGAATGACTGGCTAGGCTGCAATCTTGCAGAACAGGACCTGGGGGTCACAGTAGGCCATAAGCTGAATATTAGGGCTGTGTGAAGCTTCAGGTGCTGAATTAATTCAGAAAAGTTTTGGAGAGCTTCAGAGAGCTTCAGAGATTCTAGCAGTCCCCACTCGCTGCCGTAGAGAGTTAAACCCAGACTCCGCGCTAGTAAGTAGGGGGTGAGGGGGGATAGAGAAGGGGGAGGGGACCATGGGGGATCCCTGCTAGGCCCCATCCCCTGCCTGCTCCCCCAGCCCTCCTGACTGC
>NW_017728948.1:44309891-44323428 GCF_001723895.1 Crocodylus porosus
CTAGGTTGTATTAGTAGGAATGTTGCTTGCAGATCAAGGGAAGCCATTCTCCTGCTCTATCTGGCATTGATGAGGCTTCACCTGGGGTACTGTGCCTGGTTGGGGGCCGCTCACTTCAAGGAAAATGTAGCCAAATTAGAAAGATTCTAGCAACAAAAATTGTTAGAGGCCTGATAAACATGACTTACAAGGACTAGGTTTATTAGTCTGGAGAAGAAAAGACTGAGCAGGAATTTAATGACAGTCTTCAAACATAGGAAGGATGGTAGTATAAGGATGGAGATACTGTAGAATGTTCTCTGTGGCCACAGGAGACTGGACAAGGAGCAATGGTCTTAGTTTACATCAAGCAAAATTTAAGTTGCATATTAGGAAGAGCTTTCTCAATATGAAGATGTTTAAGTTTACCCTGGGAGGTTATGAAATCTCTATCCCTGAATGCTTTTAACAGCCAGTCAGAGACAATCCTGCCTTGAGCAGGGGATTGGAGTAGATGACCTCCTGAGGTCCCTACCAACCCTACTATTCTATGATTCCCTTCCCCAATACTTTGCTCTCCCACTTATTTAGACTGGCAACTCCTGGGGCTGAGACTGGCATTGTGTATGCCTAGCACAATGGGGCCATGATCTTGATAGGCTTTTAAGAACTGGAATAGTGCACCAAAATGTCAGAAGTGTTTGCCTCAAGGAAACAAATAAAATCCAAAAGGTTTTAGCACTGGAACCAGATTATTTAGAGAGGTTGTGGAGTCTCTGTCCTTGCAAAATTTTAAACACAGATTAGACAAACACTTGAATGAGGTTGTTTAGACAAGTATGATATGCTGCCTTGAGCTGGGGATTGGAATAGATGACCTTTTGACATCCCTTCCAGCCCTATCTTTTACAGTTCTAAGGGGGTTTACTAATGCAGAAGAAAACAGTGAGGCACACCCCACCTCATAGCCCTCAATGTATTACGATGGATCACAGTATGTTCCCTATACTTGTTTGCGGCTGTGCTTCTTTCATACTCCCCTAGTGTGAATACCTTGGAAAAATCCACATGGATTTATACCTACAGGGTATGCATAATAATCACACCAGTAGAAATAGGCTTACCAAATTAGTATGGAAGCTTTTCTTGAGACAGTGATATGACTTGGGTGTGGGAAGCAAGCCAGGATTATTAACACACAAGGAAAGAAAGCCAGACCCCTCAAACTTTTAGACCAAAAATCCAGTAGGTATAGCACTTGCCCAAGAAGTAGGAAACCAAGGGATTTAAACCTGTATTATTTACCTTCTTCCTAGCAAAGTACTATAATCACCAGGCCACAGGCATGATGATACCATATGATGTACTTTTCAGCTACTCTCTTGAAAGTGACCTACTGGAAAGCCAGAATGGAAGGTATGAGAGTCCAGGAAGATGGGTGAAACATGCCCTTCTTCTGAGAAAGTGGGGTGTCAGGTTCTGCTCCTGACTCACCAGAAGCCTTTCAAATGCTGTGTATCAGCTTTATCCAATGAACTGCCAAGATCCTAAAACAATGTAATATCAGTAATTAGAGTTACAGAAAGGTGATATCAGCTAGAAGGTGCAGCCTATTTATATTCCACGGGAAACCTTCAGCAACAAGCCAGAAAGGCTGCTCAGTGCCATTAAAACTCCAAGCAGGTTTGTTTTTTAAAAACATTTGCGGCCCAGTTGTGCTTATAACAAACTCAGCAGGGATTTGCTACAACCTTCCATGGGAATAGGCTCAGGCCTTCGGTACATTAGTAATAATGCTAATAGCATTATGTACTGTGACTGGATTATGCCGTACAGTTTTGAAAAAACAAAACATTGAGACAAAGCCAAGAAGTTTATCTCCGTTAAATACCTCAGCTTTTCCTCAACAATTATCTCCCTGCAGCAGACTATTATCCAGTAGCAACATATAATTCCATTAATATTACTATTTAAAATATATCCTCTTAGTGCTGAAGAGAAAGCATTTGTGTTTGGAAATATCAGCGGCCCCATGTATTTTTGGAATTAAAACAGAAATTAAATCATTCAGACTATTCTTCCTCTCAGGTCGCATTCTTGCATTTCTTGCCTCACACAATGCTACAAGCTCTCCTGGCCACGTGAGGAGAATACAAATGGAGAAATTTGGAAAGTGTATGGGGCAAAGCACATTTTACAGCAATTCTGTGCCAGCTGCTACTGCAAGTGGTAACTGATAAAGGTTAGTGCCAGCAACATCTATTGAATCTGTTTCAAATTGACAGTAGGGATATAGGAATATCCAGGCAGCCTGTTTAAGGCTTTTGGTCTTGTTTTTAATGAGCAGGTTCTATAAGCTCCTGATGATACAGTTATCACATGTTAAATATTAACATTGTGTTGACATTTAAATCTGATTGCACCCAAGGTAGAAATACAACTAAAGGATTTAGTGGTTTTAAAAACAATGATCTATGCGCTGTCCAAGCCAATACAGGAGCTGTGTAGGAGGAGGTTATTCCCAGTTTTAGCACTGTATGTAAATAGTCAGGAAAGTAGCCTCTGGAAGGTGACAGATTTCTATTATGCATAAGTCACTGTGTCCTTCTGTACAGAGTCAATTACATTGCTAGCACTTAACAAACAGAACAGCATACAGCAGGCCAAATTAACTGGGACAGGTTCCGCTCACATTGGCATCAGTGCAAATCCAGAGCCAATGTGCTGAGTACAATGAGATAAATGAGCTCAAATTTACATCAGAATAAACTGGGGCAGAGAAAGTTTCTGTGATGGAAAAGGCTGTGGTGACAGAATGCAACTAAAATGGGATGTATGGTGCCAGCACTGTGCTAAAAGAGGGCAGGAATGGATTGAAAAGTGATAAGGACTTTGCAGGCAAAGAGATTGGGGCTAGGCTCAAGGAAGGGCTTACTGCTTAAAGCAAGACTTAAGGACCCAGTTCTGGCCAATACAAATTGTGGTGCAGTAAAAACTCCTTTTCAGCTGCTGTCTGATTGGAGGCATCTAATCCCACTAGGGAGCTTAAAATTCCCTAGGTGGCTGCTTCATCTTAGACTTCAATTCTCTTGGTGCTTCTGCTTCTTGGTGCCTGTCTTCCTCCTGCCTAAGCTCATTCAGGGCTCAGGACCTGTCACTAATATCTTTGAGGAACTGAGTACAGGAAGGATTTTCAGAATGTGGGCCCGTGAATACTTAAAACCCTTTCAAAAGGGGAATGTTTCCAAAAGGCAATCAGTAGGCTTTATTGGCATGCTTGAATGAGCCGAGAGCAATTCCAATGCAGCAAACCACTCCAGCTTCAACCCTGGATGAAAGAGGGTTAAAATTGGGGTGGGTTTGCTGCATTTGAATTGTTTTCAACTTGTTCTCACGTAACAATTAGAATACTTTAGCTGCTGCCCTTCTGCAAGTTCCTTTTTGAAAGGGCTCCAAGTGTTCCCATGTCCAAACCCTCAGAGTACAACCAATCCACAGCATAGGATTGGACTCCTCATACAATGCAAATATGGTCATTTCCTTTAGCAGCAACAGCCGTTTTTAATACAATAGTTTAGTGGTAAGAGTCCTTGATAGGAAGTTGGTCACATGAGTTTTGCAGCCTCCTCAGCCTGAGGACATTCAAACCAACCTCTGCCACTTCCCAGGAGAATGCCCCGACCACCAAGTTCTAAACTAATCTGAGGAAGCTCCTACTGAAACTATTCCTCCGTACAGCAAAGAATCCAAGATTTCTTTGGTTAAATAAAGTGAGAAGGAACAAGTCGGTGTACCTACTGGCTAGACCAGTGTCTCTCAACTCATGGATTACAACCCACAAGAATATATGAAAGGGTCACAGACAAACTTTAAAAATGGATCAAACTGTAAATACAGATTCTCCTTTTAAGGAAAAAAACTTGTGAAACCATGGCTTTTTCCTTGCAAGCTGGCAGATTGCCAGCCTGCAAGGGGCTGCTTGGGGCCCCTTGGGTCTGCCCTCCCCCACACTCCATCCCTGCTTCACACACTGGTGGGCTGGTGCCTGGGGGTGGGGGGTACTGGGTCAGGACTGGCCACTGATGTTTACAAATGGTTCCTAGTATAAAAAAAGGTTGAGAACCACTGGGCTAGAGCACTAACCCGGGGAAAAGCAGGGAAAGGGGGAAAGGGAAAGAATGCATTCTGGATTTCGATTTCTGCTCATGTATTTTATCCATTCATCATTTAATGTAGAATACAGAAGCAGTCCATGAATCGGGGAGTGGTTTTCTGGAAAACAGCTCTCTAATCAAGCTTATATGAAGCGTCATTTGGTATCAAGGCTTCCACCTCCTCACCAGAAAAATCCAAGCATGACAGTAAAAGGTGGGATGTCCATGACTCCTAGACTGCTTTGGAGAAATAACTAGCTTGTTCTGTGATCTACACCATACTGCAGATGCAGCCCAGAGCAATAGGCCCCCATTCAACTCCACCTTTAAACAGCAGAAAAGTACCAGTGTGGTTGGAATGCTGTTGGAGCTTCCATGGTTCAAGAAACATACAAGAGGCAAGGTTTTTTGTGATATTTTTTTTTTTTTGGACCTACTATTTAATTGGCAGTTTTGACAAGGTTTAGTCACAGAGCACCCTTCTTCAGGTCTGAGAAAGAAGACACAGGGTAAGTTAAACAACAGGATACAACTCAAGTAAAAGCAATCACTCAAGAAATGGAGAATGCCTGTGAAGTCTATGCAAGAAGAAGTTACATTGTTACTTAGAGATAAAGGTGCCATTTCAGAATATTTACATAGATTTTAGATCCTGCTCCCCCTGGGATGGCATGTAATATATAACGAAGAAACAGAGGCAAAGGGTCCTTCTCCCTCTAGCCTAGTAGCTAGGAAAGTTGCTAGACAGTGGAAGATGTGTGTCTTCTAATTTCCAGCAGAATGCCATAACCACTGGGTGAAGTCCTGTTAAGACCTTCCCTACCCACCACTTCCTGAAGCTGGCCCACTGGGAAGCCAAGAATGGAGCATGCACGGCCAGGAAGAGAGCAAGCCAAAGGTAATGCAAATCAACAAGAGCGCACTACCAAGAAAAAGGGGACTCTGGTCCTTATAGCATTTTTACATTAAATAATCATTGAATTAAATGGATAGACAGCAGTGCAACAGCTCCAACTCAATTAGGTAGAAGCCAGGACTAGATTCCAGAGACCCTTCCATTTTAAGGCAGATGAATTTGGGTCCAAGTGTTTAATTTATTAAAAACAAGGTTCAGGAGTAACTGACATAATCTAGTTACCTATAGTGGAACAAATCTGAATAATAGGCTCTTCACTCCAACAAGTAAAGATATATATAACAAAATGCAGCAGAAGGTAAAAGTAGAAGAACCCAGACTAGATGAGGCAGTTATAACAGAAAAACTCAGAAAGTAAAAAGGCACAGAAAGTTAGCTACTGGAGCCAATGAGTTAGAAATTCTTGTGGATTATCTATGTATATAAATATATTAATCAAGATTGGAATTTTTTTTCCTGAAAGACCTGTAGTCGTACAGACAGGAATTAATTCAGGGCAGTCCTTTGGCCTGCATTATATAAGTATCAAGCTTGACATTCACAACAGTCCATTCTGGTTTGTTATGTTCAGAGTCAGTGAAAACCGAATCAGCCTGCTTCTCTTCTCCACCCTTGCAGTACCAGACCTAGAAAAGGGGAGGTGAAAAACCCATGAGCTGACCCTCAGCAGGGATAGGAAGGAGAAGAAAGGGCTCAACCCCTGCAACTTCCTCCCCCATGAGGAACCCAAGGAGATGTAGAGTTGAGGTTGGTGGCCTGTACCGGGCTCAGCGGTCTATGCACCCTCCTCTCCTCCCCTGCCCCAGCATCTGATGACCCCTGTTGGTCAGACTCACCTACTACACTCTCTGGTCTCCCTCCCCTCTTGTCTCTTGCCTTTCCTGCCATGTCTTTGATGTTACCAGTGATACGCTGGAGGAAGCTGCTTCTAGAGGCTGGCAATAGTTGCTTTGGTACGCCTAACTCTTGGCTCCATCCTTGTGGATTGTCTATGCTTCTCTAGGTATGCTTCCCCTTTGAGACAGCCCCTCATGGACTCCTGGCCTCCAGCTGCCTCCATAGCAAGGCCCATATCTCACAGGTTTTACTCAGTCACTATTCAGAGGGAGAGCCCTATCCCTAAACCAACAGACTTGGCCCCTCAGGCCTCCAACCCTTGTTTGGGCTTCAGTCCTCTTGGCTTTGGCCCTTTTTCTCTGGCTGAGACCCTCAGCACATGTCCAGTGCTACAGACACCAGCTCCTGGGTTTGTCTTTCACATTCCTGCCCAGAGCGGGTCTCAATATGTAGAGTGCTCCCCACTGCATAGGCTCAAAGCCTCCCCTGTAGCCAAACCTAGCCCTCCAGTTAAAGCAAACTGAAAGGGGAAAAATAACTATAACACAAAGCATAAACCATCCGCTTGTAACTTATATCTAAACCCCCACCTTAGGCCTCTACCAGTTGCCACACACCTATGCTAAGAAGCGCTTGGTTTATGTGCTTCAAACCACCACCTCTTTTGGTCATGTGGCTTCGTAGCCAAGCATAAGGGTTTTCCCTTTGTTCAACCGGCAGTCTGCCCTCTTTTGCTACAGTCAAACCCAGCTACTTGCAGCCTTTTCTCCCTGGCTTCCTGGAGTTTTGCCTCTTTACTGCTTATTACAGTGCAGCTAGCTCCTAAGTTTTTATAGGCATCCCCATAACCCTTCTGGGCTTTCTTCTGGTTACTTATGCAAAATGCAGCTGGCTTTAGCTCAGCTGTCTCCTGCAGAATACTCTAGCCTGCTGCTTTCCTCTCTTAAAATAACTGGCTCCCTATTACAGAGCTGGAAGTAGTGTGGGAGCTGGGGAATGGACTAAAGTTTTGGGGAATTGTATGAATAACTGTTGGGGTGGGCATATTGTGTGTGGAGACACATAATTAATTCAAATACAGGGTTTAATGATGAGAAACTCCCTACCAGCACAAAAACAAAAGACTTGAAGTGTGAGGATCACAGTCAACTTGTTCAATTAATTTGGGAGAATTTTCTCTGTCTCATGTATGAATGCATCCACATGCTGTAGACAGGCAGAAGGAGTTCAGAAGTCAAGTTAGACCCCAACATATTATCTTTGGAAAATAAGCCTCATTATTTTCAGATCAAATCTTTTCATTTTAAAGTTCTAATTTGTGACTTTTGGGTTTGGCAAAATTATAAGAATGCCCTTGAATGCTTTCAGCTTCCCATCCGGTAATGGTTATACCCACGCTACTATTCTGAGTATGTCATCTCATCTCTTTGTGAATGTTTCCACTGATGGTGCCACAACAACATCTCTTGGCAGGTTGATGCAAGCACTTCTTCCTTCTCAAACTACTCTGTTCAAGGTTTCTGTCAGGAGATGCTAAAGAGAAAATAAATCAAAAACATTGCTAATAAATAAATCATAAAACACCTCATTCCTTTAAAATTAGAATAAATTTTCAGGGCCATTTTTTCACTGTTAATATAGTGTCAGCAACAACACATCACTGGACAAAAATAGATTTTCAAGAAGCTGGTTTAGATTAAGCGTGAGTGCTGTAATCTCAATTGTTACTTTAAGGAAAAACATTTCAGTCAGACGCATTTTAAATGCATAACCTCTCCTAGGAACAATGATATAAACTCCCATGCAAAGTTAAAATACAGTCCCATGATGCTTATGTAGACTTTGAAAAGAATTCAGGGAACTCCTCTTAGTACTCTGTTCATTTTAGGGGTGGATATACCTCAGTCATAAACTATAGTGCAAGTTTTCCTGTACTTTCCCACTTATCATTTCCACTCCAAATGGAACATATCGCCACTATCTTTTGCATACTAAGCAAGTCATCAGCATTGCTGCAGTATGCAACTCTATTGACTTCATTGGGTGCTGCAGAAAATGATCTTAGCCTGCCAGGTAAATTAATATTTTCATTACAGGTCAAATTCTGCCTTCAAAGAGCTGCTAGGAACATATTTTCTGTTACCCAAAAGCTTGAGGACCACTGATTTACACTCTGCCCAAGTATATTGAAGTAAATGGGTTGTACATCACATTAATTGGCAAAGAGTTTGGCCCTTTGCTTTCAGTGTACACTACAGTGGCCCAGCTACTACAATAATTGGTATAATCTGATACTTAAATGTTCAAACCCCAACATGAGCTACAGCCTCCAGACCATAACAACATGTATTATTTTTAGAGCATTACTGAATCCTTATGATTGATTTGCCTGGCATAACTTTTGCCGTGAACTCTAAGGGTGCAGGGACAAAGGGGAATGCAGAGACATAAATTTGCACTAGTGATTAGTTCCCGTTTATTTTGATCTGAAAAATGGCAGATTGTTGTGAAATCCTCAAAGAGCATTCTTGGTGAATAGCAAATAAGCACAGCAGTAAAGCACATAGAGAAACACTGAAAGACTCTGGAGGGAAGCCAAGAGGACATGGCTAATGTTTCACCTAATCTCCCCGCTTCTCTCTCCTCCCACAGTTCTGCCGCGTGATGTGAACTTCAGAGCTTCATCAGGCAGCTGCTTCTTGACTGTTTGCACTGTCTGCCCTGCTGGCAAAAGAACAAGAACAAAGAAGCAAAAAACATAAAACTGCAAGAGATTAGGAGCAGTGTGACTGAGAGAATAAAGCACTCACCTTTTACCATGGTGTTGAGGTAAAAGTCCCTCTTGAGATCCCCAGCACACCAAGCATGGAAGGTTCAGCTCAGTTCCCCACTGGCAGACATCCGTGTTGGAAAGCCACCACATGTAACTTATGTACATTTGTCTGGTCAGGAGAGGCCCAGGACTTCGGGTAACTGAAATACCGTACAGCCCTAGACAGAATGGTTCCTTCAATTCAGGACAGACATAATTGACAGTGGTGTGGGAAAGCTTCTGCTTGTCAGACTGTACCTCTCTTCTCCATCAAAAGCCAGTTTCATGGCCTCCCATCTTTTGTCTTCTATATGCACAAAGTAACTTAACTCTTCCCGCTACAAATAATAACCTTTCCCTGACCACTAATGAATTGATGTTTGAATAATAAACATACGCATTAAAAATAAGTATCCAGAAGAACTTTTTAACAGCTCAGTTCTGCACTGAATAGTACTCCTTGGTGTGATTTAGGCCTTTAGAGTTCCAGGGGACCCATGTGACATGAGCAGATGTTGGCAAAGAGTTACTTAGTGGACATGTCTACACATGCAATTAATGCAAAGCAATAAACTCTGGCAATTATTGTTCTTGACTTTATCACTTCTAGGTGCGCCGTTTGAATATGCACCCAGGACTGCAGCATGTTGAGCCACGTCAGAGCAGCTCCAGCAGGCAGGGAGCCCTGGGGGCCAGCCTGCTAGGTGGGGGCTGCTGCTCTGCCAGTTCAATGTGCTGTGGAGGGGCTGACTGGGACACAAGGGTGCTCCAGTGTGGAGCCAGCTGGCAGGCAGCCCCCCACACTGAAGTACCCTTGTGCCCCAGCCAGCCAGAGAAGCGTCTCCATGTGTGCTGCTGCATAGTAAAAAACTCCACAGCAAGTTAGTTCTTGTCTTTAATCTGCAGCAGGATTGTACTTGTATTAACTCCTGCTGCAGATATTATTAGTTTACTCTAACCTAATAGGGGCAGACATGTAGATGCGTGATGTTTACGGCAGAGCTAATTAGTCATCTTTGCAGTAAATGTCTTGTGTAGATGCACCCAGTATAATTAAATCTGCAGAATCAGACCTGAAATTCCCTGGTTAATTTGTCACAATTAAGATAAATTAAAATGAAGAAACTGATGTATCAAAGGGGACTTAGATATTACATGTGCAGGAATTTAAAGTTGGAAGATGTAAATGGTGTTAATTATTGATTGCTTCTGCTCACCCCAGTCCAAGTGGAGCTTTTAGGACTCAGTTTACCTGACTTTAAAGTAGCAACTGGGATTGCAACATATGTTATCAGTTAATGGTGCAGGAGATCTGCAGAGCTTTGCAGTTAATTTTGAAAGGCCCTTTACACTTGCATCTACATCCAGGGACCAAGTGAGAAGTTTCCCAAATTCTAAAAAGAAAGAAACAAATCAAACATCTTTACAGGCTGCCGACCGAAGCCTTAGATTTACGTAATAAATAATCAGAGTGCTGGACTCATGATAAAACTAGCAACAAAACAATAGGTGCATAGAGAAGAAAGCTAAAAAGTTCACAAACTGGCAGAACAACAATATACAACAAATAAGGTTCCTCTTTGTAGGGATGCGGGGACAAATCTGGGAGTAAAGGAATAAAAGGTAAACCTAAACTGAAATCACTTTTTTTTTTTTTGGCATGGGGAGTTGGAGAAAAGTATGGGTAATTTTTTATCCCATTCTTTTGATTTTTGCTGGCAGTAGAAGCAAAAGTGATTAAACTAGACAGAAAGGAAAAAAAGTTCTTGTGGTCTTTCTGGACCAGCCAGAAGCAGAAAGTACAGGAAATCCAACTCTAAGCAGGAAATATTGGAATTGTTTGAGAGAGCCTGTTATTACAAGATTTCCATTTCTGTTTTGCTGACTAAGGGTATATTGGGCTACACAGCCAAGGATTCTTGCTTGAAGTGATGTAGAGGTGCACTACTTTGTGTGGAGACTGGGAGACACTGTAGCTGGAAATTTAGAATGCTGCTCATGTGCTAATCTTGGCGAGATCAGAGCTTCTGATCACCTGCGTACCACCCACTCGCCTCCATTTCCTTCTCAATTCTCAAGAGAGTCTTTGTACTTCATCAGCCAAAAGACTACCAATGTGTTTAGTCAGTCAGTAGAGCACCGTGTTGGGGAACCATCCTTGAGATCTCTCTTCTCCTGAGCACTCATGAAGGTTAACCACACTCACTGCACACACATCTCACAAGAACAAGTTCTATTGCCCTTATTTCAACCATGCATGGAGCCTAACCCAGGCAATTAAGGGTTTTCACTGCACAGTAAGTATGCACATGTGTAGGCACTTACTGCACAGTAAACTAGGCTACTGCACCTTAAGGTGTCTTGTGTAGACGTGTCCACCGAATAGTACTTATTTTTCCTATAAGGAAAAATAGAGACTATTTACCTCAGGAGTATTAAAATACGTTTTGGTACTTTTCTCATTATAAGTTACCATCACTGTTTAGTCACAGCCAAAAATCATCCTCCAACTCCTTTGCATGCCATAAAGAGAATAATATTATTCTGAAATGAAGGAATCACCATACCAGTTTTGAGCAATAAAACAGTGGTACATCTAGTGCAGTAGCCTCTCTTAAACAGAGGCCAGTGTCAGATGCAGGAAAAGCAGTTGCAAGAAACTCTTTTGTGCACAAGTACAGAATAATCAAAATTTAAAAAACCATAGACACAGAAAGACTTCATGACCTGTCTGAGGTCATGTAGGAAGTCTGTGACAGAGAAGAGAACTGAGTGAAGATATTAGAGTCCTAAGGCAGTGCCCTAAACACTGACCCATTCCTTCCTCTCCTAGTACCTTTATTCATTTTAGTGTTTATGCCTTGATCTTAGCAGAAGTCAGTTAAAACAGAGATGCTGTCTGCTTTAAATATGGGTATGTCAGTTTGGACTAATTGAGGATTTGATCCTATAACTTCAAACTATGGAAAAAAAAAATAAGGAAGTTTATATCTTAAAAAGGGGGGAAATACTTGTTAGCATTCTCAAGGCTTGACTGTACAGTAGTGTGTGTGTGTGTGTGTGTGTGTGTGTGTGTGTGTGTTACAAAAAGAAAATGAGAGGAATGGAGTGATATAAACAGTACAGTATTGAAATGTTTTTATGCCCTATTTGGAGTGCCTTCCCACTGCTGGCATGAATAGCAAAGGAATTTTTTTACTACACTATGCAAAGAAGGAATATAGATGAAACAATCATGCAGGATTAAATTTTGATTTCATTAATACTAAAATAAAACTGAAATACCTCTATCAGCTTCAACAGATTTATTCCAGATTACAAATACTCAGACCAGAGTATAGGCTGCATCCATGTGATCTTCCAATTAGATAGAAATAGGCTTTTGCTTCCTAGGTGAGATTTCTGTAAATAGTTGATTTTTGTATTCATTTAATTAACTTAAAAATTGAGGGGAGCAGGGAGTCATTCCAAGTTGATTCAGAAACTCATCCAAGTTGATTTGCTTTTTTTTGTTATTTATTAACAAAATTAAAATCTCTAAAATTTCATTCTTGGTTAACCAACACTTCATTCAACCAGAAATTAAATTTGTTTTATGTCATGTTGTTTTTAATCTTATTTGAAAGTTAAATTTAGCTAAACTTAGTCTTGTAAAGTCATTTGGGAATGAAGAATCACAACTGATTTTTGTGAAAATTCAAAATGAAATATTTAACTTTAAAAAGAAAAATCCATTAATTACTAGGACTACTAATGGAATTTAGTTCAAATTTGCCAATAATTTGAACTGACCCAAAATTTGTTTGGTGACTAAATTTCTTGTCTGAAAAAAAAGCATCCAGTTTCATGCATCAATGCCTTACCCAGTAAAGCAAAAATGTTTAACTTCAGAGGAGACCATTGTATGTACACTCCTGGTTTTTTTTTTTCTTTTGGTACATGACTAGCTTTGATAGGAATATAATGCAGCTCCTAAGGGAAGGTAAAGTGAAATCCAATTACTTTTAGAAATTTTTAATCAGCTATTTAAAAGCTTTCCATTAATGCCCTTCCCAGATTGTGTAGGAGCCATGGATGGTGCACACTTACCTATTTCTCACCCACTTCACCAGACAAAATATTTTATCAACAGAAAACATTACTTCATGGTGTTGCAAAGCCTGGTTGATAGCTATGGCATATGAATGTGAAATTTCTAAATCTATCATACCAGTATGGTTGCTGGGATGAGCAAGGGAATATTTGTTTCCCAGACCACTCCACTGTGGACATTACTGGAGTTAGGACTCCTTATGTCATGTTGAGAGAACCAGTTTACACTCTGATTTCCTGGCTTATGAAGTATTTCAGTGTATTGTTGGACTACAAAAAGGATCATTTTAAGTTTAGCCTGAGTAATTTTGGAGTTCCATGATGCATGATTTTGGAAAACTAAAAGATAGGTGTTTGTGCCTTTGAAAAAACCTGAAGTTTCTCATCCTTATGGATCTTCTGTGATAAGTATCTGCTATGGAGGTAAAGAGACTTTCTTAATATTATAGAAAGCAAAGGGGAGCTTCAGTAAAATGCCCCAAGTGAGCAAGAAAACAGGGGCAGATAATATGTAGGGCTGTGTGAAGCTTCAGTTGGGGATTCGATTTGGAAGAGATTCGGCCTGATTTGGTGGCTGAATATCTGAATCTGAATCAAATCAGGGGACCAATTTAAAGGTCCAAATCAATTCAAAGCTCTCCAAATCTTCAGAAAAGATTCGGAGAGCTTTGATGGTGCGGACAGTCCCCAGTGGCTCCAAACCACTCCGAACTGGTAAGTACTAGGGGCGGGGGAGTGGGGGCTGGG
>NW_017728948.1:44323987-44349618 GCF_001723895.1 Crocodylus porosus
GGGGGGCAGCACCCACTGAGCCAGGGTTCTTTTTTCCCCAAGTGTCAAGAGCTAGTGTAGCCATTGCCAGGTTGTGAGAGGGGCGGAGGATGGGCTTGGACTGGCTGATTTGGAGATTCAGAGATTTGGCAGCAGCAGACTACAAATCAGATTTGGCTGAATCAAATCGGGACAGTGATTTGAATCACTGAATCAAATCACTGTCCTCTAGATCGGCCAAATCTGAATCTGAAGCAAATACTAGCTGATTCGCACAGGCCTAGTACATAGTAATATGTACTATGAGTGGCTAATGAATATGAAAAACAAAACCTTTGGCACAATAGATGCTAAGTTTGATCAGAAGTAAAAATATTTACTGTCCTTATCTTGTTGTAGCTCTGTACCAGAAATGATAACATTTTTATTTTACCAAAGTTATGGAGTACAATTTCCATCTTTTTCCTATCCTTCAGTTCTCTCAGAGATAAGACATTTTGAAAAATAATTTGCCCTACTTTAACCTCCCTGTAATAAGGAGTATCTATTTGGGTGACTGTGCTTGATCTAAATGGATGGAAGAACTGGAAGGTAAGTGGGTATTTGAGGGTCTAATGCAGCATTGGGGTTTGGTAGAGGCCTGTGGGATAAGGGCTGCAACTGGCAAGATGATAATTCCATATGCATCCTTACTAGCTATACTTACTATGGAGTATCTTATGTGATTATCCTGCAGGACACATGAGTTTTGCTCAGACAGAAAGTGGATGAATCAGGAAGATATACACCACTGTTTCTGACCAAGATGGTCGTCTCTCCTTCTCCCCTCACAGCTAGTGTAGGAGTGGAAGGGAAGCACTAAGCTATGTCAGTAATCTTGGGAGAGCTGTGCGTGCCAAAACAAAGCACTATGTTTGTCTGACATTCCCTTACACCCACGTATCATTATAAAGTAAATTAATAGAATTATCAGGTTGACTGTTCCAAAGCCAAATGCCTCCATTGACTTAAAATATCTATGCATTTTGAAATGTGTCTGCAGTCTGACCTCATGAAATCACACCTTTACTAAAAGCTGAATACACTGTTGAAATTAGCCAACTTATTCTATTGATTTTTCTCTTTCTATAGCTTTGACTACAAGAAATACGTCTACCATTAATTTAATCTAATATTGTTTACCTTTGTGATGTTGACATCTTGAGCAGGAGTAAGGGAAGGGGATCAGGTTGACAGAGGGAAGGAAAGGAAGCAGGTTGGCCAGGGGAGCTTGAAAGTAGCAATGTGGCCCATAGTTGTAGACTTTGATTCAGGAGGGAAACTATAAAGCCTTAAATCCATGCTGAAGATGCCAGTTTGAGCATGCAGTGGGGTGTGGTTTACATGCTGAGCAGGCAAAGACAGCTGCCCAGCACTGCACCATGTGGTAATGGGTGGCTGGTATTAGCTATATTCTTCTCAAATGTAGTCATCTCATTGTTTGCAAACAAGCAATCCAGTTCCTCAAAGTATAATTAGGAAGAAGCAGTACTACCAGAGGCTGTGTTCTGTTCCCTTGTCTTCAGGTGCTTCTGCCAAAGCCCCCTTCCTTTGTCTTAGCTCTTGAATCGTTTCAGGAAGTCCAACATCTCCATTGGGTCTGAAAGCATCTTCCAGATGTTTGTTTTCTACTAACTCCCTGTCTTTAGGAACTGCTCTTAGAACTCATCCTTGCAGATCAGAGCTAATGTTAAACTAACAAATAGAGGAGCAGTGAATCTAGTAAAGCACAAATCACAAGAAAAAAATAATTAGCCCATTACTAAGGGGGTTTCTGAAGCCTTTTCATTCATATGACTTGTAACTGTTACAGTGAAAACACCTTGTCATAGAGCTAGGGGAATAAATGAGTTCATCTGCAATTTCAAAAAGTTATGAAAAATCAGCTTGGAATAAAACTTTTTTTTTTTTCAAATTGAAAAATGAAAAAAATATTAGTGTAACAGAGAGCTAGTATTCCTGTTTCTTTAAGAGATGAAAGGCTGCATACAGGGCTCAGGTTATATGCAAGGGAAGGCACCTGACCAGAAGGGGCTGGGCTTAGAGGGTATATAAGCCCAGAGCCTGAGCTAAGGCAGCCAGTTTGGCCCTGGAGACCATGGTAGAAAGAGTTGCTGAGCAGGGAGGCTGCAGAGGAGCTCTTGTCTCACACCAGGGATACACTTGAGCCTGGCAGCAGAGCAGGCAAGTAGAACTTGCCTGAAGAACACTGATGGTTTGGGGTTGGAAGTAGTAGGGAAGGTCAGAGGTTCCAACAGGCCCAGAAGCAGGAAAAGAGCCTGGGAGCAAGCCAGAGAGGTAGTAGCTCTGGAGATAAAGCCAGAGCCCAGGAGTAGGGCAGAGGAAGAATTAGACACGGGGCTACAGAGAGCCCATTGCCCAGAGAGGGGCAGAGACAGAGCTAGAGAGCCCATTGAATCGCTTGCACATGGGAGCAGGGCAGTAGGGGGCAAACTGACTTATTGGTAATATCTGTGAGGCTTGAGTATGGCTAGAAAGGGAGATGAGGAAGCCATGAAATTAGGCCTTAAGGTGATGAGCAATCAGACTGTAGTTTGTGAGTGGATGAGATCTTACTCAGGGCAGCCTTTGGTTTCTAAATACATATTTACGTCAAGGTGTGACAGGAAAACAGAGGGGGATGTGCCCTCAAGAACATGGTGGAACATAGGTTAGGGGGCCACCAGGGGACATCATGGCCACCTCTGGGGCAGACCTTTGTTACAATTAGATTGAAACAATGTTTTGTTCTGACAAATGAAAACAAAGTATCTTCGTTTTTACCAGGTAAACCATTTCAAGTTTTTAAAAAATAAAAGGAAACATTGAAGTAAAACATTTAAATGCTTTAGAATATTTTTTAAAATAAAGGCTTCAGCCAAATATACATAAATAGTTCAGTATCACCTAATTATGTTTTTTCAAAAAAGGATTGTGCAAAAAAAGGCACCCAAATAGGTTGCTGTATTTCGCCATGCATTGTTGATAACGTTCAGACACTAAAAACTAATTATAGTTTGATTTATTGCTGTTGAGAGAACTTTTGATCTGGAGGTTAGGATAGTTGGAAAGCAGTACTGGAAGAGACCTCAGAAGGTCATCTAGTCCAGGCCAGGGTGGGATCATCCCTGACTATAAACCATCCTAGCCAAGTGTCTATCCAATCTGCTCTTGAAAATTTCCAACGATGGAGATTCTACCACTTCTCTAAGGAGCCTTAACCACCCTCATAGTCGGAAAGCTCCTTCTAATCTCCAACATAAACGTCCTCAGCTTCAGTTCAAGGCCATTGCTTCTAGTCCTGACCCCTATAACCACAGAGAAAAGCTCATCTCCATCCTATTTGTAATTGTCCTATGTGTATTTAAAAACTGTTATCAAATCTCCTGCAGTCTTCTCTTCCCTAGACTAAATCCTAGCTCTTTCAGGCTTTCCTCAGGAACCTTGCTTCTCAAGTCCCAAATCACTTTTGTTGCTCTGCATTGGACTCTCCAATCTGTTCACATCCTTCTTGGGTTTGGTTTTTTTTCCTTTCATTTTCCCCAGGGTAAAACAGTTTATTGTTAGAGCTGAAGAAATCTTAAGACATTCTGGTGCAGAAAAAGTTCACTGAATGTTTAGTTTGTCATGTGCTGGGTAAATCAGTTCCATATCTTTTAATTCTGATTTGAAATTAATCTAGCATCTTGAAATTAAGCTCTTAAAAATAATGAGCTGGGTTGGAATGATGGGAATTGCATAATTAAAGCCCCTGGCAATGTTGCATTTTTTGCACAATGCATCTTCAATCCAATCCCCAGGCAGCTGTGCCCTGGAGTATATGTAACCAGCTGCATGAGAGTAATGGGTCAGGGAACTCCCCAGTTAATAGATCCCTGTGCCCTGGTACATGTGCAGCTACCTGTACACACAGTTTTAAGGTGCACTATGTGGGCAACTAGGGATCAGGGAAATCCCTAATTCTTAGGTGTCCACATGCTAGCATGTGCTTAGCCAGCTGCATGCAGTTTATGGTCAGGGAACTCTCCAGTGAACAGATCCCTGCACCCTGGTTTTTGTGTGACCCGTTATATCCTGGCAGACGCATCCTACTATGCCACATCTTGCATGAGTGGCATGGCAAGACAATTTTTGGGATCTGGGATAAAATTCCCATTACACAATTATATTAATGCCTGTTAGGGGGCTAGAGCAAGTCTTCTGTTAAGTCTAAGCTATCTTTCAAGCTCATATTGAAAATGGTATGCATTTTAAAAAGTCTGAACGAATACAAATATCTCCCTGTGGACCTGATTCTAAATCTCACTGACAATAGCGTCAATTAGAAGCAGCTTCAGAGACAACAACAGAGGCGTGCCAGTGTAAAAGTGTAGGTGAGATGAGATTTACCCCCCACATTCAGACAAACAAATGTGTATATTAACAATATAATCTGGAAGAAAAGGAATGATTTGGAGTGTTTATTGCTTTTGGGAAGTTGCCATATTATTTTAGACACAAAAACAACATTTACTACAAAATAAATATAGTGCCCAGAATTTTAGTCTGGCTCTTTCTAGAGCCTCAGTTGTTGTTCAAGCTAACTACTGGGGATCTTGTTGTTTGTACCTGATTGTCTATATAATACTAGGCAGTAGTTGGAGGCACCCGTCTTGCTCGCAAAGCAGTAAAATTGTGCTGAAAAGCAAATAAAGCAAACTACCTTGTGCCCTGTCATTACCATAAAATGCAAGATGATTGCAGGATTCCAATAAACAATAAGATTATCTTTTTGCAAAACCTGAACAGAATGAGATAAGGAAATAGACTACTGTTTAGACATGGGCAAGGCTGAAACAGTTGTATTCAGATAAGTTGATAGCCCCACTACACAGTCTCTGGAGAGCTAATTCTTCACGCAGAGGGGAGATGATCTGAAAAATGGGATTACAAACTGAAATGTACAATGTGGTAAAACTGCAGGTGCACACTATCAAAACAACCATGCAACAGTGGTCTGTCTGCTGGGCCTCCTGCCAACACATCTCATCCCCCAAAGACCAGGCCTTCAACTGAGTTGTGGTAATTTATGGCTTTGTGATAGGCTCACAAAATAAATGGAGACAAAATCATGATCCTGGATTATGAAGATGGCAAACTTTATAAAATAATGGTGGCATTGGCAACATTTGTTTTTTAAAAAGCATGTTGATAAAATGTCTTCAGTCGTCTACCTCTCACTACAACATTTTTATGAATCGATGCTACTTAGAAGTATGAAGTAAAGTGGCAGCATAGATCTTTAAAAAATGCCTTCAAAAGCTAATAATTTTTAAGCTCAGAAAAGATTGTGATAATTTTGTTAGGTTTTTTGTATAACCCAAGCCAAAAGAACATCAACCAGTACAAAAATTTCAGAGAGTTTTGGACAATGTAATCTCTTTCCCAAAATTTTTCATGATCATAGGTCTGATTTGGATTTCGTAACCTTTATGGGCCTGATTCATTACTGCATTATTGGGTCTAATTATTTACTCCATTGGACCTTATTATTCTAGGTATATGCCATTAATTGTGCAGTTTGCACATAGGGATCTGAGGTTTTGTGCTGGCAATAATTTGGTCATGAAAATCTGCCATATTTTCTTAAATGACTCCAAATAAGACACACACCCTGTTTTTGAAGGGCAGAATGTATGGGGCGGGGGGGGGGAAGAATTATTCCAGAGTCAAGGCCTAGAACTGGCTTTTAAATAAAGACTTCAAAATGGCTGCCAGCTTTTCTCTCCTTGTCTGTAAGCAGGAGGAGGAAAATCCAGAGTTAACCCTTTCACAGCCACTCTCAGATGGAAGCAGTTTTTAATTGAGGGCTATGAAAAAGTTAACAGTGAATTGTACCCCTCCTACTTATTGGCAGAGAGAGAAACTGGCTATCATTTTGAAGCACAGTGTCTTCATACTTCTTTTCCTCTATGCTTCTCTTCTGGTGAAAATCTCTCTTTTGCTTAAGAAAGGTGTGTGGAGTATGTGAGTAAATATGATAATGCTTTTTCAGAAAAGCATGGGCTTTCAATATTACATGTGTGCAACAGATGTTTTGGCCCTTTAAGTGGGGTAGACAGCCCTGGTGTCAGAGTCCAGCTGTAGGTGATTAGCTGCCAGTTAAAAGCCCAAGTGGGGAGAGATCAAGTGGCTTGAGCTGGAAAAGGAAAAGTTTCTGACCTGGAGGCAGTCTGAAACCCAGACAGGCCAGGCTGAAGGACCCTCTCCTGCCACCTGGAAAAAGGCAAGAAAGAAGGTTTGTTTGGTTGGGGGCTTTTGCTTGTTTGTTGCTTTGGGCAAAGATTATTGTTTGGGCTGGCTGCAGGGCTCCTAAGGGGCTAAGCCCATCCATGTGGAAGTAGGCACATCAACTGCATACAATGTATGGTATGCACTAATGTATAGTAAAAGCTGCGCTATCCGGCATCTTACAAGCCGGTATGCTCCACTAACCAGCATGGTGGCTTGTAAGATAAAATGAAACTTGAAGTACCCACCACGGCACTTCTGGTTTCTCCAAGACCCCACAGTCCAGGGCAAAGCAGTCTGTGCTGCTGAGCCCCACAGCCCAGGGGCATAACAGGCTGCACAGGGCCATGCAGGGCCCACCTCCCTGTTCTGTGGGGCCCGCATGGCAGCAATGCGGTGGGAGGGGTGGCGATGCCACGGGAGGGTCAGAGGGACACCCCAGATACAGTAGGAGAAGCTGTGGCCAGGGCCACTCAGTTAACCAGCATATTTTGTTATCTAGCATCCCTCGTTCCCAGGGGATGCTAGATAACAGAGCTTTTACTGTATTAGAATCTTAGTTGAAGCCCCTTTTTAAAATGTAACATCAAGATTCTGAGGATTGGCCATGATGAATACAACAAGACAATGATGGCACAAAAATGAGCAAATAATTCAATAGGCTAAGACTAACACTTAAAAGAAATTTCCAACTATCAAAGGAGTTAAGTTCTGAAATACCTTCTCACATGAAAAACCTACTTGGTTTTAACATGAAGCTTGATATGTTTAGGAACAGAAGTATGTGATACGGTTACCTACAATAGCAAAAGAATGGATTTGATGACACAGATGAACATTTCTGATCCTATGTCTTGAGTTCCTGTGTTCCTGAGAGAGCTCTAGAAAGCTGATTTAAACAGAGGGAAGGAAAAGAAACATTAGCATACATCTGGAAGTCAGCTGGTATAGAAACTTTTCTCAATTGCTGGCTAGTATAGAAACTTCTCCCTTGTGCACACACTCCTAGTATGATTGCATACTGATCAGTGATCTGCCTACTCTCTTAAATCTTGTAATAATATAACATTACAATAGTTCATGTATATTACTATATATGATAGAGGTCAACAAAATCATGAAGGGCAGAAAAAAAGTGAATAGGGAACTGTTACTCACTAAGTTCCAGAATACTAAAACCAGAGGAGACCTGCTGAAATTAGCAGGAGCCAGGTTTAAAACTAACAAGAGAAAGCACTTATTTATGCAGTATAATAAAGGGCAACCATGATGTCCCCTAATGGCCATGTAGCTCCTGTTCTGAAGTACCTTCCCTCTTCCCTTTCCTGCCCTATCTTGGTTGGAATTATTAGAATGTGAAAATAGAGGCTGCCCAAGGGTCCTTGACCAAGCCCTAGTCCATCTTGTTGCCAACATATCTCTGTCAGACTCTGCTGGTCACAATCCTGCTCTCACACTGGATGGACCCTCCCAGCCCATTTTTACCCCAGGGCACTAATCACTTTATTGACTTATTTTGTGGCCTCTAACCTCCCCTGTAGCCACACCCATGCCTCATGGGTCATTCTCCCTTGTTGGGACTTCAGCCTTCATGTTTCTGCCCCTTTCCTCTTGCTGGGCCCTCTAGCCCAGGTCCATTGTACTGGGCCTGGCTTCTGGGTTCCAGCCTTTGCCTCACCTATTTTGGCTCTGGGCCCACCTTGCCCTGCCTCTGCCCTGCTAAGGCACTACTAGGACCTCCTCCACCCTGATAGTTCCAATCTAGTCTGGCCAGTTTAACCTATAACAAAGGAATAAGCCCTCTGGCTATAACACAAGCTCCATGCTGCATCTGAACATAAACATTAGCTCCCTGGCTTTATCACAAAGGTTCCCCCTACCCTGAGTCATACTCCCCTGCAAGTTAGGAGCAGCCCACTTGCATTACCCAGGGTAACAAGGATGTCAGCCAGGAGCACCAAGCAGCGGCAGCAAGGTGCAGAAGCAGGGAGCAGGCTGAACCCAACCTGCAGTTGCAGCCCACTCTTGCCCCATGCAAAAATTGGGGGGCATGAGTCCCCCCCAGCTCCCCCACACCTTTGAAGGAGCCGCCAGGCTCTTCTTGGGGATGATTCAGAGTAGGCACGAAGGTCTTAGGATATCCGGCCTGCTGGTGCAGCTGAGGCTGGCCCTGCTCCAGACCCCAGCTCCAGGCCCCTCCAGGCAGTGCAGGGCTGGGGCTGGTGCAGGGCTGGCAGATTGTGGGGCCCACTGGCGCTGGGTGATGATCCCAGGCACAGGGGAAGGGGCAGCTGTATGGGTGCAGTGGGCCCCAGCCCTGATCCCAATCCTGGCTCTGCTGCGCTCTCTCCTGATCCCTGCCCAAACCCAGCCCCAGGCCCACTTCCCTCCCCCGCCTCCCAGCCCCTTTCTCCTCCTGTGCCCCTTCCCCTGCAGGGAGGGGGCACACACTTGGCCCCCCTGCAATTTTTTTTCCCTCCACCCATGTCTACAACATTCATTAATTTGATTTCAAATAATATTTTTGCCCTGATTTACATGTGTTTGTGTAGTGTACATAGAGGTGATTGCAGAGTAGCTTAAAATGAAGTCTTACTCTTGTATACTGTGGGGGGTTGAGGGCATGGGGAGTGGATATAGGTTTGTGGGGGGCTGTGGGTGTGTGGGTATATAGAATGTGTCTGTGGGGGTGAATAGGTGTGGGGTGAGGGAGCATGTGCATGGATATGTGGGATGTGGTTGGGTATGGAGTTTGTGGGGGGGCTGCGTATGGGGGAGTGTGGCTGGGGGTGTGAGGGTCTGTATGGCAGTGTGGGGAGGTGGGTGTGCATGGTAGACTTGCCCTATAAACACACACACACACACACACACACAGTCCCTCCCTACCCCTGCCCCCCATACTGGCACAGCCCTATTCTCCCGTGTCCAACAACACAGCCGGGAGCCACATGGTGCTGGAGCAGTGTGCGGGTAGGACCCCTCCTGGGTCCTACTGTCACTGGCTCGTCATCTGTGACAGGCAGCCAGGAGCAGATAAATATTAACATTCTAAATTTTAGGGCTGGATCCAGCCTGTGAGGAGCCTCATGATCCAAACTAATCCAAACTGGACCCAAAGCCCCAGGTGCATTTGACTCCCCGGTCTAGATAGACCCCTTTCATATGCTCTCCCTCTGGTGAATAAGCCCTACTGTTGAAACTTATTTTTACAAGCTAGTCCATGAACATTTGTGGTTTTAACAATGAATGCATGGATTAGATCACAAGCAGAAAGCTGGGTTAGCTACGCAGGGAATATTAGTCACTCACAGAGACCAGCTGTAACCTCAACAGCACTTATGAGGAAAGAGAAAAACTGAGGTTCTTTCAGATCCATTCAAGCTGTTGGGAGAGTCGAAGAGAGGGATACAAGATATAATTGACCAGTTGTTGGGAGCCAAAAAAGACAGTTCTTAGTAGCCAGAAGGAATAGATTAGAGCCCATTTCTGACTGACAGTTCTTTTTTGGCGGTATCTGGAAGGAAGACACACACTGCACATGAGAAGTATATTTTGATGGGTGGGGCTGGGTGGGCTTGAGCCAGACTAAAGGCAACCATCATAGGGTTAGGGAAAATAATAACTTTGAGTGAATGCATGTCTCCAAAGCCAAAAGCCATTATAAGGGTGGTGTCCAAGACTTTCGATTGCAAGTGAATAGGGAAAGTATGAATAAAGAAAGACAGCAATGTGTGTATGATATTGAAATGAGGAAGTAGGTGACTGTGAAGAAAAGGAGACAAGTTTTTAAAGCATATCATGGAAACTGTAGAAAAAACAGAGATCTTACAGGTCCGATTGATATGTTATTTGAGAAAGATGATGCATAGCTCCAGTAAAAGGGAACACTGAGAAAGTGGGTGTGAAAAGCAATGTTTAATATTATTCTGCCAATTGTGCTGCCTTCATCCATGTTTAAGTAGGCATTTCCTGATAATATAGTATTAAAAAACAGTATATTACTGCACTTGGTTTTCTGATAACTCCTGAAAGTGTTCTGCCTTCTCTTCTTCTTCAGCAATCCCATGCAGTCGAGGATGATTGTCTTCCATGATTGTCTTATCTGTGCATCCAGTGATGGTTGACAGGCCTATATGGGATCTACAAACTCTACTGAAACTCAGACATATATTTCCATGTGGGGTGGGTGGAGCTGGATTTTTTTATTTGGTCCACAACATGGCGTTTTTGCTGCTCCTACTTTTCCATCTCATCATTGTGAGGTTTCAAGGTCCTGAGATCCCTGCAGCAGATTTTCCTCCATTTGGGGTGGTCCTAGGTGATAGTCTCCCATGAGCTGACATGAATGCTGCTTTTTTTTTTTTAAGTTGGACTTGAGGACATCCCTGATGCACTTTCTCTGCCGTCTTCTTGAGTACACCTTGGCTAAGCTGAGAGAATAAAATGTGCTTCAGGAGTCTGGATTCAGACATCTGGATGACTTGGCTGGTGCAACAAAGTTGATGCCAAATGATCATTGCCTCAATACTCATGGTGTCTCTTCCCACTGGATTTGGAGGATCTTTCTTGGGCAGCACTTCTCCAACAACTTTAGATGTCTTCTGTACATTGTCTGCATCTCAGCTCTGTACAGAATGGTGGGAATCATGATTCCTTGATAATCCATGAGCCTGGTTTTGGATCTGATGCTGTAATCTTCAAATATCTGTGTAACCCGAGTGATACTCCAAGATGTATCCCCACTCCAACTGAAGGGATCAGAGTAGGTGCACAAGCACTGGGGGAGGTGTAGAGACCCTCCTTCCCTATAGAGCAGAGCCAGATCACCAATGGGGTGACTTGGGGGGACTTAACCATACACCTTTTGTTGAGGGGTACAGCAGTGGGAACATAACATATAAGCCAGGAGGTATAGGAGACCCTACAATATCCCAAGGGGATGGGATTCAATAAAGGTTAGGCATTCACATTTGTAGACACATTCATCTAGTTAACCAAGACAGGTTTAACAAAATATAAAACACAAACAACATAATACTGACTGACAAAATATAAAATGCACAAAAGACAAAACTTCAAATAACAAGAGATACAGGGCATAGGTACCTGGAGGGGGAAAACACAGTGACCCCCTCCACTCCAACAAGAGCTTCTCCCCTGTTGCTTCACTCACCCCAGCCAGAACTTGAACTTAGATCTCCTACATGGTAGGGAGATACTCTACCACACAGCCACTACTGCTGGGCCTGTTCCAGGCTGCTGGAGCTTCTGACCTTCTGGAAGCCCCTGCTTCATGTCAAGCTGCCCTGCCTCTCACTGGAGAAACTGGAAGCGGAGCTGGGAGCCTCTTGGGTCACTGCACAGCTTTCTGCTGGAGCCAGGTGGGGACCTCTCCTGCTGGCTGCAGCCTCTTGCTGGGGATCCTGGAGCCCCTCGTGCTGACTGCACACTGTGATGCCCCAGCCTCTTGCTGGAGATCCTGGAGTCCAGCAGGGAGCTTTTCCTGCTGACTGTGCTGTGCTGTCTGCATGTCCTGCTCCTTTAGGCTCTTCTGGGGCAACTGCACCTGCCCTGCTGGCCCAGGTCTTGCCATCTCCTTGAAACTTCTTCCTCGTCATCCCTCACAGATCATCCTTGAGTCAGCTGCACTGCTTCTTTTATCCCCCCCAAGGTGGGGCCAATCAGGGGACATGGAGGTGAGTCTCTGGAGCCTGACTGGTAAGGAAAGGGAATCCCAAGCCCTCCAATCATCTTTTACCCCTTCAAAACTCCTGGGCCAAATCACTACCAGATGGCCCATCACACTGTTTCTTCAGGTGGCCAAAGGCTGAACTTGCATATTTGAGGCTATAGAAACCATACTTATCTCCCTGCTGTTACTGTCACTATCTGGCTTCTCCTCTCATTGTCTTTCTTTACTCACCTGCCATGCCTTGATGGAAACACTTATATAAAGATAGGAAACAGAGGTTGAGAGGTGATATCTCTTAATTACTGTCTGGATAGCAACCATGGGCTGCTTCTTCACAGGGCTCCTCCATTCCCTACACTTTGTCCTGTGATGTTCCAGGCACTCTGGTTTCTCCAGGTATTCTCTTGTTCTCTCTCTCTGTTTGCTTCAGGCTGTTCTTTTCACAGCCCCAGCACTGCTAGCAAGGTTTCCAGCTGTTGGTCGATGTTGGCAGACCCTTGTCTCTTCAGGGTCCCAGCATCCAAGTGCCCTGCCTGGCAGGAATCCTCACTGCCTTAACCATGACCCCTTTTCTGGGTCTACCCCTTTCCATGGTCTCTCAGGGTGGATGAGGAACCACCCCAAGCCTTTCTGCCCAGTGACTAGCTTTTCTGTCTTTCTTTCCTCAGAAGGCCTTTCCCATCAATTCCTCACTCACCAGTCAAGCCATTCTTTACCCCAACAAGGTTTAACCGGTGCTTCCCAATGATAGGTAAGTACCTGCAGTCTCAGAAATTCCTTCAGTTCCCCAGCCAACTGTAGCTCCATGCTCTGCACCACTGCTCTATGTGATCTTTAGTGCTCTGGCTGTGCCCTCCTCAGGGCAGTTAGTCCTAGGGGCCTGTAACCCTTTTAACTTCCATCTCCCCATCCCTGGGAGCCAATCCACACCAGCTCATCCCTCATATGTTTCTCCACCGGGGCCAAGACAGAACTCAATAGGAAACACCTGCATTCCCACTGACCCATGCCATCCTGTAATGACCCAGCACTGGTCAGTTTCCCTTCTCCCTCTCTGAATAGTGGGTGTCCTCTCTCCCTGTACTGGGCACCAGAGTGGGTGCCCTATTACAGAGGCAATGTTGGATTTCTTCATCAATGTCAGCCTATTGCAAGAGATGGCTTCTGACATATGGGAAATACTCAGTGTTCTCTAGAGTCTCACCATGGATCTGGATTACCAGAGCTAGGGGCTGTTCATTAGGAGCTTGTTGGTGGAGGGTCTTAGTCTTTCAAATGCTAAGTGTCCATCTCATTTTCTGTATGCCTTGGTAAAGATGTTGGATTGCCTGAAAGTCTGCCTCTGAATGAATGCACGCTACAATATCATCAATGTACTGGAGCTCAATGATTGTGCTTGGGATCATCTAGGTTTTGCCTTGCAGTCAGGTGAGGTTAAACAGCTTACCATCCATTCAGTAGTTTAGCTCCACTATGGCTGGAAGCTTGTTGGTGGTCAGACGTAACATCACGGCAAGGAATATTGAGAAAAGTCTTGGAGTGATTGATGCAGCCTTGTTTAAACTCCCATTTTAACCTCAAAGGGATCTGTGATAGATCCATTACTGAGAACCACCACTCATATACCATCATGGAGCAGGCAGAAAATGGTGACAAAATTCAGTGGGCATCTATACTTCGGAAGGATCCTCCATGAACATTTTACAACTGACAGAGTTGAAAGCTTTTGTGAGGTCAAAGGCGGCCATGTAGAGAGGCTTGTGTTGTTCCTAACATTTTTCCCCACAGCTGAAGAGCTGTGAAGATCATGTCAGTTGTGCCTCTTGATGCCCTAAACCCACACTGAGATTCCAGGAGCTCTTCAGCAAGTAGAAGGAGATGGTTCGGCGAGTTCTCGCAATGATCTTTCCTATGGTGGACAGAAAGGCAATCCCTCTGTAGTTTCCACAGTCAGACTTGTCTCCTTTCTTGAATGTTGTCACAATCCTGGCATCCCCAAGGCCATCTAAGATTTCCTCATCATTCCAGATCCTTAAGATGAGGGCATGAAGCTGTGATGTTGAGCTCCTATCCTCCCTATGTTAAGATTTCAGTAGGGATTCCATCCGCTCCAGATGCTTTGTTGTTCTTTGCTTGCTTGATGGCTTTCCTCACCTCATCAAGGGTTGGAGGGATTCTGACTTCATCTCTGACTGGATGTTGTGGGATGGATTTGAGAACACTTTCATCAACAGCAGAGCCTTGATTGCGAAGGTCTTCAAAATGCTCCTTCCAATGGGCATTGATGGCTCCCCTTTCCTTGATCAGGTCTCCTTAATCCTTAGGTCTCAAGGGGGTTGGTCCCTGAGCATTTAGACCATAGATGGTTTTGGTGGCACTGAAGAAGCCACACATCATGAATGTCAGCCAGATGTTGAATCTCCTTAGCCTTGTCTTCGCACCATTTGTTCATATTGCATGTCCACCTTTGGATCTCTGCCCTGGCTTGTTGGAAACTCAGTTTATTTTGCTGGAGTTGGTGTCATTTTGTCAAGTACAAAAGGCCTTTCACTTGCAATCGATCAACTGTTGGATATCCCAGTTATTTTCATCAAACTAGTCTTGATGTTTCCTGGTAGAGGATCCAAGTGTTTCTTCATAGGTGCTGATGACAGTAGCCTTGAGGGCACCCCACATGCTGCTCACATTCTCCCATTGTTGTTGGTTGGAATTCACCAGTTTTTCATTGAGGTACTGGTGGAAGAGATATCACTTCATTGGGTCTTTGAGTCTTTCAACATTGATCTTCTGTTGTCATTGCTTCTGCTGCAACCATCATTTGGGAGCCAGCAAATACTACTTGAGTGACATAGTAGAGTGAATGAGTTGGTCATCAGTCCAGAAAACATCAGCTCCTAGCATAGCTTGGCTGATGTGGATATCAATGCAATCCCAGGCACAAACAATGACATAGTCAATCTGGTGCCAATGCTTAGGTCATGGGTGTTGCCATGACATCTTGTGCCAGTGTTTCTGGCAGAACAGGGTGTTGGTTATGGTGAGTTCATGTTCTGCACATTTGGTCAAGAGGAGGATGCCATTGGAGTTGAATATTGTATTAGACAGGCTATGTTTAAGGCACCTTTTCTAGCCCTCTCCTCATGTAAACAGAGTAGATCCTGAAGAGGGGTGCTCAGGCACAGTTACATTTGCTAAATTGCACTTCTATCTTGTCCAAGTGCTAGGTGACCTCCTTGTAACTGCTGCCTTTGTGCCAGTTCATGACTAGGAACATCCAGACCTCACAATACTGCTCCCATCACCATTAGCTAGTTGCCAAAGGCCTTATGGAATGTGCTAGCATGGAAGATGCCTGTATGTGACTTCTTTTATTGTGGAGAAGCTGCTACACATCAGCTTCCACATAGCTCTTAACAGAATAGGACCTTGATCGAATGGCAAAGAGACCAAGACAACTGGGGATCTTGTTCTGCAGCCTTCATCAGCCTTGAGATTTTAATATCTTCTTCCACCTGCTCTGCTGTTAAGGATTTGTAGACCCATAGCTGGGGGCTGGACAGGCTTATTATAGTGGCGACCTATACTCGCCATGTCACAGCACCATCAAAAGATATGTACCTTTTCAGGAGGAAAACCATTGCCATCTGCTTACCTCACTACCACCTGCTGCTGCTGCTTGGTCCGTGACTGCTTATTAATCAGCTGCTTATTTCACAGGTAACCTTCCCTGAAGGTCATTCTACTATCCACGACCTGTGGATGCACTGGGTATAAAAATACACAAGTAAACCTATCTAAATAAAATATAAAAGTACACAAGTAAGCCTATCAAATGTGGCCATTATATAAATTTAGTGGGAGAATTAATAGACCACAGCCCTCTGTCTAATGTGCAAAAGGAGAACACATATGGCTGGATAATCTGAAAGACTCAGGAGTCTGCTTCTGGCTAGTACTGTATTACAGCCATGGTATTCTTGGGAAGTACTGTACATAAAAAGAGCAGGAGGTGCTTTTCCCATATAGTCTATTACTTCCTGCAATTCATGACAACTCTTTCCATGTGCATAAAGGTCACCTTTCATTTATGTACCACTTCTGTTTGTGTTGCTAGAAAAGGGTGTCCTAAAAATATATCAGATACTAGAAGTGGAGCGAGAATGCAGAAAGGGTGAAGAATATATTGTCCTTCAAGCTAGGGAAATGACAGGACCTTTTCTCTTCAAAAGAAATTATTTACTGAAGATATTGGATACCAAAAGACCCTGTAATTTTCTCTGACTTTTGCACTGTCAGGCTGACTAACAGCCCTTGCTATCTACTGTCCCCACATCGGATCTCTTGAAGTCTTAGTCTTGGCCTGACTTGAACTGTCATGGTTGGAGATTCTCGGTGCATCTACATGTGCATTAATGCACCTTTCCTAATGCACATTAAATTTAGTACCTCCCATGTTAGGCACTTAATTAATGCACATTAGGCTGTGCTAATGTGCAGTAGCACATTTGCACACTTTTCAATGACACTTAATATGCAGGAGACTATTTTACTGAGCATTAGGATAATGTCACCATTTTTACATGATGCTTTAATGTGCAGTAAAATAATCTACTGAACATTAAAGTGCACATGTAGATGTGCCCACTGAGAACCTTTCAGAAAGACATTGAAATTCTCCAAATATCTCTACAATACCTAGTAAATTTGGTACCCACACACACCTAGTACCTAGAAATGTTAAAAAGTCAAGTAATTGTCTGGATTTGAAATAAGCATGCATGATCTCATTAGAATTCAGAGGCAAAACATCCTCAAATAAGCAAAGTTGAGCAAGGGATCTTATGTTCTCCGTTATATAAAACAATTACCACTTCCATTTACATTGCAACCATGAAAGTGGCTTCAGGATGCAGAATGTTGTGAATGACAGCCCAGTGTATTTAGTGAAACCCTTGACAATTGTTGGAAGACAGTGCGTGACGTCTGATCTGGAATATTCCACTGCACTACTAGAAACCAGCACTTTTTCAGACATGATAATTGAAGAACTATCAACAAAGTTTGTTACCTCGTCACCCCAAAAAATCCTGAAGTAAACTGATAGATAGAATTTCATAGAAAATTAGGTTTGGAAGGGACCTCAGGAGGACATCTAGTCCAACCCCCTGCTCAAAGTAGGACCATCCCCAACTAGATCATCCCAGCTGAGGCTTTGTCTAGCTGGGTCTTAGAAACCCCCAAGGGTGGAGAGCCCACAGTCTGTCTAGGTAACCTGTTCCAGTGTTTTGCTACCCTTCTAGTGAGAAAATTCTTCCTAATACCTAAACTTCTCTTGCTGCAACTTGAGATGGTTGCTCCTTGTTCTGGCAACTGTCCCTACTGAGAACAATCTAGCTCCATCCTCTTCTGAACCCCACTTCAGGTAGTTGAAAGTGGCTATTAAATCCCCCTCAGTCTCATCTTCTCTAGATGAAATAAGCCCAATTTCCTCAGCATCTCCTCAGAAGTCATGTGCCCCAGCCCCCAAACATAATTGTTGTCCTCCGCTGGACTCTCCAATTTGTCCACATCCTTTCTGTAGTGGGGGTCCCAAAACTGAACACCATAGTCCAGATGTGGCCTCGCCAGTGCTGAATAAAAGGGGAATAATCATTTCCCTTGACCTGCTGGCAACACACTTATTAATGCAGCCCAGTATACCATTAGCCTTTTTGACAACAAGGGCACATTACTCACTCATATTCAGCTTATTGTCCACTGTAACCCCCAGGTCCTTCTCTGCAGAGCTGCTGCCCAGCCAATCAGCCCCAAACCTGTACTGGTGCATGGGATTATTCTGTCCTAAGTGCAGGACTTAGCACTTGTCCTTGTTGAACCTCAGGAGATTCCTTTTGGTCCAATCCTCTAATTCATCTAGGTCTCTATGAATCCTAGCCCTACCCCAGCGTAGCTACTACTGCTCCCAGCTTGGCGTTGCTTGCAAACTTGCTGAGGGTGCACTTTATGCCATCTTCCAGGTCGTTGATGAAGACATTGAACAATGTTTCTCTTCACTTTGATGGACACTCTTTAAGAGCTCACCCTTACTGAGGGAGATAACAAAAAGAGTAATTGTAAGGAACAGTTATGAACTACAATTCATAAGCATTTCTGCAGACAAAGATAAAGAATTCTACTTTCTACTGACTGCATCATAATAAATCCATTGTAACTGAGAGCAAAATGTGGCTAACAGTTAACAAACAGGGACAAACATATTTCCATTAACATTCTAATCTGTGAAGTTATAAAATCTGGGGAAAAATAAATTTTAGATATCAATGTAGATCAATCCTATGAATGCTGAGACTCAGACTCCACTCAGGTCAGCCATTAGGTCAGTGTATTATTACAGTTGTCCCATTTTAGAGAATTTATATGCAGCCATGTGTAGTCTGTTCTTGCCTGGAAATGCATTCCTCGAGGGATTCCCTAGCCCACAACCTTTAATATCCATGTCCTGAAAATCCTGACTACACAAAAGGGAGCGTGACATGAAGCATTTAAAAGACGTGTACATCATAGTGCAAGTGTCAGGATCAGGGAAGAATGACAATTGTCAATGATCTGATGAAATGAGGAGGATTGTAAAGGGAAACAGAAGCACAAGATATGAGTGCATTTACGTGTACAAATGCTGCACGGTGGTTTATTCTAAAGTAAATTACTCTAGAGTAAACCAACCCCATACAGGTATGCAGGAGCAGATTTGCTGCTCCTGGCAGCACTCTGCTCCCAACCCCTCCAGCCCTGCATCAGCCCCCTGAAGCAGCCAAGAGGAGCTTTAAGCTCCCCCCACTAGCTGCCAGGGAGCACAAGGCCAGGAGACAACTGGGAGGGCAGGCTCCACCACTGGAGCCAGGGTAGGATAATATCCCCCTTGCTCTGGCATCAGGGAGCTCCCAGCCCTGGTCCCCAATGTGGGGGAGGCAGCTTGGAAACAGAGGCAGGTCCCAGGCCCCTGACCTGATCCACAGGTGAGGCAGCTAGTAATGAGCCCTGGCTGTCTGGGGATTCTCCACCCAGCTGGGGGCTCACTGCTAGCTGTCCCACTGGCAGTTCGGCACATGGGACTGGGACCTGCCCCTCTCCTGCAGTTCTTTCTAAGCCCCAGGCCTCAATTGCCAGCCAGGGCATGGGGCTGGGCCCAACGCCTAACCAGGATATTTCTTGGCCAGCCCCAGGCTGCATGAGGAAGTCTGCATGTGCAGCCCAGAGCTGACTGGGGGCTGCCTGAAATGGGACGGTCCCCAGCCACATCCAAACTGTACATGCAGACTTCCCCTTGCAGCCTGGGGTTGGCTGGGAACAATTCTGGTCAGAGGCAGGTCCCAACCAGCTCCAGGCTGGGCAGGAAACTCCCCGCATGCAAGAAGGTTCCAGCCTCCACTCCACTATCGCAATTGCAGAATGGAGCTAGAACAATCTCACAGCCTGTTCCTGTGGTTCAAGCTCCTAGCCCCTGCTTCATAACTGAGATAAGGGAGTGGAAGTTGGGAGCTCCCTGCTGCTGGGGCAGGGGGACATTGTCCCCGCCCACGATCCAGTGGCAGAGCCTGGCCTGGCAGCAGGCAGCTCCCAGGGGCAGGGAGCAATCTCCTGCCCCCCGCTGCCTGGCTGACTAGGAGCAAGTTTGCTCCCAGCCAGCCATCTACATGTGCTGTACAGAGCAGTAACTAATCATGAGTAAATTTATTACTTGTATTTACAAGTAGCAAATTTACTTGCAATTAAAGAAAATTACTGTGCAGTAAGTGTGCGCACGTGTAGACAGTGACACTATGCAGTAATTTGTGATAATCTTGAGTAAAGCTTCTTGTGTAGATGTGCCCATTAAGGGTGAGCAAGACAATGGTGAGATCTATAGTCAACAACTGTAGAGTGAAAAAATGAGAAAGAAGTGAGTTAGTGTTGACTGGGTGGCTCTCATGCACCTGCAACAACTGAGTCACAAATGAGACTTTGAGTTTCTGAAATATGAATTTAGGAAGGTTAGAGTGACGAAACAAGCTGAGTTAGGAAACAAGCTTCCACTGTGTTGAATGGACAGATCTGTTTATATACAGATTAAAAATCAGCTATGCTACAAGGCTGTGGCATTTGGAGGAGTGCAGTCAATGGGAAATCAGTTCAGTAAAATTATAGGGCACAGGCTGTCTGGATGCCACTTGGGGTAACGTTTAACTACCTGCATAACAAAAGGTGCTAAAACCAGGCAGCTGAAAGGAATCCACTTAGTAGAAGAATATTGGGGTGTCTCACTAAATTCAGCAATGAAAGGACATTGTAAAGCTGCAACTTCCTTCCTACCCTACCTCTACTCTGCAAGATAACTGGATTGCACACAGCCAAACAGCAAAGTCATTTTCTTTTGTATCATTGTCTTAATAGATTCTGAATGATCAGGCTTACTCCTGTGGTGTTAACCTAAATGGTGTCATCTCATGTATATGGTCCAACTAATGTTTTTTTTTTCTTTATTTCCATAGCAGTACTGAATACCAGATATTGTAGAAACGGTTCTTGTAGCTGGTCCTTCCTTAATTGCCTGTTATTTCTACAATATACCTGATACTGATTTGAGATTTAAGTATTTTGACTCTGTTATGATTTCAATATGCTATTGTATTGCCGCATTACAGACTACAGTTGACTTGGGGTCTGGACATGCAACATGTTAATCTGTAAGTTACACCAGGGGTTAGAGTAGACAAATAACCAAGACAATTATCATTTGTAGATCAGCAGTATATGCTGGTATGAATATGTCATATATGCAGGGTCTCAGTCATATTTCTCTTTTCCTAAAATCTGTATGACCAAATTATTGCTGCACAAAACCTCAAATCCCTATGTGCAAACTGTACAATCAGTAGCATACACATAAAATAGTGCAGCATTGAAACAAGCCCCCATATAATACTTAAAACAAATTATGAATAACATTTGGTTGAAATGGTACTCAATTTTTACCCACAAAGATGAAAATACTTACTTGGCTGTATATTTTATTATAGATTTAGACTACACTTTACACTACAGCATATAGAGTTGAGTACTGCAATACAGCCTTCTCATAGAGAAAGCAGAATAAGGCAGAAAAATGGCACTTGTCATATCTTTGCCTGGAGAAAGGGGTAATCTACAGCATCAGGCACAAAGTATTCCTAATTGCCTCCTCCCTTTTAACTCTTGTAATTTCCTCTTTTGCTCATTTTTTTATTTCTGCATACTGATACAGGAAAAAGAGATGCAGCTGTGCAGCTCCCCATGCAGCGTAAAGGAATTAATTGTCAGAGAGAAAGGAGAAAAAAATGAAACCATGAAAGTAGTGCATGAGATATTAAACTAATGAAAAGGATTGTACTAGATGTGTAGAAATGGGGTATCAAACTCATGCAGTCGCATGGGAGGGGCATGGGGCTGGTCTAAGGTTGGATTGCATCCCACAGAAAGGTGCACAGCCGGTCCAAGATTGGTACTTCATGTAGTTCATACCCTGGGCCAGCCCTGTATGCTGCATGCATCTTGCACTGGTCCTGGTCCAGGGCTCATGCACACAGCTGACACAAAGTGTGTGCTGCATGAGGTGCCTGCACTGGACTGGCCAGCCTGCAGGGCTGGTCCAGTGAGGCACTGCATACAGCCCATGTGATGCTCTGGACTTCTATGCTACCTGCAGCATGCATTCCCAGCAGAGTACTATTCACCACATATCTGGGACTCACGAAGCACATGGCATGTAGGGCTAGCACAGAGCATCAGTTGCATGCAATACCTGCACCAGACCCGTCATACTGGCCATGGCATGAAGGGACAGTCCATGGGCCCAATCCAAACTGTTCCCAGAATCGGTCTGGCATGGGCACCGCATGTGGCACGCACCCTAAACCAGTCCCGTGTCATGTGCAGCACAAGGCCAGGATTGGTATGTGCCACATGCAGCACACAAGGTCAGTCCAAGATCCATGGGCTGGACTGTAGGGCTTCATGTGCTGGATCTGGCCTGTGAGTTATATCTTTGCCACCCCTAGCGTAGAGCAAAAGATTCTTGATTATACATTTTAAGCCAGAAAGATGTTTTTATAGTCCTTGAGTCTATTGTATCTTTCTTTTTTTTTACCATGACTATGGCTGCCAAATCAAAAAGCTCTATGCAGAGGACAGGACTGCTGAAATGTTATGGCCTGAAGCACTATTTACTTGTGCTATTATAAAAATAACTATTATTCAATATCCACAATAGCCCATGAGGAAGTTTGGAAGAATTGGGGTTACTTATTTTTAGAGAAAAGAAGATTGAAAGTGGACTCGATAACAGTTTTAAACTACAGAAATGGCTCTTATAAAGAGTACAGCAATCAATTCAACTCTGTATCTACTCAGGATAAGACAAGAAGTAATGGGCTTAAATAGCTAGGAAGTATATTTGGGACAAAGATTGGGAAGAACATTCTGACTATGATGGTAGTTTAGCACTGGAATAGATTATCTAGAGAGATGGTAAAATCTTCCACTGGAAGTTCTTAAATGCAGGTTATGTAAGTATTTTTTGGAGGAAGGGAGCAGGGGTTGATTTGGGAGGTTGAGGCGATCCTGTCTTGAGCAGATGGTTGCACTAGATGACCTCTCAAGGTTCCTATCATTTTTTGAGATACCATAATTCTGTAACTTTCAGAAGCTGTGTCCTACTGTATAGCACGATCTGAAAAGGATGTAAGGCACAATGAAGGAAAAGTAGGAAGTTATCTCTATTCATCTTCTCCTTGTATATCATAGGCTTCTTCTCTACAAGTAAGTTCAAGTTGTCCCAAAGAACCACCTCTCCTGCAAACTTTCAGAACTTTGGGCAGAACTCCACAGTTCCTTCTAGTGGCATGGAACCAGAAGTGAAGTCAAAGCAATGAAAACAATACATCGGTCTCAAAATAAACTGGAATGGCAGATGTGCAATAGAGCTAAAAACCCTGATATCCATAGCATAAGAAGTTCATAGCACTATGAATGGGAGTATAAATCTATCATTTGAATAGCAAAGTATAGCTTACAGAAACATATATGATCGTCCTACTTTCCTACAAGGAAGATTTGGACTGATTTTAGTGAAGTAAATTTGAGATGTTTAGACTGGAAAGAAGCTAGAGGGGCTGCAGTTGGCTCCTAGAAACAGCAACCGGAAGAGCAGCAGCAGGTATAGTTATTTTTGTCCCCCAAGGACTCATGCCCCAGTTACTCCCCCTGAGTTATGCTACTGGAATAAGGACCACTGAAAATTCCACAACCTTGCATGGGCCAGGTGTCTGATTTTGCCCAGGCACTTGTTAAACTTGGCAAGGTATTTAACTGTTATAGAAAAATCTACATATGGCAGAGAGAGGGAGAGAGGGAGGGAGGGAGGGAGAGAGAGAGAGTGCTAGCTATACAGGATTCAGGCTATAAACAGCAGACATTATCAGCACACAGAATTAATTGATGCCTACTTACTTTCCATAACTCCTAAGTATTTGCATGTTGTAAAATTGTTCACTGTTAACTATTCAAAACCATTGTGGCCAGTGCTCTAAAGGGGCCTCACATGTTTCAGCCTATCTTCTCTGAATTACCTATACCTGTTTCTTTCCATTCCTTCTCCCCTGCTTTCAAGAATTACTCCTCTCCCCATCAGGGTTGACGAAATGGGAAAAGTGAACAATTTTTTATTAGGTAGAAACTCAGAGGAAACTTCCCATGTCCCAGGCTTGTAGGAACAGTGTTCCACAGACTTTTTAGCTGCTGAAGACTAACCTGAAAGAGCTTTTTTATTGAATAAATTTATGCAAAATCAAGGATCAAAGAACACATTTCAGTTACTTGCCCATACCAGTCCTGGCCATGGAGGAAATGCTGTTATACACTCACTAAAACATAGGGAGAAGAGGTAAGCTATTCTAATTTCCATTTAAAACTTTAACATGTTAGGGACCAAGACAGTTTAAAAACTTATTCTGTGTTTGGTTAAGAGAAAGAAGGATGTGGGGAAAATGCAAGGAAGAAGCTTTTTTGAAAGAGAGATTTAAGAGAGATTTAACATTAGTATTTGCATTTGGAAGTGTCCAGAGCCTTAAATCAGAATCAGGGCTCTGTCCCCCATGTAATTAAAGAAGGAGCTGACAACTAAGGATCTAATTAATTCTTCAGAGCACAGTACCTTCTGCAGTGATTTACAGCCGTGTGAAAAGGGTGTGAAATACCAACAAATTAGAAAGGTAACATTTCACGCTTACTGGGCACTGACATCAATAAGTGCACAATATGAAAGGCAGTGGAACATCAAGCCCACAGGAATTAAGCAAATTGATGCAGAGGTTATTAATAAATTTGCTTTGATTTTGGCTTGCCTTAATACAATGGCATGGGTGACAATAGATTCATAGATTGTAAGGCTGGAAGGGACCTCGGAGGATCATCAGGTCCAGCCCCCTGCACCAAGCAGGAAAGACAACTGCGGTCAGGTGACCTGAGCAAGGTGACTGTCCAGTCTTCTTTTGAAGATTTCCAGGGTAGGTGATGGCACCACCTCTGGAGGGAGCCTAGTTGTGAAGTAGTTTTTCCAAATCTTAGGCCTGAAATGGTCTTCCAGGAATTTGTGACCATTACTCCTAGTTTTCCCCAAGGGTGCCCTGATTAACAGTTCACCGAACCCTTGATGTACACGTCTGATGTAGCAGTAAGCTGCTATCAAGCCCTCTCTCAGCCTTCTCTTTTTAGGCTGAAGAGTCCCAGATCCCTCAGCCTTTCCTCATGTGGCTTGCCATGCAAGTCTCTGATCATACAGGTAGCCCTTCTCTGGTCTTTCTCAAGATTTATCATGTCCTTGTTAAACTGCAGCACCCAGAACTGGACATAGTACCCCAGCTGCAGTCTCACCAGTACCGAGTAGAGTAGGAGAATCGCTTCTTTCATTTTGCTGGAGATACATTGATTGATGCATGCCAGAGTATGCATCAGGGGAGGAGGGAGGACCCGGGCAACTACAGACCTGTCGGTCTTACCTCAATCCTAGGGAAACTCTTTGAGAAGATCATCAAGGAGCACATCTGCAATGGACCAGTTTCAGGGATGATGCTCAAGGGCAACCAGCACGGTTTCATTAGGGGCAGGTCATGTCAGACCAACCTGATTGTCTTTTATGACCAGATCACAAAAGCACTGGATGCAGGTGTTGCCATGGATGTAGTCTTTCTGGACTTCGGCAAGGCCTTTGACACCGTCTCCCACCCCATCCTCATTAAAAAACTAGGCGACTGTGGCACTGATGCCTATACAGTCAGATGGATTGCAGATTAGCTTAAGGGTCGTACTCAGAGGGTAGTGGTGGATAGGTCATATTCAACCTGGGGGGCAGCAGACTCCCCCAGGGCTCGGTCCTTGGGTCCGCGCTGTTCAATTTCTTTATCAGCAATTTGGATGAAGGGGTGAAAAGAAACCTGTTTAAATTTGCTGATGATACCAATATTTGGGGTGAGGTGAGCAAGCTAGTAGGGAGGGAAAGACTGCAGCAAGACCTGGATAGGTTACAGGAGTGGGCTAACATTAACAGGATGCGTTTCAATACTGACAAGTGCAGGGTGCT
>NW_017728948.1:44350191-44354959 GCF_001723895.1 Crocodylus porosus
CTCCTGCCCAGGCAGGGGGTCAGACTTGAAGATCTACAAGGGATCTAGGGTCCCTTCTGACCCTACTTCTATGATTCTATGAATTAGAGCAATTCTGAGAGAGCCATTCTAAATAAAATGCCACAGTGCCATGTGTATTAAGCCCCTGTACATTTAAAAATGGCTGCAGGGCACTTTAAGTAAACCCTACATGTGATACTGCAGCAATGCTAGAGTGTTCTAATTAGAAAGCGGAACAGACTCAGTTATGGGGTCTGCTCCATGGAGCATTTGTATATGGATGCTAGGAGCCTGGATGCAGAAGGCAATCCAGGGCTAAAGCCCCCAGTCACCATGAAGATCTAAGTGCTGAGCACAGAGGCACCCACAATATGTCCATAACAAGCCCATGTGCCTAAATTCATGGTGCTCTACAAACATAACATGTCTCCATTACCTTGGGATACACAGTGGACACCCATCTTACACTGACAGCAGCACTGAGTATAAGCAGAGCACAGCCCCCTGGCTTCACTCTTGCCATGGCTGGTAGTGGTGCCTACCATTAGCATAATACCTTAATAGTTAAAGAACAGGGATCTTCTTCTTCACCTTTGCCATGATTTGTTAGTTCCTGGTGGTAAGGACTCAGCTGCTAGAATGTCCATTTTTTGCTATCAGAGAGAAAAGGGATGTAAACCCATTACTTACACCTTCTCAGGAAAGTGCTGAGCTCACTGAGGCTAGGGGGACCTGCTTCCATGCAACTGCTTTTCTTCTGACTCTATGAAGTCTGCATTCTTATCTGCCTAGTGATTCTGTTTCAACATGAGAGGTAGAGTGATTCCCCACCCAAATTTACTTATAGCCTGGTGGGTAAAGAATTTGCCCAGGAGTGAATGGGATATATGGGTTTGATCAGCCTCAGCTGTAGAATGTATATCAGGAGCAAGGAAAATATGGCCTGTGGGCTGGATCCAGCCCACCAGGCCATTCTATCTGGCCCGTGGGGCCCCTAAAAAAATTAGTAAATTATTATTTATTTGCTCCTGGCTGCCTGTCAAAGCTGACAAGAGCCAGAGGCAGTAGGGCCCAAGGGAAGCCCTCAGCAGGACTAAGCAGGCCAGCCCTGCCCCACCCACAGCCATTTCACTCTCTTCCTGCCCCCGCACTGCTCCGGCACCACGTGGCTCCCGGCTGCATCGCCAGACTGGGAAGCATGGAACCGTGCCGGTATGTGTGTGTGTGTGTGTGTGTGTGTGTGTGTGTGTGTGTGTGTGTGTGTGTGTGTGTGTGTGTGTGTGTGTGCAGGCAGGGACAGAGTGTGTGTGTGTTCATAGGGTGAGTCCCACATGCACACCCCACCATACACATGTACCCATACCCCCCTTGTGCTGCCATACATGCAGACTCCCTCACCCCCTCACACATTCAAGCTACCCTCCCCCACACACAGCCCCCCACAAACCCCTACCCACCCTCCCCCACATACCCACAGTTCCCCATACACTTATATGCACCCCCACAATATACGAGAGTAAGACTTCATTTTAAGCTATTGTGTAATCACCTCTATATACGCTATACAAACACATGTAAGTCAGTGTTTCTTGAAATCAAATTAATGAATGCTGTAGATGTTTGCTTTTTAGAATATAATTTGGTATTTTTCTGGTTCTAGACGGCAAAACCCCTTGCTGAAAGGAGAACTTCTGAGGGAAGGGGAGTAACTTCTGGTAGCAAAGCTCAGGGGTTAGGGAGGTAGGACTCCCAGTCACAAGATGGTGAGCAGGAGGCAGGGCAACTGTCAAAATTTGCTAAGCAGCCCTCCAGCTAAAATAATTGCCCACCCCTGATCTACATCTTCCTACATCCTAAATTAGTGTTCAAGCCACTGAACCATTAGTAAAAGTACTCAGGCCACTAGGCTATTGCTCTGTGCTTATTTATAAGTGTCAGTCAAAGATTAGCATGCTCATCAAATACCTAACAAGTCACAGGCTTAGGCAGAGGTTGTGGGGGAGGAGGGGTGGCATAAACATGGAACTTAATTATTTTCCATGGAAAATAACTCTTCATTAAAATATTTTTGCCCAATAACAAAATATTTTTACCAAAAAAGGGAAATATTTCAAACAAAGGGCTAGGTCCACAAAAGAATGGCGGTCTTTTACTGCTGCACACTGCAGTGCCTGACTTTTTGGCACCTTGCCAACCACAAGGCTCAACAGCCTAAGTACCTGCTTCAGGGACAGAAGAGGCAGGCTTAGACACTCAGTTCTAGGGGAAGGTTAAACCAGGAACCCTCACTGAAAGTAGGCACCTAATCTCCAGAGGAGAAGATTTCAAGACACACACCAGATCTCAGGTTTTCCTATTGACTAGTTAAGGTGGCTTTCTACTCAGCAGAGGTTTTTGTAAATCCCATTCTGAAACATCTAATTCTGTCATTGGGAACCTATGCACAGAATTCAGGTGTGTAGATTCTGCTTAGGGAACCTGGCACTAGACTTTATATATCACATGGTTTGTCTACACATGTATTTGATCTGGTAGCAGATTAGTCAAGAATAAATGCTCCCAGGCTGACGTCTACACATGCAGGGTTTCAGGAGCAGATTTGCTGCTCATGACAGCAATATGCTCCTGCCCCTGCTGACTTGGCACTGGCTTCCTGCAGCAACCAAGGGGAACTGTAGGGGGAGCTCTAGGCTCCCCCTGGGTACTAGCTCAGGGGCTGGCAGGGAGCAACAAGCCAGGAGACAGCTATCTCCTGATGGGGCTAGGACATTGCTCCCTGCTCATGGGGGGTGCCTGCTACCGGGTGGGGACCATGTCCCCCTGCCCTGACAGCACGGAGCTTCTGGCCCCAGCTCCCTGATCAGGGCCAGGGGACTTGGAAAGAGCTGCAGGAGAGGTCTCAGGCCCCTACCCCAATCTGCTGGTGGGGTAGCTAGCAGTGAGGGGATTTTCTGCCCAGCCAGAGGCTTGCTACTAGCTGCCCCCACTGATGGATGGGGCAGGGGGCTGAGACCTGCCCCACCCAGGAGCTCTTTCCAAGCCACATGCCTCAGTTGCATTAATCAGGGCATGGTGCTGGGACCTGCCCCTGACTGAGACAGTTCCCAGCCCCCACTCCATGATTGTGGGGTGGGTGCTGGGGAGCCCATTCCCCATCCTGGAGAGCCTGTTTCCTGCATAGCTCCACAATCTCATAGCTAGGCAGGGAACATGTTGGAGAGCTTATTCACTCCCTAGCTCCATGATCACAGAGCTGGGCAAGGAACAGTAGCACAGCACAGTAGGCATCTGCACATGTAGACACAGATGCTTACTGAGTAATTAGCTCTACTGCACAGTAAAACATTTCATGTAGATGCACCCACAGTGCACAAGACACTCTGTGAAGCTATCCCCAAGTGATTTGCCCAAGGTCACACAAGGATATTTAAGTCCTAACCATGGGGCCCTCCTAACCATAGGGCCCTCCTTCCACCTCCTGGCTTTACAAGTGTTCAATAAAATGCTTCAAGGAAACTTGGTAATGGACTGACCTGTTTGTATGTTTCTTCTTTACCTCTAGCTATTATCAATTGGCTTAAGCCCTGAAATATAAGGCTTTTCTTCCATCGTACAACTGCTAGGTGGGATAAAGTAAATCTGGATTTTTTTTATTGTCCATACAGATGTTCTTCCTTTGAATGCTACAGATCTCTTAGCATTAACAATAACTTGCTGCAGTGAGTTCCTCACGTCAGTCAATCACAACATAAGAAAGTATATCCCTTTAACCATTTTAAATTTGCTGCCTCTGTCTTAAATTTGTTGCATCATCATAATCTCAGACATGCCAGTGCCAGTGTCTGTAACCTACATGTGATCCTAGACCAGCAGTACTTAGTGTTTTGGCTCCATGGGCCAAATGAGAGGTACGGGTCCGCTCTGGACTGAATCGGGCCTTACACCACCCCCACATGGCCCAGCATGACAGGATCAGGACCTCACATGCCAGGATCAGACCTTCAGGCTCCACAAAGCTCAGTTAGGCCTGTCGAGTTGGTCTGTTGTTGAGCTCTACCCCAGAGACCCACTATAAAAAGATGTCTGCATAACTCTAGGTTAAAGCTAATTAGCTTTAAACTAACTGGATGATATACTGTGTGTGGTGGCACTGTAGCCATAATAACATAGCACAGGACAATGTACCCAGTTTTTCAGGTATGTTTGGTAGTCTTTGTTGCTCTCTGTACTGCTGCAACTAAATCACTACCTGACCTAGCTAGTTTAACGCTAGCTTGGCTATGTCTGCATAGCATTGTAGTCACTCCTGTGACAGCAGTATAAACACACATTAAGAGTAGGAAGAGTCCATCATTCCACCCACTGCGAGTGAAGGTACCAAAACCCATCCCCAGAGGTGTGCATAAGAGAGGATCAGAGGGAATCCAAAACATGCATAGCCCTTTAACTGTGGGCTCTGGTAGATGTTGTAGTTATGGTGATGAATAAATAGCAAGCATGCCACACATTCAGGTAATTAATGTCATGGCCCCATGAGAAACCAGCCATAAAGATCTTCCACATTATATTGGGAAGACCTTTGTGGCTGGTTCCATCACACCTTAAACTGAATGTGGAACAGGGTAAAGCCATGCCATGCAGCCCAGTATCAGCTGCATGACAGGGCTTTACACTTACCAGCTAGCATGCAAATGCAAACATCCCCAACTGCCCAATCCCCAGCTGTCCACCACTGGCACCTGGGAATGGAAGCTCCCACATTCCCAGT
>NW_017728948.1:44355059-44362209 GCF_001723895.1 Crocodylus porosus
GTAGACTTGGTGGTGTGAGCAGTTGGATGAGGGAGCTCCCCCACCATCTGCTTTAGGAGCTGGTGCATGGGAAGCCCACCAGCTGATAGGATGTCTTGGTACTGGTAAGTTGAGTGGACAACTCAGAAAGTACAGCATCAGGAAGTAGTCTCCAACACCACACATCCACAGTACCCTTTGAACATCCAGGATGGCGGGGAGCCCTGCATCAGGGACTGGGTCCCTCCCAGATCCCCTAAACCCTCTCCTTGGTCCCCAGTCTTAAAAATCATGCACCCTGACATAGAATCTTGGAAAAGTAGGGCTAAAAGGGACCTCTGGAGATCATCTAGCCCAACCCCTTGCCTGCGGCAGGTTTATCCCAATCCAAACCATCCCATACAAATCCTTGTTGAACCTATTACTAAATACTACACAAAACAACACATTTGCACAAGTACAAGGTACAGCACCCTAATAAAAACAGGAGGAAAATGGAAGTCAGTGTCCTGCTGCAGCAAAGGTTATTAAGATATGCTTGAGAGATCCAAGGATCATGCATAGCAAGATGCATGATATTCAGGACCTAGGATAAAATTTGTCCCATCTTAATCACACAAATTAATGTTTGTCAGGGGCCTGTGACTCATCTCTACAGCATTTCCCAGGCACTTCCCTTTCTTGACCTTGCCTCTGCCAAAATCTTCCATCTACTTCTTCGTCTGCAATCACCTTTCCTGTTGAAATTCCCTTCTCGAATCCAAACATCTAGACTCTGTACATGTAGAATATGATGTAGAATACTGGTATAAAATCAGCTTCACTGCATTCATTTCCAAGCAATGTTACTGCCTCCTATTCAGTTTAGGAACCTGCTCAAAAGTGACCTCATTTCTGATTCTCCAGGAATTTCCTCACCAGCCTTTCTCCTCTCTCTGCATTTCCTCTGCTAAGCCAGCTCTAGCCTACTCTATATTTCCATGCTGAGAAATAATGTGTAAATTCTCTTCAACTCTGCTGCGGACACCTAAAACAGCTTTCATTCATCTCTTCACCCAACATACTCTATTTCCATGGACAAGCTTGAAATTCAGCCAGTGCAGCCTTCCAAAAGTCATCTGGCAAACCTCTGACAACAGAATATGTAATCAATTTGAACAAAAATGTATTAATTCTACAGATCTTGCATGACTGGATAAAATTATGGGAGCAAACGTTCTATTTTAATTACTAAAAATCATTTGTTTTTGCTTCTTGGTTTTTCTCTCTCTCCCTCTGTTCCTCACTCCACACTTTATTTCCTCTAAAGGCCATTAACTCTAATTTTTCCCCAGTGTGTCTGTTTTCACAAACTGTTTTTTCTATTGTTCAAAAGAGAGGTTGGAGACTCCCAGGTGTTTCTGCTAGAAAAGAGCACATGGCTGTTTACATATGACTGCTCCTTGAAAAAGAAATAGCAAGCAGTCATCTGATACTTGCAACAGACTTAGCTGATAAGAGCATACATAAGTGGAACTTGGGCACGCTCCCAAAAGCAGCAAACCACACCCTTTTGTGGCCATGATCTGTTGATTTTCCCTGCCTAGTTCATCTGCACAGTTGGGGTTTTGTAATACACTAACGTCCCCAAAGAGGCAAAGGCAAATAAGCCAAATCCACAACATTTTTAATTTTACCCATTTTCTTAGTCAGGCTTCTGCTGTCCCTGAATAGCACTGTGATATCATCCACAACCTCTAAAATTACAAGTTCATCTCTAGAGCCTATATTTCTCACATCCGGTTCTTCCTGTAAATCCCCTTTATACCATCTTGATGGTTCCATAGAAGACAGCTAGAAATTATGAATGAAGCCCACATCACTGAAATCAGGTTTTAAATTCCAGCAAGCACAACACCACACTTGCAGTACTCCTAATATTCACACAGCTAAATGAAACACCAGCTTTTTCTTCCATAAGGCTAGCTAAAAGTTGAACTTTTACATATCTCAGGTAAATGAAGGTTTATATTCATCAATACAGCACCAGTGGGGACAGCTGAGCTTTCAAGCCCACTTCATAGGTAGGTATCCACTCAAAGTTCTGCCTTTCTCCCACTCTATGAACTAATGAATACTTAATTGTTAATAGAGAGTTGAATAGCAATAGGAGAGACTGACTTAATGCTTCAGTGATTAGACTACTTGGGAACTGAAAAATCGGGGTGTAGGTTCCTGCTCTGAATCAGGCAAAAGAAGGACTTGGGTGTTGCAAAATAGGGACAGTAAAGTCTTCCACTCCTGCCATGGGTTTTCCAGCCACTGGCTTACCAGACATTGATCAGGTAATTCTGCTTGTCTTTTTTCACAAAATAATCTGGAACAAAACCAAATATCAGAACCTCATTTTTTTTTTTTTTTTTTTTTTTTTTTTAAAACAAAACACAGATGTTGTTTTTCAGGCAGCCTTAGATAAAGCCCCTGTCTCCTAACCAGCTCTTGGTAAGGAAACATTCATTCCGGGAAATTAAAAATACTGAAAACTGAAAAGGCAAAGTATGTAGAGAAAGATTATAAAAACAATCACTGGACACAACTGCTCCATATGGGATGACTCAGTATTATTAATGCCAAAATTTCAGGTCAAAATAATCAGCAATGATTAGGTACTAAGATTGCAAAAGATGTAGCAAAATGTGTGAGCTATATTTTATATCAACACATTTCTTTTTTTCCTTGTAATCTTTTCACATGAAAGTCAAAAGATTGTTTGCATGGTAAGAAAAACAAAGGTTTTAAGGTGGCTCTACCCTGAGCCTGGCCTTTGACCCCCAAGAACAAAAGCCAATGGCACATTTAAAGTATCCCTCGTGTTGCCTGACTGAAACATTTTAAACATTAGGTACTGTATCACAAATTATAATTCAAATGATACAAACCTAGGCCCCAATTCTTCACTGAGTGCATCTACACGTGTCCCTGACTGTGCAGTTGGTACTGCACAGTCCCAGTGGCACACAGTTGATTTCCAACCCTACGTTGCCGTAGCAATGAGCTATGGTGACAGTGGCAGCATCACAGCTAGTGCCTGCCAGCACTATGTCACCATAGAGACAAGGTACATCACGGCCACTCGTCGCAACAGCAACATGGCATCTCATGTAGATTCACCCACCATGACCGTTCACAGATGGACTGCTGTATTTGAAATACCACAAACTTAAGAAGGGCTTCATGCAGGTACAATAATCTGCATATGTTGTTCTGATTCTGGTAAGGACATGAGTGGAAAATTCTCAGTTAGCATAAAAATTGGCAAAAAATGCACAAAAAACATTCTCCAACATTTGGTTGAATTCTAAATTCTGCATATTTGGTTCAGCCATATTCAAGGTTCAATGTTTACCTGAATGGGTTTGTTTGCATGAATACTTAACTATTGCAGAAATTCTCGTATCTACATAAAATCTTCATGAACAAGAACATTCACAGTTCATCTGTCATTATTTACTATGTTTCCATTTTTCTTTCATTTAAAAAGTTTTAGTCAACCAATTGGCTAGCAGAAAATATGGACTATGACTTAACTGACTAATCCCATGCTGCTAATAAATACACAGGCTGCATCCAGACATGTGTGGACATTTGGTTCCCTGGGGCAACTAGCAGTGGGACACCTTGTGCCACCACTAGTCTCCAGGGAATGCCTGTGCCATGTGCCCTTTGGTTCATGGCAAGGAGATGATGAGGCCAACACTGGGCTGGCCCCAGCAGGCTTACCTAGGGTCCTGGGAGCCTCCCGGGGCTGAAGCAGCAATGATCTTGCCGTACAGAGCCTACCTGACAGCAGAGCGCAGCTCCAGCCAGCCAGCTCTGACTTTGGGTAGTGCACACTGCTTTTTTTCCATAGGTTTTTTTTGACCCTTTCACACTGCAGAACAACTGGACATGCAATACGTGGCACCACAGACATGATCTGCAGTGCCACATTCTGCAAAGTCGCACTCATCTGATGTGGCCACAAAGTCAAAAACTTGTAAATAGCTTGTAAGCTGAAATTTGTTTCCATAATATCATCAGAAAACTATTTGTAATGTTCCCATTAAAACACTGGTAGAAGTTAGGCCCTGCTCATAAATGATCTGCAAGCAGAGAGAAAAAAAATCTAGAAAGTAGATAATGTATTTGTGCCCACGATTTCAAATCCTCCCAAAACTGTAAAAAATACATTTTAAAGATAAAAAATGATAGAAAAGTGCTAAAATCATACTACAGCACAAGAGCAAAAGAGGATAGTTTGTGTTTTGGAATGGATTTGATGGAAATCTCTATCTACAAACTGATCTGAAGGCAGTTGCAGAAAAGGGAGTTCATTTCCCAGCATATTTTCCTTCATAGTGGGGAGGGGGAAGGGGTTCTCGGAGACCTAAGCTCTGCTACAATTAGCTTTGAAGTTCTGTGCACACCTGTGTAGATTACAAGGAAGGGAAGGCAAGTCCTTCCACACCCAAACTGTAAATCCACAGTGCAACATGTCAAGTAAGCTATGCCCTCCAGCACTCTGTTTTAAAGTCAAACTGATGGCTGACAATCTCCTAGTATGATTCACCCTTTCCATGAAACCAGCATCCAGTTTACAGATTTGTAAAACAAAACAAACTTTTACTCTATAACCTAGTAAGAGTCTGATCCATTTGCTTTACCCCAAAAGTCCCCAGCTCATGTTGAAGGTGGTAGATCAGACCCTAAATGTTTCTAGAAAGAGGAATGTTATCTTTTCATCTATCTGACCTTTGCACATAGACAATTCTGTGGACCAGTGCAGAAGCCAAATAACTTCAGACTGTAGGACCAGTCTAAGTCAGTGTTTAGTAATAATTCAGCCTTTTAATATAAGTTTTCAATTTTCCTTCTATTCCTGGAGTGCCTTCTCTGTTCTAGTAAGCAATGCCAATGATACTGCTCCCATTCAAATCCCTTCATAATATCCTGTTCTGCAATGCCCATAAGAATAAAGTGCACAATATCCTCTGTCCAACCTCTGAGAAATAGTCAATCTATTTAGATACCTAAACATAAATTTAAGTGATCAACTTTATGTACTTGCATTTGAACATTTTGATGCAGACCCTCTGCTGCATCCAAAGCAGATGAATGCCCTGGGGATATTTGCTGAGACAATTTTATTGGAAAGAAAAACAGAAGTGCTTCATGTGAAGTTCTCCAAGACAGAAAAAAGGCAGAAGGAGATAACTTGCCATCTGCCATTGAGAGTGCCAGAGAATAGAGAAACTGCCATCACCCAAACAATGATAGAGGAGGACAGCAACCCACCAAAGACCCCTGCCCAAATCAACAACAATTAATAAGAAAGAGTTGGAATTCATTGGTTGGAAACAAGTCTATAGAAAGAACCTGGTGATGCGTGTTGAGGCCCTTTTCAGTTTTATAACCATGCATATGTTAGAATTTCCATCTGAACAGATCCAGACTCTAAACATTTACTTGCTTCCAGTAAGGTTGCAAAGTTGACTGTGGGATTTTCAGGCAACATTGCAAAATGCCATCATGCATCAATATACTATCGAAGCAGAGGATGGGGGACTTTAAGATGAGGACAGCATTAGGATGTCTGAAAGCTGTCTCAAAAATCTGTATGCACAACTTCAAAACTATTCTTAACATAAAGCAATATAAATAACAAAACTACAACAGAATGTACAATAGAAGTTGTTTGCCAGCTCCCAGAGCCTCAGTTTATTTGAATAATAATTTAAATAATGTTGGCACCTGACTTAAGTCCTCTTATTTTCTCTCTCTCTTTCTGTATCTTTGCTCTGTCTTATTACCAAAAAAGCTTCCCTGGACAAAAATTTGAAAATATCTATCTTAAAATTTTCTAAACAAGTGACTAATCAATGGCTGCTGACTGTACGTAGACATAAGTATATTAGAAAAAAAATGATTGACTACACAGCTATTAATTTTTTACCTTATTCACAGTGCCACTGGGAGTGCCATCCTCTGTAAAAACCGATTGCTTTAATTTGCCACAAAGCTTTGTCCTAGGGCCTATACTGTTTAACATCTTCATCCATGATGTGGACATTGGTGTCAGAAGTGGACTGGCCAAGTTCTCTGACGACACCAAACTCTGGGGTAAAGCACCCACACCTGAGGATAGGAGGGTGATCCAGGTGGATCTGGACAGACTCATGAAATGGGTGGATGAGAACCTGATGGTATTCAACACCGAAAAGTGCAAGGTTCTCCACCTTGGGAGGAAAAACCTGCACCATGTTTATAGGCTCGGTAGTGCTACATTGGTTAGCACTACAGATGAAAGGGGCTTGGGGGTCACGGTTGACCATAAGATGAACATGAGCTTTCAGTGTGATGCTGCAGCTAGTAAAGTGAGCAAAATGCTTGCTTGCATCCATAGATGCTTCCCAAGCAGATCCCAGGACATCATTCTCCTCTTGTACTCAGCCTTGGTGAGGCCACAGCTGGAGTATTGCGTCCAGTTTTGGGCTCCGCAATTCAAAAAGGATGTGGAAAAGCTTGAGTAGGTCCAGAGGAGAGCCACACACATGATCAGAGGTCAGGAAAACAGACTTTATAATGAGAGACTGAGAGCCATGGGACCCTTCAGCCTGGAAGAGCGCAGGCTCAGGGGTGATCTGATGGCCACCTATAAGTTTATCAGGGGTGCTCATCAGGATCTGGGGGAACATCTGTTCACCAGAGCCTCCCAAGGGATGACAAGATCGAATGGTCACAAACTCCACTGTGTGGAGTTTCACAGATTCCTGTGATAAGATTTCACAGACTTCATAGATTTCATAGACATCAGGGCTGGAAGGGACCTTGGGAGATCATCGAGTCCAGCCCCCTGCCCAAAGGGCAGGAAGTGAGCTCGGGTCATAGGATCCCAGCAAGATAAGCAGCCAATTTACTCTTGAAGGTGTTCAATGTAGGTGCTTGAACCACCTCCGCTGGCAGACTGTTCCAGACCTTCAGGGCTCGGACAGTAAAAAATTCTTCCTTATGTCCAGCCTGAAACGGTCTTGCAGGACTTTGTGACCGTTCGACCTCGTCATCCCTTGGGGTGCTCTGGTAAACAAATGTTCCCCCAGATCCTGGTGGTCACCCCTGATAAACTTATAGGTGGCCATCAGATCACCCCTGAGCC
>NW_017728948.1:44362220-44374122 GCF_001723895.1 Crocodylus porosus
TTCCAGCCCAAATGTCTATGTCTATGTCTAATTTTAAAGATAGGGTAGTTAATTCTAATCTGAAAAGTGACGATGAAAATAGCACTGTGGAGTGCCATGTTTATGATCACACAATGACTCCATATCACATTAGCTCATATGGAAGGGAAATATACATCCCTTACACAGTGCAGGAGAATTTGAACCTTTGGAAGAAGTCCCTTACTTAAGCTCACCTTAAAAGGACAAGGTGAGCATGCTTCAGTAGAGTTAAGTCTCATTAATCTTGTGAAACTGTGAAATAAAATTTGAGGGAAGTATCATAATTATTCCCAGGAAAGTTATTGGAAATGAGAGCTTAGAAACTGTCCTGTCAAAAGTTCAAGGTCCTCTGACATATGTCACAAACTGAATTAATCTGGAGTCACTGAATTACAATAAACAAGCTATTTTCATATGATCATTTTTCAGAGGAGAGGCACCTTTGATTACTCAAGTGTTGACCATGACCCTCCAAAACCTCATTTCACCAGACCCTTGCACAGAAGCCAAACCCCAGCTCCTACAGAACTGTCCTTATTCAAAATGGCATCGTTTCTTCTATTACAACTGTTTGCATTTTTCAGTTAATTATTTAAGAGGATCCATATGGAACTCCAGAGCATCTTTGAAAATGAATCATCCCATTTTTTTTTGTCTTATGACTAGTTCCATTCCTTTTTCGTGTTACACTCAACAGATCTTATTCAGGGAAATTCATTTCAGCCAGGATTCCTGCAATAAGTGATTCAATAGTGTTTATTATTAGACCTTTTAATTATTTTAGACATATCACATTAATAGAACAATCATTCTGCTAGTCTTAACATCCTCCAACAGAAGTGTTTTATACAGCACTGAACAGTGAACAAAAAATTGTTCTAGGAGGCACCAAAAATTAATACTTTAGGAATTACCATCATTCATTACTATTATTTATCTGTATTACAGAAATGCCCAGAAGCCCCAACAAGCTTAGGAACCTAGGGTTTTTAATCATCATACAAACTCACCATACAAAGAGTCAGTTTTTGCTCCATAAAGGTCATAGTCTAAATGAACAAGAGAGACTAAGGAAGAATTATCACTCCTGCTTTACACATGGGAAGAGTTAAGAGAGCTCATCCTGCAAACACTGGCGTCAAAAGCAAAACTTCCATTGATGTACATGTGCAGTGTCATAACCTAAATAAATTATTCAAGGTCATACAGGAAGCCTGCCAGAGCTGGGAATTGAATACAGGCCACCAGAATCACAGGTCAGAGTCTTTAAAGGCCATTTTTCATCTCTATGCCCCAAAGTAGTGATGTCTCCACTGTGTTATTCCCAGGTTATCTATAATAAAGCACCTGTTTCTCCTCTCACTTGCAGCAATGCAAATTAGGAGTAACTATACCAAAGTAAATGGAATTATACTGGTGTAGGTATTTGATATAAGCAAGGGAAAAATCAGGTTCACAGTATTTTGCAGCTACACGGGGTATGAGTGATGCCCCCAAGTCGTGTGTTGGATTCACAAATAGTGGGAGCAGAGAGGTCACCAAAGGATGCAAATTGTAAATTTCCAAATCAAAATAATTGTCCAGGTGCAATCCCAGTAGTTCTCTATAAATGATTAAACTAGTGACAATTGGGAAGTAGAGCTGCTCCTAAGAATACAGAACAAAATGAATGTAGCAGCAATGCCAGCAGCAGAGCAGCTACCTCTGTATGTTTTTCCAGTAACAAACAGATGACTTATTTTATTTATAGAGCTTGTGTCTGTTGACTTTATGCTGGAGATTTTGCCTGCTTATGCTAGCTCATCAAATAGCCCTAGAGGTCATGTAACACTACTTACATAACACAGGTAAGTATAATATGCACATACACCCCCTTCGCACACATATATGCATCTGAGAGAGAATAAGAAAGCACTACAGATAAAGTAGGGCTGGATTTTTGTTGCCCCTGCAGATCAGAAACAAGACAAATGAAGGGAGAAAAAAAAAGGACCCTCTTTCTTCAATCTTGTAAATATTTTCTACGGGGAAAAGCCAAAATGTTGATATTTGTAAATCCTGAATACACTGGGGAAAGTTTATTTTAACATAGCCAGAATCATCACACACCCTAAGGGATTACATACTGGGCAGGATGTGGGTGTGACCAGGGCCTCACCCCTCCTGAATACCAGCTGGCAACTAAGACTGGCACTGGAGGGAATACCCGCAACACCTCAAAGAAGAGTTAAAGCTATGCCCAGGCATATTCCTCCCAGCATCCATAAACTCATTCTCCCTGCCTCAGCTCTCAACAGGCAGAATGACTCTGGCAGGTGTCATAAATGTGGCATATTCCACAACCTCTGCATCCCAGCAGCACACTTTCCAGGCCTGCAGCCTTGAGCACAGGGCCTTGGCTTGATCAACACAGTGTTCCCAGAGGCTGGACTGGTCTTGCCTAAAGCCCCAACAGTGCCCAAGGCTCCTCCTACTCCCTGGTGTCAGGGTGGCTTATTCCTGTCACCTAACACTCATCTCCTCCCTATACAAGACCGAGGAGAGCAACTCTTCCTGACATCTGATTGCACCTATGGTAACTCTGCCCACTTCTTGATCTCCTGGTTTCCTGACCTGGCTTGCTTGTAGACTTTGCTCTCACTGTGATCTCTTGATTTCCTGATTTTTTTGTCCCTAGGTTTTGCTTGTCCTCTCTGACTTGGATTTGTACCTCTGTCTAGTAATCTTGATCCCCAAATGGCTCCTAGGCCTGACCGATCAGATCTCGGCCCTGATAACAGTAAGCTTTGTATTTTGACCAACGTGTCATGGTGAAAACTCTAAAAGAAATATATATCAGAAAATAACTAAGTAAATTAACTTGTATGTAAAAGAAGACCAATTATGGAGCCATCAATCACTTTATTCATGATCAAGCCCTGAGAATTGTTCACATTCTGCAAAATATCACAGGTGATGCCACAATACCAGTGTAGAGACAAATAATATGGAGGCAGCCATATACACTTGGCTTCTGCAATATATTTTGCAGGCACAGTGTCCAAAAGCTTTGGCTATGAGGCCAAAAGCTAAATGGGCTTTAAAACAAAGCCCAGTTACAAGAACAAAAACCATCAGGAATTGCCTGATATGAGTTTTCAAAACACTTAGGTGGGATATAAGCTGTTATTCTTCATGGCATAAGAAAGCATGTAGCTAGTAGGAATTTTAAAAACAATTCTGCTACTGATAGGTTCGCCCATAATTGCCCAATTCCATGTTCTCTTGTACCTTCCTTCCTCTGAAGTATTTGGTGCTGGCCAGTGTTGGTAAGAGAATAGATGGACCAATGTGGAGATCTAGGGGGACCCATACTCTGACCTGATTCCTATGCCAGTTCCTGTGTTTCTAGGACTTTCTACATTAAAAAGCAGTAAATTAATTTTGATTTTTCCTACCTCAGGTTTACACAGGTATAACTATATTGGGTTTCATGGATGTGTCCTGATTTACAATATTTTGTATGAGCCTGGAATCAAGCCCATGCGGGTTTGGTCATTTCAATGTAGTTCCCAGGAAATAAATCTTTGTGTTGCATACACTACTCTACTATAATCAGCATTAACTGACAACTCTGGAGCATTTCCAACAGAAAGTTTAAGGCTGCTGATAGACCGGGGGGGGGGAGGGACACCCGACATTTCGCTGGAAGAGGCAGCGGATTAGTTTGACCCAGCTCTGCAGTATCTGCATTCAGTGAGGTATTAGGTTCAATCAGCTAATAAATAAAAGTGACAAAAAAGCCCTGCTAAAGCTCCTGATCTATATAGATGCTGGGCAAGCCGGGTCAAACTAATGCACTGCTTCCTCTGGGCAAATGCTGGTTTCAGTATGGGGGCACACTGAGTTTAAAATGGTGGTTTGGGGGTTTTGTTACTTCTGTAAGTAGTCTAAGTGACTATGTAGAATAAACTCCTGTCTTTCCTCCTACATAATTGTTTCAGATAAATACTGAGGCCAGGTACAAACATTACACTTTTACTGGTATAAGTGATCAGAAACTGGTCTATACCCATAACAGAACAGAAGTTCGATGCACACAGATTCATAGATTGTAAGGGGCTGGAAGGCACCTCACAAGATCATCGGGTCCAGCCACCCTGCACTAGACAGGAAAGACAACTGGGGTTATGTGACCCCAGCAAGGTGACCATCTAGTCTCCTCTTGAAGATTTCCAGGGTAGGTGATTGCACCACCTCTGGAGGGAGCTTATTCCACAGTCTGGATACTCTAACTGTGAAGAAGTTTTTCCTAGGGCTAAGCCTGAAATGGTCTTCCAGGAGTTTGTGACCATCACTCCTGGTTTTCCCCAAGGGTGCCTTGGTTTGCCAAGCCCTTGATGTATTCCCCTGATGTAGCAGTAAACTTCTACCAAGTCCCTTCTCAGCCTTCTCTTTTTTAGGCTGAAGAGTCCCAGGTCCCTCAGGCTTTCCTCGTATGGCTTGTTTTGCAAGTCCCTGAAGGGGTGGCCCTTCTCTGGACTCTCTCAAGCTTTACCACGTCTTTGGTGAAGTGGAGCACCCAGAACTGGATGCAGTACTCCAGCTGCAGTCTCACCAGTGCTGAGTGAAGTGAAAGAATGACTTCCTTGGTTTTGCTTGAGATGCATTGATTGATGCATGCCAGAGTATTATTCGCCCTGCTAGCTACAGCATTGCACTGATGGCTCATATTCATGCTATGGTCCATTATTACCCCTAAGTCCCTTTCAGTCGTGGTGCTGGTCAGTTTGGTGCCACTGAGCCTGTAAGTATGGTGAGGATTGTTTGTCCCCAGATAGAGCACTTTATACTTCTCAGTGTTGAACTTTATCTGGTTCCAATCCACGCAACTTGCCAGCCTGTCTAGATCCGTCTTCATTTGCAGCTTATCTTCAAATGTGACCATACTTCCCCATAACTTGGTGTTGTCTGCAAACTTCACTTGTGAGCTCTTTACCCCCAAATCCAAATCATTGATAAAGATGTTGAAAAGCACTAGATCAAGCACAGACCCCTAAGAGAGACCACTGGCCACTTCGCCAGGACAACACAGATCCGTTCATTAGAACTTCCTGGGTCCTACCCCACAGCCAGTTTCCTACCTACCTGACTTTCATAGATTTCATAGACATTAGGGCTGGAAGGGACCTCGGGAGATCATCGAGTCCAGCCCCCCACCTGAAGGGCAGGAGGTCAGCTGGGGTCATAGGATCGCAGCAAGATAAGCATCCAATTTACTCTTGAAGGTGTTCAATGTAGGTGCTTGAACCACCTCCGCTGGCAGACTGTTCCAGACCTTGGGGGCTCGGACAGTAAAGAAATTCTTCCTTATGTCCAGCCTAAAACGGTCTTGCAGGAGTTTGTGACCGTTCAAGCTCACAATCCCCCAATTTTCCCACAAGAACATGGTGGGATACCAGGTCAAAGGCCTTTTGGAAGTCAAGGTACCCAATGTTGACCTCCTCTCTCAACTAGGTGGCAAGTTACCTGGTTGTAGGAGGAGATGAGATTAGTAAGACAAGACCTGCCTTTAAGTATGGTTCCATAATGACTTCAGCCAGCTTCTTCACCACTCTTGGATGAAGCTCATCCAATCTTGCTGACTTATAGATGTCTAATTTTTTTAATTGATCACACACCAGTTCAATGTCAACAGTAGGAAGGTGGTCATTCCCACCATGCCCATTCTGGACCCTATCTATCATAATTTTCCCCTTGATCCACTACAATAAGGATCCGCCACCTTAGCCTTCCAAATCAGTTCCCTACAAGTGCAGGCCATTGTTGTATTGTCCTCTTTAGGAATTGTCCCAAGCTTCCATTATTTGTATGCCTCTTTCTTCTTTCAAGAGGACCATGATTTCCTTATTTAGCCAAGAAGGCTTCCCAACCCTTCTGCTACCTTTCCTCTGTATGAGAATGAATGTCTATCTAGTAATCAAAGGGCAAATGTGAGCACAGACAGAAGTAATAATTCTCACCCGATCTGGCCACAGAAAGTTGTCTATAGCCATGACCAAATACAAGTGCACAGCTACAGACTACTGAAATATGGCTGATAGGGCAAAAATCTGAACCCTCATTGCATGAGGGTTCAGATGAAGATGTTTCAAAATAGAATGTTTTCTGTAACTTGTGTCCACCTGCCTGCCAGCCTTCAAACTATTTTCAGAATGGGAGGGGGAAAAGAGAGTGGAGGGAATTGGTCTGGGGGGGTTTCAGCCCCTGCTGGAGGGTGGGGTGAGTTAACTGGAGGTGGAGGGCTTTCAATTCACCTACCCCACCCTCCAGCACTGGCTGAGGACCCCCTAGAATGAGCTCCCTCTGGTCCCTTTCCCTCCTCCCCTTCTGAAAACAGCCATAGGGTTGGAGGGAGAAAGAGCCATTGCTAGGGGAAACCAGCTGCAAGGAGCTACATTTCTGTGTTTGGTTTACTACCAATCGAAACTAAATTTTGTAACTAAACAAGAAATTTCAGTCTCTAATCTGGTATATTGCACAATCATAGAATCAGTTCTTAAAGAAATCTTATGGAAATCCAGCCAGATCAGTACCAAATCTAGATGCTTTGATCTCTAAACATCACAAGCTAGATAGGATTTGTACAGAAGACAAGTGTTCAGTTGGATGCACCTATTTAAAAGACCCACTACTCTCTGACTGATGTCAATGAAAGCTTCCTCACTTGCTTCAGCAGATACAGAATCAGTCCCTGTGTTAAGCAGAACTGTCAAATTTATTATGTGCTGTATGAGAAGGTAGAGTCACCCCTCCCTCCAAACTTTCCCTGGAGCCAGAGATACAACCTGGGATTAGATCATCACTCCCTTTCAGATGATGATGCTGGGTTGCAGGCCAAGGGTAGGTGTGGTATTAGTCATATTTACTTTCCCAAAGCAACATTTGTGCAAACACCCCAGGGCATTTAAAATACAAATAGCAAGAAGGTAAGTAGAAGAAAAAGGGCCTGAAGTTTAGACAGAAATAAGAAAACACTAACAACAAGTTGATACTACAAGTAACAAAATGTATATGTTCAGGTCAGTGAAGTTCACTCCAGATTTACTTTAATAATCATTTCCTTGTTTGCCATTTAAAAATATTATTAACCATGTAATTTATCCAAAATTAAATGTTCAGTTATATACATTACAAAACTGAAAAAACTCTAAACTTCTAGCACAAGGGGTAGATGTGAAGGCAAGCCTTGTCTTTAGATGTGCTGAGCATCTTCATTGACCATTAAATTCAATGCAACTTCATAGGCCTCAATTCAGACCTGAAATTGAATTGTACATGAATAGTTCCACTGACTTGATAATGAGCACTTCTTAAAATTACTTGTAAGAGACAAGATACTGCTACCACTGGAGAGAATGTTATGAACAAAGGACGCCCTATATAAATATATGGTCAGCTAAGCTAACTAAAACCATTAAAATAAGAATATTTGGAGGAAATTTCAGAGGATTACAAGCAGCTAACATTACAGGATATCTTGTTAGGAATCTGGCATGAATTTATTAACAGCAAAGGACCAGTAGTAGATGAGGACAACATTTTAAAAAATCTAAAAAAAACTACTACATCTCTATTATTTCAGGATAATACATTAACAGGCAAATGAAGCTAATGGAATGTAATACGGGGTTGCATGAAAATCCTTAGCATAAAAATGGCGGAAATTGGGGAAGTAAACTTGTGAAAGATGCAATAGTTGAATTGAGACTGCTGTCAATTTTTAAAAGATCTGTGTTCCTATCCAAGCACCTCGCTATTAGTTCAGCGTGTTTTAATGCATTTGAATTGGTTTGCTCAAAATATAGGCTATGTATTGAAAAAGAGATACATTTGTCAAAGTGTAACAGTATCTATTTAGGAGCACTAAAGTGGCAGGTCTAATTATTAGTAATCTGGAGACATGGCTAATGTCTTCCTCAAGGTAGCTGATGTAATGTATTCTTCTATTTTAATTTAGGACTTACAAGCTTGGATTTCTTATGTTTGAATATACAACTGAATCACACAGGCCAAGTACAGACCATCAAAAAGCTTGAGGCTGAATTGATTCAATCTTCACAGATTAGTCTAAACTGCACAGATAGAACTGATAAGCAAATGAACATACTTTCACTTTTTATACTGGAAATTCAGCCACAGGCCAGAAGCCAGGGGGTGGTCAAGCACACCTTCCTGCTGATCTGATCAGACAGGTTGGGCCAAGGGTAGCCCACCCACCCTGCAAGAAGGGGATTGCAGGGGAGGTGCAAAGCATCCGGGGATGCTGGGGGACTGTGAGTTAATTTGAATCTGGAGGGGATCTGGAACAGAAGTTCAATAAACTGATTTAAGTTAAATCAGTTAAGTGTGATACTACATCCATCCAGGCTATCACCAGTTTGGGCCATTTTGAAAGTGGTTTACGTGTACTGAATTTCTGTTATGTTACCAATTTGAACTGTTTTCCAATATTTATACCAGTTTATATGTAATTTCTGTCCCTAGCCACTGTGTTACAATATTCATTTTATTAAAGACATTTTCCTTCCTATGTTTATGACTTTTTTTCATTTTCTTTTTTTAAGTCCAGCAAAGGGAACAACAACACTGCTAAGTGTCTTTACCCCATCCAACCACATCCTCTTGTAGTGGGATACACCAAGAGTAGAATACCTTTAGTACTCACCAAATTGGACAATCATTTGTATGCCGAACAGTTCCACTGAAGGCTTTTCTCAATTCTCTGTCTGTTTCTTAGGTTGCCTTTATAATCTGTACTACTGTTACCTATTCACTAAGATGTAGAACTAGTCTAAGAAATACTATTCTATCCACTAAGATGGGCAAAGAAAAGATTTGTTGGGTTCATTTTATTTCATTTTGCATTTATGGAAACCCATATACATGAATACACATGAAAAGAATCCAAAGCAAGACCTGAAACAGAAACTTAAGAAGATATTACAAGTAACTGGGGCTAAACTAAAATTATCACACCCTATAGCAATACATTCAGTACAACGGGACAAAGAAAACCAAAAACAATCCAAAAGAGTACTGGAAAAATGAACATCAAAGGTCTTAATTATTTAGATGCATTCACAGTCAACTGTCTAAGAAATCAGTACTACATCAGAAATAATACAACATCAGATGGAATAGCAACAAAAATATATTTCTGGTCAGCCAGGAAAAATATAAAAGAATTTAAAGACTCAAAATTATTCAAACAAATCACATAGTATAAGCATCTGTTAAGCTGTTGTATTTGTCAATAGTAGGAATTTTCTAGTCATACTTAAAGTGTAGATCAATGCACAGATTAGAGCGAGAACATGGTTTTAAAATGGTACCATTAAACAATTATTTTTAAATATATAAAACTGTGTTTGAATATATAAAACACAGGGATTCCATCCCAAGAATGAGGAGGATTCTGGGAGCAGAATTTAGTGCTATATAAAGGCTTAATCAAAACTTTTTTTGAAAATAGCACTATTTTTACCACATAACACCTGACACAGATGGTAGACATAGTATCTCTTTTAAAGAAAAAAGTAATCCCTGCTTTGTGGGCCATAATTCACCCTTCCCTAATTATTATCAAGAAATGAGCAATAGGACAAAATAAAGTCCAGCTTAAGTCTTTGACCCATATTTAACTGGTTGCTCCTACAATTCCCAACCAGAACTGCTCAGCTCACTCCCTCTGCCCTCTCTGCCTCAAATCCAATATCCCACTATAAAAGAAGTCCAGTCCAAAACTACTTTTCCAGATTACTCTCCTCTTTTTCTCATTTCTTCCACCCAAACTGCCTTTCTTTCTTGCACACTTGATTTTACTGGAAGGTATTGAGGTGGTACCAACTTTTGACTCCAACTTCAGTTTAGAGTTTTGATTCCTTCCTATTTTTAGCAAGTGTTGCATTAGAAAGAACACAGAAGTTAGTATCACCTTGTGAAACAAATATACTTCAAAATACAGTCCCAAATCCACATGCATGCACTATCTTTCAAGGTAAAATGTAATCAAATGGTAAGAACTAATGTGACAGTGATGAAAGAAAATGGGTATTAATAAACTTTAAAAAATTAAATAACAATAGAAATTATATTCTTGCCTTCTAATTGTAAGCTTTCCTACATATAATACTAAATACAAAATTAATTGCAGAACACATCTTTATTATTTTTTCTATGAAGGGATTCCCTATTTTCTTAATCCAGTTCAGCTGCCTTAAGGAAGCCTTCTGAAGCTATCTGTTAAAACTACTCTCTTTTAATTCCCTTGCTATATAAAGAAAAAAAATCCCTTTTCACCTAGTTAACTTTGAAAAATGGATTATTTGAGGTTCTAATTCTGTAAAGACTCACACATCTGTTTAGCATTGCACATTCTAAGTAGTCCCACTGCCTTCAGTGGAAGTACTCCCACTGCATAGAGTTAAGCACATGCATAAATCTTTGCATGATTTGTATTAAAGATTTTAAACAGATGCACAGTTGATTGAAATCGTATGAAAATGAGCACAGCTGGCAATAAGTGAGGTTGCTGATATGACTTGTATTATATAATATGTGGCTTTTTGATATTTTGCATTTCCAGAATATACACACCGTATTCATGTACAGTACTAGTAAGAAGCATAACAACTTACATAATTATGCCATCTCTTGAAGGGAGGGCATTTTAGTACCTTGAAGTGTCATGCTGTATTATTTTTCAAGTGGATATACTGGTAGAATTAAAGCTGTTTTGCAACCACACCTAGCAACATGTTAAGGAAATGAACAGCGGAGCAACAGCTTAATTTACATGAATGGAATTATTTTCCTAAACTTAAGAGAAAACTTTCCATGCTTACATTGATTTAGAAGCAAAAGCTTTTACATTGCTGTAGTTTGCTGTTTCTTCTCCTTATGCCAAAGCCAGGCTTCCCCTAAGTATGTTGCTAAGACACAAAGGGTTTGTCTACATCACAGTGGCAGCATGCCCCAGACAGGACATTCCACAGGATGCCTTGCCCACCTGTTTGGAGCGTGCAAGCGGGGGGGGGCAGGGGTGATGTGCTTGAGTGTGGCCATATCAGGACACACTGCAGTGCAGTGTAGACAGCCCCAAATTCAGCAAAGCAGTAAGTACGGAATTCTCAGTCCCTCTTGGCATTCAAATGGCAGCTTTTTAGCCATGTAAGTGCCAAAAATTTAAGTGCTTACACACAGACAGTGACTGTATTAGCCCTGCAGTTCTGTTTTTCCACATATGTGGATAAACATAGAACTGAGCATACACTGGCTGTAGCACATGAGGCTATGTAAGCACTTCCATGCAGGATGTGTACCTGCATCTAAGCCCTGAAGCTATAGGCAACCAGAAACCTGTGACTCAAAGGACCCTCCCATGTTTTAGCCCTAACCACTGAGTGCTTAGGGAACTCGCCCAGTAAACTATAGACCTGAGTGTTTCCCTTGCCCAGAGGGGCTTGAGCCTGCATCTCTTTGACTTCCTAGCATGACGATCTGATTTCCTTGCTACAGGTTAGGCATTATCCAACCCTCTCTCTAGTGCTTCTTTTGAAACTGGTCCACTGCTCCTTGTATTGAATACTCATTGGCTAAAATGAGAGGAGGGCAGTGCAATGAGAACATTTATACTGGGAGCAAGGGTCTAGGTTGGAACCTTCCCAAATTCATCTCACCCTCTGACTTGTTTTCTTTATCCTGGTCCCTCATCTCTCTCTCTCTCTCTCTCTCTCTGTTATCCTGGGAGCCAGTTTCAAAAGGATTGCTGGAGAAGAGACTGGGTAATACCTGACCTGTAGCATGATGTTTAGTAGAGGCACAGCCAGGCAGCTCTGTG
>NW_017728948.1:44374782-44377686 GCF_001723895.1 Crocodylus porosus
TCAAGAACAAATTGGCTGCTTATCTTGCTGGGATCCTATGACCCCAGCTGACTTCCTGCTCTTTGGGCAGGGGGCTGGACTCAATGATCTCCCGAGGTCCCTTCCAGCCCTAATGTCTATGAAATCTATGAATACATAGAAAAACAGAAAGCTGTCTTATGGTACAATCCAATGGAGAAACTCCTACTGGCGTGAGTGGGAACTGGATCAGGCCTGGTGAGTATAATAGAAATCATTTACTTATATCATTACAAGGACAAAGGGTAAAGCCATTGGTATACATAGGATGCTATTTGGCATCTGTGTGAAGAACCAAACCTATCTCTTGGAGATGAAACTTAATGATTTATTACTTTTGAGGACTTTAGAGACATTAACTTAATGGTGATGATTTCCGCCACCACATCCTATCTATACAAGCTGAATTTAGGGGAAATACTTTCATCACCAGGAGAAAGGAAGTCAAGAAGCACCATAAGTGACAAGACTATGACCTGGCTTTGAAATAGATTTATATAAAATGGTTGGCAAAAAAAATGAATATTTTGAACAGAGAAATGCCTTTCAGCTCACAAGTGCACCTGAGTGAATATTTTAAAACTCACAGTGGATGCATCTACACAAGACATTTACTGCAGAAATGCCTAATTCGCTCCACAGTAAAATGTCACCATTGACACATGTGATCCTATTAGGTTGCAGTGGACTAATAAATGCTGCCACAGGGTAGTCCAGCTAAACACAAGTACTACCCTGCAGTGGCATTGCTTTATGTGCCACAGCTCATATGTAGATGGTGACGGACTGGCTGGGCCACAAAGGTGCTTCAGTGCAGGGCTAACTGACAGGCAGTCCCCATGCTGAAGCACCCTCATGCCCCAGAGAGCACCTCTGCAGCATGTGGAACACAGTCAGAGCACCCCAGGCTGGTAGGGGATCCAGGGGTTAGCCTGTCAACTCAAGACTGCTCTGACCAGACTCCATGTGCAGCAAGGGGGCTAGCTGAAGGACAAGGGTGATTTAGCACAGGAGGTGCTTGTACCCCAGCCAGCCACTCTACAGCACATGAAGCCTAGCCAGAGGAGCCCCACATTGAGAGGCTGAGCCCTGGATCCTCTGTGAGCCTGGGCTGCTCTGACTGGGCTTCGTGTGCTGCACATAAACCCCTGAGCAGTATGCTCTGGAGGTTTTGCTCCCGGGTGCACATTTAGATTGCACAGCTAGGAGCAAAAAACTCTGGAGCAATAAGCTCTGGAGTTTATTCATGCACAATAATTGCACATGTAGACATGCCCAATGAAAGCTAACTGGAAGATGTCTTAGTCTAATAAACAATCCCAAGAGCAAACATCAAATCCAAATGTTTTATGGATCCTTTTCAAGCTATTGATTATATATAGTAGTGAAACATCCTTATAAGAAACTAGTCGAATTTTGTATGAAGTAAAGAACCTGTTTTCTCCAATTAAACTTAAAATGTATACCCTTTTATAGAGAGAGGCTTAAGTCACTGAATCATTGAATGACAGAGGATCAGAATGACTGATAATTGAGGATCATTCTCCTAAAAGATAAGAAATTAGTTAAAGATCTGAATCTCCCCAAACTTTACCTGCCCTAGAATTTGGTGTTTGGCACCTCTGCTGCTAAACATTCTGGATTATGGCTCCAAGCATTAGTCTCTTGGAGCCACTAAAATGCTGTGGAAGTCACATTAGTTCAGTTCAGAACAGTGCTAACGAAAAAGAAGGTTCAAATGGTCCTCCTGAAGAAACTTCTGTCCCTTGGATAAAGGGAGGTAGATGGCAGAAAATCCTGGAAGTGACCTACTGACTAGGTAAGTGGTGCTAGGTTTTGGGTTTGTGGAACATTGAGAGAAGAGATGTCATTTGGATGGCTTCCACTTCCGTGGAGGGGAAACAATCATTTAGGAGACAGGTTAGTTAGGAGAGTTTTTAACTGAGGATTTAAGGACAGTCAATAAGCATTCATGTAAAACAAATTCAAGTTGTTGTGAATAATATTAATCATGAAACCAAAGAAGGCAAAGAAAATAAATTCTCTAATTGTCTAACCACTAATGGTAAGAACCTAGATAATAGATAGGAAAAACTGGAACAGCCCATAATCAGCATAGCTTTGACTTACTTCGTATTCCTGAAACTCAGTGAATTTACACAACTGCAATGTTACAGTGTTATTTAGGAAAAATTGAGAGGATAAAAAGGGACAGGGCAATCACACTTCATGTCAAAATGACATTAATTATTTTTGTTCAGAAATCACTCATGGAGTCTGCAGAAATCTGCTTCATTCAGTCTGAGTTCTACCGGATAAGTACCATGTAACAAGTATCTGCAAGAAAAACTTGTTGGGAGAGCCTCTGAGCCTCTTAAATGTACACTTCTTCACAGCTTATTTCTGAATCAATGATAATTAAGGATCATTCTCCTAAAAGATAAAAGGCAGGAATATGAGGCAGTAGACCACTGAATTGCACTACAGAACAGAATGAACGGTTCTTTTAGCATCTATCTGTGATGTGTAGGGGAAAGAAACTGCATAAGTCATGGAGACGTAAGCGTGGAAGGGATCTCAAGAGATCATCTATTCCAGTCCATCTGGGAATCAAACCCATGAGCATCACACTTGAACGTGACATGAAGCATTTTGACCTGAGCAACACATGGCACAGCCTTGGAATTTTTTTAAATATAGGTGATCATCTCTGACCTAAAACATGTATTGTAGCTAACTTTCACATCACAAAGAAAAAGAGGAAGTGACCTCAAAACTAAAAAATCAGTGGTAGCATAGGTATCAATGGTCATGATTTAATATGCTAAATGTAAAGCAGGCTGAGGGGAATCAGGGAGGCAGAGGAAGAAATTGACAGCTATTTTC
>NW_017728948.1:44377697-44393981 GCF_001723895.1 Crocodylus porosus
GTTTAAGAGGAGGTTAGATGAACATCTTGCTGGGGTCATTTGACCCCAGTATTCTTTCCTGCCATGGTAGGGGGTCGGACTTGATGATCTGCTCGGGTCCCTTCCGACCCTAGAAACTATGAAACTATAAATAGAATAAAATCTCAACCAGTCATTTAAATACTTGGTAATTTTAAAGGACAACTTCACAAACCTGAACGCATTTGAGTTAAGGCATCTGGGAGGAAGAATTTCAACTAAAAAAAATGTATATGATAACTATGAACTGTTGAATTTTACTAGAAGCACAAAAGGCCACAATTCTGCAAGCAAAAAGGATGGCAAAAAGCAGGTTAAGGAGGAATCTGACTTAGAAGGGAAGTAAAAAGATACAAAAAAATTACAAAATTAAAAACATAAGTATAAAGTGGAGTTTTATCAAATTGATAAGGGAAGTAACAGGACACAAGGAAAAATCTCTAACAGATTTAAAGACTATAAGAACAAGTTTATGTAATAGGAACAAACAATCTTTACCATGGCATTTGTCTTGCAAGATGCACATGATAGAACTGTTAATAATAGTGTAGAAAAAGTAGAGGTGTTAAAAAAGTTCTATATTTTACTTAGAAAAATTCCAGATAATGTAGTCATATATGATAATGTTGAAAGATAAATCCTTGAAGCACTACCAGTCCTAATATTTACAGAAAAAATAACAGCGTATACATGTCAAATTCTTATCTTCATCACAAAATCTAATTACTGGTAAGTAATTCATAGATTAATAAATGGTGAGGCCAGAATGAAGCACTGAGATCATCTAGCCTGGCTTTTGCATACTACAGGCTATACGATTGTCATTAATTAATATATGTTTGAATTTCATCATATCTTTTAGAAAAACATTCAGTCGTGATTTTTAAGATTGCCAGTGGTGAAGAATCCATTGCAAGCCTTGCTTGCAAGTCTTGCAAGCCTTGCTAAACTATTCAAAAAATAATTATTAATTGGTTAATCATCTTCATAAATAAAAAACTGCACCTTATTTCTTATCTGAATTTGTCTCCATTGGATCTTATATCTTTATATACTTATAGTCTGTCATCAAGTCTCCCCTCTCCCTTTGATTAATTAAGTAGATTGCCTTCTTGGTATCATTATCAAGCACATTTTCCAATCCTTTATTCATTCTTTATTCTTCACAGAACCCTCTCCAATATATTAATATTCTTCTTGAAATGCAGGTGCCAAAACTGGACCCGGTATTCAAGCAATGATGGAACCAGTGCCAAATACAGAGGCTGTATAACCTTCCAAACCTTTCTGCTCAATACTCCCCAGTTCAGATATCTAAAGTTAACATTAATCCATTTGGCCACAATATTACACACAAGTAGCTCATATTCAGCTAGTTATCACCATGACCCTTAGGACTGCTTTAGTATCACTGTTACTCATCCTGTAAGTCAGAGCCATACATGTTGCTCCTAGAGGAATACGTTCATATTTGGCCAAAAGAAAAATACATATTATTTGCTTATATGAAGTTTAAAAAGCAATCCAGATCATTCTGAACGAGTAACCTGCCCTATTCAATATTTACCACTACCCAATTTTTTGCTTTCTGCAAACTCCATAATGATTTTAAGTTTTCTTCCATGTAAATAGTAAAAATAACAGCCTAAAATCAAGAATCACTTTTTGCACAATGGACACTACTAAAAACACACCCACTTTTGTAATGATTTAATACTTGTATTCTGAGGTCCATTTGCCAGTTTTTTAATCCATTTAATGTGTTCCAGATTAAAGTAATATTTTTCAACTTTCTTAATCTAAACATCATGCCGTATAAAATGTCTTACATGTGTTTTCTATATCTGCACTATCAAATCATATTTGCTCTCTCATAAAAAAAGATATCAAGTTAGTTTTACACTACTTTCAGAGACGAGAATTGACTGGTATTAATTGTATTGGAGTATTTTCCTCGTTTAATTCTTAATTAAGTCTTGTGTCAGCCATTCTGTTTTTCTGCACAAGTTAATGTCAGGCTGACAGGCCTATAATTACCTAAGTTGCCTCATTTACCCCTTTTTAAATATTGACACAAATTTAATTCTCATCCATAGATTCATAGATTGTAAGAGGCTGGAACGGACCTCAAGATCATTGGGTCAAGGCCCCCTGCACTAGGCAGGAAAAACAACTGGGGTCCAGTTTCATCACACTTCCATAGTGTTCCTGGAATTATTGAAAATCAGTATTAACATCCCATAAGGCTCCTTGGCCAGCTCCTTTAAATTCTTGGGTGCCAGTTACATTTGTCAAATTTGTCAGCAACAAGATAATATTATTTTAGTTATTATATATCATAGTGCAGCAACAGAGAAGATAAAGTCTTTCTTTAGCTTTCTTTTTTCTTTCAAGAATTTGATTGATTAATAACAATTTCTATGGCCAATCTAGATAACCAAATTATTACATGGATCATACCCATTTTAAACTTGTGAGAAAACTTCTTTTAACTCTCTCTCATTAACATTTACAAAATCTGATTTTCCACCCAGTCAACCCTGTGGGCTTTCCTCTGGCAATTTTTATTCTGCCTTTTGGTCTAAGTCAGCCAGCCAGGGGTAAATCCACGCTCTCACTCACAGCTATAGCAAAATAATGCGATTTTCATATCAGCCAGAACCAGTACTCATCGTTTGTCATTTCCAGACATATGAAAACCTACCTAAGCTAATCTTTGCATTCTGTTTTCCATTCAAGTTCTGAATTTGGAACCATTTTCCAAACACTGGTTTTCTGCTTTTCTTATACTAGTGAAGTTCCATATGGACTCAGCCACTCATAGAAGATACTGCCAGTGTCTGCACTTCTCCCTGCTGTATGTACTGCAAAAAAGTGTCTTGATATTAGTTTCTGTAGCAGGGCAGTAGGGTGCTTGCTACTGGCACTAGGAATAGGGCTTGGCTGCCAATCAGCAGGACAGCACAGCTGAAGGTTGCTTAGGCAACAGATTGGGTCAGCTGACAGCCAGGGGGTGGGGCCTGGCCCATATAAACAGAAGAGGCTGAGGCCAGAGTGAGTTCCCTTCTGGTAGCCTAAGAGGCAGGAGCCCTGCTGCAGCGCAGCCTGAACATTTGAGCGCCTATGTGTTGAGACGAGATGGAGAGGCCTCTGTTACGAAGGCTTGAAGGAGAGCCAGGGTGGCACGGAATTCATGGCCGGAAGGCTTATTTTGAGTTAGAGCTGGTTGGCTGACAGCTTTGAGTTGCTGTTGAGCTGTTTGTATAAGACCGGAGGGCCGGGAGAGCCTGTAGGGGACAGAGGAGGCCTCATTAGGATCTCCCCAGTAAGGTGGGGGTGCTCCCAGCGCTGGAGGGAGCACTGAAGTTTGGGGTGTCCTGACCCCAGCCCAGAGGGGTGATTATTGGGACAGGCTAAGGGAGAGATCCCCAATAGAGGGAGAGGGTTTCCTGGTGCCCAGGGAGGGCGCAGTGATTGGTGCCAGAGCTGGCACTATGGAAGCCTGCCGGAAAGAGGCGTGGCATTTTGGGGTTCGTGACCCCAGCCCCATGTGGGGCAGTATTTAGCCCAGTGGGGCATGCGACCCAGAAGGAGGGTCAGGGGGCCAGGCACAGCTATAGGCCACCTGAGCCCGAGCGCGAGAAGCACGAGGCATCGGCCCCAGAGCGAGCGAGGGAGAGCGAGAAGCACGAAGCATCGGCCCCAGAATGTGGCCCATAAGGTTGAGGTGCACCAGATCACTGTACAAAGTAAAGGCTAGGACAAACTTGGCACTGTGTCCAAGAGGATGATAAGGCAGCCTCCCATTAGTAATATTCCAGCAAGACGTAGCAGGAGAGAGAGAGGGCGCGTTTGAGACCCAATTTGGCATGGTAGGGGCGCCAGGGGAGATCACAGCCGCTCCTGGGCCCCGCCCCATGACAGTTTCCTTTCACCCTGAATCTCTTTCATAAACAGCATTTTAAAATGCCTAGTGAATACAAAGGTGAAGAATACACACCATTTGCAGTCCCTGCAGCCATGGCTCACTCAATAAATCATTGCTTTGGGATATTAATCCTTCCCTCCCCAAGAGATAGTCAGATGTTTGCAAAATGCCCAACCCTAAACACCTCATCTTTCAGCTTGTGCAGTTTTTCTGCTATGCAAGGAGTCATGTACCTACAATGTAACTATTTTCTTTGAAAAAAATATAAGATTTCATGAAAAATCTCTATATGAAGAAAAAATGTGCATTTAACATAACACTTTTGTCTGAGGGACAATTGTTCAATAATTGGGAGTTACAGAGACGTACCTGGTTATCAGCTCATGCATGATAACTGGTTATATAAAATTATTTTTATAAGGCTCCATGAAGGCAGATGCTGAGTTTCACCTGCTTCTATTTAAATCAGGTTTATAATGCAGTAAACATGCACTGTGGTTTACAAGAACAAGAAAACAAGTTCTCTCTGCCCCAAAGAGTTTACAAGGACAAAAATCAAAGCATAGGACAACAGTTCAGACAAGAGGAATTGTCTGTATCAGTTGGAAAAGAATTAAAGATGAAAATGGGAAGGAAAGAGGTAGAACAGTCTATTCATTAGAGCATACACTTGAGAGCTATGAGACCTTGAGTCTATTGCCAGCTCTGTGTGACCTTAAGCAAGTCGCAAAGAATTAGGTGTCGTAGCAACCCACCTTTAGGCATGCAGGTGTCTAATAGAATCCACGTATTTAAAGAATAAGAGGGACACACCTGTGCAGACATGGGACCTCCATAAATACCATAGATAGAATGGTATTTGGAGGAGAGAAATTGGAAAAATCTAGGTGGTATCTGTTTTCAGAGAAAGCTCGAAAGAGGAAGAAGAAAGAACATAGGAGAAATAAAATGGCCAGCAACAGACTTGCCAAAAACTAAAAAAAAAAATTCATGACACTACCTTAAAACCACCATATTTAAAGGAGTAACATATTTTGGTTCTTTTTATTTGCTTTGATTTATGAACTGTAGGACTTGATTGGATAAAAATTTGTATGCAAGAGATAAACTTAAAAAAAAAAAAAAAAAAAAAAAAAAAAAGCAAGCTCAGATTCTGCTATAATGACATACCTCCAGAGCTGTGGCTTTAAGAAACACAGCAAATAACATGAGACTTGCAATGAAACCATACAAGTTGGCAACTCTTACGTTAATCAGAGAGGCCTAGAAAGAACATAAGAAGGAAGAAGATTAGTAGGAATCAGCAGAAGAAAGCTGGGAAAATAAGCAGGGCAAAACTCTTTGGCATTTTGAGGGTAAGAGTGAGGAGAAGTAATTTGAAGCATAAGAGATGGGAAGACATGGCACAAATAAGAAAGGGTGATTATAGTCTTATCTCTTGGGAAGAGATGATAAACTAATCAGTTTGCATTCTGCTCCGAAGATGTTGCAGCTGTTTTTGAGTCTGTACTTTACCTAAGCAACTCAAGACTCAAAAGTATAAGAAACATGGAATAGGCAACAGATTAGTCCAAGTGAGTTAACCCCAGGGTGGCCAATCTGCACCATGTGTGCCACAAGTGACATAGGCAGATCAGGGAGGGGACAAGCAGCCTAGCAGCAGACGGTTAGGAAGCAGAAAGCAGAGAAGCAGGTCAGGCAAGGTAGGGGGATCAAAGTGATGCTCAGAAAGCCTGGGGTCCTAATTTGTGGCATGCCTGCCAAAAAGTTGGCCTCCACTAATTTAAAAGTGAGTGCTTTAGGTTCACTTATTTTTATAGCTTCATATAAATATGTTGATGAAACTGTTAGATATTCTGAAAGTATAAAAAATAGAGACGGAAACTGGAGCATTCAGATATCATAGAACTTGGGCACCACTTTATCAATAAGGATTTCATTGATAGGAAAAATGTAGTTAAATCCGCTATAGATTTCCTATTAAAACTTACTGTACCCTCAGCAAGCGGGTGGGAAATATGTAAACTGATGTATTATGTCCCCCAGGAGATATTACTATCACACTTTCTTATCTGGATCATGCCGTTCTGTCTTTTCAGATTAAAGCCTCTCTCTCTCACCTGTAAGTAGGTCCTACAAATTCCTCAGCAAAATACAAATGTTAATTTTTTTAATGTTAACTATTAAAATGTTTAATGGAAGGATTACATAAAATGGAAAGAACAGGGTTTGTGTCAGTATTTACAACATCAGAAATTGGTGATTTTAATGCAGAATGTTAAAACATATCAGGGTGGTAAATCAGAGTTTATTCATAAAGTAGAAAACATTTTTGTAATCCATCTCTTTTTCCTAAGCAGTGGGTTTGTTCCTGTAACAGGGAACTCTAGCCCTGTTACTAAGAGACAGGGTGGCCCCTTTAAATCTAGAACCTTCCAGTCTCAGCTGGCTGGTCAGGTAGGGGTTAAGGTCCAGGCCTGCCAGCCAGTCAGGTGACAGGAAGGGGAAGGCCAGAACCCTAAAAACATTAAGTGGAGAAGACCAGAGGGGCAGCAGAGAAGGGGACTCCTGATGACCATTGTACCATGGCCACAGCCTTGTCTGGGAGAGTACACCCCACTGTGAGCCAAAGACATAAATCACCTAAAGTAAGCAGGCATGTTGCCTCTTTTTTAAAAAAAAATCATTTTTATGTTAATAAACTGGTGGTTTGGGTGAGTCTATTTGGGGAAGGAGGAGGCCTTATTTGGGGGCCCACTGCAGTGTGGGGACCCCAGTGCCAGAGAGAATGCAGTATTTGGGGCAAGCAGATCCTAGTGCCAGAGAGGGCACATTATTCAGGGTGAGCAGGCCCTGGCACCAGAGAGGGAGCGGTATTCGGGGGCGAGTGGACCCCGGTGTCAGAGAGGGCACAGAAGCCTAAATGGGTTTTGAGAGCTAGAACCTTGAAGCCAAACCCCGATTAGTGGGTTGGGGTTTTTTTGTGGCTGACAAGCCTAGCTAGAGAGAAGGGGAGTAAGCCCACAGAAGCTGAGACCCCAGTATAAAGAGGAATTTATAAATACCATCTGCAAGGCTTGGGCTATGGTGTAGAGGAGGAATGGAGCCGTAGATGGGGTCCCCTGGCCTCGGGGTGGAAAAATGGGCAGCCTCCCACCTAATTAAGATCATTTATTAATTAATAACAAGGTGTGGAAGAAAAGAAGGCAGGCAGCTGGCCCAGAAAGAGGTGGGTAGGCCAAGGGGGGGGGGGGGGGAAAAATCGGCTTTCCCAATAGTGCCTGTTACAGTTCCCAATATGGACCTATGATTTCATAGATGTAGGGTCAGAAGGGACCTTGCAGATCTTGTCCAATCCCCTGCCCTGACCAGGAGAGAAAACTGGGCTCAAATGACCCCAGGTAGGTAATCGTCAAGACTCCTCTTAAAGACCCCCAAGGTAGGAGCCAGCACCACTTCCCTTGGAAGTTGGTTCCAGATACTAGCCACCCTGACTGTAAAGTAGCGCCTTCTAATGTCTAGTCTGCTGCAGCACCCTAAACTTGTAAGTACTGAATCCCATCCTATTCTTCTTTGCCCACCCCTGTAACCTGTCCAGGTCAAGCTGCATCCTGTCCCTCCCTTCTAGCCTGCCTACCTCACTCCAAATCTTGGTGTCATCCACAAATTTAAACAGCGTGCTTTTCACCCCCACATCCAAGTCACTAATAAAGAAATTGAACAGTGTGGGTCCAAGGACTGAGCCCTGGGGGACCCTATCCCTCCAGGTTGCCCACATCCCTCCAGGTTGAATAGACCCATCCACCACCACTCTCTGGGTGTGGTCCCTCAGCCAATTTGCAACCCATCTGACTGTATAGGCATCAATGCCAGTCACCTAGAAATTGTTAAAAAGGTCTTCTCTGTCCTCTGGTGCAACCACCAGATTGCCTAGCGTATCCTGCAGAGGCTCCACATTACCCAGTGCCTTCTTCATAGGAAGACTTCTCTATGGCTGGAGGTCTTGAGTTGTAAGCTTGAGACCATAAGGTTGCTAGTTCAAGGTTCCATGTTAAGAGGAAATAGGGCAGGCCCTACAAATAGAGGCTAAAGAGCCTGAACCTATTCAGCCTCCACAAGAGAAGGCTGAGAGGGGATCTGGTGGCCATTTACAAACTCACCAGGAGGAGCCAGTGAGAATTGGGGGAGGTTCTGTTCCCCCAGGCACCACTGGGGGTTACGAGGAATAACAGCCACAAATTGTTAGAGAGAAGGTTCAGGCTGGACATCAGGAGACATTACTTTACAGTTAGGGCTCCCAGGTTCTGGAATGGGCCCCGTGTGAGGTGGTATTCTCTCCTACCTTGGGGGTCTTCAAAAGGAGGCTGGACAGATATTTGTCTAGGGTGATATGACCCTGGCACCCACTCCTGCCCAGGGTAGGGGGTCAGACCTGATGATCTGTTTAGGTCTCTTCCCACTCTAGCACTATGATTTCTTAATGAATTTTGTTAACAAACTGCCTGTCAAGCTGGATGTCAATCAAAAGTTAAATTTAATCAAAAGGAATTCTAAAATTTAGAATTGTAAAAAATTAAATAATAGGAAACTGAAACAAATTATCTTTGAATTGCCTTAACAAATAGTAGTCATACAGATCCAAGTATTTTCTTCCACATAGGTACCTGGCACATGATACACTTAAGATGCAATTAATCAGTTAATTATGTCTTAATTTTTTCTACATGTATATCTTAATGCAATTAATGGTGTGAATGAACAAGGACTAAGCCACAAAGATATTACACACAAAATTATATAACAGCTTTGGGGCTGGTTCCATTCATGCCATTAATTGAATATGTGGCCAGGTTGGGGCTCCTGGCTACAAGAGCCCAGGGTGGGATGCCCTGTAGCTGGGAGCCCCATCAACTGATGGTTCCCAGCCAGTGCAGGGGGAACTCAGGATCATGATCCCAGGGCTCCTCTTCCACCAGTAGTAAGGCATAATTAGATCTGATCCTGGATTCCACAATCATGCTTCCTGCCATGCCACATGTGGCAATTGTGGGGATCCTACATCAGATCCCATCACACTTTCACCTTGCATGTCTTCCAGGGAAGCATACATACAAACATACAAAAAAAAAAATCATATAATAGCTCCAAGCATATACAAATGTGGTTGCATACATGCAGTAAATTCTTTGTAACATATCAAATGGAATCAGTGAGTAGAGGAAATTCTTCAGCTCACTTTGAAAGTCCACATGGTGCCTTCCTCAGTAGAGGTAGAAAGTTCAGTCAAAGTATTGCTGAACATCTTGTTCAACTTTCTTTGTATTCTTCTATTAGAGACTTGAGAATGATAATAAGATATTTACTTTGATAAGTTTTAGTTGTTATCAATAGGAGTCCTCCACAATGATCAGTCAGTATATCCTACTTCCCCTCTAGTTGCTTTCAGCCTGTTGAAAGCAAACAACGAAAGGTGCTCTAGGCTTTTGGGTGTCCTTCCTCCTTTTGAGTACAAGCAGATGTCATTTTTGTTGCAGTATCAGCTATACTAGGATATGTCCTGACACAGCTGGTTTGTTTAAGTTCCAGAAACAGATATTGCCGGGGCTGTTTTCCCATAGGGTTGGGCCCAGGCCTCTCCTGGGACTTCAGAGGCTTGATGGTGAGGAACAACAGCCCTGGGTGCAGTATCCCAATCTAGGGCACACCTCTGCAAGTGGGAGAACCCCCATCAGGTTTTCCCACTAGCAAATGAGTACACTGGGAATCCCCCTGCTGGGGAATCCTGGCACACATTTCACATTGCTGCACCCCATCTCCGCAAATGGAGGAAACCCCAATGGCAACATGATGTGCACCCCCCAGGAATCCCCTGCAAGGGGATTCTTGGGGTATGTCTGCAATGGTGGATCCAAAAAGCCTGGTTCCCCACTCCACACCTTCTGGGGAATTCCCAGGGTGCACATCTGCAAGCACAGAGTGGGGAATACCGTGGGATTTCCCACCCTGCCTGCAGACCCATGCTTTGGATTTGACCCAGGAACCTGGGCCACTGACTCACAGGATCATACCGGAAGCCCCAGGATCAGCCCTGGATGCCCCTGTTTGGGGAGGCTGGAGAGTACAGGCAGCCTTAGGCTGCCTGTGCTCTTGCACCATAAGCAAACAGATATCTACCACAAAGAGGTGGCAGAAACTATTACTACAAAGTTGTTCCAGCATTTTGAGCATTTGCTGTTTAAGAAAGAGCAAGGACATCTTCTGTTTGCTCAGGTTTTGTGCCACTATAAAAAATATTATGGCATCACAAAGGTGACAGCTGTTTGTAGCCTCTGGGAAAATCTCCAATAAATCAATCAGAAAACCCATGTTTATGACATCATAAGGCCAGTGAAAGGAGAACATTTGTACATTATCTGAAAAGTACATTTATTTTCACATCAGCTGAAGTTCATTTTCCAACTCTCTTATCTCTGAGCATCTTCGAGAAGTCTTTTTCCCTCAGTAGTACCTCTCTGCTATATATGCACAGATCTTTCACTTCCTGACTGAATATATACATGACTCGTATTTCTCTGATCTCAAAGGAAAATCTAACTCCCTATATTGGCCTTGTAGAACACAGCACAGATTTGCTGTGATGTGAAGTAGCTGCAGTTATGGTTCTATCCCAGAGTTCTGGGAGAAATGGGCAAGAGGTTAAATTACTTGTTAAATTATATTTCAACTGCAGGAGAATCTGGCAGTTATATTTTACATTACAAGGCTTATTGACAGTTAACATGTTCAGCTTTCAGGTTTTTTGAATTATCAAAGACCACTTTGAATAGACTTAACAGTTAATATCACTTATTTTATTCATTTTCATTTATCTACCCATCAAAAAAGAAATGCACATTCTTTGCTCTAAGTGGTCATTAACAATTAAATGTTTCCCTTCTTCTGGGAATCCCCCTGCAAATATTACTCAGCCTATCCACAACAGCCAGTAACTCTATGCAGAGATACATTTAGAAATTATGAACTCTCTCATCCATGCCATCTGCTGTTTCTCCCAGCCAGAGAAAACAATTGGGTAATAGCCCTTATTTCATTATATATGTAATACATATTATTACATATATATTATCATGTGTATGATATTTCATTCCTACAACTCAATTTAAAGAACTTATATCTGTATGATAGCACCTCAAATAAGTCTGTAGTAGTTTAAATTCTATTACCATCTCTCCAGGGTTACTTATAGTATTACCTTGAAAACTAAGTTTCACTCATCTCCTGTTTCAGTGGAGTTGCTGACTACAGAATAGTCACCATTGTAATGTTTTGACTGGTCTTAAGGTCATGGCATGTTGAAAATATTGGTGGTATTGATGAGTAAGAACTGCAAATGCCAATAGGATATAGACACACTCTGAAAACACAGGGAAATAAACAGATACAAGAAAAACACGGTGTGCCTGACTCAGCCCAGCTCCATTTAACCTACCTATTGAGATGACACTTCCAACCATTTAATGTTTCCACATTTTTATCATTCCCTCAAAATGTCTTTTCCTGAAGTGAGGGCAGTGTATTACATAACTGGTCAGTCTACATTGGATGATTGACCCTTACAATGTTTATAAATACTATTTTAGGACATTTGCTACCAAAAGCAACAATATCCAAAATGTTGATACCCAATTTATTTCAGGAGCCTGTGCATTCAGCTTACTGAACTGACTTGGCGTTTCTGTAGAATAAAGGATATAAAATCTCTCGGCAGGCGAAACTGAGAAGGGGGGGAAGTTAACAAGCCTGAGATTATGATCTCTCTGAGGATCAAAAGTCCTCATCAAACCACTTTACATAGCCTAGATCAGCACCATCTTGAACAATCTTTTCCATGTAGACTAGTCACAAAGCTTTGTTTGCTGTGGTCTAACCTATAATCTCAATTTTTAATTCGTTATACATTTCTAATTCATGAACTATCATCCTAAATTTAGTTAAGCTAGTGCCATCCTTTCATGTTCTTCTTTTCATTTGCTCATTAGCCCATTGCCACTCCTACCCGAGTTGTGTTCTTCATATACTATTTGGATAAATATCAAAGGAATGTAATTAATGTAGAAGAGATGCAAAATTCAAGGTATCTGTGTCTCTGTGAGGGAATCAAAGGTCTAAGTGAATTTTTTGCTTCTCTGTTGCAGTGGCAGCTGTGAGGAAGAAATGGCTTCTCTATGAAGCCAGCCAAAGAAAACCTGATCTCTTTTTACATACTTCATGGTGCTTTTACACACTCACATCCTGCAAGCATGGAGCTACTGAAATATTTTTCATGAAAGGTTAGACTAGGCTGTGGTCAGTTCTTACACAACCATGATATGGAGGAAGAGAGCAACATGACTCCACTGATCTTGTTCAGCTTCTGTAAAGCTGGCTTGAACTGTGGCACATGGACTCAGGAGCTGCATCCACAAGAAAATGAATGTGTGTTTTGCAGTGCTTCAAAAGGCTTTTGTGCTGCAAATCACACCCTGTGCATGTGATTTAGCTCTCCGCGCTGCATTTTTGCAGTGCAGAGCAAAATTTAGATACTGGGAAATCCTGCTATCAAAAAAAAAAAAAGCATGCAGAAAAAAGGCAGAGTGGTGCACATGACAGCAGCATCCACCACCCAAAATTGGACCCTGGCCAGGAAGAGCCACATACCAGCTGCTGGCCAGGCTCCACACATTCATAAATCACCACTGCTGGAGCCCAAGGAGGCCCCCAGATCCCAGGGGGCCCAGGTAAGACCCCCAGGTAAGGATGCTGGGACCAGCCCAGGTGGTGGCCCCGATGTCCCCTACCCCACCCTGAGCATTTTTCGCATGCTAACCCCACATGCAGGGGTGTGCACCGGGGCAAAAAGCAGTGGCACAAAATTTGTATTACTGCTTTTTTATCTATAGAAACTGCATGTCATACAGCCAGGGTGGCAACTGAGAATCTCACCTATCAAGGGCAAGGGTATTGGCTGAGACTCATAGATTTTAAGTCCAGAAGAATACACTATAATTAGTTTATCTAACCTTTTTACATAGCTGAAGTAATAGAATAGCTAATTAGTTCTTAATTTAGTATGGGCTAATCTGCTTTTAGAGTGCAATTTTTTTCTTATCATCAAGTTGCTATACCTTACAGAAATCTAAGTATGTGACAACAATACAGTTAGCTTTAGGAACTAAACATACCATCTCATAAAAACTGTCATATCAAGTTCTAAGCTATATTCAGTAAACCATGCAGACTGCCACTAACTGTATTTTAAACCAATGCTGTACAACTGGTGGACTCTCTGGGCTTCCCTGCCCTCTTCTGGGTGCTAGTTCCACCCTCTGCTCCAGGGGGGTGCGTGGGGTAGTGCAAAGCTCTGTGCAGAGAGCTGAGTGTGAATCCAGAGCTGTGCATTGGTGTGGGAGGCAGGGGAGAGTATGGAATCAGGACAGCACAGTCAGGGAATCACACCCATTTGTTACAGGTGGGGGGGAGAGGGGGCACCCACTGCAGCAAGTGGTAGGGAGGGGGGCTATGTGGCATGCACCACAGTAGTCCATACCTCACCTAGTACAGCCTATGTAACATGCAGCCCCAGGAGTGCATGGCCCCCTGGGCCTTAAAAGTTGGACAGCTCTGCTTTAAATCATTTTTTAAGTTAGTGGTTCTCACTTCTTTTTTTTTTTTGTACTAGGACCCATTTGCAAACATCAATGGCCAGTCCTGAACTAGTGCCCCTTACTCCTAACCCACTGCTCTGTCTATGCCTCAGCCCCACAGCATGTGGGACAGGGGATGGGTGTGTGGGGCAGAGGGGGAGCCAAGTAGCCCCTTGCAAGCTGCAGCTTTGCCAGCCTGCAAGGGAAAAGCTGTGGTTTCCCACATCTTTCTAAAGGAGAATCCATTTTTAAAGTTTGGTTGTGGCCCTTTCACATATTCTTCTGACCCACTTTTTGTGGGCAACCCATGGGTTGAGAAATGCTGCTTTAAATCTTCACTGATATTACCCCATTACAGCATTTCTAACCTCCCCTCCCCCCCCAAATTGGTGTAGCGCATTTATTTAAAACTTCAGATCTTGGGAAACCAATAGGTTTTATCCAGTCTTCTGGATTTTTCTAAAATTTTTGACCTGTTCAAAATCCATATTAGTGGTTCAGAGAGATCTTTGACCAATGCAATTAATATTCTTTAATAAAAAGTTGTTCAGTCCTGTGATTTAAAATGTTTAAGAGTTGATGTTTAATATCCTTCCTAGTTACCGTATTTCTTGCATACTACATGCTCCCAAGTAAGACACGCATCTTGTTCTTGGGAAGGAAGAATGAAGAAAACAAGATATTCCCTGAGTTATAGTCTCATGGAACAGGAAAAAAGCCTAATCTTCAACTCCTTCACCATTCTGCTCAGGCAAAAGTTACACTTTTAACCCTTTCATTGACTGCTTTTGCCTGAGCTGGAGGGTGAGGGAACTGAAAATTAAGCTCTGTCCCTGCTCCAATTCAGCTGCACAAGGGTTAAAATTGTAGCTTCTGCTGAAGACTGGATTCTGCCTCTTCCTCCATGTGGTCACTGGGGGAGGGGAGGGGGAGGAAAAAAAAAAACGACAGCTTTGTATAGCATCTCTGTACTTCTATTCCAGAGAGAAAAGTCAACCCAAACCAAACATACAACCCAATTTTAAAGAAATATTTTTTGAGGAACATGGTGCATATGGTTTACCAGTAAATATGATCATGTCTTGGACAATTGGCTCTGCCCATTTGGTACACTAATAAGCACAGCTGGAAGTGTGTGCTGCAACTTTTTAAGAGTGTTCCCCACTATGAAACCATCAAGTTCCCAGTATAGCTCTCAAAGCAAGATAGCTCTTCATCACCCTTGACTATAGCTAGTAGGAACTGAGCAATATAGACCACAGAGCATTAAGTTATTAATGACAAATCAGTACCTATAGAAAATATTTTTTTACTTTGAAGCCTAATCTGCTAATACTCTCTATGATTTTAGTTTAAATGCAATGCCCTAGCCATAGGCTTTAAGTAGATTGCTTGCAGTAATTACAATCTGTCATAACATAGCTTTATTACAATAGTCATATTCATGTGATGGGTAGAAATTTTTGCTCCCTTATGAAATACACTGATGCTAAAAGATTTACAGATGCTAAAAGATTTATGGACAATAACATAACCAATAATACTGCCATGCATTATGAATCACCATCAGTTTTTTTTTTTATATTGCACCGAGACTGTTTTAAACTAAAAAGTTTACCTCCCCAAAGAAAGAACCACAGTATAGAAAGTTACCTTTAAAGAAGATAGCAGCATCATTCAGGGATGGCAACTCAGCATATTATTGCCTTTCTTTAGGGAGTATATTTTTAATCTAATCACTGGTAGTATGCCTTCAATGCAATATAGTTACACATGAAAATAAAACCTATAAAATATCCCTGAATAATGCTTTTATGTATATACTATAGAGGATTATTGGAACACCAAATGTGTTTAGGTTTTGTTTTGCTTTGCTTAAGTTGCATCACTTTGGGTTCATGTACAGTACATTTAAGCACAACTAAATTTAATGCGCATTAAGCTATTTGTGCATTGGGCGCATCTACACATGCATCTTTTAAGTGTGCTTAAAAATCACCATTTTAAGGCATATTAAGGGCACATGTCTGCTAGGCCTGTGCAAATAGGGAAGTGTTCAACTCGGATTTGGCTGATTCAGAGGACAGTGATTCAAATCGCTATCCGCATTCAATTTGACTGAATCAGAATCAGAGATTCGGTGCCGATTCAGATCAGCTAGGGAGAGGCAGGAACAGCCGGGCAGCTGCAGGTTCTCTCCAGCAGCAATCAAGTCCTCTGAGGGCTAGTGGCAGAGCCCCCCCATGCAGCATGGGGCTGTGGGGGGGCAGTGGGGATTGCTCCCCAACCTGGCATCCACACAGCAGCTGCCCCATGGCATGGGTTCAGCACAGTTCAGCAGGGCACTGCTCAATGTCTGAGAGCTGGGGTTGCTGGGGCTGAGCAGTGCCGGGCTCTGGCTGACAGATGGAGCCACCCCAGCTTCCAGATAGTGTGCAGCACCCTGCTGAACCACGCTGCACCTGTGCAATGTGACAGCTGCCATGTGGGTGCCAAGTGGGGGGGCAATACCCACCACCCCCACTATCCTGTGCTGGGGGAGGGGGGGGAAATGGAAGCTCTGCCATGAGCTCTCAGAGGCTCTGGTCCCTACTGCTGTAGCCAGTGACTGCACAGCTCTTTTTTTTTTTTTTTTTTTTTTTTTTTTTTTTTTTA
>NW_017728948.1:44394009-44402191 GCF_001723895.1 Crocodylus porosus
TTTTTAAGTGCTGGAGACTGGGCCAGGCTGGGGATAGGGCTGGGCAGGAGATCCATGGGGGCTTCTCCTGTAGCTCCCCCTGCCCAGGGAGAGGCAGACAGCCAGAGGAGCTGCAGGAGAACCTGTAGCTGCCCAGCTGTACCCGTTTCTCCCTGGCCAATCCAAATCTTCAAATCTCTACAAATCTTTTCTGAATCAATTTAGATGCTTCAGATTCAATTCAGACCTTTTAATGAGTCTCCCAATTTGATTTGGAGATTTGGCCACTGAATCAGCCCAAATCTCCTTTGAATTGAATTGGCAACTGAAGCTTCACACAGCCCTAGTGTCTACATGTGCGTGCACTTAATGCCCCTTAAAAATGTTGATTTAAGGCTATGTGAGCTTGAATTTGATACCTGCATTTGAGCTCTGTTCTGAAAGCCCAAATAACATTGGTGAGAACCCTAACAGAATTTAAATACTGAAGTATATTTGTTCCATAAAAAATATATAAGAGGCATCTTCCTAGGATCCTCTTAAATATTTAGGTGCTGTAACAGGGGGCCTTCCTGAGGCTGGTCCACCACTGACCCACCCACCTGTTTCTGTCCCAACCACCTGCCTCATTCTCTTGACATACCTTATTGTTTCTTAATTGTTTCTAATTAGGCAGGAGGCAGCCCATCCTTGCCCCAGTGCCAAGGGGCACTATCTGCAGCTTCATTCCTCCTCTACACTACAGTCCAAGCCTCACAGATAGCATCCAGGTGACACAATGCTCCCAACCTACAGGCACACCAAGCTTAGCCATCATTGTCAGGCCTCAGACACACGGATTCATACCACCCTCCTCTCACTAGGGCCTCTCATGCTCCACCCCCTCTCACACAGTCTCTTTCATGCATTGACAACTTATACTGCCTTGCTCCCTCTCAGAGCAGGCCTCTTCACCCATAGGCTTCATTTAATGCACATCTTCGGTGGCAGACCTACCATCTTTTGGGCCTCTCCCACAACCCTCACTGGCGTAGTGGCCAGACAATTACCTGACCAGGGCCAAACCTGCCCTGCCCCCTCCTGGAGAAACCACACACAGCTCCCAGCCCTTTGGTTTCTTCTTTACTGGGGCTCTAAATCCTCTCCCTCACTGGGGTCCAGATCCACCCTCTTGACTGGGGCCTACCCTTACTGGGGCTCCAGATCTTCCACCCCCTCACTGGGGCTACTGGGCTTCCCTCCTGGGTGGATGCTCAGGTGGCAATAGTCATGCCTGGCCCTGGCTTCTATCCACAGTGATGTGGGGGCTAGGGGTTATTGAGGCACCCTGACCTGCCTTTCACCTGAGTGGTAACTGGTCTGGTATTTTCCTGGAGTCTCCTGTACCACTGGGAGCCCCACCAGGCCACCCATTCCTGGCAGGGTGCAGTTTTAGGTCATGCCCAGGACCAAGAGCTTCCTGCTCCTACCTGCAGATGTTCTCATATAGCAGCTCAGCCAGGCAATGTTTCTGCCTGGCCTACCAGCAGGCATCTGTTCTGTTTATATAGGCAGTCAGTGTCTCAAAACAGCTGTCGCAATCAAGCACCTGCTGGCTGTTTGACTCAGCCCTTAAAGTGGCATGCACCAACAGTGCCCTACCACAGGTGCAATTAGTTAAGTCGCATTAGCACACATGTAGACATGTTAATGCACATTAATGCGGTATGCATCAATGGATAAACACTACATTAATGAGCGTTAGCGCATCTGCACAGGCACTAATGTGACTTAGCTAATCATGATTTACCTAACCACCTTAATGTGCATTAGCACATCCACATTTAGACGTGCTCCTAAATCATCTTAGTGTACCTTAAACAGAGGTACATTAAGTTTAGGTGTGCATAAATACATGTGTAGACATGTCCATTAAGCGATTTTAGGTAGGTGTCTACATGTGCAGGGACTTGGCACTAAAATTAGTGCCAAGTCCCTGGAGTCCTGCCATGTGCCCCTAGTGGCTGGGCAGACCTGGCATTAAAAGTTAATGCATGTGTAGACGTGACCTGACATTAATACAACTAAATTACATCTAAATCACATCTAAATTTGATATGTGTACTTGCAGGTATCAAATTTAGGTGTGATAAGCCTAATTTCACCATTCTTAAATGCACATTAAGGGTGTGCACATGTCAATGTGTGCCTGTAATGCACATTAAATTAAGCTAATATGCATTAACGTGTCTCATGTAGATGCACCCTTTTAGCATTATCAGATTCTTCTGAGTCCAAATAACATTGGTGAGAACCCTAACAGAATTTAAAGTACTGAATTATATTTAGTCTATAAAAATATTTAAAAGGCATCTTTCTAGGATCCTTCTAAATATTTTGGAGTAGACTTCTTAATAGTGTCAGTTTTCATTTCCTCAGAACTAAGCAAAAGCTGACATCCTGACATCCTGGGCGGGGGGGAAGTATTTTCTGATGGAATGGTAAAGTGAAAATATATACAGATTTTTCAATCAAATGCTTTAGTCACCTGCCTTCACTAAGCCATCATCACAAAAGGCTCCTATACACGTGCATGGAGCCTGCTGAAAAAAAATGGTGGTAGGGCACTTTGAAATAAAAACACGTTTGATAAGCTTTAGTTCAAAGCCTCCTGCTGCCATTTTCTCAGTGCAAGGACACAGGTACACTGATATATATGACACTCAGGTGCTTTTAATTAGCATGGCTTACTAATTAAAGTGCCTGGTGCTGCATGCCACAGCATGTTTTTTTTTTTTGTTGGGGGGGGGGGAGGTTATAGAAATTGTCTGTTTTCCTTGGTAATTTTGACTTTATACTAACATTATCAAAATAAAATCCTTTTTCCTGCAAACTGTCTTTTTAATTTTTGGTCATATATAATTTGGACTGCCCATCAAAATGTGTAAGAGTTCAAATAACCAGAAAATATTTTTTCTTTTAGTTTTCATTGAAAACTGGGGAGAGGGTTGGAGGAGAGAATTAAGTATTTTTCATTAATTTTACTTACTACAACCTTACTTACTACAAAATTTGTTACGTGTAACTGTACTTATATATGGATGCATCCCCAGAATATCACGTCCATAAGTGCCAAAGTTAGGTACCTTTCTGTCCTCAATCAAGAACCTGATCTAGAAACATACCTGTTGATATCTAGGGCATCCCATGGTCTGTAGACAACAGTAGCCAGGTTCGATGTCAAGCTAAGATAGGTTTCAAAAAGTAATTTAAAAAAATCTGATATATGGAAGCAGAAAATAAAAGGGAGCTCTAAATAGGGAAGTCCAAAGGCAGAGAGTACAGTGGATAAATCATGGTCTTCCAGACTCCCAGCCCCAAATGATCCAAAGCTTCTTCTCCTGACATAGAAATGGAGAAACAATATCCAGGAGGAACTTGTAGGTGTGCAAAATTGGAAAGCCCTTAGACCCTCATAACCCCTTCCCCAAAGACCCACAGCTAATAATAGATAAGGGGACCTGGGGCCAGAGAAAGTCCCCCAAACTCTCCAACAAACTAGGCAAAACCACCTGTAGCACTATTGGGAATCATCCAGTAATACAACTCAAGATGGTGTTGTTTGTTTGACTTACCATAATGTATGGAACATGCATATTATGAAATTCTTTCCTCTGCCCTATCCAGCAGAAGAATTCAGGTAAGACAGTTATGCTTCAAAAATACATCAGTCATCCATGACCACACCACATGACTTCATTCCAGGCACTGGAGTCATGTAGGATCATAGCTAATACGCAGTAACAAGGTTAACTGAAACAATCCTGCAGTTGTTTCTGATCAGTGACCCTTTCTAACTTCTGTTCAAAACTCCATTGCCAGGTTTGAAGAAAATTTGTCTCCAAGGTGTTCCTGGTCAGACCTAGGATTTAGAAGAGGGGGTGGGAGTATATCATCACACATAACACAAAATATACATTTTTCTCCAGTTAAAAAGAAACTAGAAGATTTACTAATATTCTAGGGACCTAGGATTATATTATTCAGTTTAAGATCTCCAAAATTCCAGATGAAAGGATAGATTGATTCATGTAACATCAAAACCATTAAAAAGGAGAAAAGGTTGTTAATACTAGTGGAGTAGAGAAAGTAGTAGGAATCAGGTAGATTATAAAGTAAACCATGAAGTTAGTTGATTCCCTCAGTGCTGCCTGAATAGAAAAGCCATTTGCAGTGCCTCTGCACTGCCTGAAAATGTTGGTTGTGAAGGATCCAAAAGAGGAATGATACCATACTACTGCGTCCCCCCAGATCTGACTCCAGAGGCTCTGATGTGATGATCAAAACTGCCCAGTGAAAACTATTGACTTCAAACTTCTCAAGTCCAGATCTCATTGCTACATCTGGAAATAGAAGCTAAACCATCTTATTCCAAAAGTTGCCCCTGGTAGTGCACATGGAACATTGGTGTCTTGCCTGAGTGTATCGATCATGTTTAGAACCCAAACTGGAAGGCCACTGACCTGACAGATCCATACTTCTGCAGAAAGATTCACCTTCTGACTTCCAAACCTGTGAGAGTCCCTCATTCCTTATACAACTACGCCCATTCTCCTCAGTAGGTTTGGCTCACCATATCCAGCTGACAACAGAGGGCTCACCAGAGCCCCTATCAGACATTAATTTCAAGCAGGGATGTCAAAGATATGGCCTTCAGGCTGGATCCTGCCCATGGAACTGTATCATCCAGCCTGCAGTGCTATTTGTACAATGCAACATGTGCTGGAACTGATCCCACCCACTGCATGCAACATGCAAGGCCCATCTGGCATGGGCTTTACAGGGCAAAGGGTTGATCTGAGGCATATGCTGTGTGTAGTGCCCATACCAGACTGCCCCTGAATGCTGGATCTGGGCCTGGATGATGTGTCATGTGCTGTGCCAGGCTCATACCCAGTGCACAGGGCCAGGCTGAGGTGCACGCTGCATATTGTGCCTATACCAGACTGGCTCTGCATCCTGCATCCAGGGCTGGTCTAGATAGGGCCCACAGACAAGTCCCATGTGTCAGATCTAGTACGCAAGGCCAATCCAGAACTGGTGGTACAAGCAATGTGCTCCCCAGACTAGGCCAGCACAGCTGTGTGCAGCATGCACCCTGGACTGTCCCTATGTGTTGTATGTATCATGTATAGATAAAGCCGGCATGTGCTGCAAGCAGCACTCACAGCCAGTCCAGGGTGTAGGATGCATACAATGCCCTCACTGGACCAGATCTGCAGGCTCAATCTGGCACGTAGGGCCAGTGTGTGGGTCCAATCCAGTCAGCAAGGCCAAACGAGTTTGACGCCCCTGACTTAAAGCACAGTGGGATTTTATACCAGATCCCAAAACATTTCATGTTCTGCCATGCCAGACATTCAAGATCTGGCAAGATAAGACAAATGATTATTGGGATTTATTTGGGATGAAATCCCAACATGCATCTTCCAGCATTTGGGGCATCCCAGCACCAGATGGCCTGCACATACAACTTTTACAGGTCCAGGCATGGGAAGTGGGGGGGGGCACTCCCCTGTGTTGGGATCCCTGACTGCACACCTGAATCTTTAAGAGATAGGTGGTACAGCCCAAGATTAGGGAGCAGCTCCCTAGTCTTGCTCCCATGTGCTGGCCTGTTCAAAGGGCACAGTACCAGGGCACACCTTTCCAGTCCAAGCTCCCAGCACACCCTTTAAATAACATACATGCCACATGTGTAAATTAAAGCACAACACAAACCAGCTACAAGAATGTTCCACATTCAAATGTAGAACATGTAGAAGTTTTGCCATTTTATCCCATAATTCATTGCTGGCATATGAGGCATGTTACAATTTATTATATAATTAATATGTTAATCATGTGATAAATATAATATCTGCCAGGGGCCCAGGTAGATTCATTTAGTCATCAACTTGAATGTCCTGTATTGTAACATTTGTAGTAGCACACTGGGTTTTAGTTTTTGCCCAAGAAACCTATATCTTGAGGGTGGCTTACTCAGACAGAAGGTTCTCCAATGAGTCTTTAAGATCATATTCATAGTGACTGAGAAGGGCAAATATGTCAAGGTCTTGAGAACAATGAGGTGGTCTCAAGCCAAGAGCTAAAATCCAAGTTACCAGATCTCAGGAAAAAATCCAGGCCAGGTCAGGGTTCAGAAAACAGGAACAAAATGACCAAATTTAAGGTGAATTTCCAAACAGCCAGAACCGAGAAGGAGAACCAAGCAAGGTCAGAAACCAGAGAACCAAGAACACAGAATCCAAGGAGACTTGCCACGGAAGACCTTCAGGCAGAACTGTTAGTCGATGTTCCATCTGTTGCCACACGTGGATTTACTGGGGTGGCTGCTTCCCCAGCAGCCAGTCAGGAGACCCTAACAATGGGCAGCTGGTTAGTCAGCCAGGGTGTGGCTGCCAATTGGAGCAGCTGGCAGGTTTGGCCAGCTAAGCAGCCCAGCCTGTTAGGGCCTCTGACAATTACATTGGCTTCCACTGCTCTCTCCCTGAGACAGACAGACAGACAGACAGACAAAGTGGTTTACAGTATTATTCAATTACACCTCACAGTGCCCCATTGATGCAAGAAAAAATAATGTTCCCCCTTTGGCCCTTCACATTGGTAAATAGGCCGCCAATTACTGGGATTTCCATATACAGTTCAACTGAAGGCCAAGGAAGGATTTATGAAGGATTATATATAAAACAAATTCTACCGTATTTGTGTGTGCTGGCAATTCAATGCTGTTTTGGAAAAATCCAAAACAACAGCAGTAAACCAAGTATAAATCTGCTTATATAGTGAGTGCACCTCTTACAATTTCTGGACAAAATAGTCAACTTTGAATGCAGCAATCTAAATGCTGATTTGGAGAATTTAATTGGCTGTTTTTGGCATCTAATAGAATGTCATGGGCCTCCAAATACACATGTAGGTACATGATATCAGTATCCCAATTTTGATAACCAAGTTCTGCTTGGAAAAACTCTAATGGCTCTGTTATCTTTCTTCTATTCTCTTCCCCCAGGACTGGGGGAGGAGGAAGGTAGCAGATCCACAGAGGAGTTGGAGGTCCAAGGGGGTAGTGGGTGAGGCAGTGGTGCTTGGAAGGGCTTGATGGGTCCATGGCAAGGGGATGGGGGAGCAGGGGCAGGGGGCATTAAAAATAGCTTGGTCAGGATGAGGTAGTAGGAAGACCACAGCCCTGGAACTGGGGTGAATGCCTGGGCTCTCCTAGCCCTGGGGCTATGCTCTGAACATGTGTAGTCATTCAATAGATCAGACTAACCCATTCCTGATCTAAGTTAGTTCACATCCTCAGGTGAGTTATTTTAGATCAGGCCTACCATTTGTTGTCCAATTTAACCTCCCCAAATATCTGAACAGATAGGCATTTAGGTTGACCTAGTTAGGTCAATCTAAATGTAACATCTGCATATATCCTAAGACACTATTATATAGATTTGCAGTAAGTTAGCATAACTCTGCTGAAGCCAGTCAAGAGACACTGATTCCACTAGCTGAGGATCTGGTTCCATTTTCCTAGATTTCTGCAACTGCTGGAGAGCACCAACTGTATAGCTGTGGAAGGAGCAGGGGATCTCTAATATCCTTTCAGGAAGCATGCTCAAACAGCAAACCGTGTGATTTCATTCGTGATGACAAAAGGCTGAGTCTACCTTAAATTGCATTTAGAAGGCTTTTTGGCAATAGCCATAGTGCTGACAAGGGAACTATTTATAGTGATAGGGCTTATAAAAAGGTTGTAAACACCTTAAAAGTGCCATTCTTCTTGCACAATTAGTTTTAACTATGCTGAATCAACTTTCTACAGGCAGTACTCATAGTTTCTAGGGTCGGAAGGGACCTGAGCAGATCATCGAGTCCGAACCCTGCCATGGCAGGAAAGAGTACTGGGGTCAAACGACCCCAGCAAGGTGTACATCTAGCTTCCTCTTAAAGACCCCAGGGTAGGAGCCAGCACCACTTCTCTTGGAAATTGGTTCCAGATCCTAGCCGCCCTGACTGCAAAGTAGCGCCTCCTGATAGCTAGCCTAAATCTACCCTCTGCCAGCTTGTGACCGTTATTCCTGGTCACTCCTGGTAGTGCTCAGGGGAACAGGGACTCCCCCAATGCCTGCTGGTCCCCTCTGACTAGTTTGTAACAGGCCACTAGATC
>NW_017728948.1:44404026-44417840 GCF_001723895.1 Crocodylus porosus
GACCTCAGTGCTTCCCTGACTATTCTCCTTAGCTCATTGAAGTCTGCCCTCCTGAAATCTAGGGCTGCTGCCTTGCTGCAGACCTTTTCCACCTTGCACTGGATGGTGAATTCCAGCAGGCGATGATCACTGTTGCCCAGGTGGTCGAGCACCCACAGCCCCCTCACCAGGTCGTCACCAGTGGCCAGCACCAGGTCCAACAAGGCATCTCCCCTGGTGAGGCTGTGCACCTCCTGGGTTAGATGGAGGTCCTGCATTTTGGCTAGGAACCTATGTGAGCAGTCAGACCTGGTTGACTGCTCTTTCCAGCAGATGTCTGGAAGGTTCACGTCATCCATGATGACCACATCCTTTGACCTAATTACCTTCATGAGCTGAATTAAGAATTCCTGGTCTAGCTCCTCTCCTTGGTTGGGTGGTCTGTAGTAGACCCCCACCGTTAAGTCTCTTTCCCCGTGACTGCCTTGTATTCTAACCCAGAGCACTTCAGAGTGCCCTTCCTCTGATTCTTTGCTAATTGACGAGGATGTGTATTCCTCCTTAAGGTAGAGCGCCACACCCCCACCTTTCCTCCCTGCCCTATCCCTCCTGTACAGCCTATAGCCCTTGATATTCACTGCCCAGTCATGCGTTGGGTCCCACCACGTTTCAATGAACCCCACTATGTCTGGGTTGGTGTCAGCTAGCAGGACAGTAAGTTCCTCTTGCTTGTTTCCCATACTACAAGCATTTGTGTAGAGGCATTTGAGGCCTCCTGTGGATGTGTGCACTGGCCCCCTACTTTCAGCATTACCCTGGCCCCTGTAACTTACCTGTGTATATGTTCTGCTCATCAGTCTAGGCTGGGCTGTACTTATGGGTGTTGCTTGGTTTGGCAGTCCAATGCTTCCTCTGCCCTCATCTTCCCCTTCCCCCAACAAGCCTAGTTTAAAGCCTATCGGAGGAGATCTGCCAACCTAGAAGAAAACGCATGATTACTTTTAGGGGAAAGGTGGAGCCCATCCCATCTGAGCAGGTACTGTCATGATGTGCCAGTCATTGTTGAGGAAGCCAAAGCCTGCCTCAAGACACCATTCCCAAAGCCGCCAGTTGGTCTCCGCAATGCATGTTGCATGCCGTCTTCCATGTCCACTCACTGGTAGGATAGAAGAGAAAACCACCTGTGCACCTATCTCCTTCAGCATGCCCCCCAGAGCATGGTAGTCCACCATCAGGTGATCAGGGCTTCTCCTGGCCACATCTTTAGGACCCACATGGATTAGGACCATGGGATAATAATCGGTGGGCTGGATCACAGCCTGGATTATTCCCTTCACGTCCTGAATCTTTGCTCCAGGTAGGCAGTAGACCTCACGTGTTGAGGAGTCCTGGCGACAGATTGGGTCTTCTGTACCTTTCAGAATGGAGTCACCTATGACGATCACTCGATGCTCTTTCCTTCTGGCCTGCTTAGCTCCTTTAGCCTGCTAGGAACGTGGAGTTGCCTCCTCTCCTTCATTCTCCAGTGTTGCCAGGGCCTCGTACCTGTTCTCCAGCTGGACTGGAGGAACTGGTACTGCTGTGTTATGAGCAGCCCTCGTTCTGGACGTGACCGTCTGCCACTCTGCAGTGGAGGGCACCTCCTGGGGTGCTTCTTCCTTGGCTGTATGACCCTACAGGGAAAGGAAATAGCTGTCAATTTCTTCCTCTGCCTCCCTGATTCCCCTCAGCCTGCTAACCTCCTCCTGGAGCTTCCCCACTTGCGCCTCCAGGGCCCCAAGGCCTGCAGGACAGGTGTGGGGGTCCCCAGTCCCTGCCCCCCCAGGCCTTGCTGGGCAACTCCCACAGGCCGGCGGGTGGGGGGGACACTGGCCCCCCCATGGGCTCTGTCTGGGTGGAGGCCTCAGACAAGCCACGGGAAGGCTGCGCCCCCCGGGCAGGGGCTCTGGCAGCACCATGATGGCATTGACATGAGGAGTTGCTGCTTGTTTCTGGCTTAGTGCGGTGCCTTTGCCCCATGCTAGCAGGAGTCTCCCTCCTGGCCCTTTCTGCTCACCCACCAATGCGGACGCCGATGCAAACGCCGACTCGGGAGTGCAACTCAGGTGCGCGGCTCCCTACTGGCTCAGTTAAGAGGGATCCGGGGAGCTTCCCCTCTGGATCTGGCTCAGCTGCATCGGTCCCTCTGCCCCACTTACCTTAGGGGTTTCAGCCATTGCTGCCCCCGCTGTTGGCTCCACTTCTGCTGCATTCGCCTCTGTTTCGGGTCAGGTAAGGACATGTGGGACACACGTGTGCCTGGATCCCTCCTCTTCTCCCTGCTCCTGGCTCCCGAGTGCTGCTCCTGGCTCCTTGTTAATAACAATGTACATCATAAACCTGTGCTGCTATCAGATTTTCTCTTTATCTCTTCTTCAAGGCTTTTCATCTGTTCCCTAGACTACTAACCTTGCCTACCATCACTGAATATTCACTTTATTTTATTATTTTTCCTGTAATTCCGACAAAATAAATAAATAAATAAATTAGAAGTTTGTCCAGGAGTGATCATACATCATTTTGCCTTGGCAGGAATCCCCTGTGCAGATTATTTTTAGCAGCTGTATATTTTCAGGTGATACACCTTGGGTGCTGACAGATACCTTGGCCATGCTTAGTCTAACTCATGGCACTTTATACAAAGTACCATGAGTTAGAGTCCCATCCCCATCCCATTCCGTTCTCTTCCCTCCCCGCCCTGAACAGATATTTGTTTGTGGGTTTGGGCAGAGGGCTGAAGCCTGCCTACACTGGCCCTGGCCAGCAGGCAGACTCCAAAAGTCTCTGACAAGGGTGCTGAACCACCCCTCTTCCCAGCCCCACCCCCCACCTCCCTCCAGAGCTGCTGGCTTAGGGGTTTGCTGCCTGGCTACAGTTGAGGGAAAAGGTGGAATGGACCCCCCACCTTGGGACTCACCCCCAGCTCCCCCAGATGGGGTATTGAGGGAAGCCAGGCATATGAGGCAAGAGGGTTCCATTCCACTTCTCCTCCAGCTAAGGCCAGGCAATCTAGCAGCTTTTCCCCTATCTGCCTTGCCCAGCCTGAGCTGGAGGTTTGGAGTAAAATGGAACCCCTCACCTTATGGGCCCAGCCCAGCTCCCCCTAGTACCTCAGCTGGGGTAGCTGCAGGGTGGGGAGCTAGTTGGGCTCCATTCTTCCCTGCCTCCATCCAGTTCCAACCAGGCAGCAAACCCCAGCTGGCAACTTGGTGCTGCTCCCTCCTCTACCTGACAACAATCCTAGAATGGGGCTGAGCTGCATGACCAGCCCATAACATGTGAAAAATTAACTGTAAGAAACACAAGTTCCCTAAAGTGCTCTAAAGCAGATAGCTTTATCCAATACCTTATTTGAGGTGGGTTAATTTTTTGCACAATCAGACATTTTAAAAGCTGTCCTGCAGTTATGGACATGTGTCATGGCACAGCAGTAGAATGCTTTCAGGGGCCCAGTAATGCAAAAAATGCAACTTGTGTAGGTGCCCTTTGATTCAGACAAAAATAAAAAACACTTTGAGCTCATAAATATAATTTAACATTTGAGCATCTCAGTAATAACTACTCAAAAGTGATTGCTTTTTGTTTTTCTAAATTGCTTTTTTTCCTTATGTTTCTAGCTATTTCAAGAACATGATTTTAAATGGTAAACAAATGGCAAACATGTAAATATTTAGGTACACATTTATATCTAGGTATAGATATCTATTATATTTGTATAGTATAAAACTCCCCACTGAAAACTCCAGCTACTCAATCTCCCCAACAGAGGAGTCTGCAAATTTAATCTCTATGAGGAAGGAAAAAGAAGAGAAGCAACAAATGAAATGATACCTTAGCACGCAAGTAACAAGAAGGAAAGCCCAGGATCCCCCAAAACTTGATGGAGAATAGAGAATATTCCTTCTTACCAAGACCAATCCTTGGGCAAGAGATACAATCCACAGGTGAGGAAAAGAGTACAGTTGTCTTCCAAAGAAGCTGAATCTTCACAATACATGGGTGATATTTAGGACAGGACCTCCAACCTGAGGACACCAGTTTGACAATATCTAGAAGACAGAGCGGTGTGGAAGGAGAGAGGCAAAACCACTAAATCTCTCCTTCTCTCTTATTCCCTTTCTCTCTCTGTCGCTCGCAAACACACACACACACACACAGAGTTACAAAGCTGCACTTTGAGAGCTACAAATAAGACTTCAACATACCCTGATTTTGAGTACCTCCAATTCTATCAAGTTTTTCCTTTAACCGTGGTCCAAAAATGCTCTGACCATGAGTAAATTATTCTGTTTAGCACCACCACAGATTGCCACTATTTACTCATACAATTCGAGTCTGAGTTAAAATATTTTTGCACCATTCACTCACTCATAAAATAAATAATACAATGTGTACAAGTACAGTTATTAAGCTCCTGAAATAATAAACATGTGTCAAAATAATTTGTGTTAAGACTGTAGGCATTTGAAGAGAATTTGTCTTCTCAGCTCTCATTCACAAAGGGGATTAGGGTTAAGGAGTGGTGTCTCCCACACTTTCATCCTCTTTAAGCTCTATTACTCCGTATTTTTCACTGTCAGTTTGTAAAATGCCTACTTTTGGAAAAGTTAATAGAAAGAAAAAGTTTGCCTGCAAGCTCCTTCGGCCATAGACTTCATCACCAAATATTGCATTTAAAGCAAAATCAAATGGACCAAGCCTGTAAAAATGTGACGGGCATGACAAAAAAATTATTTTTCCCCAGATCAACATAATTTCCTGTAAAAAATCTGGGGGTACAACTACTTGAACCCATCTGCCTTCTCCCACTATACCCTTAGGACAGTAACATCCCCAGACTCCTTGCTAGTTGCATTCGGACTTTCCACAAGGATAAACAGGAAGGATTTTTTTTTCCTAGATTCATTTTCAAGTCAAGCTCTGTCAACTTAGGATGCCACAGTCAAATGCCACTTACCAAATGCATGTACCACAGGGTGTGCAACTCAGTGAAGCTTGGATGCTCTGCTGGATTTCACTGCTGTCCTTGGCTCCCTCAGGGTCTGACTCAAATACTCTAGGAGGCTGTAGTGGGCTCTGCTACACATTTTGGGTTTGAGTCCTCTCACTCAGGGTGCATCTACATGTGCAAATAATCTGGGAGCAGTTTACTCTCAAGTAGCAGTAGCTCTCTGTCGCAGGGCACTCCCGCGCCCTGCTCCTAAGGAGATGCCACCCTGGGAAGGGGAGAGGTGTAGCAGGGTGCCTGCTACTAGCAGGAGGAATAGGGCTGCTGAAGTGCCCCGGAGCAACGCAGATGGGGGTTGCTAGGGCAACCAGGCAGGTCATGTGGCCAGGAGGGGGCAGGGCCAGGCCCTTATAAACAGCTAGGCCAAAGCCTAGCTAGCAGTTCCCTTTTGGCTGCTGCAGGAGCAGGAGCTCAAGTTGGTGGTCGCAGCCTTACCATGCTAACCAGCTGCGATGATGCGGGGAACAAGAACGCCCTAAAGGGAGGTAGGCTTGAGAGCCTTGGTGGGGCTTGTGTTACGTTTGGAACAGGGGGACTCTGTGTGGTTTATGTTACAGCCGGGTGGCTTAAGCTTATGTTACAGTTTGTACCAGAGGACCGGGTGAGGCTGTAGGGGAGTGAGGAGGCCTCAGCAGGGCTCCCCAACAGCTTGGGGGGGGTTCCAGGTGCCCAGTAGGGGCACAATGCCAGCAGGGCGCTATTGTCTGTGCCGGAGAGGCACCGTGGTGCCGGGAAGGCGCAGTGCGTGGGGTGGCAGACCCCAGCCCATAAGGGCAGTGTTTTGCCCAGTGGGGCAACCGGACCCAGAGAAGGGGACAGGCACAGTGGTGATCGCCTGTGCCCCTAGCATGTGGTGCGCGGTGTCGGCCCTAAAGAGGGCGAGGCCCCAGAGTGGGGCAGAGAGAGCATGAGGCACTAGGCATCGGTCCTAGAGAAGGCAAGGCCCCAGAGCAGGGCAGAACAAGCGAGGTAGCGAGCTAGACCCAAGGGCGCCGGGATTAGGGCGGTGGTAACGAGCCAGACCCAGGGGGCGCCAGCGATTAGCCGGACGCCGGCAAGAACCCAGCCCAAGGGCGCCGGCATTAGGGCGGCGGCAGCGAGCCAGACCCAGGGCGCGCCAGCAATAGCCGGATGCCGGCGAGACAGGCCCAGGGCACAGGGAGCGGGCTGGAAGATAGGAGCCTGGCCCAAGGGGGTGCCAGGCGGGCGAGGAGCCCAGGGTGCCCGAGAGGGAAAGAGGGCACCAGCGGGGCGAGGGACCGGACAACATCCCACAGGATAGCTGCGAGGCTTGGGGCATGCTAAAGGGGAGGTTTGGAGGCACGCATTTGCCCATAAGGCTGGGGTGAGAGTACCCCCACTTCGTAATGGAGGTGATACCAGCCAGGTGTCATTAGGTGTGAGTAGGCAGCCTCCCATTCTGAACCTCAACAGCAAAGACGTGGTGGGCGAGTAAAGGGTGCCAGATCACCCTGATTGGCATGGAAAAGGGGTGCTAGCGAGCTCCTGGCCACTCGTGGGGCCCCACCCTGCGACACTCTCCTAGCAGCAGACTGCTACCACTCACTGTTGCCCTGCAACCAGCCCCTGCAGCAAGGCAGAACTGTAGGCTCCCCCTGGGTGACAGTTGTCTCTTGGTGGGAGCTAGGATATTGCTCCATGCCCCCAGAAGTTGTCTGCTGCTGAGGTGGGCTCTGCCACCAGAGCCCAGATAAAGACAATGTCCCTCTGCCCTGGCAGCAAGAAGCTCACAGCCCCTGCACAGTCATGGGATCCAGGCTGGGAGATACTTATCCCTGCCTGGGCTCATTGTTCCCGCTTGGGCTCTGGTGGTAGAGCCCACCCCAGCAGCAGGCAGCTCCTGAAGACAGAAAGCAATCTCCCATGCCCTGCTGCCTGGCTTATCAGAAGCACATTTATGCCCGGTCAAGTGTCTACATGTCTGCTACTGTTCAGTTACTAATCATGAGTACATTTGTTACTCGCATTTGCAGGTAGCAAATTGACTTGCAATTAGAGTCAATTACTGCATGGTAAGCATCTGCATGTGTAGATGTAAATGCTGACTGTGCAGTAATTAGCTCTACTGTGCAGTAAAGCACCTTGCATAGATATGCCCTTAGGGTCCTCTTGTCCTGTGATCTCCACTTCTTCCTCTGGCTCCACAAGATAAATTAAACAACATAGTAGTGGCACATTCCCAAGCTCCAAGTCAGTCTAAGTGCCAGCACCTTAAAATTCATATTAGATTGTGCAGATCTTACATCTGAGTAGCAGTGAAGCAGTTAACAGTACTGATGTTCACAATATCTGTCCGCTTCTACAGTAACACCTCATTGTGTTGAATGGAGTTGTTCACAGCTGTCACTGCATTATCCTTTCAGACTGCCTACAGACTCAAATAATCATCCTATGATTCAGTTACATTCCATTCAGATTCTGGATGTTCTGTTTGCACCAGTAAGTGAAGGAAATTTATAATGAAAACTTACATTCTGGAAACTACTGAAGTCAGTGGAGGTGAGGCAGGGATGAATTTGGCAAAGAAAGTTGGTTTATCTATGATTATGCTATAATAATTAAGATGCAGCTAATTTTCTATTAAGATTTTCATATCAGTGCAACTACAAGAAAAACTAATACTTTAAAAAAGAGAATTTAATGAACAAAACAGTAATTGCTATTTACTATCATTTAGCTAAAAAAAATCCTGAACATAACTGGGCAGATTCCTTTTTCCCCCTCCAGTGACACAATGATTTAGTAAAAAGGTAGCCAGCAGAATTGGTCATAAAATAGAAATATTATCCCATGAGAAATCCTGGCAATTCAAACTCTATTTTGGATGAAAAGTAAAAATACTGAAATAATTTATGGAAAAGTATTTCCATATATTTCATGTTAGAAATATCAAAATGACCTTATTTGAAAGGAAACCTGTTGATAATATCGAAACACTGTAATTTTGGAATTTAGTATTAAATATAATATAAAGTCTATATATAATTGTTAACGCTAATATTGTAATATCAAAACAAAAAAAACGGAACAGTAATGCCAAAACCAAAAGGTCAGAACAAAATGAACAAATAAAAGAATCAAAGCAAAATAATATGGGGAAGTCAACATTTTTAAAAATTCATTCTGATTTTAAATTATATGAAATGTTTGTATCAAAAAATGAATCACAAGCAACACATTTCTGCAAGAAACTTAAATTTCAATGAAACAGCATATTCCAAAGGAAAACATTTTCACTGAAAATGTTTCAACAGCTTAACATTTCAAATGTAATATTTTTCCAAACAGTGAAATTTTTTTGGAACATGAAAATGTCCTGACTTTTGTTTATTCAGGATTATTATTCTTATACAATAAAATTCTGAGTTCTTCCTATTTCTTACATATTTCTCTAGATATTTATAAAGAAATAGCCAAGAATTTTACTGCTTCATTTCTTTCCAGACAACCCTTGTAATTAACTTCTCTTCTATTTTTAATACTGGCCCCCTTTACTTTCACTTTTAGTTTAATGTTCAGTCCCCACTTACTTGCTGTGCTACCCCCTGATCATGCAAGTGGCCCTCCTCTGGACCCTCTCCATGTTGTCCACATCTGTCTTGAAGTGCAGCACCCAAAACTGGACACAGTACTCCAGCTGCGGCCTGACCAGTGTCGCATAGAGGTGGAGGATCACCTCCTTGGACCTGCTTGAGATGCATCTGTGGATGCATGACAAGGTGCGGTTGGCCTTTCTGACTGCAGCCTCACACTGCCAGCCCATGTTCATCTTGGCATCAATGACGACTCCCTAGATCAGTGGTCAGTGACTGTACAGTCACATCAGCCAACTCCCTCAGCACCCCCGAGTGCATCCAGTCTGGCCCCATGGACTTGTATATGTCCAGCTTTTCTAAATAGTTCATAACCTGTTCTTTCACCACTTCCTCCCTAAACTGTGCTGCCCTGTGCAGTTGTCTGGGAGCTGACCTTGCCTGTGAAGACTGAGGTGAAAAAGGCATTGAGTACTTCAGACTTATCTGCATCCTCTGTCACTAAGTTGCCTCCCCCATTCAGCAAGGGACCCACACTTTCCCTGATCTTCCTCTTGTTACTGACATACTTGTAGAAACTAGGGATGTCTAATTAACTTATGTGATTTAATGCAAAAACAAATTAACACAAGTGGTTTTTTTTTTTTTTCTTTTAATTATGTTAATTGCACCCATCTTTTTGACCAGCGGAGCAGACCAACTCCATCCCAGCTGGAAAGTTGGAACCCTTGAGCACAGCCCCAACTCCAGCCCACCCCACAACTGCTCCAGCATGAGCGAGTATGTCTGAGCAGCAGCAGGGCAGAAGCTGCAACATGGCAACGGGGGAAAAAGTGGCCTCTCTCCCTTACTGCTGCTGGCCCCATCTTGTTGCAGCTGCCCAGAACCCACTCCCAGGCTGCCCTGTGGCTCCCTTCCGCTGCTGTCACTGCCACCCCCGGGCCACCCAGTAGGCAACAGTGGCAGTGCAGAGGAGCCACAGGACAGCCCAGGCATGGGCTCCAGGAGGCTGCAGCAGGATGGTCCCAGCAGCAGTGAGGGGAGGGGCCTCTTTTCCTCTGCACTGAGCAGCAGCTTCTGTCTGGCTGTTGTTACTGCTCAGCATGAGCAGGTGAGTCTGGAGCAGGTGCAGGGCAGGCTGGGGTCAGGGCTGTGTGCATGTTCCAACTGGTTGGCTCCTGCGCCGGGTTAAGTCTGGAGCAGGCACAGGGCTGTGTGCTGTTGGTGGTGGTGGAGAAGAGCTGTTTGTGAGCAGCAGATCAAAAAGAACATGGCCTCCTAGTTGCCTGGTCCAGGAAGTTATCTCCAACACTCTCCAAAAACTTACTGGATTGCCTGTGCATCATTGTATTACCCTCCCAGCAGATGTCAGGGTGATTCAAGTCCCCCATGAGAACCACGAACTGTGATAGGGAAATTTCCGCTAGTTGCTTGAAGAAAGCCTTATCCACCACTTCCTCCTGGTCTGGTGGTCTATAGCAGATCCACACCATGGCATCACCCTTGTTGCTCTCTCCTCTGACCTTAACCCAGAGACTTTTGACAGACCTATCTCCTGTTTCATACTGGAGCTCTGAGCAACCATAAGCCTCTTTTACATGAAGTGCAACTCTTCCTCCTCTTTTCCCCTGCCTGTCCTTTCTGAATATCTTGTATCCATCCATGACAGTGCTCCAGTCATGTGAGCTCTAGCACCAAGTCTCTCTTACTCCAGTCATGTCATAGTTTAGTGACTATGCAAGGAATTTCAACTCTTGCTGCTCCCTTCCCAGGCTTCATGCAGGAAGAATGAGAACACCACCCGTTGCGCCTCCTGCTTATTCTTCCTCCAGGTTACCCATTTTCCCACTTACCTCAGGGCCTTGGTCTCCATCTCTGTTATTAAGAGAATGTGTGAGAACATACATGTTTCTGGAGAATGGACCATATTTACTTGAATCCAAGATGTGGTTGTTTTCCCCAATCAGCATGGGAGAAAGCTATATCTTGAATTTGAGTATTCACCTGGGGAAGGGGGGGGGAGGGAAAGCTCAGTCACAGGGGGCGGGGGGAAGGGGCAGTGTGTCAGACACATGCAGATGGGGCAACAGGGTGATAAAAGGGCATATGGCAGGAGGACAGGCAGCTATAGGGGTGGGGAAAAAAAACACAAGTATGGGAGGGCAGGGAGGCCTAGGGGCACAGGTGCTGCTTTCTCTGCCACAGCAGTGGGAGGAACAAATATAAGATCATCTTCCACTAATTAGATTGTATACATGGAAAATTTTAACACATTTATAATTTTCCGTGTATGGAATTTACTTCTTGGGGAGGCTGTCTTAATTCTGAAGTTGACCTGAATGCAGTACTGAGGGGAAGTTATGTTGAAGAAATGAGTTTTATACCACCAGTGCTACCCCTTGTATTATCTTCTTAGTGTTAAATCAAAAGAACCAGTTCTCTAGCAATGTTGTGAGGAGCTGTGATGTTTAAGGCATGTGATTAGGAGGGTATATTATGAGCTTTATTTTGCAGCTCATTACCAGGATTCAGTCATGATAGAGTTAAAGTATTATGGACAATGGAAGCTCCACAGAAGGCAAATTTTCCTTCAGATGTTTCACTGAAGCCACTTATTTCCTGAAGAAAGAAAAACAATTGTGCATAAATTTAACACGCCTGGTTTCATCATTTTTCCTTTGCAGTAGCCTGGTATGAATCAACAGCTCTCTCAGTCCTCACTTCCCTTTAATTCTTGAAAAGTGTCAAGATCTTCATTTACCTTTATTTGCTAGGCCACATTGCCACAATCCTTAGAGGTTGTTTTATGATTCCTTTTCCCTATCACTCTCTCTGATTTATAGGAGAACCAGTACTTTTGTACTGTTCATTATTCCTTACACAGTACTTACTGTGCTTACTCGTGTACTTGGTGATTCCTCATGGAAGGAAATCTCCTGTTTTTTCTCGACTTGGTGGCAGAAAACTGAATCGATTCTCCATGGCTTATCTTCCTCAGTTGTTCCTTTCATATGCTCAAACGCTTTAGTCTTAAACTTCTTTATCTGCAAAAGAATTTAAAGTAACAGTCAATAATAGCAACATTGAAAGAATTACTGAGTTTTTCCCCTGTTCCTTTTTTTCTCATCACATAAAATTGATTTAAAATATTACAAATAATGGAATTGAATCATTGCACTTAGTGCTTAAGTAACAAGCATTTACTATTCAAACATTTTAAATACTCGTTATTCAGAATTTATATATACATATCTAGCTCTATACATATCTAATTCTTATCTATGCCATATAACAAGAATTTCTTTTCTAGCCATCCTAACTCAACTCCTATCCTCTCATCTTTTAGTATGCTAAATCAAAAACAAAAAGTAGTTAAACATTATTAAGGGAATAAACTGACAGAAGCACAAACTTCTGTTCACAAGAATTTGGTCATAGACAGAAATGAGTTTTCTCCAGATCTGGCCACAGAAAGCAGTTTATAACTGTGACCAAATGCAAGTGCTCAGCTCCAGACTTCTTCCAAAATGGCCAATTGGATGACAAAAACCTGGCCCCTCATTACATGAGGTATCAGATAAAGACACTTAAAAATGTAGCATGTTCTGTAACTTGTGTCTGCCAAGCTCCCAGCCTGTCACTGTTTTCAGAATTGAAGGGGGGAAAAGGAGTGGAGGGAATTCAGTCCAGGATTTTTTCTGCACCCCACACTGCCCCCACCCCCAGAAAGTGGGGTGGGTGTATTGGAGCCCTCCCTACTGCTCCCAGATGAATGTTGCCAACACTGAGCATTTTGTCCCCTTAATATACTGGGTATGCATAGCACCTAGGAGCTGTATAGCTATACTAGGAGGAGTGAAGTTGGAGCTCCTTTTTCCTTCTACTGCAGGGTGGCGGGTGGTGGTGCTCTGCTTCTGCCTACCTGTCCCCCTCCCCCCCCTCATTCTTGATGGACAGTTTTCTAGTTCTGTTAATAAAAGTCAATTGGAACAGGCAACTAAACTCTATACGATTCCTTGAAAAGTAGAGAAGGAGATATTTCCTCAAATGTTGACTGAAAGAAATAAATGTTTGAAGACCTCCAAGGTTTAAAATTTGAAAAGAGGCTACTGTGCATGCAGCAAAGTGAGCATTATCTTCACTAATGACTGGTGCATCTAAAAGACCCTTTTGAATAAGGTTGAAAGGATAAGAGTTCCTCATATTTGATTTATAAAATGAACATGCAACAAGATTCAGTTCTTATCAAACTTCTCAGAACAGTCATCCCTGAATCCTATTAGTTTTCTTCTCTCCTTTCAACCCATCCAGCTCCTACTGCTTTGCCTTGATGTTAAACAGATTTCCACTGCCCTCTCAAAGCCAGTGTTCCTACTGTGATCCCCCAAATGCCCTGACCTTTCCTTGTCCGTATTTCCATTGCAGAATGGGACCCTCCTATAGTTGGGCATGGACTGCTACACTAATAATATCTGAAAGTTTCCCATTAGGCATTGCATTTTTGAGCTCCTTAAAGTGACCACATTCTTCCTGTGACCTTCAGTGAGTGACCACAGTATCTCCACTATTTTGATTTGTCCAGAAAAATTCTTATAGAAAGATTTAAGTGTTATGTTCTTATGCAATCATTTCAGCGGGTTGAGATGGTGCAGGTGCAGAGCTGATAGTCAAGAGGTCACAAGTTGAAGGCCATAGCAGAAGCATTCACAGCACAGCCATGTCAGATTCCAACAAATCTGTGAATTCTGCTAAATAGCTTATCACAAGGAAACAAAGAAAGAAGGATAATTGTTAGAGTGAGAAACCCTTAAAATGTAAAAAGACCAACTTATTTAAACTTGAGGTCAAATTCCATTCCCCTAGGCTTTAGTCAGAGTCTTTCAACTGTCTTCATGGGGAATTGAATTAGGCCCAAAATCAATAATGAAATCTCAAAAAGGAGAAATATTGCTGATATTTACAAGCATAGGGATACCTGTTGCTGGTTATTCAAGAGAACAGCATACAGAAATCATACTTGTGGTGTGGGTGCCACACAGCTTAATACAGAGCATGTAACTCAATAATTAGTGTGGTGAACATGATAAGTATTATTGTTTATATAACAGTGACACACCTAGTATCAATGGATAAAGAGCAAGTGCATGAAAACCTGAAACCTTGATCCAATACCTAGCAAAATCATGGCAGAAGGACTGAGTTAAATTATTAAAACAGATGTTGGGAAGTGGATA
>NW_017728948.1:44418785-44419871 GCF_001723895.1 Crocodylus porosus
GTTAAATGACATCTTTATTGTGCAAGCACAGCCCGAGTGGAATATAAAAACTGGTGCTGGAGAAACCAGATAAACCACCTATTTTATTCTTAATGACACTAAACTCATAAACCACCTTGGACCCAATACTTTCACTGTCAGCAACAGGGGATCCATGTTGCCTTTTGATCATGGTGCCAGAGAGAGAGTTTTTTTTTTTTGGTTTTGGTTTTTTTTTTTAATATTCTTTCATGAGCACTTATTTTTATTTAAAAAAATGACATTTCTGGACTCTGAGCTAGCTGCCAGTAACAAAAGTTCATATTGCAAGGCATAAGAAATGAATGCTCAAAAACCATGTATAAAATGTGCATCTGTCACTTCCCTCATCATTAATACACCTGTATTCCAAAATCAAGCCAAAGGCAATGGGATGTACTATTTATGCAGGACCTCCACTTAATTCAGGAGGTGCACAGTCCCACTAGAGGAAACACCCTGTTGGACCTGGTCCTGGCCACAGGTGATGACCTGGTAAGGGGCCTCCAGATACTTGATGACCTGGGCGATAGCGATCATTGCTTGCTGGAATTCACCATCCAGCGCAGGGTGTCAAGGGCCTGCAGCAAGACAGTAGCCCTAGACTTTAGGAGAGCCAACTTCAACAAGTTGAGGAGACTAGTGGGAGAGGCACTGGGGTCCTTGAGGCCAGGGGAACTCCTGGGGTCATTCCTTAAGGAAACAATACTCAGGGCCCAAGGGGGGGTCCATCCCAACAAGAAGCAAGGGGGACAAGAGTGCCTGAAAGTCCCCCCTGGCTCACCAAGGGTGTCCGGGAATGCCTGCTTACCAAAAAGGCAGAGAGCACCCCCCTTCCACTGGGTGTAATCTCCAAAGAGGAGTATACCTCCTCTGGTTGGGCCTGTAGGGGGCTGTCAGGAAAGCTAAGGCGGACATAGAGCTAGGACTAGTGTCCAAGATCAAAAATAATAAAAAGTCCTTTTTCAAATATATAGGGAGGATGAAGAAGGCACCGGGTAACGTGGGGCCCCTGCAAAGTACACTGGGCAATCTGGTGGTTGTGCCAGAGGAGAAAGCGGAACTCTA
>NW_017728948.1:44419882-44424573 GCF_001723895.1 Crocodylus porosus
GGGGGGGGTCAGACTTGGAGATCTACAAGGTCCCTTCTGACCCTACTTCTATGATCCTATGCATCTTCCCAATTATTTGCATTGGTCTTTACCCCATTTGCATGTATATGTATAGAAACTGTGTGCATAACTGTGTGCTCATACATTATTTCCCATATAAAATTGGGCCTCTACTGTTTGAAAATTTATTTCCAAAAAAGAACTGGCTTTAAGAGAAGGCAAACAAGCACAAATTAAACAAAGGACGGAAGAGTAATCAGGAAGTGTAGCTGAGACTGAAAGGAATAGGTGGTCTGTAACCATAGGTGATACACAGGGGTGCACGTGCACCCTCTGAGACTGCTGGTGCCCCCTCGAGAGTGAGTGCTCAGCTTAGGTGATAGGCAAGTGGGGGCAGGCGGAATGTTGGTGTCCTGTCCTGTCCCCCCCTCCCACCCTGCCAAGAAGTGCTGCTGGCACTTCCGGGCATGCCACCAGCACTTCTGCAGGTGGACCCACACCCCTGGTCAGCGATCGCCCCTTCTCCCCCAACTAAATACAAGCAAATTAGTAACTCTGCTTTAAAAAGCTAGGGACATTCATCTGTAAAATACTAACTTTTTTTCATTTTAGATAAGTTCTAAGCTAATATGTTTATGGCTTCTAAAAAATGTTGAACACTCAATTCACCACCTAGGGTCAGAAGGAAGGCTGTAGATGGGGTCAGGAAGACAGGATTAACAAGTCCTCCCTGCCCACCCACACCCCATCCCATCTGCCTAGCTGAGTGTGCCCTACCCACAGGGGGTCCTGGCCAGTCTTCATGGACACCCTGCCTGCCTCTTCCATCTGGCACTCCGGGTGGTGGGTGCATGGTGGATGGGATTCGGTGCCCGTGCAGCAGGGCTGGGTCTGGTGGCAGGAGAGACATTAGTGTTGGCAGCTGGAAGAAGCCACAGCTGCTTGGGCTACGAGGAAGCAGTGTCTGCCCACTGTGCCATCCCCGCCCCACTGCACGCCTGGAATGGTGGAACTGGCTGCACATGCTATAGCCTGGGCTGCCCCCTACAGCTGGGCTGGAAGGGGCTAAGGGACCCACTGCAGACTGAATAGAATCCCTTGGGAGGCTGGATCTGGCCTGCAGGCTATATTTAGCCCACCTCTGCTCTGTAAGCTTTCATAAGCAACAGCTTACTTCATCAGATGCTATGAAGGGATTGCAGGGAGCAGAGCTTCTAAACAGAAAGCAGCATCAAAAGGTGTTGAATTTACAGGATTGGGAAGGAAAGAAAAGAGGGCACTGCTGACAGAGGCAAGGGTAGGTAGAAGACAGAAAAGAGAAGTAGTTAGCCATGTTAGTCTGAAGTCAAGCAGAAGAGAGAAGAGAGCTAGTCTGAAGTCTGTGATGGAGTGTCTAGGAAGGGTGAAATGTTCTGCCACAAGCAAGAGTGAGAGAGACTCCATGACTTCGAAGAGACACCCTCTCTCTTTTTTGTAATTCTGTAACTCCTTTCAAATGGATGTTCGTTCATTCTTTCACATTGAGCTTGCCCCATCTATCCAATGGGAGAGGACAGGGGCACTGTAAGCAAATGATGCATATGACAGTGGTAAAAGAGCAGGTAAATGAGCCCTAATGTTATAATCCATGGTTTTTGGTCTGGGGTTGTTCTTCTTGTGTCTCTGCATCACATTTGGCAATTGAAGGTCTAGTGATGATGCGGTAGCATATCTAGCTTTTGAGTCTAGAGTATGTTCCAATGCTTCAGTGAGAATAAGAGTTAGATATCAGTTCTCTGTGAACAGGGATGAGTTAAACAGGTTGAGAAAGCAAGAAGCTGCCAAAGTCTTTATTGAAAATTCAAACCTAAAGTTTGGCCTCAAAATTCAGGGATATTTATAAATGTTTTTCAAATAACCTATTTTAAATTCTTTTAAGCCCAGCAGCCAATCACCAACCCTAGAAGCGCCAGCAGCAAACCAGAAGTGCCACTGGCTAAGCCAGAAATGCCACTGGCACTCCTCGGAGGATGGGGGTGGGGGGCACCAGCTGGCACTCCCCACTCTCTGGCCAGTGACGGCCAATTTCGGGGGGAGGGAGAGCACATGCCCCCCTCCATGCCCCTCCTACACATTGCCTATGATGGCAGTTTTCTGCTCCACTCAGAATGGAATAGTATCCACTCAGGATACTTAGGCCAGAATCCAGCTTTTCTTTGGCAAGTAAATAACACTGTGTGGCTACCTTTAGCTGTGTAAGTGGCATTGAGCCATGTATGCAGATTTTTAGATCCTACTTCCCTCTGTGCAACTCAGTAGTTCCTTCTAAGCATGCTTGGAAGCATTACCATAGTAGCTGAGGAACATAGATCAAGATCTTACTGGGTTATATGCTGCACAAACAAAAAATAAAGATGGTTTCTATAATCTAACCCAAGATGCAACAAACTTTTATAGACACACGTGGAAACCATGAGAAAATAGTTGGGATCCAGGAGTGGTGAGAGACAAGTGGGTGAAAGCCCACTGCATCCTGACTCCCCCAAAAGCCCCCCAGCAGCCAAGGAGCTCCCCACCAACCCCCAGCACAGTCAGAGGTAAGCTGGGCCCATTGTGGGAGGAAGCAGCTGAGTGAGAGCCGGGTCAGGTCTTGCCCTGCTAAGGCCCCTACTTCGCCCAGCCCCGGTCGTGTGGCTCCCTGGGGAGCTGTGCGAACAGGCTGTGCAAACAGGCACACTTGTCTGCCAGTGCATGAGTTAGCACAGAGTTTGCGCAGGAGAATGTGTGGGAGGGCCCAAGGCCCTGCCTGCGAGCCCCATAGGGTAGGTAGACTTAGGCCCAGCCCACCTACCAGTGGCATGCCACAGATGGGCACTCACTGCACCCCGGGGGCCCCCTCGGGGTCTGCAGCACCCCCCCCCCAGCACCTCAGAGACAGCCACCCAGACAGAGCCCATGGCCCTGCCCCACTGGAGCTCAGCAACAGGTACAAACCTCTTGCAGCCCCAGCAGAGCCTGCTAAGTTACCAGCTCCCACAAGCAACACAGACTCAACTGCAGCTACTGCCCCCACTCTCCCCAAGACAAAACATAAGGTATTTGTTGTGGGAGACTCCATCCTGAGGGGGTAATCTGGCACCCCGACCCCTTAGCCCGGGAAGTCTGATGCTTCCCTGGGACCTGCATCCGAGACATTGCGGAGAAATTCCCTAAGCTCCTCCAGCCCACAGACCTATGCTACTTATTCATGTGGGCACCAATGACATGGCTCGGAGCGCTCCCAGCCAGGTCAGAAGGTGCTACAGGGGTTTGGGAGTGGGGCTAAAGGGTCTGGGGGCACAGATGGTGTTTTTTGATCCTCCCAGTCTTGGGGTATGGGCTAAGGAGGGAGAGGAGGATCCGTGTAGTCAACCAAAGATTGCGGTGCTGGCGTCATCAGGAAGGCTTTGGCTTCCATGACCACAGCCCACTTTTTGGCTAGAGAGGCAGCAAGCTGCTGGGAAGAGTTGGCCTCCACCTCTCTCCACTGGGGAGGAGTCTCTTCTCACCCAGACTGGCTGACCTGCTCCACCAGGCTTTAAACTAAGCCTGCTGGGGGACAGGGGGACTACCGCCACTGCTGGCCCACTGAGCAACCCTTACAAACCAGCAGTCCAAGCCACTTAAGGGAGCCCACCCCTGCCCCAGCCCTGGTACAATTTGTGGGCAAGGCAAGACTGGAGATCCTCTGGATTAAAATCCATGGGGAACACAGCACATGGGACACAACAGTGCGAGTCTACTACAGACCTCCCACCCAAAGCCAAGAGCTTGACCAGAGTTTGCCTGGGAACTGGCTGAGGCTGCATGCTCCAGGACCATGGTAGTGATGGGTGACTTCAACTACCCAGACATCTCATGGGAGGATCACTCAGCAAAGTCCGAGCAGTCGTAAAGCTTCCTATTGTGTGTGGATGACCTCTACCTGACCCAAGAACTCTACAGGCCAATGAAAGGGAAAGCGCTGCTTGACCTGGTACTGGCAACTGGGGATGACCTAATCAGCGATGTAGTGATCCATGGGAAGCTCGGTGACAGCGACCACAAGCAATCACCTTCACCATCCACCTTAAGGCTGGCAAGTCAGTCAGCAACATGGAAGTCCTTGACTTCAGGAAAGCTGACTTTGACAAGCTCAGGAGGCTTGTCAGTCAGGCCATAAGGGACAATGACCCCAGAGAGAGGGGAGTTCAAGAAGGGTGGTTGCTCCTCAAGGGAGCAATCCTCAATGCATAAGCTAAGTCTATTCCATCCCGGAGAAAAAAAGGCAGCAAGAGGGGCACAGCAGCCCCCCTGGCTCTCCAGGGATCTAGCAGACCTCCTGAAGCTAAAAAGAAATGCCTACAAAGGATGGAGGGTGGGATTCACCTCCAAAGAGGAATATTCTGCACTGGTCCGGTCCTGCAGAGAGCAAACCAGAAAAGCCAAGGCTGCAACTGAACTCAAGCATCAAGGACAATAAAGAGTCCTTTTTTCAGATATATGGGGAGCCGGAGGAAAAGCAAGGGCAACATTGGACCCCTGCTGAACCAGATGGGGCAACTGACACCCAGGAAAAAGCCAACCTATTAAATGGGTACTTTGTGTTGGTCTTTCATCAGTCCCATGGGACGCCCATGCCTACTACAGGACAGGGAGGTCCAGGTGAGGATGATCCCCTGCCCTTCATCAAT
>NW_017728948.1:44424673-44455812 GCF_001723895.1 Crocodylus porosus
GCTCTTTAGCCTGGAAAAGCACAGGCTCAGGGGTGATCTGATGGCCACCTATAAGTTTATCAGGGGTGAACACCAGTATCTGGGGGAACATTTGTTCACCAGAGCGTCCCAAGGGATGACGAAGTCAAATGTTTATAAGCTACTACAAGGCCATTTCAGGTTGGATATAAGAAAGAATTTCTTTACTGTCCGAGCCCCCAAGGCCTGGAATAGCCTGCCAGAGGTGGTTCAAGCACCTACATTGAACACCTTCAAGAGAAAATTTGGATGCTTATCTTGCTGGGATCCTATGACTCCAGCTAACTTCCTGCCCCTCAGCAGGTGGCTGGACTCGAAGATCTTCCAAGGTCCCTTCCAGCCTTAATGTCTGTGAAATCTATGAAATAATAGTCTCTTATAGACAGAGACAATGATTGTTTTAGCACCTTGTCAAGTTTTTCCTAGCTATCATAGCAAAGGAAAGTTTTATGGAGGGCTTTGAAGTAGAAACATGAAGTTCTGTGGCTGTTTACAGAGTGATAGCAGGTCAGGAAGGATGGAGCACTGGTTCTGGGTTTAGGTGAGACACTGTTAGAGATGTGGGCAACAATAGTTTAATTGTTGTGCAAAGGACAGAAGTTAGACTGGAAAGGGTTTGGAAGACCATTGGAACAGGGGAACTCCAAACAGAAAATGTAGATTGTGCATTTATTTTGAGCTGAGAGCTGACCTAGCAAATGGTGAAGCAAGTTAGGTCAAGACTGTTTTCCCTTTTTTAAAATTAAGAAAAACTAAAACATTTTTTATTATGAAGTGAATGAGCCAAAGGAGTGTGACAGGTTAAAGAAAAAAGTAAGGGGAACATGAAAGTGGGCCTGTAACAGAGAACCAGAGGCTCCTGTTTAAGGGGAAAATGGAGTAGGCTGACCTTGTGACATAAGCAAGCAGCTGAGCAGGATCTAGCTGCACTGCAAGCAGCCAGGTTAAGCTGCAGCAGGGCACAAAGGGAAACCCCTCTGCCTGACTGGGGAGTAACCTGATGGAAAGACAGTGCTCCAGAGCTTATCAACCCAGTACCAGAAGCAAGGGAGGCAGTCTGGCCCCCGCATGCTGCTATGCTATGATGGGATCTACTTTAGGTGTTACCACACAGGAAAGAGATCTGGGAGACATTGTGGACAGTTCACTAAAAGCATACGCTCAGTGCTCAGCAGATAAAATGCTAGGGATTATTAAGAACGGACTTATGAACAAAACAGAACAACAGAAAGTATTATTATGCCTCTAATAAATCCACAGTGTGTCCACACCTTGAATACTGTACCCAGTTTTGGTCCCCATACCTCAAAGAGGATATAGAAGAACTAAAGGAGGTACAGAGAAGGACAGTAAGGATGATTAGTGGGATCAAGGGGCTCCCATATGAGGGGAGACTAAGGAGGCTAGGCTTCTTTTAAGCAGGGAGGATGATAAGGGTTCACAAAATACCAAATGGTGAAAAGAAAGTAAACAGGGATTTATTATTTACTCTTTAGTACAATACAAGAACTAGAGGTCATAAAATAAAACTAGTAGGTAGTAAGTTTAAAACTAACAAAAGGAAGTTCTTTTTCACACAGCATGCAATTAAAGTGTGGAACCTGTTGCCATAAGATGTTGTGGAGGCTGACAGTTTAACCAGATTCAAAAAGGGATTGGACAAATCCTTGAAGGAAAGGTGTATCAGTAGTTATTGAACATGGGAGTTAGGAGTATGCGACAGGGTGCAAAACTCTCGGGGCCAGGTCTTGTGCTGGCCCATCCACCTGTCTCCATGGGCAATCCACCCAGATCTCTCCTGCCACAACTTTGCTATTCCATAAAGTGTTGGTATAATGCAGGAGACTGCCCATTACTGCCCCGATGCCAGGGGGCATTATCTGTAGCTCCAACCTCCCCTACACCACAGCCTATGCTTCACAGATGCCATCACAGTTCTCAGAGTCTCTGACCTCACACTGGGCCCCATGATCCTCCAGTCTGGACCCCAACTGGATCCTTTCTTTCAGACAGCCTACTCCACCCTCATTCTAGGCTCCCTGTACTCTTCCCCCTCTCCGGCATGTCCCTCCCCCCCAAGGACCTTTGACCACACAGGCCCCGGCCTTACCTCAAAGGCAGTCAGAACCTCAGGCCTTTGGCTCTGGGCATCCCTCACAGTAGGCCCCTGGCCCTTTTGTCCTTTCTGGTCTTGGCCCCAACATTGGCCAGTTGAGGGTGCCTCAAGTCAGACTTCTTGAGCATCTAGCTCACTGTCTCACATGACTCCATCTTCTTGGCCTTACTATGGGGTTAACATACCTGGTTGTGGGAGCTAGGGTTATTAATGTGCCGTGACCCGTCTTTCACTGGGGTGGTAACTGGCCTGGCTTTTCCTGGGTGCTCCCATGCCATTAGGAGCCCCACCAGGCCACCCATCCCTGGCAGGGTGAAGTTTTAGGTCATGCCCAAGACCAAGAGCCTCCTAGCCATCCCCATAAGCTCTTGCCCTTACCTTGTAGATGTCCCTGCTGCAGCTCAGCCAAGCAATGTTTCTGCCTCATTGTCAGCAGCAAACTGCAGCTTTTTAATACTACATTCTCAAAATGGCTGCTGCTGCCAGGCACCTGCTAGATGCCTGACTCATCCCTTAAAATGGCAGGCACCAACAGTGCCCTGCCACAGAGTCCAACCTCTGACTCAAAACTTCCTAGACCTTAAGTACTGGAGGCTACAAGTGGGAGAAGAACAGAGAAAATACACTGGTCATTCCCTGTTCACTCTCCCTTTCAGCATCCACTCTCTGCCACTGTGTTACAATGGATAGTAGGTAAGATGGACTTAAGGGGGAAAACAAATGAAAAATGTTTGCATCTATGAAAAAAAGGAAAAAGGTATAGATACAGGACAGAGTTACACCATATTTAAAACATTCAGGAAGGTTTCATAGCAGCAGCATCATCTGATCTTACAAAGTAACATTAATAGTATTGTTTTCTAAGTTACAAGCTAGCCCCATGAAGTGTAATAAGAACAACACTTACCTTCCTCCCACCACCCAATACTAGGTAGTCACTTATATGGTCACTATTATTATAGTATCAGAGGACATCTATAGACATGCGCAAGGGGGAGGGGGGTACTTTAATTAAGTGGAGTCTCTCTAATTAAGCTGCCTGCAGCATCACACACATTCAGCGTCCCGTGCTTCAAAATGGAAGTGGGGGCATTTGTACTAAAGCTCATGAGCTTTAGTTAAAGCATCCCTGCCACCATTTTGAAATGGAGGGATGCTGAATACCTGTGATGTGGAGGCTGCTGGAGCACGCTAATTAGCATGCTGCAGCAGACTCACAGCAGATTCAGTTAATTGAGCCTGCTCCAACGCATGCTAGTCACCACACATTAGCAGAGGACCATCATGTGTATAGGTGCCCAGAGTCCCTAGGAATATTAAATCTATGCATTGTCACAACAGCCCTGTGAGGTATTTTCTTCAATTTACAGATGGGTAATTGGCACTTGCTTGAAGCCATGGAGAAATTTCCTGGCTTTGCCATAAACTAAGTGCAAGACTCCTGAATGTCAAGCCAGGGCCTTTGTCATTGGAGCTTCTTTTTCCTTTCCATAAGCAAACTTCTCCACATGTGATGACTTTGGCTCCGTGTTCCATTATAATTGTGACATTACTCATATAATGAATGCTACAAATTTGTTTTAAGCAGTTGTCACGGGTGGGGCCTAGGAGTGGCTGTGATCTCACTAGCGCCCCCTGCCATGTCAATCAGGCAATCCAGTACCCTCTACTCACCCACCAAGTCTTTGATGTTATAAGGTTCAATATGGGAGGCTGCCTCTTATCACCCTGGACACTGCGCTAATGCTATTCCCCATTCCGAGTGGGGTGCTTCAATGCACCCCTGCCTTATGGGCAATGTGTGCCTCCTACCTCCCCTTTAGCATGCCCCAAGCCTCGCAGCTCTTCCTGGATGTTATCCGGTCCTTAACCTTCTGCGCCCTACCTGGCACCCCTGGGCTTGGCCCACAACCAGCGCCCTTCTCTGGCACCCCTCCGCAATCTGTATTAGTTATTTGCCTTTATTATCTGTATCAATTGGGCTCAGGCGGCCTAAGCCTTACCTGGCCCCTCTGGGTCCTGTCAATAATGATTGTCCAATTAGGCTCAGGCAACCTAAGCCTTTCCTGGCCCCTCTAGGCCCACTGGGTCCCGTCAATCATGAGTCCAGTTAGGCTCAGGTGGCCAGAGCCTTACCTGGCTCCTCTGGTTCCTTGGGATTCCTATTGCTGTGGAAGCCCTCTGGAACCCCTTTTAGACTGCACCTGTCTTGGGGTGGCTGTCAATGGTACATGCCCCCCTTGGGGTGGCTTTATACTGTACGTGCCCTGCCTGGAGCCTCCCTTCAGCACATGCCCACTCCCATGGCTTCTCGGCACCTTCTCTGGGCCCTAAATAGCCCCTGGGTTGCCCTCACCAGGCTAATCGTCTTTGCAGCACCCACCCTAGGCTTCCACTCACGTGGCTCCTACACCTGGAGCCCAACATGAGTCCCTACAGGCTTCACTCTGGTGCTCGGCCCCTTGAGCGGGGTCCTCTGCCCTGCTCAGGCTTCTCACTATCATTCACTCAGGGCTACCCACTGTGCCACCTCAGCACTGAATAGCTGTGCCGCCCCAGGCACCACTCTGTTGCCCACGCAGGGCTCTGGGACCCCCCACGCAGCTGGGGAGATCCCATGAGGCCTCCTCATGCCCCTACAGCCTCACCCGGTCCTAAACCACGAGCCAAACGGCTGCAACATAACAACAAGAAGCCTTCTGGCTTATAACATACGGTCTACGCTTCCTTGGCTCTCTAACCATGCCGTAGCCGCTCGGGTGGTCATGCTGCAACCATCAGCTCAGCTCTCCCGCCAAGCTCCTGCTCCTGCAGCTGCCAGAAGGGAACTGCCCTCTAGGCTCTGGCCTGGGCTGTTTATAAAGGCCCAGCCCTGCCCCTTTCTGGTCACTTGACCCACCTGGTTTCCACAGCAACCAGCACCTGAGCTGCCCTGGAGATTGGCAGCTACCCTTCTCCACTGCTTAGGAACAGGGCACCTCAGTGCTCCTGTGACAAGAAGCCATTAACCAAATTGTTTGAAAGATCTGAAAAAGAGAAACTGAAAATAAACTGAAAGCTCCTTGGGTGTGGGTTGGGGGGGGGAAGGTATTCAGCACATAGGATATGAACCAGTAATACATCAAGTGCATTCATTTCCCAAATTGATTTTATGACTTCAGGATCTCAGAAAACCAAAGTACACATCGGTTCCTTTTAAAAATCTAATTGTAGAACACCTGAGCAGACATAAAACAGGAAATAAACACTTATCAAAACCAGAGACCCACACCTACTGAATTAGCAAACAAGAACAAAGTACCGACAGATATAAAAACGCTGAGGGTGTGGCGCTCATGTAATATGTAGGCACCATTTCTGCTTTGTGGATCTACTTATAGAAAGAGGAAGGTTTCTGAGAAACAAGTTTGTTTAAATGTAAATATTTGACACGAAGTCAAACTGGGAAGAGATATGCTAAGAGGACTTCACTATTAAGCCTTGCTTTCAGAAGTGCTCTGCAAAATCATGGCTAAATCAACCACAAGGTTTTAGTGGCCTTGTGCAAAGATTTTGTTTCCAGCCCCTACTCTTTCCTACAAAGGAATACAGCAGCAATGCTGTTAAGGTTTTTGCCGTTAGTTCCAGAGGCCTTTTTTGAGCCTGTGCTGGATTTATGCCAACGGCTGTCCCCAGTTGACCTAGCTGTAAATGGATCCCAGGTTCGAGAGTCAGAGAGTTAAAGCCAATGTTATTTACTCTCTGGTGCACTGCTGCCTACAAAAACTGGTGTCTCTCAACTAGTCCTATGGCCCTTTTGACTCTTTACAGGCAACCTTACTTGAATCTAATCATCATCCAATACGTTCCCCTGCAATTGCATGGTTTGCATTACCTCAGTACTACCTGCTGTGGACAACTATATTTTATATAAAATGCAGTTTAGATATGCATAGCATTATTTTAGTCTCCACTAATATAGAGATATAGATTTGTTAAGTTGTTTTGCTGATGTAAGCCAAATCCTGCCCTTATCTGATGGAGGTACTTCACTTATTTAATGACTACTCCCATAGGCTTTGTCCCTGGAGCTCTATGATCCTGCAGCTTGCAAGACTGAGGTGTATTTCTGATTACATTCCTCAAATAAAAGAAAGACAGTTTTAAAATCTGCAGTTCTAATGGTTATTTCTTTATCACATTTTTATAAAAAAAGCCCCAAAAGACCAGCATTATCCATTAATTTTGCCTGAGTCAGTCACTGCAAATGGATGGTTTCCAGGTGGAAATGTCTAACAAAGTATTTCCTTTACAAAGGAGAATTCTCCACTGTGGCAAAGCCTATTTAAAAATCCTAGTTTAAAACTAGCATAATTTTAGTTCTCACTGAGCACATCTACACATGCCCCTAACTGTGCAGTTGTTACTGCACAGTCATTTAGTATTTGGTTTAGCAAGTACTACTAACTGTTATTACTGTGCAGTCCCAGCAGTGCACGGGTCATTTCTGACCCTACTTCAATGAGCTACTGTGCAATAGCACTGGTATCACAAATTCATGCCCGCTGATGCTACGTTGCTGTAGCAATGAGCTATGTTGCCATAGCTCATCACTATGGCAATGTAGCATCTCTTGTAGAAACGCCTATTGAGTGGCAATAGATTTACTATGTTTTAACTGCAATTTTACTGTTTTTTCTTAAAACCCATCCAATTAAGATTTCTAGGTATCAATTTCAACAAAGTTATTCCTAACATGAAATTACAAATAATTGAAAATAGGGCTGGACAGGACTCTGAGAGGTAACCTAGTTGACTAGAATGGAATAGAATGAAATCTACAGTAGCATAAGGTAACTGCAAAAATTATAGAATTGATTTTTCATTTTACTTACAAGATCCCTTAAAATGTATTTATATTTATATATTCTCTGTGTAGAACTCTCTACATAGCGGCAACGGTAATCACTTAAGTTCCAGACAACCAAAGTTCCCTCAACTTTTATTGAATGTTGGGCACGTAGGGCACCTATACACATGCTCCAGGTGGGGCAGGGCATTTTAATTAGAGCACGTCTGAGAAGCCACACTAATTAAAACATTCGCAGCATGTTGCATATTCAATATCCTGCGCTGCAAAACGGTGGTGAGGGCACTTTAACTAAAACTTATTTGACAAGCTTTAGCTAAAGCACCCCCACCGCCATTTTGAAATGGAGGGTACCAAATACATGAGACACCACAGCATATTGGAGAGTTCTGATAAGAACACTTAAGCAGACTCGATTAATAGAGACTGCTCTGACACGTTCTAATCAGAACATGTCGGAGCACATTTAAAAAAAAAGTGCCCCTAAGTCTCATAGATGCCTTTGAAAACCCCTGCCAATATTTAGTATATTTAATACTGTTTATAGCATTTTTACAAGTGGATCTCTGTCTTCTTTAAAATAGCAATAAATTAAACAACCACTCATCCATATGAGGCAGGCATTACCAAGTGTGTGATTGATACATGGAGGAAAAGTGCATCTTAAAGCAAACATAATAAAAAAAATTAAGTGCACCAATTCTCTTCATGTTTTCTGAAAATAAAATAATTCCTGGAATGAGACATACTTTGAGGCCCAAATTGAGTTACTGAGAAAGTTGTAATAAACAACAGATTGGAGAGGGGAGTAGGCCTAGGAATCTAAACTGAAACTCTTCCATAATTATATTATCTTAGCCTACTAAAATTGTCATACTCTCTCAAAAGAAACCAGAGAAGCTTTAAATATATCCAAGCTTTTCTCTATTATCTGTGTATTTGTTGCAGGGCACTTAGGTGCCTGCTCCTAGAAGAACAGAAACTGCCTGGGGAGAGCCTAAAGAGCCAGACAGGAGCCCAGGTGCAGGTGGCCATGGTAGCTAGCTAATGAAGAAATTAGTCTGCACCTGGTCAGCTGGCCAGAAGGCCCTAGGACCATATAAACCCCAGGACGGGGACTAGGGAGTTCAGTTCTCTGCTGGCGGCCAAGGGAGAAAGAGCACTCCTAGAGCAAACGAAAGGAAGAGGCCTAAGTTCTGCTCCAAGTAATGTGAAGGAGCCGAGCACACCTTATGTAGCTTGTTATGTTATAGCCCAGGGGCTTACGTTTGGTTGTTGTTTGGGAGAGGCTACTGGGGGAAGGAGGAGGCCTCCTTGTGGCCCTGCTATAGTGTGGGGACCCCAGCACCAGAGAGGGCACAGCATTTGGGGTGCACAGACCCCAGTGAGGACAAAGGGCCAAATTATATGAGGCCTAGGCGAGGCAACACCAATACCATCTGCGAGGCTTGGAGCATGGTAAAGGGATGGTTTGGAGCCAGGCATATTGCCCATAAGGCTGGGGTGTCCCTGGAACATCTAGTTTGAAATGGGACCCACAAGAGGTCCAGAACCCATGGGGTTCAAGGAAATCCAGCAGGATGTGAAGGCAGCCTCCCTATACTACAAAATACATCAAGATGTGGCGGGCAAGAATAGGGGATGTCCATTGGGTTGAACTGCCACAGTTGAGGGGCCTTAGAAGATCACGGCCATTCTTAGGGACCCCGTCCCATGACAGTATTTATTACTATGATTGTATTAAGTATGTAGCAATAGTTCTAATACAATTACTAATAACAATAGTTTATTATATGTTTAGTATCACAGAGACCTGATGGAACAGCTCTTATGACAAGAGTGCTAATACTGGGGGCTACATGTTTTTTCAGAAAGACAGGGTTGGGAGAGAAGGTGGTGGTATTGTCAAAGAACACATACACTAATTCCCTGGTTCAGGAGGAAAACAATAGCAGATCAGTATGTGTGGCAGCATAGATAGTGCTGCCATGTCTAAGGATGGTCCGGGGCTCAGAGGCAAGGGCCATGAGGACCCCAAAGATGGCTGGAGAGCCAGTTCTGGGTGAGAGTACTTACCTCGTTGGGAATGAGAGTCAGAAGAATGGAACTCACTGGAATTGCAGATGACACACTTCATCAGCACCTGCCACTCCGATTGGCTGGGTGCTTGATGAATGTCAGAACTCACCCCTCCTCCCTGCTGCAACAGCTGCAGGAGGAGAGGAGGGAGAGACAGAGAAGGAAGAGGCTATTAAATGAGCAGAGGCTTGGACTATGCCCCCACAGGGGCAAAAGGAGGGGAGTGGTAATCTCCTTTTGGAGGCTTGCAGGAGTCTCCTTACTTACCAAAACTTCAGTGGCGAGAAAGAGATGGGCCAGTGCTCGGAGATCTGCAGCCTGCCAGGAATAAGAATACCTGCAGGAGCAGAGAAGACGATTAACCATAAGTGGTGGCATGTCAGGTCCAGTGATCAGGGGAATTCCAAGGCCAAGTACCCTGATGCCAACCTAAGGACTTTTCTTTGATTTAGACAGACATACCGTGATCAGGGGCTTCACTCCTGTGGGCAATCAAGTGATACAAGCTCAAGAACTTGATCTGTGCTGCTATAGAAGCTAGCAGTAAGCCCCTGTAGACAGAGTCAAGGTCAAGTTTACAGACCTGTTGTGAGGACTCATCTGTGATCTGAAAGCAGATCATAGTGAGCACAAACTGTACCATCAGGCCAGTGCCAGGCTGGGGTACAGGAGGCGGCGGAGCCCCAAGGAACATCAGTTAGCCAGGGGCAACAGTGGTTCGGGCCAGCAAGTGTCTTTTTTTTTTTTTAACTTACCTTTAACATCAAATCATGGCAGATGAGAGAGGGTGGATGTACTGCGGAACATCTGATATAAGTTACCTTCTGGGACCTAAGGGCTAGCATGCACCTAGTTCCACAAAAAAAGTAAGGGTTATCAGAGCAGAACACTCAATTGCCTACAATATGCATCTGAATGAAGACAAAAGATGAAAGATAAAGCAACCAATATAATGGTGGGGATTTATTATAGGCCATTTCATAAAGGAAGAAGAGGTGGGTGAGGCACCTTCAAGGAGTTGACAAAATTATCCACAAGTTATACCAGGGTACTGATGGAAGACTTCAATTTTCCAGGCATCTCCTGGAAGAACAATACAGGCAAACATAAATGGTACCTGTAGACATGTGGGATGCCTGCTCTGATGCACAGTAGTTACAGTGTGTTGGAGCAGACTTGATTAATCAAGTCGCTGAAGTGTGCCAATTAGCATGCTCCAGCAGCCTCAGTGTCTTGTGTATTCAGCATCCCTGCGCTTCAAAATGGTGGCAAGGGTGTTTTAACTAAAGGCATGATGCAATGGGAAAACAGACGGATGAAGAAAGGTGCCCAGGAGGGATGGAAGCTTTTAAAGAGCACAGGATTGGAAGCCCAACAAAAAACTGTCAAGATGATGGAAGCACAGGAGGAATAGTAAGAGACCAATGTAGCTACACGAGGAGCTTATAGGATACCTCAACTGCAAAAGGAAAGCATACAAGTAATACAAAAATGGACAGATCACAAAGGAAGCATACCAGGAAATAGAAAGGACAAAATCAGGAAGGCATGGCTAAGATAAAGAACAAGTTGATAAGGGAAGTTAAAGACAAGAAGAGGTCTCATAAGCCTGTTGCCCAGAAAAGACTAAGGACACTGTATGTGCACTGTTAAATGACCAGGGGAACGGTTAACAGAAGATGCAAAGAAGACGAAGCTACTTATCAGCTACTTTGCCTCAGTCTTCACAAGAAAAAAAAAAATTAAGCTGCAACCAGAAATCTAATAATGCTTATTTGAATAAAGATGGGGATAAGTTGAGGGATAAGATAAAAGAAACCGTATGAGAGCATTTGATCGGTCTGAATTAATTCAAGCCTGCAGAGCTGGATGAACTTCATCACAGGGTAGTGAAGGAACTGGCAAAGGTTATCTTGGCACCCTCGGCAATAATACTCAGAAAGTTGTATGTGACAGCTGAGATACCACAGCTGAAGGTCACCCTAATGACATTTTTTTTTTAAAAAAAGGAAGGCAAAAAGGAGGATCTGGGGAACTACAGTAGATTAGCCCAGGAAGTTACTGGACCAGTACCCAGGAAATTACTGGACCATATCATAAAGAGTGTCATTTGCAAATCATGTAACACCAAAAAAAAAACTGATCTGTTTCTTTGACAAAGTAACTACTTGTATGTATAAAGGGAATGCTGTCGATATACAGGCAGCCACCACTTAGTGTTCTTAATTGGTTCCCAAAAAATGAGTGTTAAGTGTAAATAGCATTAAGCGAAACAGAAAGATTTTGACGAACTGAGATGGCAACCATGAGCATTACAACAAAACTCACTGAGTGGAATCAGGTATGAAAGTAAAATGAGTTTTATAGCGCTAAGCGAAACAGCGTTAAGGGAGAGTTGCATGTAGTGTATCTGGACTTGATCAAGACTTACGACAAGGTCTCATACGACCTTCAAATAAACAAACTGAAGAAACATGGGGTAGACGAAACTATTGTTAGGTAGATAGATAACTGACTCAATAGCTACAAGCAAAAAGTAAGTATAAATGGATTCATGTCAAAATGGCAAGAGGTTTTGAGTGGAATCCCACAGTGATCTGTCCTGGGACCAGTGCTGCTTAACCTGTTTATTAATGATCTGGATATTGGAATTGAGTTTCTTGAGCGAGTCTGCAGATGACATGAAGCTGGGAAGGATTATGAACATGCTGGAGGACAGGAGCACAGTTCAGAAGGATCTTGACAGTTTGGAAATCTTGGCTGGAGTTAACAGGATGAAATTCAATACTGACAAATGCAAGGTGCTACACCTTAGGTAGAATAATCAAAAACAAAAATATAAAATGCGTGACACCTGGCTGGATGGCAGCACTCTGGAAAAGGACTTTGAAGTCTTGGTAGATCACAGACTCGATATAAGTCTTGAGTGCAGTGCAGCTGCACAAAGAGCGAATGCAGTTTTGGGATGCATCAATGAAAACTTTAGGTACAAGATTATGGAGGTGATCGTGCCTCTCTGCTCAGCACTGCTTAGGCCTCATCTAGAGTACTGTGTGCAATTTAAAAGGGACATGGAGAAATCAGAGAGGGTCCAGAGGTGGACGAAAAAGGTAATAATGAGTTTGGAAGGCAAGTCATACCAGGAGAGGTTGAAGGAAATAGGCATGCTCAACTTGAGGAAAAGGTGCTTAAGAAGAGGCATGATCATAGCCTCCAAGGGCTCATCTACATGTTCATTAATGTGCTTTTGCTAATGTGCATTAAATTTAGTACCTTCATTGTGAAGTACTAGAAAAAGGAGAATTAGCCTATTTTAATGAGCATTAGCGAAAGCAAACAGTTTTTGGACTTCTATACACGTGTGCAGAGCCCACTCTGATGCACTGGAAATCGAGCGCATCAGAGCAGACTCAATCAAATCTGCTGAAGCATGGAAATTAACATATTCTGGTAGCCTTCTGCATCATGTATCAGAATCACTGTTCATCTCTATGTTGAAAAAATGGTGGCAGGGTGCTTTGAAATAAAACATGCTTGAGCTTTAGTTCAAAGAGCCCCACCACCACTTTTACAGTGTGGGGATGTGTGGTGATGCTGATACAGGATGCATGGGTGCTTTTAATTAGCGTGGCTCATTTATTAAAGCACTCGGTGCCACATCCCCCAGAACATGTATAAATGCCCTATGTCACTGGCTTCCTGGACAAGTGATCTACCTACTCAGCTATTGGGAATAAAACATGGGAGAGCCCCCCATGCCCCAGTTCTCCTGAACCTTGAACTCAGATATTTACACGCTGGGGTCATGTATGCCCATTTATAACCATGTAAATTCACAGCTAGTACACAGCCAATGTGCACAGGTTTAGTGACCAAAATGTAACGTGGAGCCAAAGCAGCCAGGTAGACATCAAGGAAACTGCCAATTAGGGGCATGTATAGATGAACACACAGCATCACCTACCAGCTAAAGGCCGGAACATAGTTTCATAGTTGGTAGGGTCAGAAGGGACCTGAGCAGATCACCAAGTCCCACCCCCTGCCAGAGGCAGGGAAGAGTGCTGGGGTCAAATGACCCTGGCTAGGTGTCTATCTAGCCTCCTTTGAAGACCCCCAGGGTAGGAGCAAGCACCACTTGTCTTGGAAGTTGGTTCCAGATCCTAGCCACACTGGCCCCTCATGGTAAAGGGGATTAATAACAAGTCTTCAGAGTCTCTGGCTGTTTGCATGAACAAAATCCACACTTGGAGCAGCCTAGTACAAAAGCAGCACAGGCTAACGCATCTGAGTAGTGTTAGCCTACAATGCTAAATGGACTTTAAGGCAGCAGGAATTCCTGGGCTGTGCAAATACAAACACAGTTGCATTGGTGTAAAGGGGAAATTGTTTCATCTACACACGCCCAATATGCATAAAGGAAAACAGAATTCCAGCCTAAACTCCATCTAAGTCTGATTTGGGTGCCCAAGGAACCACTGATTAACTAATCCTTTGTAATTAATTAATCCTTTGTAATTACTCTTTTGCAATGCTTCTTCCCTTTCATGCAGCCAAAGCTTTTTACCTTGTCTCAGTTAGTTCAACATGGATCAGAGATGGGAATCCTCAACTCAATTTTCATTCTATAGCGTCCAGAAAATCTTGACTGTAACTATTAACATTTATTCCTTCACATTACATGAGTTACCAAGGAAAATGGCAGTCACTAGCAAAGCTATGAAAAGGCCACAGAACTTCCTTGCTTACAGCCCTAGGCTCAGATCATTCAAACACTCCTCTTTTAACAAATCATGCTATTTTATCACAACATCTCTTTTGTTGTTGACAGAAAACATCTTCCTAGCACATATATACGTGTATGTGTATGTTATTTGTTGCTTTCAATGCTTTATCTTTAACCAGCAAAAAATATGTGGCAACATGTCCATAATTCTTAGAAACTGAAGAATACAATCCTGCGAATGAATTGAAGACAGAAGAAACAAATCTTAGCCTGGTGTGAATCCAGACAAATGAACCATATTCAGAGGGCAGTGATTCAACAAGAGGACACACAAAAACACCACAAATCCCAGTGTAGATGGAGGTATACCAGAAAAATCACTTTTCTGCCTCAGTTTGAATCATCTTATTTAAGGAACTGGTATTCACCATACTACAAATCAGCAAACTTTTCAAGACACAGTCTAGAACAACCAGGCTGTAGTTCAAGAGTGGGCAATTTATATGGGCTTGCAGGCCACATAGGGAGTTTTGCTGAGCCATTGCAGGCTGGATTAGCACTCCCCCACCCCCATGCAACAGATCACCAAAACTCCCTATATGGGATGGGGCCGCGAGTGGGTGGGGAGCAGTGTTCAGGAGTGGGATGGGTAGGCAAGGATGAGATTACAGTGTGGGGTCATGAGGCAGTGATAGCATGGGGCCAGGACCTGGGGCAGAGCCACAATATGCTGCCCACACACACCCCTGTGACAGGCACTGGTTCCACAGTCAAGGGTGTGCAAACGACAGCTCACAGCTCTGCCCCAGCCCTGTGCTGTCACTGCCCCAAGATCCTGGACCCAGCATGGACGCAGCTTCCTGTCCACCTGGCTATATGCCCTGCCCACGTGGCTCCCAGGAGACTCCAGAAATGGCAGAGTTGGGGCAGAGGTACGCAAGGAGATCACAGCTGGGCCTCGGCTCTGGCCCCACACCGTCACTGCCCTGTGATCCTGGGGTCTCCATGGAGACTGGCCGGGAGCTGCATAGGCAGGGCATGCAAACAGGATGGGGCTGCAAACGGGTAGGGAGATGCGTCTGGGGCCGTGTTTAGGATCTTGAGGCAGTGACAGCAAGGAACTGGGGCCAGGGCCCGGGGCAGAGTCAGGATCCACTCCCCGCACAGCCCTGCCAGCAGAACCCACCTCCTTCACAGGTTCTTGCCAGCCCTGCCCACCAGTCTCACTCCTGGATGTAGTTCCCAGCCAAGCACCCTGCTTGGTAGTGGGTGTAGGGCAGACAGCCAGGGTGCCTGGGCAGTGGGGTTGGGTCTGTAGACTGTGGCAGCCGGAAGAGCCACCACCACTGGGGCTGCCAGACAACAAAGTCCAGCGGCCACACATCCCAGGCCCGCTGCACGCCTAGGGGTGGCAGGACCGGCTGCATGTGCCACAGCCCAGGCTGAGCCCTGCACCTGGACCAGGCAGGACCGAGGGACCCACCATGAACTGGACAAAATCCCTTGCCAATCCATATATTGCCCACCCTTGCTCTAGTTCAATGTGGACTGGGTTGCCTCAGTGTCATATCAGCAGTGGGGGGCTTCCTCTACACCCGCCAGAGCCAAGAAGCTGGCAGCTGTGCCTGCTTCACCACTGCTTCTCCCAGTTCTCTCACACCCCTGCTAGGGTGCAAGTGCTGTATCCAGCCAGACGAGAGCTGGATCCATGCTCCTGCTGCATCTCCCTGCCCCATAGGTGGAGATAGAAAAAATGATGGGGTGGGCTGAGTGCATGATCACCCCCTCCCCCACCCCAGCAAGTAAGTCTGTCATGGAAAAACAATGTGGGGGAACAGATCAAGCCCTCCCACAATGAGGGAGGGAGTGGGGCAGGGGTGAATGAGGCCATAGGCCTGGGGGGTGGGTCATGGGAGGCTCGGAGTCCAGACAGCTCGTTCAGGGGCACTGGGGGGGGCTTCCGCTGCTGTGTGCACCTGGGGGGCAGGCACAGAGGGCACTTGCCCCCTCCAATCTGTGTGCAGGGCAGAGACAGCTGCTGCTATTGGTTGTGCTTCATACCCCACTGCCAGTGCACTGGCTGCACCACCTGCCCAGCAGTGGGAGGCACATGGTGTCAAGCAACTGCCAGCCACTGGCAGTAGCAGTGCAGAGGCAGCCACCTCCACCTTGCACACAGCACAGATCAGGGGGCACATCACCCCTGGGGCAGGCAGAGGAGATCAGGCAGCAGTGGGAACTGCTGACCCCTGACCCCACATCCCTGGATGAGACACCCAGGCGAGCACCCCATGACCTGCCCCAGGGCCCCACTCACCCCCACCATGGGGGCCTCAATCTGCACCCCCAAACCCCTTCTCTCCCCCATGCTCCTTCCTGTCCATACATTTACCTGCTCAGCTGGGTGCTACTCCCCACACAGCCAGGCTGGGCTGAGTTCCTGGCTGCCTGCAGGCTCTGGCTGCTCATCCCTTCTCATCACCTCCTGCCCCGCTGCACCTGCCCAAAGCCTGTACCCAGGTTCCCCACATTTGGGTGGGCTTAGCCCCCTTAGCCCCAGCCTTCCACTGCCTATGCCCTGCCCTCACCCCCCCACTCCTCACCTGTAATGTGGGTGTAACTCTCCACCAGCTGGAAGCTGTACCCATGCCACAACCTTAGAGAAGGACAGCATTGGTGGTGGGGAGATGGGGCCCATGAAGAGAAGTAATAGTAGCACAGTTTCCATTTGGTGGGGAGCTGTTCCAGGGCTAGGCAGCTTCCAGTTGTGCCTGTGTTGCAGCTGGGTAGTGGGGATGCGGGTGCGGGGAGAAGCAGCAACAGTATGAATGCAGCTTCCAGCTTCCCAGCTCCAGTGCAGCTTCTTGTTGCACAGGCACAGACCTAGACCCAGCCTGGTAAAGACCCTCTGGTTTCACCAGCCAGATCCAGTGGCTTTGTGAGGTGGGTCTGTCCTATAGGCTGTATGTTGCTGACATAAGACCTATACCATCAAAAGCAACCTTTTGCTAATTATTGTTGTGCATACACCAAGAGGGTTCATCTACATAGCTCTTCCAGCAAACTCTTCTATGGAAGATTTTGTCTTGAGCCCACAGAAGCCATCCCAGTTGCTGCACAATCTTATCAGTGGAAGTATGGCTGATGGATCTGCAAAACCACTTTAACAGAAGGATGCCAGGCTCTAGGCATTATTCTCAATTCTTACTATTTCTCCCTAATATTTGGTATTCTTTTTAAAAGTCCCACCTTTTAAAAGTGACAGTGTGTATTTAGATTTCATTTAAAATAATAAAGTTTCTAGTCTACATGGCTGCAGAGGAAATTTTAGAAAATACGAACAAGCAAACAAACAAAACCAATATGTGATTTATTTATTTTTTTAAATCCCTTATTTTAAACTTGTCTTATGATTTCTAAGGTGGCAGTCATGAAACTCAAAACTTGGCATTAACAATACCAGCAATTCCCATGATTCTTTTCTTCTGTGTTATAGACACAGTGACATTGTCAGATTATCAGAGGTGGAGCAAAATCTTGAGGCATAAGGCCCCCTACCAGATAAATGTACCTTGTCAAGGGATGGTCCCAGCATCCTCAAGTAGAGGGACCCAAAGGAATCACCCTTCCTGCCCTCCTATATCTAGACCCTTTCAAAACAAATTCAGTGTAGCCCCGAATAAGCAAGCAGAGTGCTAAAGAGACCAAGATGACAGGGAACAAGAGGAATGTCTGCATTCCCAGGGTGAATAGTTCTTTGTATTTCTGGAACCCCTGGTCACACACTTGCTCCGACCTCAACCTCCTGTTCATTATATTTTTCTAAATTTTCCATCAGCAAAAGAGGATATGCCCAGAAGAACAGATTTGTGTCAGATGGAGAAACTGGGCATTCCCCCAAGAATCATGCCAGTCATGCTCATCAGAACCACACCAGAATCACAGAAGCAGACCATGGGTAGGATTTGGCTTTTGTGAGAAATTTCATAACCAAGTGTAGGAAAAAAGTCTGAACAGTATATAAAGCAAATATTCTTGCATTATGTAAAGAGATAAATATAACCCACAGTCTTTTTGCCACAATGCAGCAAAAAGAAATTCTCAACTCCAGTATTTAAAATCCAGATTGTAAATGGTATGGTCTGCCTTTTATGTCCCATATTGCATGCTTTGGAAAAGCAGTGGTATGCCAGAAAGGAGCTTGTTTTCAAAGAACAAAACCAAAATTGTTGGAATGGGAAATCCAGATTATTTACTGCACATAAATCTTTTATTTGGTTACAAATGGTCTAGCCTGTAAGCTGTGAACTTAAAGACATCTTCGTGGTCCAGGAAGTTCAGCGTTATTTCATTTAAATATTGTGCAATGCAGGTGCAGGCTGCAGATGGGAGGTTTGGGTGTGAGAGCATGCCAAGTGCATAACAAAACTCAACTGAAGGAAGCCAATAGAAAGACCTCAGCCTGAATTAGTTGAATTTAGATGGCAGGAATTCCAGGGATGCCCTATTTGAGGAGAGTATTTCAGTGTTAGTTTGCCTAAACACCGAGTCTAGTAGGAAAGCACACTATTTTCTTGACATAACATTTCTTAAAGTTAACATTTTGGCATACCAAAGCATATCCTCTACCAAATAAATAGAGCCAGATTTTCCATGGAGTAACACCAGCAGAGAATTAACAGGAAATTTAGTCTATGTACATATTCACTGGATTTTGAGTGTTCAAATTCTGATCTCTCAATACCGTAAATCAGGAGCAACAACCATTTCTCCATGTAAACCAAGGGCAGAATTCCGCCTTTTGACAACAGTGAGATGTTTTAATCAATGTTAAAACCTTAGGCAGAGTCAGGGTTTGTACATGAAATGGATACTGGAACAACTAGATTTAAAAGGAAAAGGAAGAGTATTGATAGCCTCCAGGCCTTCTAACACTACCACATTTTATTTTAAAAATCTCACTTCTATTCATTTTGGCTTCTCATATCTTAAACTATTAGGAAGATACTAGTATTTGCCCAGAAAAAATAGAAGAGTTTAAGATTACATTAGAATTAAGCTGATGTTTTTGCTCAAACCACAAAGATAGAATGCTGTTAGCTTAATCTTATCCAATGGGTTTCTTCCACTATCCTTTCATACACTAACCCTCTCCCTGCTGGGATCAGCCGTCTATTTTTTAAGGTCAAACCAAATCTTACTTTGTTATGTATCCTACCAAGAGGTTTCTTCTGTCCTTAAACATCTACATCTATATCTAAACAGCAGTTGTTGCCTGTAAAACTGACGGAAATATAAGTTAAAATATGAAAGAACAAAATAAATGCAAAAAACCCCCCAAAAAACCCAGTCTGAAAAAAGTAGAGGTGAATACAGTCTGCAAAGGTTGGATGCTGATTTACTGACATTCAGTTTAGGCAAAAATTACCAAAGTTCAGAGAAGAATGTTTTCCGAGTTTTGCCTGTTTGTACTAAACAGCAAGACTGGCAGATAGTCCATCTACTGAAGTGGAAAGTTGGAATAGCATGAATATACAAAATCTATGGAGTGTATCTTTAAAGCAACTGCTCCTTGCTTGGCTAAATGTCAATGTTCAAGCAATGCCTACCACAAACAGCATTTAAAAAAAAATTGGCATGTGTCCAAGAGAAATCTGCCCTGCATAATATGTTCCAGTGAACATTCAATAGCCTTTTGGTGAACCTGCTGGCTCAGAGTTTCCTCAAACAGGATCTTTAAAGAACAAAAGAAAAACTGATAGACATTTTCCTTTTTGCTAGCATCCCCAAGTTGCACTCAGCATTACTGTTTAACATTAATTTAAAAAAAGAAATAAGGCAAAGCAGTACTGCAGATTAATTTACAGATATGCAACCATGTAAGGCACTGACTGGTTTGATTGGCTTGGGTACTCTCCTAGCTTTGTTTAAATAATGTGTTGTTTTAAAAAAAAAAGGCGGAAAACACTTGGCTCACTTCCTTCATCGTATGGTTTCATCTGTAAAATATATATTATCATCTTTATGTACCTGCTTCGCTAGTTTGTCATGTGGAATAATTAATGAATGGGATTTATTCTCAAACCCATTTCCCAAGCAATCCCTTTGACTTGGCTGGGTTTATTGGAACAGGTAAGAGTTTCTGGGATTAGATTCACTGTTTATGCAGTACTTTGAATATATGACATCTAACCATTGTGATGTGATGACATATGTTAAAACTACTCTCCTTGACTGTTTTTATTTCTTCCCTGACGTCCCAACCTGCCAAGAATTTAACAATGCGGTTCTCACTTTGTGAGTTATCACTCTGGAAATTTTCACACCTTATAAAGTTAAGCTTGTACATTACTATCTGTAGGCTCAGGGCCCTACTTATTTTTTTAATTAAAGATGAAGTTTCCATTTCTTCAGCCCAGTGACTGTGACTCATTTAAAATTCCTTCTGAGGGTTTAAGCTGACATTAAGAGAAGTGTCCAGGCCTTTTCCTGGCCCATTGCACAGAGGTGAATTTCATCTAAAAGGTCTCCCTGTGTATACTGATTTTCCACTCTAGAATTTCTGAGTCTCCTAATAATCCATTAATACACAGCAAAAGCTCTAGTCTCAACTTTTCATTTTCTGCACTTGAAGTAATTTGTTACATTTGTGGTCAGAAAGCTCCACATTCAAGTTTTTTTTTCCATTCAGCATTTACTTCCCTCACCAGCATTCTTCACAGTTACTAAGAAAAAAGTTAAAAGACTGTGACCTTTCTACTAATTGCTAAAAACTGGTTTGATAATTAATTTAATCCTAGTTCCTTAACTGTTCTGGAAATAGATATATTTCTCCGAAAATGCCCAAGTTAGGTTGCCTGTATAAATGCAAGCAGTACTGACCTTCTTAAATGTTGTAAAGTTGGAATATTTGTATGAACATAACTCCCAGCTTTATCTATAAGCAAAGCAGGTTCCTTCTGAAAACTTTCAGCTTTCAAGAATTGTGCCCAAAGGATGATAATCTTTAGAGAAAATGTAGAGTCTTTAAAGTCATTTATGCTCAATGGTAAATTTCGTAGGAAATAGAGTTCCAGGTAAGGAAAAGTCCTTGCTTTATTTTTTAATTATTTCACTGTTATCCCCACAGTAACTAAATTGTACTGTATTTAATACCCAATATGTTATCTAAATCTCATTTTTTAAAATTAGTATTTCCTTAAAGCTTCATGCTTTCATTTTAGCAGCTTTTACTGTCCATTAAACACCTTAAATAAAAATTGCACTAACAAATTTTTATCTGTCAAATGCCCCCAGTAAACAATCTGAGCCCTAATTGCACCTTCCTTGAATTTATGATCCTTAAATATTGTAGGCACATGAAATTTCTGAAGAGAGGTAATTTTGAACTGGGCTCTGATCTTCCAACTGGATCAGATTCTTTCAGAAGCATCTAGCAAACTATAATGGAATAAATCCTATTATAAATTACTATATCTCTTCCTTGATTTTTAATAATTAATTTTCACCACATCTAAACTGTCTTACAGAAGGTATTACATGGAAAGTTTAATCTATTAAAAAAAGTCTAACACAGAAATGACTGGAAGTTTGTAAAGTCAAAGTACTGTATATTTCTACTGATTGAGTATATTACTGACATTATTGTACTGTAGCGGTTTTCAACCTTTTTAGACTCAAGGCACCCCTCGGAAAATGCCAGCTCTTAACTTTCATTCGTTTTTGCTTATGGAAAAATACTTATAATATCATATGCAGATGGTGCAGACAGGATGATTTAAGTAGAAATTAAAGTCCCTTGAAAAAGTATGTACATGAGGTACAAGATAAAAACAAATAGACTTGTGATCCTCAGTTGAATACGATATGTTCATAATATTCTAATGCGAGTTTGGGGGTTGCTATACAAGACTTCTGATGTGAATATCAAAGTTAACAGTTTTGTTATTTTGAATGGGATTTCAAAAGTGTTTATTATTGGCCCAACTCTGCTCTGACTTTAGCAGTAGTAGTTAGGCCAAAGCTGAGCATTACTTTGGGGGGGGGGGGCAGGAATCAACCAAGAAAATTCTGCAGTGGGATTACATACTTTTATACAACATGATGCAGAGGGATTTCTTCCAACAGATGATGAAACCAAGACCAGCTTTGCCATTTATAAAGGAATTTGATGAAGCATAAAGAAGGCACTAGTTCTTTCAATGTAGAGGGTGGGGGACTGTTTTAGCTTTAAATCACCTTTCACCCCCACAAGCCTGGGTTGCTCTGCTAGCAGAAAGAGCACCAGTGTGATTTACACAGACTGAGAAGAAATCTGTCAGAGCTTTCTCAGTCACAGAAACACTGAATACTGCAGCTGTGCCCAGGCACACTGGCTCCTGTTCCCAGTCCTGGCCCTAGCAAATCCCATATGCAAGGGTTCATGAAGGAGTCCATGGAAGGCTATTTTCCACAGGTCCTGTAACAGACAAAGTCTCACAAAGCTAAAACTGGGAATTTTGGAAACCCTTCTGCTGCTCCTACCCCCTCAACTACTGTAAAGGGAGTGGAAGAACGAAGCTCTGTCACACAAGCTTCATAAAAAATCCTGAAAACTGTGACTTTGCTGCCTTTAAGGCAAAAGAATCTCTCATTTCTGGATAGTTTTCAGTAACTTTTTCCTGTTTGGTGACTGTTTTATTCCGTTTAAATGTTACTATAGATACAGGAATTCAGTCACATGAAGTTTTATAACTAAAATTTGCAGAGGTAGAAGCAAGGGTCACAACAGATGAAGATATACTGCAAAAATTATACATGCATTAGGCTCTAAATGGCATTTACAGGGACAAATGCACTTCGTTCCCCCCTCTAGTGATTCTATAGGGCTTCCCTAAATACTATACAATATAAAGGATTTATAAAGCACCCAGGAATGACTATGTGAAAAGTTCTGCCAGTTTGTTATAGGACATATTGGGGAAGGTAGCAGATTTTTTATAACTTCAATCATAGAAATAATAAAGTTCATAAACAAGTAGACTTCCTACACTTAACAGGAAAGCCAGTATTGGAAAAAAACTAGCTGAAACTGTAGCAGAGATGGAGTCAAATTTTCAAAATACTCAGTGGGTTAATCTGCACAAGGCATTTATTGTGGAGTTGCCCAATTAGTTCCATAGTAAATGTCTCAGCGTCTACACATGTGGCCCTATTAAGCCACAGAAAACTCGTAAACTCCACAGCACGGTGGTACTTGTAAATACAAGTATTACCCTGCTTCAGAGTTTTTGCACACAGAGCAATACACGTGTAGATACTGACCTGGCTGGCTGGGACATGAGTGTGCTTCAGTTTGGGGGCTGCCTGACAGCTAGCCCCACACTGGAGCACCTTTCTGCCCCAGCCATCTCTTCTGCAGCACATTGAGCTGGGCTGGCAGGCTGACCCCTTGAGGTTAGGGCTGCTCCAACCATGCTGAACATGCTGTGATCCTGTGCACATATTCAAACAGTGTGCCTGGGAGCAATACACTCCAATGCAAAAAGCACTGGAGTTGATTGCTTCAAATTAATTGCATGTGTTGATACACTTTATGTGACTTAAACACATTTCCCTTTGACTCGAGTCCCTATGTGCATGTCACTTCCGACAATGTCCTATACTCTAGTGACTTCTGAAAATGTACCCAATAGTCATATTTTGGTTGTATTTTTAAGGTATCATATAAAATAATGGTAAAGGGGGAAAGTATGTTTGATTGCTTCCTTAAGATGTAAAATGAAGGTCTCCAGTATTTTCAACAACAAAAAGATATGCCTGTTTTTATATTAGAAATTCAGGTGCTCACTATTCTTTCCTACAAAAAACTGTGGAGCATTTGATTATGGTTGTGATTATGGCCCCCCCAGGGGTGCTATGAGTAGGGACTTAATTCACAGGGGCTGCTTCCCCCAATTTCCCAGGTCAAACTTGGGCCCTGGAAGCTATTTTGTGGGCAGAGTATGTGGACCTCCCTACCCTGCCCCCGATTAGCCAATATGCTCTGATGGCCCTGCCCCTCGCCACTGATTGGCTGTGGGGGCTGTCCATCATGCAGCCCTGCCCCTGGTCACTGATTGATGCAGAGGAACAGAGCCACATGACAGGCAGCCCTCATGGCCAGTCAATGAAGAGGTACAGGGCGACAGCCATCTTGTCAGCAGCCCTTTGAGTGGACAGCCTTTCCCTCCCTAGTGAGCTGCTGCAGCACTTGGTAAGGCGTCCTCCCCCCTCCCAAGCAGATTTCACGGATATTGTGGATTTCTCGGGCATTGCCTGGATTTCATGGAATCTGCAAAATCCACAAAAATTACAAATTTGGTAGGTCCCTAGCTATGAGATACACTGATGGGTGCCACAGTGTGAGGACATAAGCAAAGTGTGAGGAGACAAGGTCAGGCTCAAGCTTACGCTGGCCTGGCAGATCCCACACCCCTATGGCCTGGGTCATCTGCAAGGAAATCAGCACTGTACTATACAAGTTAGTTTTTGAAATCGACGCCACTTAATTCACAGAAGTTAGAGGGGTGCCTCAAGTCCAACTGAAAAAGAGTTTGATGAATATTTAACACTTTTATACACATACCTTTTTGTGCGACACACTAGAGTTCCAGTGGGTTGGAGCAGACTCGATTAATCAGCACATTGAGCTGGGCCACACAAAAGCTGACACACACTGTGTAGCAACATGAAATGTGCGTCAGCATGCAGAAAATGGAAATGGTGTGCTTTTGAACAAAACAATTTTGAGGTGTTTTAGTTCAAAAGCTCACCGCCACTTATACAACTGTGTGCATTGCAGCACTGGGCACTTTTAAAAGCCCCAGTGCTGTGGCACAAGTATGTGTACAAATGCCCCTGGTGATGGTTTATTTTTGTTAACACTAACTCAAATTCCTGACAAATGTTTCAAAGTAAAGGTCTGTGGTGAAAGTTTTCATGGTCCTTTCAACAGGAGGGTGAGAAAGATCCTACTGCAGTTCTCATGTCTACCCAACTTGGGGGTGGGGGGGAAAACCAAACTTTTAAGAAAGCCTTCATGATACAATAGAAAGTAGACTAAAGGAAACAAATATGCTCTCTATCTTTTTATCCTTTGTTGTCACTCCTAAATTTAACAATGTATCAATAAAGACAGCAGGCCTGATTACCCTGGGCAATGGTTCTGCAAGGTGCCCCCATGTGAGCATATAGTACTTTATTGGGGTATCAGTAAGTGTCCCGGACGGGCTGTCTTGTGTCGCTCCTGGGAGCTCTGCCCTCCTGGTTGGTGACTACTCCCCGTCCAGACCTGTTTGTTACTGTGGGTGTTCGTTCTCCCGCATTGCCAACCCCGCTCTCGCCTGCCACGACTTGTTGTTTCCCCAGTGGGTCGGGGCTAGTTCATGGGTCCCTCGGTGGCCAGGGCTTGGCCTGCCGGTTGCACACAGGGCTCTGCCACCCCTACACCCCGGCCTCATGCCACCTATGGGCTCCACTTCCCTGTGCCTGCTCCGTGCTGCTTCTGCAGGCTTCTAACATGGCTTTTGTCCTCGATCCCACAGTCTGTGGGATACTCCTACCTTAATGTCGACCACTTCACAGTAGCCTGCACCAATGCCTCAGCCGCACCCTCTATAGACCTCGCGCCACAAGCCCTTCACCCTGTGCGACACTCCCCACTTGGAGTTTCTGATGTCCTAACTACCTCGCTGACCCTCCACCAGATCCCTATTAGCCTGAACAGGGGGGAAGGGATTCCCCTTAGTTGCTGTCTAGCTGCCCCGCTCATGTTCCTTTAACCGATGTCCGCTGGTCTTGGCAGCAATCCCGCCCCGATCTCCCTCCAGCCAGGTGGTCCTCAGTCCTTCACCCCTCTTCGGCTTAGCCCGCACCCACCGTCTCAGCACTTACTTCGGGGTCCTCTGAATCCTCCTGGGTTGTCCCAATCTTCAGTCACTCACCCGATCTGTCGCTTCTGGGTCAACCCACCGGCGTCGGGCTTCCCTTCTGGGTCGCTGCTCCCTCCGGCACGCCAGCTCAGCGTTGCCCGTCTCGGAGATCCCACACTGTCACTGGCCCTAACTGCCGTTTGATCCCCGGGCTCTCCACCACCTCTGGAGTGGCGGCCACCATTTTTAAATCCCCTGGCCGGCATCTGACGCTGCCGTCAGCTGCTGGCCGCAGCTGTACAAAGATGCGGCTAATGAGCCATGCTGGTTCTCCCTCTGGCTCTGCATCTCTCCTGTCCTGGGTTTCAGGTAAGTGTCCCTTGTTACCTTGGCCCCTGGGACAGTAAGTTTGTATTATTTTGCTTGCTCTTTGAGATTTGTTTGTTTGTGCTTTTTCTCTTTTGTTGTTTTTGGCTTTGATGGCAGTTTGTTTATTTCATCATTTCATGATGTCATAATTTTGAAAATACATTATGAAAAGTTCTCACCTCGCACCTCCTCATTAGTTAGATCCATTCTCTGACCACTGTTTAAGCTCTAAAAATAAATTTAGAATACATAGATGTACACTGCAGGCAGTGGGTTACTGAACAGAGGCAAAGAGACAGTATTCAAAGAGATCTGGATCCAGTTCCTGACTTAGCCACAGACTGACAATGTGGCCTTGAACAAATGCTCTCCGGAAAATTTCAAAAGCAGCTCAGTGCCTTTAGCAAAGTTACATTTTCAAAGGTAACTTAGGCACTTAGAAATTCTTTTTGGAATATTAGCTTTTATCCTATTGAAGCATTTTCACAATGCATCTCTACTGCTGCCTTAGTTCTTTGTGATTTAAATCAGGGGTGTTCAACCTCTGGCCCTTGCACCAAATGCAGCCCAAGAAGCTTTGGAATCTGGCTTACGGGGCTCCCCATGGTATGGGAAATTTGGCAGTGGGGGAGGAGTAGCAGTACTGCCACCCCACCCCACTGCCAAATCCCAAGCCTGTCAAGGTGGGGCAGAGCCAGTCCACAACCCTCCCCTGAATGGCCAGATCAAGGTATGGCCACATCCTCTTCCCTCTGTGCAGCTCAGTTGGGGCTGAGCTTTACCCCTCCCCCTGAACAGCTAGTTTGGGGCTGGCCCATTCCCCTTTCTGCCCTGCTCCCCTTTGCAGGGCCAGGCCACATCCCCTTCCCTCCACCTAGCCAGGTTGGGGCCAGGGAGCCAGGTTATGGCTAGGCCATGTCTCCTTCCCCTGCACAGATGGGTCAGGGCCAGATTGCCTGTTGCTTCCCTCTGCATGGATGGGGCCCTGCTACACCTCTCCCAGGTGTCTGATTGGATCCAGCAGGATCTGGCCTGTGGAAGGATCAGGCACTGCCCATCAGGCCTGCTGGACAAAAAGATTGAGCACTACTGATTTAAATCATAATACTTCCCTCTCTCACAGGACAAAAATCCCTTACTGCATGCAGGACTGTAACAGGGTTCCAGACCGAAGCCCTGTTACTTGAGAAATCTTGCAGCTGATAGTGATTATGGCCCAGCAGGCCCCACGCCCACAGAGAGCCAATGGGGCTCGGTGGCCAGGGATATGAAGAGGATGCTCCCTAGGGAAAGTTGCCTTCGGGCACCACAGGACAAGAGAGGAGCTGCGGGGGAGACTCTCCAAGAGAAGGATCCAAGAGGAGGGATCCACCATGCAGAGTCAGCATGAGTAGAGGGATCCCAGGGCTCAGGTCCAGCAGGCCCATGTACCACCTACCAAGAATCCATGGGAATGGTGGCGAGTGCGGGGAAGAGCGGAGCTGCAGCGCAGGAAGAAGCCGTGGTTTCTGCACCAGGACGCAGAGAGGCAACTTGAACTGGCACCATGCAGTAAAAGAGGCTGGGTGGTGCCCGTAACAAGCCACTAATGTGGTAATTAGCGACGGGGAGCCCAAACCTGAGAGAACAAAGGAAACTCTTCTCCTGTCTACTTTCTTTTGAATGTGGGGAACGGGCAAAGACTTGAATTAGACGGAGAAGCCCAGAGACTCCCTTTGCAGGACAGAGGACATGGAGGGGACCCTGCGTGGACTGATTGTTCAACACAGCCACAAGTGGGCGAAATGCACCTCCTTACTTACTGTCCCAATTGAGGTGCCAGGGATCCTCTTCGGAGCACAGGGGTGATCCCAGGAACAATTCCAACTAGCTGCTGCCTCCCACCTGGTTCCCTGTAAAAGAAAGAATAAAAAGCACCTAGATTATGAAACAGACCAAGCGTGGTCCTTCCACAGGTACTAATTATCACAACATCTCTTTCCTCCTCATTTCTTTAACAAGATCAAAGTTGTGGCAGGTGAGAACCGGGGGATCCGGCGGTACCCTGCACAGACACGCCTAACAGTGACTATAATGCAAGATCTAAGAAGCGCATACATTTTCCCCACCTCACATATATAAGAGCCTGATGCGATGATGTTTGTTTAAACTGGAGTCAATTGAAGTCTTGTCTGTATAGCAACAGCAGGATCAGGACAACAGTGCCTAAACCACTAAAACTCTTGTCACTTCAACTAAACAAGACAAACTTTAAATAGGGCATAGGAACAACACATGCCATTTTGGATGGGCAGCAAATAACATGTTATTAAAATTTTAAGGGGAAAAAGGTAGGCAGAACATAATTCTCAAGTTGAATATGGTTAAGACACTGCAGCTGATATCCAAAACCATGATTGGATATTTAACTACTGAATTTCCAGTACCACTTTCTATGCACAAAGTAGTTCATTGGATGTCTCTTCTTCAAATTCAAACCCAATCTTAGACTATATGATTTGAGTGCTGGCAGTCAAATAGAATAGAATGACATACACCTTCAAGAACAGAAGTTCTCTCTGATCTCTACTGTATTCTAGCTCTATATGTATTCTCACAGCTTTATTTGTATTTCTTCAAATATCACTTATATTGATGTGGGGAGGGCTTAATTCATCTTTGGGTAGTTTTAGCCATGCAAACTCAAAATTCCTCCCCTATTACAGACTTGTGATCCATGTGTGCACCCCTGTACTTGAAAGGTGGGATAGAGACAGGGTTTGACTCATCTCACTGAACAGGTCATATACCAGAGTCCAGTAACTATAATTAAATTAATGAGTTTAGTCCTGATTTATATCAGTGAAAAATGAGATCAAAAGCAGGCACACTATTTGCACACTAAAATAAAAGTTTTATGCAGACAAAAGAAAAAAATAAAGAGGAAAACAAAGCAGTGCTGATAGAGCATGTAAGCACAGAGGTGGCTGTGGCTGAAACTATATGCGGACGCACACATGTACCTTCTTGTATCTTCTTTCAGTCACCAGGAAAAGGGTTTTAAAAATGCTTAATGATTCTGAATGCCCAACCTGAAGGTACTTGAAGGAAAATTTCTAAAGCGTTCTGAAAAATTCATCTTAAAAAATTTGAAATGCTCCTTTAAAATATCTCAGCTTTAACATCAAAAATTGAGAAAACTGTAAACCTGTAATCACTTTTGAAAATTTAGACCCACAACTAATTTTATTATTAATAAAACCAAGAAGAAAATTTTCTAAATCATATCTTAAACTTTGGATTGAGACTATTTCATAGCCTACTACTTTCAGTTTTGGCATATAAAACACTGAAATGTCTGGGTGAAGCATATGTACAAACTAATTTGCTTTATATTGAAAAAAACTGTTAAAGTGATTTGAAGAGCTCCAAATGTGGTGAGACATTTTAAAAATCACTGAATATTTAATCAGTGAATTTGCAAAATCCTAAATAAATATCCTTTCAGACAGTGTATAGAATTACAAACTGAGACCCTGAAATATTCTGATCTTTGTGTCCCCTTAAGTCCGTCTGTAATAACCCCACAGCATGAGATTCAATTCTAATTACAAAAATGCTTCTTGTGATACAGATGAATACAAAAGAAAATCAAGGTATTTTAACCAACCATATCTCTTCAGTATGGTTCCTAACCCAGGAAAACTAGTGTGACCTTACTGTTTGCTGAATCTGTAAATAAGTAATTATTTAGCTTACTTATTAAAGCAACACCACACCCTGACTAAGATGAAAAACCAGACCTACAAGATAATCCTCATCTCATGTTTCTGCTGACTGTAGTGTCTTTAAGTATTTGCTCATATTCTAATACTGGAATTATATGCACATTCTGGGCTGGAGCTGGAAATGTGAGAGTCAGGTGGTAAAAACAGCAAGTATATTTATTTTCTAGTTTCTGATTTTAAAAGATAGACTTCCAGCTATAAAGCTGTATATTCCTCCCAGTACAGCTTTTATTGCTGATTATTTAATCATATTACTTCAATTAATTCATTCAATTTTCATTAAACTGTATGTGTATGAAAAACTTCAAATAAGGAAACTGCATTTTATATATAATCGATACAGTCAGTAGAATTAGCTTTTGTATGCTTTGCAAGGGTCAAATAAGAGCAGTGCTTTTAAAAAATGGTTGGGAAATGTGAAACTTGAACCAGAATTCCAGAAATTAGAGGTTTTGATCTCTTGTAAGAAAAATATTAAAAACAATGTGAAGCTATAAGTATGTTCCCTAAAGTGGTTTCACTTTCACATTTTTTAATATTCAATAAGGAACTTTACCAGGTGAAAGAAAAGGTATTGAAAAACATGGAATAGGATTACCATTATTATTACAGAAAGAACTGAGACGAAGAATGGTCCAGTGCTTCGGGTACAAACTTAAGATGCAGAAGACCTTCATTCAGTTTCCTGCTCTCCCAGAAACTACCTGTGTTACCTTGAAAAATAAATCGCTCGAGCCTAGAGCTGTAGGCTTGGTGACACCTAGCCTACTTGGGCAACTGGCTCCAGCAGTGGGTTTTATAAACCCAAGTCAGGTATTTAATTTTTCCATAAAATTAACGGGGAGAGTTAAGGCTTTTCTGTACCACAGAAGCAGTGTGTTCTCAGAAGCATAGGGCCAGAAACAAAAGTCCACAAATTACATGTGTTGATTCTCAGTCTCTAGCAGGCAGTAGAAATGAGCATGGAGCAGCCCAACTGGCAAGCTTCCCACTGTGGAGCATGTCAGAGGATTCAGGTGGACAGCACCTGGGTATGGTATGCTCAGCCCCTCTTCTTTCAGATTGGCATGGTATTGACAAGCCCTTAGGCACTTAGAAACAGCCAGCATATTGAACAGAGAGGACATCTAAACCAGCCAACAGGAAATGCCAGAGAGAGGAGAGTTAGAAAACCCATGTCTTTCCTGGACTTAGGCACCAACTTATAGCCCTGAGTTACGTGCCTATGTGAAAATGGGATCATAGTTTCATAGTTTCATAGTAGCTAGAGTCGGAAGGGACCTAGGTAGATCATCTAGTCCGACCCCCTGCCTTGGCAGGAAAGAGC